>NC_092736.1:12556319-13156319 GCF_047496885.1 Scyliorhinus torazame
CCCTCCTCTTCTCCCCCCCTCCCCCCCCCCCTCTTCTCCCCCCTCCCCCCCCCCTCCCTCGAGTTGCACAGTCCTTTGGTTCCTAGTCTTTTTTTTCCCCCTAGCTTACCTCCTCGTTGCTGGCCTCGTACAGGTTTTGGAACAGACCGACAAACTGCCCCCAAGTATTCAGGAAGCCTTCCTCTGACCCTCGGATGACGTACGTAACCTTCTCCAGGTGAAGAAATTCCAAGAGGTCAGCAAGCTAGTCTGCAGCTTTGGGTGGTGCTGCCGATTGCCAGCCGAGCAGGATTCTCCGGCGTGCGATTAAGGAAGCGAAAGCAAGGGCGTTGGCCCCCTTCCCCATGTGTAACTGGCTGCTCCGATACCCCGAAGATTGCCACTATTGGGCATGGCTTCACCCTCAACCCCACAACCTTGGACATTGCCTCGGAGAAGGCTGTGCAGAACCCAGTAAGCTTGGGCAAGTCCAAAACATGTCGGTGTGATCACAGATTCAATCTTAGGTTCATGCTGAGTGACAGGATCATTGCCTAAAATGAAGTCAGGCAGGCAGTACATTCTTACGGTCATGGATACGGCAACCTGATTTCCGGAAGCTATACACTTCAAGAATGATTACAGCTCAGGTAGCAGTGGAAAAGTCGACAAAGTTCTTCACACACTATGGTCGACCCGTAAAAGGACAACTTGACCAGGATTCTAACTTTAGGTCTAACATTTTCCAGGGCATAACTTGCAGTTTAGGTTATCAAGCAATTAAAGTCAACTGCCTATCGCCCACAAACTTGGAGCTTTGCGGAGATATCAGGCTCTCAAACCCATGATTATATTGCCATGAATATCCAAGAGATTAAAACAAGGGATTGGACCTTTTACTATTTGCCACCAGCGATTCTCCAAATGAATGTACTGGGTTTAGCCCATTTGAATTGGTCTATGGCAGGGCAGCACGGTAGCATTGTGGATAGCACAATTGCTTCACAGCTCCAGGGTCCCAGGTTCAATTCCTGTTTGGGTCACTGTCTGTGCGGAGTCTGCACATCCTCCCCGTGTCTGCATGGGTTTCCTCCGGGTGCTCCGGTTTCCTCCCACAGTCCAAAGATGTGCAGGTTAGATGGATTGGCCATGATAAATTGCCCTTAATGTCCAAAATTGCCCTTAGTGTTGGGTGGGGTTACTGGGTTATGGGAATAGGATGGAGGTGTTGACCTTGGATAGGGTGCTCTTTACAAGAGCCAGTGCCGACTCGATGGGCCGAATGGCCTCCTTCTGCATTGTAAATTCTATGGCTTAGAATAGAACTCTTCCTCCAACCCTTCAGTGGCAAACGTAATCTTTTCCAGTGTCAGAATCGGACACGCCCGTCCCCCAGCCACGCCGGGGCCCGAGGCCACGCTGACGATCTCCATCCAAATGCGACTTGCCTTGGATTACCTTGCCTTACTCCCCTCCAGGAGCTCTGGCGAGTCCAACACCCCAAAGATCGCCACCAGTGGCACAGCTCCAGCCTGACCCCCACAATCTCCGACATAAAGGAGATCCAAAACTCAAACTAGGACAGGGACTAGAATCCTGTGAATAGTTTGCCAGCCCCCTCAGACAACATTCACACCTATCCTCCATTCCAGGGAAGAACTCACTCGCGGGCACTCTCGCTCAGCTCTGTGAATTAATTTAAACTGCATCAGGCTCAGCCTGGCACACGACGAGGTAGAATTCACCCTATGCAAGTTCTTGTTCCACACCTGTCCATCGAGCCCCAACTCCTCCTCCCACTTCCCCATTACTTCCTCCAATGGTGCTCTCCCAGTCTCCAATAACCCTCCATATACATTGGATAATTTCCCTTCTATCTCATCTTGAGGTAGCATCCTGTCCATAACTGTAGGTCCCAGTAACCGAGGGAATGAAGACAGTCCCCTTACAAAGTTTCGCACCTTCAAATGTCAGACAAACTCCCCCTTGGGAGTTGAAATTTCTGCACTATCTTCTCCAGTTCTGCCCCCCCCCCCCCCCCCCCCCCCCCCACCACCACACTCTCTTCCAAATCTATACATTGCATCCATCCCAGACAGCACAAATCTATGGTAGTCATATTGGTGACAGTAATTACATTGCTCCCAATATAAAATGGTGCCTAAATTTGTTCCATATTCTGAGGCGCCACCACGACCTGGTTTGTAGAGAACCTGGCCGGAGAGAACGGAAGAGGGGCCGTAATCAATGACCTTAGGCATGAACCTACATAGGAAGCCTCCTCCATCTGCCCATACCTTGGCACCGGCTCCTTCATCCACCCATACATTTTCTATATGTTCGTTTTCCAGGAACAGAACATCAGATTGCCACTCCCTCTGCAGAAAGCTCTTCGAATCCTGGGAGTTTTACCTGCCCAGACAATGGCCGAAATTAACTTATCAACCCTAATGAAAAAATATTTAGGGAGGTAGATCGGGAGACACTGGGAAACAAATAAGAACCTCGGTAGAATGTTAATTTTAATTGTCTGTACTCTCCCCGCCAGGGGCAACAGAAGGGCATCCCTTCTCTCCCTCTGCCAGACTGGCCAGGTTCAGTTTATGCAGCAAGGCCCAGTCATGAGCCACATGAATTCCTAAATACCTAAAACCTCGTCTTGGCCAGCCTAAACAGCAGCCTCCCTAAATCTGCTTCCTTCCCTCGGGGATTTACCAGGAACATTTTGCTCTTACTCACATTCAATTTTGTACCCCGAGCAGGATTCAAACTTCTTTAACAACTCCATTATCCTCCCCACATTAGAGAGAGGAGCTGAAACATATAGCAACAGATCTGCATAAAGGGACACCCCGTTCCCCCTATACCCCTCCACCCACCTGACTATCTATGCGCGATGGCTAGTGGCTCAATCACCAGCACAAACAGTAACAGGGACAGCAGGCATCCCTGCCTTGTGATCCCTGTACAAACCCACCGTGTTCGTCCATGCACTAGCCGTGGGGGCACTGTACAACAGTTTCACCCAGGAGGAAAAAGTTGGCCCTACTATGTTCTATGTTCTATACCCAAATTGCCCCAAAGTCTCAAAGAGATCCCTTCACTCCACCCTATCAAATGCTTTCTCTGCGTTCATGATGAGCTAATAACTGGCCGGCCTTCTCACCATACTCAAAACACCCCCTTGAACGACGAAGCTGGCTCACTGTCTTCCACGTCGATTCAAGTTCAAACTCCTTCTGCAGCCTCTTACTCTCCGCCAACAACTTTGCCATCTGGACCCTGGCGCATTGCCAGTCCACTCCCAGAATGGAGTCAACCAACCTCTGCTTTTCCAACCTTATCCCTGTGGGCCTTTTCGCCATTCCAACCTTATCCCTGTGGGCCTTGTATGAAACTATCTCACCCCCTAACCACCGCATTCAACACCTCACAGAAAGGAGGGTGAGACCTCCTCATTCTTATTAAAACCACATAGTTCCCAATGGCCGGAGCCACCTTCTCACGAAATCCCTGATCTGCAAGGAGCGGCCACCAGTTGCATATGCACGTAATGTGGGGCGCGCCTCCCCCTCCCCTCTAACAAAAGACTTGGGACTCGGCCTATCCATCCTTGGATCCAATACACAACTGAAATCTTCCCCTATAATCAATTGGTGCAAAGCTAGCTCTGGGATGGCCGCTAATGCCCTATTGATAAAGCCCGCATCATCCCAATTTGGTGCGTGAATTAAAACCATTAGAGGAAATTGCTAGAATCCATTATTGGGGTTATAACAGGGTACTTTGAAAATCATAATTTGATCAAGCGGAGTCAACATGAGTTTGTGAAAGGGAAATCATGTTTAACTAATTTATTAGAGTTTTTTCATTTATTTTTATTTATCAGAGGTTTTGAGAAGTAACAAGGTGGATAAAGGGTAATCTAAAGGTGTACTTGGATTTCCAAAAGGCATTTGATAAAGTGCTACATCAAAGGTTACTACACAAGATACAGTTACATTTCTGGTACATGGATAAAGGATTGGCTAGCTAACAGGAAGCAGAAAGTAGGGATAAATGGGTCTTTTTTAGGTTGGAAAGCTGTAACTCGTGGAGTGACACAGTATTCAGTGCTGGGGCTTCAACTATTTACAATCAATGTCAATGATTTGGGTGAAAGAACCAAAAGTGTGGTCATCAAATTTGGCAATGACATCAAGATAGGTGGGAAATTAAGTGGCCAAGGAGGTAAAGAGTCTGCAACGGAGTATAGATGGATTAAGTAAGTGGGCAAAAATTTAGCAGATGGGAGTATAATGTGGGAAAATGTGAACCTTCAGCTGCAATGAAGAGGAGTTGAGCTGACACTTGGTAATTAAATCTCTAAAATCTATGTAAGCACAACAGAAAATAAAGGTAAGCGGAAAGACAGATTTTGTTAAACCTTCAAATTAGGGAGTTGTTTTTTTTTTTTTTTTAAATGTGTGCGCTTCGTATTAGCTATTTGAGTTCTTGTGATGCAGTGGCTAGTTGCCCTTGCTTCAGAAGCTCTGTTTTTGAGTCCCACCCTCAAACTTGACGGCCAAGAAAGGTGCGCTCATACCACAACAAAATAGGTCAATTATCAACCTGCAAATCCTTCCAATATATGTCACATCAGGCAGTGTGAGAGGGAGAGATTCCCGGTCAGCGATATGACAGAAAGGAATTGAAACCTCCAAGTGAAGTGGAACACACCATCCACCAGTATTGTCTGGTTACAAATGGCATATCCCACTACTTCAGTATTAAGAGATTTTTCATCAGTATACAAGTAGCTAAGAATTTCTGACTTGCCGAGCACAATATCTTCTGGAGCAACCGATCGTTTAAGGGATGAAGAGTGTGCTAGAAGAAGGATCAATGCTTCTGACGTAGTTTCATGCAGTTGAGGGGTGGGGCGGGAGAAAGTTAAAGATCACTCTGTAATTATCATTTAGGATTCCTTTCTCATTTTGAAGAAAACTAAACCAGCTGGCAAAGAAAATGCGGAGTAGTCTGTACTGCTGTCATTTATGTCTTCAAAAAATCTGAATATCTGGGATCTGTTTATTGACGGCAGCTTTCCGTGCTTGGAGGAGTTTGAGCTGCCCGGGGGGAATGGGTTCCGCTACCTGCAGGTGAGGGACTTTGCACTGAGGCAGGTTTCGACCTTTCCGCACCTACTTCCGAGCCAGGAGTTTACAGAGAGTGCAACTGACTGGGAGCAGAGTCAGAGGGCGGAGGTCCAGTTGGTCCACAGGGCAGCTATATTCTGTAAGGTAAGAGGGGATGGAGGCTAGGCCAGTTGCATGCTCCTCCTGTAGGATGTGGGTGGTGAGGGATACCACCGGTGTCCCCGCTCACTGTACCTGCGGGAAGTGCACCCAACTCCAGCTCCTCAGACACCGTGTTAGGGAACTGGAGCTGGAGGAACTTCGGATCATCCGGGAGGCAGAGGGGGTTATAGTGAAGAGTTACAGGGAGGTAACCACACCCAAGGTACAGGACAAGAGTAGCTGGGTTACAGTCAGGGGAAAGAAAGCAGACAGTGCAGGGATCCCTCGTGGCCGTTCCCCTTCAAAACAAGTATACCGTTTTGGATGCTGTTGGGGGGGGGGGGATGACCTACCGGGGGAAGGCCCTAGCGGCCAGGTCTCTGGCACGGAGTCTGGCTCTGGGGCTCAGAAGGGAAGGGAGGAGAATAGAAAAGCAATAGTAATAGGAGATTCAATGGTTAGGAGAATAGAAGGAGATTCTGTGGTCGCGAGCGAGACTCCCGGAAGGTATGTTGCCTCCCGGGTGCCAGGGATGTCTCGGATCGTGTCTTCAGGATCCTTAAGGGGGAGGGGGAGCAGCCAGGAGTCGTGGTGCACATTGGTACCAACAACGTAGGTAGGAAAAGGGGTGTGGAGGTGATAAATGAGTTTAGGGAGTTAGGCTGGAAGTTAAAAGCCAGGACAGACAGAGATGTCATCTCTGGTTTGTTGCCGGTGCCACGTGATAGCGAGGCTAGGAATAGGGAGAGAGTGCAGTTGAACAAGTGGCTGCAGGAATGGTGTAGGAGGGAGGGCTTCAGGTATTTGGATAATTGGAGCGCATTCTGGGGAAGGTGGGACCTGTACAAGCAGGACGGGTTGCATCTGAATCAGAGGGGCACCAATGTCCTGGGAGGGAGGTTTTCTAGTACTCTTCGGAAGGGTTTAAACTAATTTGGCAGGGGGATGGGAACCGGATTTGTAGTCCAACAACTAAGGTAGCTGATATTCAGGACGCCAAAACATGTTGTGAGGCAGTGGGGAAGGGAATACTGACAAAGGAGAGTACTTGCAGGCATGGAGATGGGTTGAAGTGTGTACACTTCAACGCAAGAAGCATCAGGAATAAGGTGGGTGAACTTAAGGCATGGATAGGTACTTGGGACTACGATGTGGTGGCCATCACGGAAACGTGGATAGAAGAGGGGCAGAAATGGTTGTTGGAGGTCCCTGGTTATAGATGTTTCAATAAGATTAAGGAGGGTGGTAAAAGTGGTGGGGGGGTGGCATTGTTAATTAGAGATAGTATAACAGCTCCAGAAAGGCAGTTCGAGGAGTATCAGCCTATTGAGGTAGTATGGGTTGAAGTCAGAAATAGGAAAGGAGCAGTCACCTTGTTGGTTGTATTCTATAGGCCCCCCAATAGTAGCAGAGATGTGGAGGAACAGATTGGGAAACAGATTTTGGAAAGGTGCAGAAGTCACAGGGTAGTAGTCATGGGTGACTTCAACTTCCCAAACATTGAGTGGAAACTCTTTAGATCAAATAGTTTGGATGGGGTGGTGTTTGTGCAGTGTGTCCAGGAAGCTTTTCTAACACAGTATGGAGATTGTCCGACCAGAGGGGAGGCCATATTGGATTTGGTACTTGGTAATGAACCAGGGCAAGTGATAGATTTGTTAGTGGGGGAGCATTTTGGTGATAGTGACCATAATTCTGTGACTTTCACTTTAGTAATGGAGAGAGATAGGTGCGTGCAACAGGGCAAGGTTTACAATTGGGGGAAGGGTAAATCCGATGTTGTCAGACAAGAATTGAAGTGCATAAGTTGGGAACATAGGCTGTCAGGGAAGGACACAAGTGAAATGTGGAACTTGTTCAAGGAACAGGTACTACGTGTCCTTAATATGTATGTCCCTGTCAGGCAGGGAAGAGATGGCCGAGTGAGGGAACCATGGTTGACAAGAGAGGTTGAATGTATTGTTAAGAGGAAGAAGGAGACGTTTGTAAGGCTGAGGAAACAAGGTTCAGACAGGGCGCTGGAGGGATACAAGATAGCCAGGAGGGAACTGAAGAAAGGGATTAGGAGAGCTAAGAGAGGGCATGAACAATCTTTGGCGGGTAGGATCAAGGAAAACCCCAAGGCCTTTTACACATATGTGAGATATATGAGAATAACGAGAGCGAGGATAGGTCCGATCAAGGACAGTAGCGGGAGATTGTGTATTGAGTCTGAAGAGATAGGAGAGGTCTTGAACGAGTACTTTTCTTCAGTATTTACAAATGAGAGGGACCATATTGTTGGAGAGGAGTGTGTGAAACAGACTGGTAAGCTCGAGGAAATACTTGTTAGGAAGGAAGATGTGTTGGGCATTTTGAAAAACTTGAGGATAGACAAGTCCCCCGGGCCTGACGGGATATATCCAAGGATTCAATGGGAAGCAAGAGATGAAATTGCAGAGTCGTTGACAATGATCTTTTCGTCCTCACTGTCAACAGGGGTGGTACCAGGGGATTGGAGAGTGGCGAATGTCGTGCCCCTGTTCAAAAAAGGGAATAGGGATAACCCTGGGAATTACAGGCCAGTTAGTCTTACTTCGGTGGTAGGCAAAGTAATGGAAAGGGTACTGAGGGATAGGATTTCTGAGCATCTGGAAAGGTACTGCTTGATTAGGGATAGTCAGCACAGATTTGTGAGGGGTAGGTCTTGCCTTACAAGTCTTATTGAATTCTTTGAGGAGGTGACCAAGCATGTGGATGAAGGTAAAGCAGTGGATGTAGTGTACATGGATTTTAGCAAAGCATTTGATAAGGTTCCCCGTGGTAGGCTTATGCAGAAAGTAAGGAGGCATGGGATAGTGGGAAATTTGGCCAGTTGGATAACGAACTGGCTAACCGATAGAAGTCAGAGAGTTGTGGTGGATGGCAAATATTCAGCCTGGATCCCAGTTACCAGTGGCGTACCACAGGGATCAGTTCTGGGTCCTCTGTTGTTTGTGATTTTCATTAATGACTTGGATGAGGGAGTTGAAGGGTGGGTCAGTAAATCTGCAGACGATACGAAGGTTGGTGGAGTTGTGGATAGTGAGGAGGGCTGTTGTCGGCGGCAAAGAGACATAGATAGGATGCAGAGCTGGGCTGAGAAGTGGCAGATTGAGTTTAACCCTGAAAAGTGTGAGGTTGTCCATTTTGGAAGGACAATAATGAATGCGGAATACAGAGTTAACGGTAGGATTCTTGGCAATGTGGAGGAGCAGAGAGATCTTGGGGTCTATGTTCATACATCTTTGAAAGTTGCCACTCAAGTGGATAGAGCTGTGAAGAAGGCCTATGGTGTGCTCGTGTTCATTAACAGAGGGATTGAATTTAAGAGCCGTGAGGTGATGATGCAGCTGTACAAAACCTTGTTAAGCCACATTTGGAGTACTGTGTACAGTTCTGGTCGCCTCATTTTAGGAAGAATGTGGAAGCTTTGGAAAAGGTGCAAAGGAGATTTACCAGGATGTTGCCTGGAATGGAGAATAAGTCTTACGAGGAAAGGTTGAGGGTGCTAGGCCTTTTCTCATTAGAACGGAGAAGGATGAGAGGCGACTTGATAGAGGTTCATAAGATGATATGGGGAATAGATAGTCAGAGACTTTTTTCCCCGGGTGGAACAAACTATTACAAGGAGACATAAATTTAAGGTGAAAGGTGGAAGATATAGGAGGGATATCAGAGGTAGGTTCTTTACCCAGAGAGTAGTGGGGGCATGGGATGCACTGCCTGTAGAAGTAGTTGAGTCGGAAACATTAGGGACCTTCAAGCAGCTATTGGATAGGTACATGGATCATGGAAGAATGATATAGTGTAGATTAATTTGTTCTTAAGGGCAGCACGGCAGCATTGTGGATAGCACAATTGCTTCACAGCTCCAGGGTCCCAGGTTGAATTCTGGCTTGGGTCACTGTCTGTGCGGAGTCTGCACATCCTCCTCGTGTGTGCGTGGGTTTCCTCCGGGTGCTCCGGTTTCCTCCCACAGTCCAAAGATGTGCAGGTTAGGTGGATTGGCTATGATAAATTGCCCTTAGTATCCAAAATTGCCCTTCGTGTTGGGTGGAGTTACTGGGTTATGGGTATCGGGTGGAGGTGTTGACCTTGGGTAGGGTGCGCTTTCCAAGAGCCGGTGCAGATTCGCTGGGCCGAATGGCCTCCTTCTGCACTGTAAATTCTATGATAATCTAGGATTACTCTAGGACAAAGGTTCGGCACAACATCGTGGGCCGAAGGGCCTGTTCTGTGCTGTATTTTTCTATGTTCTACTGCTCTAGGAGATACAGGACAAGGTAATGTTGAAAACAGGAGAGTGTAAGGTCTCAGAAATTTATAAAGAGCTCATGGAATGGTAGGGAACCCCGATAGGGGAGGTGAAGCGAAAATGGGAGGAAGAGTTGGGCAAGGAAATAGAGGCGGGATTATGGGAGGATGCCCTGAGCAGAGTTAATGCGTCCTCGTCATATGCCAGGCTCAGCCTGTTACAATTCAAGGTGGTCCACAGGGCGCATATGACTGTGGCCTGCATGAGCAGGTTCTTTGAAGGGGCGGAGGCTAGGTGTGGGCAGTGTGCGGGAGGTCCCGCGAATCATGTCCACATGATTTGGGCATGTCCGAAGCTTAGGGGATTCTGGCAAGGATTTGCCGATGTCATGTCCACGGTTTGAGGGTACGGGTGGTTCCGAGTCCAGAGGTGGCGGTTTTTGGTGTGTAGGAAGACCTGGGAGTCCAGGGGGCGAGAGAGGCTGATGTGTTGGCCTTTGCCTCCCTAGTAGCCCGGAGACTGATCTCGTTGGCGTGGAGGGACTCGGAACCCCCAAAATCAGGGGTATTTGTCAGTGACACGGCCAGGTTGCTCAGGCTTGAGGAGCTCAAGTTTGCCCTGAGAGGATCGATGCTAGGGTTTGCCCGGAGGTGGCAGCTGTTTATTGACTTCTTTGGGGCAAATTAAGCTGTCAGCAAATAGAAGAGGGGTGGGGTTAAGGGAAAGAGAGAGGCAAGGGAGGGGTTGGTTGAGGTGGGAAATAGTTCATGGGAAAGGGCATGTGAGCCACGTTTGCTGGGTTTGGTTGTTGGTTGGGTGGGCATCATCTGTTCTGTTGTTTTGTCCCTCTTGGAAATTATTGTTAAAAATTATATATGCCGTAATAAAATATTTTTCCAAAAAACTGAATATCTACCATGGGACTAGCTGAGCAGCTCTTGCAGAGAGCCAGCATGGAGATGATGGGCCAAATAGCCTCCTCCTGTGCTGTAACCATGGTATTCTCCTATTCACGAAAGAGAAAATGCTGGAAAATCTCAGCAAGTCTGGCAGCATCTGTAGGGAGAGAAAATAAATATTTCCCAGTTTCTCTGTCTGTTAGCTTTGACAAAGAGTCATCGGACTCGAAACTTTAGCTCTTTTCTCTCCCTACAGATGCTGCCAGACTTGCTGGGATTTTCCAGCATTTTCTCTTTTGTTTCAGATTCCAGCATCCGCAGTAATTTGCTTCTATTCTCCTATTCAACTGGGCTCCGGTTCCAAGTTGAATGGAATTCTACGTAAAAAAAGCACAAATCCCCCCCAAATTCAATTAACCACCTTACTTCATCGAACCAAGAAACCTGGAAGATATTGAATTTTAATTTAGTTTCCGCTCACTGATATGCAAAACCTGATCCCAGCACTCATAACTATTCTGACCCAACAAACCTACATTTGCACTGTAGAAACAGTTTTCATCAAACCACTTCTCTACTCAGAAGTTCCTCATCAAAAGCAGCATCTAGGGTTTTGGAATGAAGATTACAGGAAAAGTGTTTCCGTTAGGCGACTGGTTCGGGTTGGACAAATCTTAATTTCATGCAGACAGGCAGTACTTCTTTTGGACTGAACAAACTGGATTTAGAATCAGGAAGTAGAAATCCTTTTACTGGTCAATAACAGTACGGTAGAAATTATGAGCTTTCATTTGTAAATTACGAATCAAAACAGTCCTGTAAATGACTAAAACAATTTGATCAATTCACAACTCAATTTTTCACACGGATAATTAAAGCTGTCCTACCTGTAAAATTTCCAACTAACCCAGCAGATGCATCGGTGAAGAGCTGAAGAGCTGAACAGCAGCAGTGGTAGGTCGTTGGTGCAGTCTCAGCGCACAAATGAAGCCGTGCTGTCTTGAAGGTTCTGAGTGAATAAAAAGAAAATGGTGTCACCCAGTTGTTTTCACAAACCTAGCGCACAGGTGGAACAGTGGAACTGGGCACCACCAGTGCTTTTAAACGGCAAAATCAGCTGTGGGAAGCAACACATGATACTGGCGTTTCAGGATGCGGTGTTACCTGTAATCATCCACGAGTTAAATCAGATGGAAAGTTATATTCAAGCTTGGGTAGCTTGCGGAAACCAGCCACTTTCACACAAACAGAATCCAGCCAGTACTGACAGCAACTGGCTTTTAAACAGAACGATGCAGTCTCCCAGCCAGAAGCAGCGGAAGCCAGCAGGGCACTCGCCCAGCATGTACACTGACATCACGCGCCTTGTACGTCCATGCTTTTGGCACAAAATCATGGAGGAGAGATTCCTCCATTTTCTGGCTCCGAGTGAGCAAGCAACTGGACTGTGAAGAACTGAAGATAGATCATTTAAACAAACAAAAAATTGAAATCGGGAACAAAACAGTGTAAAGATGAGTTCTTGAGGTATGGCTTTGTTAATTGTGCCAATGCAAATCAGGATGCAAAGCCCATGTGTGTCATATGCAGGGGAGTACTGGCAAATGAAAGTTTGAAACTCTCAAAACTTCAAAGGCATTTGAAGACTAAGTATGGAGAGTTCTGGGACATACCTCTTGATTTTCTTTCCAAAGAATGCAGCGAGAACATAAATTACCAGGTGAAGACCTGAGCAGAAATGTCACATTGAATGACAAAGCAAGTGAGATTGTGAGGACCAAGGTAAGTGAAGATGGTGGGTCGCAAGGGCCGGCTGGCAGGTACATGCGGATTCTGGGGAAAAAAAGTTTGGAAAACACTGCACGAAGGCGCTGGAACCATTTTAAAACTCCTCGGGTGGAACCAGATAATGATTGACATGAAATGCAAATGGGAATACAACCTTTAACTGCAAGTGCAGTGGAGCATTGAGTGCAACATAAAGTACGAACTACATTGCATTTTATGTAATGTCAAACTTGAGCAAGTATGTAGTTAAAACATTTTTATAATGGTGTATATTTTGAAAATTATCTAGGTTCCTATCTGTATTTTACCCTGCTGGATTCAGATTGGCAAGTAGTTTTTCAAAAAATGGTGATAGTATACCTTAATTTTGAGTGCCAGAGGTATTTAATGGAATTGACTTACAGTATAAAATTGATGATTCCCTTAATTCTTTGTTTTAATTCTAATCTCAGAAAGACATCGCACCAATGTGATCATTGCCAACAAACATTTAATTATCTCATTTTATTACCAATTTATGGAGACATTGTGCACTTTTGAGGGATTGGGTTGAGTTTATTTTGTGCATGGTTTGGCGATGGCAGAGCCAAGGCTGCTTTGTTTTCATTAATCGGTGCTGCTTTCAACTAATCATCCAAAACCAAATCTCAGCGTCACACAAGTCCATCCAAGGCAACCCGTTTCCAACTCACTGGTTTGCCAGTTCAGGCTGATGCCCAATGGGTGGACAAACCAAAATCATAACATCTAGATCTGTTGTATCCAGAACGGCAAGCGGGTGAAAAATTACAACAACGGAGACGTGCTTTGTACGTGACCTTCAAAACCCCTTTTGCACTTGAGGGCATAAAAACAAGACATTTGGACATTCCTGCTCCATTAATGCTTCAAAGAATGAGGGGCTTGACCCAGAACAAATTAGTTCAAGTAGTATACATGGTGTAAATAACAGGTTGTTTCATTACAAAACCTATTTAGTATAGAATTAAACTGGGCCATTACAGCTCTCAATGGTTTTAACAATTATTATCACCCTAAAAAAAAATGTTTCTGTGGGCGGATGCCTTAAGCAGGGTTATCACATCCTCATCATGTGCCAGGCTTAGCCTGATACAGTTCAAGGTAGTCCACCGGGCACACAGGATGGTGACCCGGATGAGCGAGTTTTTCGGGGTAGAGGATAGGTGTGAGGGGTGCGCGGGAAGTCCGGCAAATCATGTCCACATGTTTTGGGCATGTCCGAAGCTTAGAGGGTTTTGGCAGGGTTTCACTAAGGCTATGTCCACGGTACTTAAAATACGGGTGGTGCCGAGTCCAGAGGTGGCGATCTTTGGAGTGTCGGAAGAGCCGGGAGTTCAGGGGGCGAAAGAGGCTGCCGCCTCCCTGGTAGCCTGGAGACGGATCCTACTAGTGTGGAGGGACTCAAAACCCCCAAAATTAGAGACCTGAATTAGTGACATGGCTGGGTTTCTCAGTCTCGAGAAAATAGAGTTCGCCCTATGAGGGTCAATGTTAGGGTTCGCCCGGACGTGGCGGCCGTTCATCAACTTTCTCAGAGAGGGCCACACAATTGTTTCATTGTTGGGGGGTGTAGAATGTGATGGGGATGGAAATGTTCATTGTACCATGTTTGTGTTGCTGCTATTGTTATTATAAAAACAACAAATACCCTAATAAAAAGATTTTTCTTAAAGTCCATGTCACAAAGTAGATTATACACATTCCTAGAGTTGATTCACACTGTAAACAAAATGTAGACTACAAGTCACCCAAACTGCCAATATTTTTGGCTTACCTAACTTTTGAATTATCTTTCATTGCTCACATTCATTAATGCTGGTCAGAACTTGTGTTTAGCGCAGTAAAAGCTCAAAGATGCTTCACAGCAGTGTGGTCAAACAAAATAAAGAGATACTAAGACAACTGATCAAAAGCTTGAACAAAGCGGTAGGTTTTAAGGAACATGTCGAAGGGCGGAGAGCACGGTAGACGTTTAGAGAAGGAATTCTGCCTAGGGCACAGAACACGCAATCACCAATGGTGAAGCAACTAATCAGGGATACACCATAATTGGACAAATGCAGAAAAGTAAAAGGAATGGTAGGGCTGGAGGAGATTAAAGAAATAGGGAGGGGTACCATGGAGGAACGTGAAAACATGGCGGAGTAAATAAATGTATCGACAGAAATCTAGCCAATGTTAGAAGTTATACACAAGACCATAACTTAATCCAAATTTAAATCATCATTTTGATTCTTGGCACATTTCAGCAAACACATGTCATCCGGAATACACAATAAAATGATGCACTTCACATTCCCTCTATCTCTTTGTGGCTTTTGTTAGCAGGGGAAAAGCCAAGATTACCAAGTATTGACAGTGTAGAAACAGGCCATTCAGCCCAACAAGTCTATGTCAATCTTTATGCTCCACATGAGCCTCTTTCCACCCTTCACCTAGCTCCATTAATATATTCTTCCATTCCGTTCATAAAGCTCATCGGGCTTCCTCACAACACACCTCTGCTATTCAACTACCCCTCCATGTGGTAACCAGGTCTGTATTCTAACCATTCTATTAATCTAATCCTATTAGAATTATTAATGAGAAAGAGAGAGATGGGAAGAAATGTGTGGGCCTCACCTCAAAGTCCGACAGGCATTGGGAGTTTCCACACGTGTGGATCATGGGCCTGTTGCGCATGAGCACCCAGCATTTGAAGATCTTCCGGCCAAGGAAAAAGGTCCAGTGGGCCTACGTGAAGGGAAGAAAAAGAAACTGTGAAGACTGGATGCATCCAAGGAGCGGAGCACCATATCAAGAAGAGTGTCATACAGGGAGATTTCCCAAAGAGGGAACCCAAACATGGAACCCAGGGTTCAGTCCCAGAGAGGCAAAGAAAGAGGCTAAATCAAAGTTGTACAAGGCTACAGTTAGCTGGCTTTAAATTGTGAAGGCTCAGAGGAAGCCTGGGAGATCTGAGAACGCAGCAAAATATTGGTGAGTCCATGCTGCGAGACCATGGGATGAAGATAATACTTTGGAGCAGTAGCATTCTGCTCAGTGTGGCTGAAGAGCTGGCTGTGCTTATGAGTTGGTCCTGGAGTGAAAACTCAGGAATCCAGAGCAACAAAGGCAAGTTTGAAACTCTGCGAAGTGAGCCGTGGTTGAGCAGTCAGAGTCCAGAGACTCTTGGAGAGAATGCCAGGGTTAAGTCCTTGAAGGTGAAGACTGGAATCCCCTGAGAGAGGCACAGTTTCCACAAGATTGGTTGACTAAGTCAATCAGACATCTGGGTGGGGTGCTAGAAATCCATGGGATCCGTCCTGCTCACATGTTATTTATTGTGCAGTGTGTATTCAACCACGGTCTGCCTGAGTACAAGATAGATATTCCAAATTATTTTATCTTTTTAACCTTGTATAGTAACATTTATTTTGATTGTTCTCTTAGTAACATTGTATCTCAACCTTTGTCTACTTTTAAAAGGTTACTAATCCCAGACTGGATTGTACCAACAACTTGAGGTCTGCTATCAGATCATAACACCTTTCAGTTAAAGTATTTTATTACATTTTTTTTAACCTTGGTCAGTGTCCCTATATCCATTTGATAGTAGAGATCAGACTGTTCACTGGATTTTGGGGCCATGTTAGCTTCTAGGATGGGTTAAAAAGGTAAGGTGGGCTTGCTCAGCTGGAGACCCGATGTCTACACTGCTTGCTACGTAGTGCAGGGAGATGTTTTGTTTAGAGGGTTGGAACTAAATTAATATAAAAGCATTAATTGAACCCGGAAAGGTTCTGCTGTCATGGAAATGGGCGGACCTTAAAGAGGGTTCTCTGATTTAAATTGATCTGCAACGGTGCTGCTGTTAGCAGGCTCAGGAAAGCCCATGGGGCCATTCGGTGCAGCTAGTTACAATTTGGATCTCATGAGATTTGTATTTCACAGAGTAGCACCAGGAGCTGTTAGCTGGCTCCAGTCAGTTAGGACTCAGAGATCTTGGAGTTGAGACGGTGGTGAAGGGTCACCTGTTCCGTGCTCGAGACAGCAAAGGCTCAGAGAGGCTCCGGAGGCGAGCGATGATGGGTTGCAGGTCAGCTTCTCCACCCAGTGCTTCAGTGTGGCTGGGACATTTGATGGAGCTCCTGTAACTCGAGAATGTCAGGTACACCTTTAGGGGAGCACTTGAGGGGTTCTACCGAAGGTGGCAGCCGTTTATTCTGTATTACAAGAGCTAGCACCGTTAGTTGCCAAAGGAGGGGTGTTTCAGTGAGGGGGGGGGGATATTTGTAACCGGGGAAGTTGTTTGAGTGGGACGTGCTGTTTTGGTGTTATGTATAAAATAGAAAACACTTGAATTTTCTTTTATAAAGGCACCATTTATAGTCTATGCAGCTGGGAGATTGGAGTTAGAACATAGAACAATACAGCGCAGTACAGGCCCTTCAGCCCACGATGTTGCACCGAAACAAAAGCCATCTAACCTACACTTCTGAGTTCTGAGAAGCATGGAGGTAGGGCCAGCTTAGTGAAGCTAGTGGTCTGCAAAAGAGTTGGAAGAGTGCCGATAATTGGAGGCAAAGTATAGTTTTAGAATCCCATGTAACGCAGTCTTAGGAAGAGCCTAAACTACTGGGGTGAAGCAGTCATCGGGGCACTCCAGGTCAGAAGGGCTTTCATGGGAATTCTGACACTGGATGCTCTAATGTGAAGAAATGAAATCCCTCATGAGGGAGACAGAATTTTAACAAGATTTTCTGACTTGTAGTGGTCACTGATATCTTGGTGGGTTGCTGTGAAATCCACGGGATTTGCCTTGGTCACATCTGCCATTTAATTTGCCATGTGATGTGTTTGACCACAGTTTGTCTGCTAACTCAGATTTATACAAATGCTAATTCTGAACGCTCGAGTAGAAAATATATATTGTAAATTGTTTTATTTTTTGACTTAGCACAGTAACACTTTGTTTAAAACCGTGAAATCTTGTGGTTTTATTCTCCAATGAGTACAAATTTCAAACTTGGTCTACTTCAGATAAAGTTACTGGCCCCTACAAAATCTAACAGGTCAAACCGGTAAACTGCACAAGGGCTGTTGTGCAGTGACATGTCACTGTTGAAGCAGCTGAGGCACAGGTTCGCAACAAATTCAGATAGTCATCAGTTCCTTTCTGAATCAAGACCAGTTAAGCTTCCCACAAATAACTGGGCCAAGACACAAAACTAGATTTTGCTGGGTGGATTGTAAATCAGCTTGAAATCATAAGAGTCTCACTGTGGCTGCCAAAATATAGACAGCTCTTGTAAGTCAACAATTCTATCCGAGAGCCAGAAGATTAATTTATTTTCTCGAATATTGACCAAACTGGCATTTAGCCAAATATAAAGAAATGAATGAAATGCCAAGTGGCTGAAAGATACCAGGGGGAGACCAGCAGTTAACCCAAATGAATTTGAACTATAAACTGGAAATCGGTAGGGTAGCACGGTGGCGCAGTGGGTTAGCCCTGTTGCGTCATGGCGCCGAGGTCCCAGCTCTGGGTCACTGTCCGTGTGGAGTTTACACATTCTCCCCGTGTTTGCATGGGTTTCGCCCCCACAACCCAAAGGTGTACAGGCTAGGTGGATTGAACACGCTAAATTGCCCCTTAATTGGAAAAAATGAATTGGGTACTCTAAATTATTTTATTTTTTAAACTGGAAATCGGTGATCAACTAGTTGATTGTGCAAAATAATGCCTGCACAAGTAACATTACATGCAGAAGCAGATTACACCCGCGGCTTTCAACTTCCATCACATTCTTAATCACCCATATTGTGCACAGCTACGAAAGACCACCTTATCTCACATTACTACAAGACAAAGGTTATATTGACGACATGACCTTCAGAGGCACAGCTTGCTGTTCAATGTTTATCTCTGAGCTTGAATGGTTAAAAGGCACAGAACATTTGAATCAGGCACCTTATTGCTTTGGCAACAACGTCGTGTACAGTTTACAGCACACACTTTTACACATTCAATGCCATTTGGAACAGTAACCTGCTTGTGCAGATTTGGTTTATTTCTCCCCACCCCACCCACCCACATCTAAAACGACTCAACGTTGAAAGGATTATTGATTTCCTTACCACTAGATTGTGGAATAGTTCAAGTCAAACCAGGAATAAAAAAAAGAAATCTCAATTTATTTTTTTCAATTGACATCGTATATTCTGTACTTTTCCTCTGCATAGCTCAAAGCAGAATTAATTCTTTGACAGAGTCATTCAGACTCTAAACGTTAGCAGCACGGTAGCACAATGGTTAGCACTGTTGCTTCACAGCTCCAGGGTCCCAGGTTCGATTCCCGGCTTGGGTCACTGTCTGTGCGGAGTCTGCACATTCTCCCCGTGTCTGCGTGGGTTTCCTCCCGGTGCTCCGGTTTCCTCCCACAGTCCAAAGATGTGCAGGTTAGGTGGATTGAACATGATAAATTGCCCTTAAGTGTCCAAAAACGTTAGGAGGGGTTATTGGGTTACGTGGGTAGGGTGGAAGTGATGGCTTAAAGTGGGTCGGAGCAGACTCGATGGGTCGAATGGCCTCCTTCTGCACTGTATGTTCTATGATCTCCCTTCTCTCTCCACAGATGCTGTCAGACCTGCTGAGATTGTCCAGTATTTTCTGCTTGTGTTTCAGATTCCAGCATCCACAGTAATTTGCTTTTTGAACTTAGAATTAATTCTCTCTCCCTGAAGATGAGTAACATAGGAATTTGGAGGAATCGGCCACGAGGTTCCTCGAGCTTGCTCTGCCATTCACGAAGATCATGGCTAATCTGATTGTATGCTCAGCCCCACATTCCTACCCATCCCAGATAAACTTTCACCCCCTTCCTTATCAAGAATCTATCTACCTCTGCCTTCAAAATATTCAAAAACTCGACTTCTATCTTTTGAGGAAGAGTTCCAAATACTCGCGACCCTCACAAACAAATCTCTCTTCATCTCCATATTAACTGGGCAACCCCTTATTTGAAAACAGTGACTCCATAGTGTCATGTGAGAGTACCTTTAAGACATGATGATTAAGCAATGTACCTTTAAGAAAACAGTGATGTCATCGAGTGGGTGGAGCTCAGCTCAGTTCAGCCATTTTGCAGTTTTTAGTTTTGCAGTTTGGAGGAAAAGAGCTGGGTGTGTATCTGTGTTTTGCAGTGAGCTGGATCTCTGCCATGAAAGACTATCTCCGGATCATTTGGGTGATTTAAACTTATAATAGTGACGCCTTTAACCTGATGTGATTTTGTTTAAAGGTGTTGAGTCTCTTGGAAGTTTGAAGGAACATTTTAAGGAATTATTTACTGTTGCAATATTTTCTGAGTTATCTTTGAAGTAAGGGGTGTTAAGAGATCCAATGTTTATTTAAGATGTTAAGTTGAGTTCATGGAATGAACAGTGTTTTGTGTTTAAAAACCCACGTGTCCATAATTGTAATCCCACACCTAGGGAAAAAGCCGTGTGCTAGGAAAAGCAACAAATACATTATAGGGAGAGGTTGGTTGAACTCCATGATAGATTTTGGGGTTCTGAAAACGCCTCGCCCATAACATTAGTTCTAGATTCTCCCACAAGAGGAAACATCCTCTCCATATCCACCCTGCCAAGGACCCCTATGTCTCAATCAAGTTGCCTCTCACTTTTCTAAATTCCAGCTGATACAAGCCTATCCGGTCCAACCTTTTCTCATAAGGCAACCCGCCCATTCCAGGTTCTTAGTCTGGTATTGTAAAAACTCCACATTGCAAACGGTCCACTTCTAGATTCACAGCAAGTAAAGCTGTAGAAAATGTGCAGTCACATTAAACTTTTAAAATAATTGCCACTTGCAATTATTAATACTGCAATTAAACAAGCTTCTCTTTGTTCAATGGTTAAACCACAACTTTGAGCAAAGTTTCATCGTTTACATCATTCAAACACGTTACATGCTCAAATTAACTGCCAACTCATCTGTCAATTCGACTGAATTTGCACATATCCTCCTAAATAAATTTCTCCTCTCTGAACCTCACCCCACAGATTGAAGTGCTCAATCCTAAAACTACAACCCATGCCTGATGTATGCGGCCACGCCCTACTGTTATACTTTTTTTAAAATTTAAGAATACCCAATTCATTTTTTCCAATTAAGGGGCAATTTAGTGTGGCCAATCCACCTAGCCTGCACATCTTTTGGGTTGTGGGGGCGAAACCCACGCAAACACGGGGAGAATGCGCAAACTCCACACGGACAGTAACCCAGAGCCAGGATCGAACCTGGGACCTCGGCGCCGTGATGCTGCAGGGCTAACCCACTGCACCACCGTGCTGCCCTCCCTACTGTTATACTTACAGAATATCATCTTTGCAAAGTAAAATTTGGCACAAGTGCAAAGTTGAAGCATCAGCTAAAAACTCCTGCACTTGGGTGTACTATTTACAAAGACCATAAATTAGTCACTGCCTCCTCATCATTATAAGATAGCCTTGCAAAGGAGGAAGGAATAGAAAATTTTACTAAAAATAGAGATGACCAAATTCTGTAAATGTTAGAAAAGCAATGCTGATTGGGATGATAAACATTTCAACCAGGAAGTTCGACTTCAAATTTTAAAAATGTTAATTTTTTTTTAAAGCAGTTAACCCAAATCCTTAAACTAATGTACCGTAAAATGCCATTCCAATTTAAGAACAAAAACACTTGCATTTATATAGCACCTTTCTCAGACACAGGATGTCCCAAAGCACTTTACAGTCAAAGATTTATGAATTGCAGTGTTGTCATGTAGGAAACATGGCAGTCAACATGCACACGGAAAGTCCCACAAACAACAATGTCATCCTGACCAGACGCTGTTTTTGAATTGAATTGAATTTGTTTATTGTCGCGTTGAAATATCCATTCAGCAGACCTGGGCAAATAACAGTTTTTAATCTACCCCTTAGCTACACCAGAAAGTACACTGCACAGACCGAATGTGTGTAAGTCACTGTTTCTGGCGCTTGTCCAGTTCCCGTCATTTGTCGAAAAAGCAGGTCTGACCGATGGAGGTTGAAGGGGAAGACTTCCTTGGCAGCAAAAGTACTCCCAAAATACAAGTTGGTCAATTATCAGAGGCTGGAGGTGGGCTTTTCTTGGGAAGTGTATGCAGCCACCACGTTAACATAGGCGAGCGCACGTGTAGCAAGGAGCATCACAAGGTTGGTGCCCAACAAGATTACTTCGCAAATTGCTGCAGTGCTGATTTGGTTTCGTAAATACATTTACTAATTTCAAAACTGCAACTTAAAAACTGCAACTTATTTTACACTTGGGTATTAACATTCTTTGGTATTAACGTTCTTTATGTGAAGTCCTTATGTAGTTTTTGGCTCCCCATTTTTCTATTTTCTTCACTGAAGGTGCCGATTCTGGTGTCAGGAGCGCTGACAGTTCAAGATTTGAAGTTGGGAATTTCAGGTCTGCAGAGGGAAGAAGAATGCCTTTATCCACTAGAATGGTTCTATCTCTATAACTTATTTGAAAATCTTGCATGTGTATATGTTTAGTCAACATTTTACACAACAAATTCCTGTAGCCATATTTACAATGATACCGGATCGGAACTTCAGTTAAGTGGGGAGATGAGAAAAGTTGGGGTAGTTGTTCCTTTGAGTACAGAAAGTTACGGGTAGATTTAACAGAGATGTTCAAAAATCATGAAGGGTATTGATTAGATAAATAAGGAGAAACTGTTTCAAGTGGCAGAATGGTCAGTAACCTTCCACGGAGACAGAAACACAAGTCTCTATTGCAAGCAATTGGAGTGTAACATTTTGAGATGGGAAGGCAGTGGCACTGTCGCTGGACTAGTAATCCAGAGACCCAGGATACTGATCTGGGGCCCCAGGTTCAAATCCCACCACGGCAGATGATGGAATTTAAACTCAATAAAATATCTGGAATTAAAAGTCTAATGACGACCATGAAACCATTGTCGATTGTCAGGAAAACCCATCTGGTTCAGTAATGTCCTTTAGGGAAGGAAATCTTCAATCCTTACCTGGTCTGGCCAACATGTGACTCCAGACCCACAGTAATGTGGTTGACTCTTTACTAATAATAATCTTTATTGTCACAAGTAGGCTTACATTAACACTGCATTGAGGTTACTGTGAGAAGGCCCTAGCCGTCCCATTCCGGCGCCTGTTCGGGTACACGGAGGGAGAATTCAGAATTCCAATTCACCTAACAGCACATCTTTTGGGAGTTGTGGGAGGAAACCCACACAGAAATGGGGAGAACGTGCAAACTCCGCGCAGACAGTGACCCAAGCCGGGAATCGAACCTAGGACCCTGGCGCTGTGAAGCAACAATGCTAACCACTGGGCTACCGAGAGAGCAATTAGGGATGGGCAATAAATGCTGGCACAGCCTGTAACACCCACGTCCCATAAACAAATAAAAAAAAGCTAGGCATCTCATCGATTAGTTGTTCATGCATTTCTGGAAGTTAGAGCAGATAAAGAATCTTGTGTTAGCATCTTCTGTTCCTGCCAGAGGTGCAGCTGGTTCACATTTTAAGGATGATGAATGTAATAGAAAGTAAATAACGTGTGGTTTAAGATTCGGATTTTGTGTTTGCAGAAAATTGGAAATTAGAAATGGGTTCCCCAACAGGCTTGGAACAGATATACTTCGGTAATACCTATTTTAGAATGTGCCCAAATCCGAGCTCTGGGAATAAGAAGCAGAGAAGAAACAGATTGCTATACTCCCCACACAATGTGGTGACTGACTGAGATGCCTTTGGCTCTCTCCACATTTTCTCTTCACACTGCTTTTCTCTTGCTGGTTTTTGCAACAGCATATTGTAGGCCAGAGGTAAAGCAGCATTTACAGTATACTGGCAAGACAAAAGCAAAATCCTGCAAACCTGGGGGTTTTAATGCTGGAAATCTGGGGGGGAAAAACATAAAACGCCAGAGTACTCAGCGGGTCAGACAGTATGTGTGGAAAGAGGAAAAGAGAGAAATCGGAATTTTGACACCATTGTAAAGACACCAACCAACGGCATTTTTCATATTAAGCCAAGAAGACATGAAAAAGAGGATACTTTGGTTTTATTATTGTATGCAATGCTTTGGTACAATATAGTTATGTTTATTGTTTATATTATATTATAAATTTTTGTTTATGGAGTGTTTACGTCCAGCCCCCTATACAATTTCCATACCCAGGTGCAGCCCACCAACCAAAATGTTTGCCCAGCCCTGACTGAGGGATAAATACTAGCCAATTCACTAAGGATATCTCAACTGTCCCTCCTTGAAATAGTGCCACAGAATCTTTTATGTCCACTCTCAGTGCTGTACTGGAACATCAGTCACGATTTTTTTGTGTGCCCAAGTCAAAAAGGAGAGTGAATACAAATAAAAAAAAGAGTTGGAGAATACTGCGAGAAAAAAACAAAACAGCATGCAGATTTCCACTCGGGTTGACTCAAAGGTGTTTAAAAAACTGAAAGCAGAAATAAATGCTGTTCTTTTGAAGGATGCTAACTGAGCTTAGTTGCACAGAAAGCATATAATAAACCAGTCAACTTCCTCCGAATTGGCATTAAGGTGGCATAACTGTTTCTCTACGATAAATAGAAACACCATCTTCTTAATTGCCGAGTAGCATTTAGCACACTTCAAACAATTGTGATCTATTGCAAATTGGAAAGGACATAACTATGCTGAAATGTAAAAAGGAGACAAACAACAGATGACAGGAAACAAAAATTAATAACCCATTTACAGTGCCTTCTCCCCGACAAATTTTCCACCAATCATTTGTGGCACAGCAGCCATGCCAACAACTTGCCTTCCGAATACTGAGCAGCACACTTACATAGAATGATGCAGCACTGGAGGCGGCCATTCTCTCAGACTACAAAAAAAAACATTATTAATTTAACCTTTCTTTAGTCGCCTGAAAAGATGATTTAATCCAATCAAAAAATGAACAAATCTTTAAAGAACTTTGACAGTTCGCAAATATAAAATTAGCTTTTCAGAGCTAGTGAGGATGCTCCATAGTAATTATGAAGTTAGTACACCACTAAAAACCCAATTAAATTTCATTCAACAAGGTGGAACGTTTTAGTGAAATAAATAGCGTAGCTCTCATCAAACGTAGTCTGGGTTCTCAACTGCGCGTCACCTTGAGAAGTGTAGAATCACTGACAGTAACTTCCAGATTATTCCACATACGTGCAAACTCCCAAAGTTTCTGTTGGTGTTCCAGTGGTGCAATGACAGCCAATAGTTTTATCATCAATTATCACTGTAAACTCCAGGCATATATGTCGACTAATCCAATATTGCTAGGATCAAAAGACGAAATTTAGGATTCTCCGGGTAAAAAGCAGTACATCTCAAATTTAGCTTTGTATTGTCGGCCTCCATATTACGAGTTAGACAAAAACTGTGGCAACATCACCAAAAGGACTGAGCAGCTGGGAGCACCTGTGCAGCAGACTTTTTGAGTAGGCAATGAAGTGCAAATCTCCCACTGCATCCCAAACATTATTCGGCAGCACACCAACACCACGAAAACAAGAAACTTGTCCGTTAAACAGCAGCACACTCAGCCGGTCTACAAAGGACAATGACAGATAAGCTGCGGCTGTTGAATGGTTCATTTACAATTCTATTGAAAGGCTATTCACAGGAAAAGCACAAAAAACCTTTAGTCAAAGCCACAAGTTTTTCTGACTAAGCTACAGGGAACGAAATTGGGGAAAAAAGATATTTATCCGACAAACGGCAAGTTTCTAAAGGACTCTTTCCCAAACAATAATTATAAACAAAATATTTTGTTAGACAGGATTTATATTTGAAAGATTAGCAGGATATTAGTTTGAACCTTCACAGATTATGGGGCAAATATTTCAGAACAAAATTTGCATTGTTATGTATCTTCAACATAAACGTCATAGATCTACTTTGATAGATTACTAATGCAAACTCACAATAGGCCAGCTATATATTAAACAGCATTACCATAGATTAAACATCATGTTAAACAATGAAAACAAGTGAACACTCATTAGGTGGAAAAAGCTTTGTATAATATAATACTAGTCATTAATTTTTCAAAATAAAAATTTGCCCTGGGGAGTACGGTGGCCCAGTGGTGAGCACTGCAGCCTCATGGCACCGAGGACGCGGGTTCAATTCCGGCCCCAGGTCACCGTCCGTGTGGAGTTTGCACATTCTCCCCGTGTTTACGTGGGTCTTATGTCCACTACCAAAAAAGATGTGCATGGTAGGTGGATTGGCCACGCTAAATTGCCCCTTAATTGGAAACAAAATTGAGTACTTATTTTAAAAAATAAAAACTTGCCCAACTCAAAACTGAAGTATTAGGCACAGTTATTTGAGCATTAGAATTTCACACAACATTGACAGATGAGTAAATATGGTGGAAAAATTAACAGATAATCCTCAATTGCTTATAAAATCACACTATTAGAAGATTACCTGAACCCATCATTCATTTAAAAAACCCAAACGACCCATTATTAAAAGGAACCAAAATATGGTTATGAACCACACACATGGGTGCTTAGAGGCACTTTGACATATTTTAAAAGTTGTATTTAAGTGGTTGCCATCCAGTGAGTTGGTATTCAAATGCATTCAATGGGTCAGTGGTGAAAAAACATGCATGCATTCCCGGTGATATAATAATTATTATTAGTGTCACAAGTGGGCTTACATTTACACTGCAATTAAGTTACTGCGAAAATCCCCGAGTCGCCACATTACGGCACCTGTTCAGGTACACCGAGGAAGAATTCAGAATGTCCAATTCACCGAACAAGCACGTCTTTTGGGACTTGTGGGAGGAAATCGGAGCACCCGGAGGAAACTCGTGCAGATACGAGGAGAGCGTGCAGACTCCGCACAGACAATGACCCAAGCCGGGAATCGAACCCAGGTCCCTGGCACTGTGAAGCAACAGTAATAATTACTGTGCTACCATGCCGCCCTATAAATATACAAGTCTCAGGGAATACTAACTAATACACAATGTTAGAAATTTAGAGGAGCAAATGCCACTCAAGGTACTGACATTCCCACTATTTCAATAGAAGTCATTCTTTCAGAATTTCAGTCCCATTATTTTCAATTTGCATGGAGAATGAGAGGAGTTTGTGTGGAGCATAAATACCAGAATAGCCGAATAGCCTATTTCTGTGCTGTAGGCGTGATGATATGTATACCTGCATCTTCAAAATGTTTCTTTTCAGCAAATTGATCTTGTCCAAGGCAGGAGTGAGCCATCTTTAAGTTAGTGTGGTGGGAAAGAAAATGGGATGCAACCAAAATTCTCCAGTTGCAAGTGCCTGCAATAACCTCTTTAGGAAAGTGTATATGGTTAAACCATGACGCCAGTCTATTCGTCTATCAAAGTTCAATCTTTAGGACATGCATATGTGGAGCACAAGAGAACCTCCACGCTTCATGATGGTGGCCCAGATCGGAGACCAGATTTACAACTGAAGATGCCAGTCAGGACCCCGTGGAAGAACCGACACACTGACTGTGTGGGAATTGCCCAGGAAGTTTGCTCCCAAGACCCCCGGAACAAGTCTCTGACTCAGAGTTAGAGTCAATAACGGTGTCGAACACGGATTCCACCGCTGGTCAAAATGTTTGGAATAATATCTCCTTATATGGCTTTGTGTCATATTGTGTTTTATAATGCTGTGAAGCATCTTGGGACATTAATTAATTTAAGGACACTATATCAATGTACATTGCTGCCATGGAATGCATAAAGGTGTTACTACCGCAAGCAAAGGGAAAAGCAGAAAATAATGACAAGCGGATGGAAAATTGACTTCGTTCTTTGAAAGATCACAATGGCACTTATTGGAAATGCCAGATTCTTTAAAAACATGCCTACAAGTGATGGCTGAAAACAATTTAAACTTAATCTCAGTCCAATTAAGATGCTTTAATTTTACTCCCTTGGACACAAAAACGAAAATGTTGAAATCAAATTACTATGCAAGTCCATAACCTAATCTTTTCAAAGATAACTTATATAGAAAGTAGAGAATTAAAATTGGAGTCTCCGTCATAAGCCAAAGTACGATTCTATGTTGTTACTAGACACTACTTTTTTTAACATAAATTTAGAGTATGAATTTTGTGGATTAAAAGCCTGGGTGCACCTAGTTTGACACGGTATCACATTGAGGGTATTTCCAGCAAGATTTGAGTAAAGCGGAACTTTTTCTTTAGTTCTGTGATTTCTGTTTGAATTCAGTCTGAGACCTCAACAGAGCACCTTATAGACAAGCGTAGAAGCACTGACTGCAACTTCTGGATTTCTGTGTTTAACTGCACATAGGCAGACTCTATAAAAGTTAGAGTAATGATGACAAACGCAAATAATTTCACCATCATTATGACAGCAAGCTGTGGGCAATGGAGCGGACTCCAAAAGTGAGTTATATTTTTTTGACAAGAGGAACTAACTATATTACCTTGGCGGCAACAGGCCTCTGCAATCCTAGTCAAAGTCTATTCACAGACAGGCACTAGGTTTTGTATCAAAGTGCAAAAATGAACAAATTTTGCACTCCATTTACTCAAAAAAGACAAAAATGTACAACTAAATAAATTACTAAAATTGGATAGTTCAAAACAAGACAAACTTACAAGACCGACGAACGGCCAAGAAAATCGTTATTACTGCCATTTTCAGTTGCGACATTTAAATTTGTTTCAGAATGTTTAGATCAAAATTTCCCCAAACCAATTTTTTCCCTAATTTTAACCAAGTAACTACACACCATCGAGAAAAACAGCATAGGGATATACAGCAATGCAATAAAATTTGCTGAAAGATGGCAGAATTGATAGGTAAACTGATGACTTCCTGATACTGGAATTCAGGTTGCACATATTAGTTTTTGTGCATATAAATAGAACTAAATTTGACTTTGACGTGAGGATGTCGATAGATATCAATCCAGCCGCAGGTTTTGAATTTATTGAAGTGCTGAAAAGTGTGGAAGATCTCTGAAATAATTCAGTCCTCTCATTACTGTGCGCCTGTTATGTAGGTCAGATGTATGTTGCAAAGCAAATAAAAGCTTGCATTCCAAGGCAAACTTGCAAGCAGTTTATGCAGCACACAGAAAGAATTTCAGAAAATAAATCCGCCTCCATTAGTTTACTTAATACAACTGGACATGCAAGTAAACATCAGGGGCGGGATTCTCCCGAATCCCCGCGATGGCCTGACGCCGGCGTAAAAAGTGGCGCGAACCACATGGCGTCGGGCTGACCGGAAGTTGCGGAATCCTCCGCACTTCCAGGGGCTAGGCCGGTGCTGAAGGGCCGACGCGAGATAGCGCATGCGCAGAACTGCCAGCGTGGTTCCGCACATTAGCAGAACGGCCGGCGTATTCTAGCGCATGCTCAGGGGGGTGTCTTCTCCATGCCGGCCATGGTGGAGTCCCCAGTGTCGGAATCCCCCACGCCCCCCCCCCCCCCCCCCCCCTCCACATGGCGGGACCATGTCCAATCCACGCCGCCGGGACTGGCCAGAAGCCTACAGCCGCTCGGCCCATCGGGGCCTGAAGAATTGCCGGGGGAGGGCGCTGTCAACGGCCCCCGACCGGCGTGTCGTGATCCCCACCCGAAAACCGGCAGCAGAGAATACGGCAGCCAGTGTTGGAGCGGCGGGGCGGAATTTGCGCCGCCCCACGGGGATTCTCCAACCCGGCCGGGGAGGGGGGGAAAATCAGAGAATCCCACCCCAATAGTTTGACTTTTATTTCAAAACAAAAGCGGAGACTTTTGAACTCGGTTTCTATGGCTAACTCACTTAAGGCTAGCTAGCATACTTTCAGAGATGACTGAACAAACAGGAATGGAGAACATTAGAGGAACTTGCACTTCCCAAGCTAAAAAAAAAAGCAGGACAACCATTTCCATGTCTACCACTGCCTCAGGCCAGAACTGCCAAACAGTTAAAAATCAAAAAAATGTTGATCAGGATTCAAGTACACAAATACGCACTGGGAACCAAATATTATTCTGGTCCATGCACAGAATTCCAAACAACCAAATCATTTCCTACTCACTCCCATGATATACATACTTGATGAAGCACAAGGGATAATAATCATGTTGCCCTGCACATTTTCTACATACACTCTGCTTCTCAGTGCATCGCATGTTAACCAGCTACCAATTTAAACGCCTAATTCCATCAAGAGATAGCAGCACATACTATTACACACTTCCAAACCTTTCTGCAAATATTTTAGACATCTAAGTTCCCTAACCTTTTCTCCAATTTGTAATCATACTAATCAGCTTTCTATCATTCTATCCAGTCAACCAGGACTGTGATAAAAAGAAAATTATATTCTACAAAGCACATGGATTAGGGAATAATTTCAAATTAGCACTCATCCTCAATTTTTACTTTTCTTTTTAAATCCCATCCTTTTTTAAAAAAAAATAAATTTTGAGTACCTCCCACTAAGGGGCAATTTAGCGCGGCCAATCAACCTAGCCTGCACATCTTTGGGTTGTGGGGGCGAAATCCAGGCAAACACGGAGAATGTGCAAACTCCACACGGACGGTGACCCAGAGCCGGCATCGAACCTGGGACCGTGAGGCAGCAGTGCTAATCACTGCGCCACTGTGCTGCCCATTTAATCCCATCCTTAAAGTTACAAAGCCAATGTGCAGAGTGGACAGAGGAAACCCTGAATCCACCTCACTGCTTGCTCTAAAAGAATAATTCAAATTCAAATTGAAGCCAATTCATGCGCTCCACAAGAGAGACATACTAAAGATCCAAGCTGACAAGAAAGGGCATTGCACCACATCTTGTGCTTGAGGGAGATGGGGGAAGGGGGGGGGAAGAAAGAGGAGAGAGGGGGGAGCAGGGGCAGGGGGGCGGGGGCGAGCGAAAGGAGAGGGGGAAGAGAAGACAGAGAAAAGATGGGGAGAGAGAGAGGGAGGGAAGGGGGGGGCAACAGGCGAGAGAGAAGGGAGGTAAAGAGGAGAGAGAAGATGGGAGGGGAGAGAGGAGAGAGAAGAGGGGAGGGGGAAGAGGAGAGGGGGGAAGAGGAGAGGGGAGATGGGTGAATCGGATTTGGGAGACTTAAGACACAGGATTTGAATGACTTTGGTATCTGAATCTTCAATTTAGTCAGTTTAAAATGTTTTGTTTAAAATCAAAATTTTTTGCCCGCACTGCCAGTCTGCTCTCTGCCAGTCAATAAATAAATGTTGCACTTTTCAACCATGGAAATCATGAAAGTCAGCTAACATGTATGAAACACTTACCCACTCAAAAATATTAAAATCAGCTGCCATACAAAAAGAACCAGCCCCCTTGTTTCAAGACTCTCTCCAGCCATCCTCCTTGTGTTGCACTCCAGCACAGGCCTGCATTTCACAGCTCCCACAGCACAGCTAACAAAGGAGTCAAACAGAAAGTGAGACATCTGGACACTACTAGTTCATAGTGCATGGCAGATGTAAATGTGGGTCTAGAAAATTAAACCCACAGAAGGGGCCTTTGAATGATCAATACAGGAGCACAGCTCGAATGAAATGATGGAGATGAAAGAATTGAAGCAACTACAATACATCCTTTCACATTTACAGGATAGTGTAGATTGTATTAGGTTCCTTGCATGAAGCCTTCTGCAAGTAGTTTGCACAACCCTAATTTTAGGAAGTTGTGACTTCAACTAGGGTTTCATATCTACAGACAACTACAGACAGGAAAGAGTTTATCATCATTGATAGCACAAGTACAACTCTTGCTGAAAAAACCCTCATGGGTTACAACCAGGAAATTTAAATAACGACCTCCTGGTATAAACAATTGCAAATTATAGTTCAAACACAAATTAAAATGGCAGCATTTCACTAATTTAGCAAATAAGTATTTCCAAAGTGGCATGGGGGCACAGTGATTAGCATTGCTGCCTCACACCGCCAGGCACCCACGTTCAGTTCGTACTTTGGGCGAGTGTGGAGTTTGCCCATTCTCCCCATGTCTGTGTGGGTTCCTTCGGGTGATATGGTTTCCTCCCACAGTCCATAGATGTGCAGGTTAAGTGGATTGGCCATGCTAAATTGCCCCTTAGTGCCCAGAGATGTGTAGGTTAGGTTGAGGGGAGTGGGCCCAGGTCGGGTGCGAGGGTCGGTACAGGCTCAATGGACCAAATGGCCTCCTTCTGTGCTGTAGGGGTTCAAAAGTAGTAGTGTAATCTAGGTCATAAACTAGGAATTCCACTCGGGCAATAATTAAAACAAATATGCTTTCTCAACACTGGCAAAATATTCATTTCAAAGATTTGATCACCACGCACCTTCCAGCATTAAATCAGAAACTCGCATTGCAAAACAAACAGCCATACTTATTACAGTGTGGGGCTGGCACTTATCACCTCCATTGCAAAAAGTGAAATTGAACACATGTATTTCAAATTGTTCATAGGAATTAGGAGCACAAGTAGTCAATTTAGCCCCATCAAGCCTGCTCCGCCATTCAATCAGATCATGGCTGATCTCAAATCCACCTCTCCACCTGTTCCCCATATCCCTTTAACCCGTTAATCAGAAATATATCTATCTCCTTCTTGAAACCATTTAATGACTCAGACTCCACCGCACTATACGAGTCAGTGAGTTCCACAAATTCACCCCCCTCTGCGAGAAGTAGTTCCTCCTCATCTCAGTTCTAAATCTACCGCAGCTCAACCTATATCTGTAACCTCTCGTTCTAGATTGCCCCACAAGGGGGAACATTTGGTCTGAGTTTACTTTATCAATCCCTTTTAGCATTTTATATACCTCAATCAGATTCTCCGCCCCCCCCCCCCCCCCCCCATCCTTCTAAACTCCCAATGCGTTTAAGCTAAAACTGTTTAATCTCTCCTCATACGTCAACCCTTTCATCCCTGGAATCAATCTGGTGAACCTCCTCTGAACTGCCTCCAATGCCACCACATCCTTCCTCAAATAAGGAGACCAAAACTGGACACAATACTCCAGATGTAGTCTCACCAACACCCTATACAATTGCAACAACACCTCTCTACTTTTATACTCCAGTCCTTTTGCAATAAATGCTCACATTCTATTTGCCTTTCTAATTACATGCTGTACCTGCATACCAACTTTCTGCGATTCATGAACAACACCACCGAGGTTCCTCTGCCCAGACACATTTTAAATATGTTTTACATTTAGATAACAATTTGCCTTTCTATTTTTGACCAAAATGGATAACTTCACACTTACCGACATTAAACTCCATCTGCCAAATTTTGGCCCAATCAGCTAGCCTATCCACATCAGTCTGCAAAATCTTTATCTCCTCTTCAGTGCCTGCTTTCCCACCTATTTTAATATCATTGGCAAATTTTGCTGTGCTACACTCTGTCCCTGTTTGCAGATCATTTATATAGATTGTAAACAGTTGAGGTCCAAGGACTGACCCATGCGGCACTCTGCTACTTACAGTTTGCCAGCCAAAGACCCATTTATCCCGACCCTCTGCTTTCTGTCCGTCAGCCAATCCTCAACCCAATCTAGTACTCTACCCCCAATCCCCTGCGATCTCACCTCCTGGATCAGTCAAACCTTGTCAAACACCTTTTGGAAGTCTAAATATACCTCATCCACAGGTTCCCCATGATCCACCTTGCTGGTTACATCCTCAAAGAACTGAAGCAAATTTGTCAAGCATGACTTCCCCTTCATAAAACCATGTTGGCAATGGTGGATTGAGCTTTGTCTATCCAAATGTTCAGTCATCTCCTCCTGAATAATTGATTCCAGCAACTTCCCCACTATAGAGGTCAAGCTAACCGGTCTATAGATTCCTCATTTTTGCTGCTCTGCCTTTTTGAATAGGGGCATCACATTAAAGGTTTCCAATTCACCTGGACCCTTCCAGAATCCAGGGAATTCTGGAACATCATAACCAATGTATCCACTATCTCTGATGGCATCTCCCTTAAAATCCTAGGGTGCAGGCCATCTGGTCCCAGAAACCTACCTGCCTTTAACCTCATTAGTTTATTCAATACCGTCTCCCAAGTGACGGTTATTGCACCAACAAGTTCCTCTTCATTAACTGCAGTTTTGGGGAAATTATCCTCAACTGTGAATACAGAGGTAAAATACAGGTTCAGTGCCTCCACTATCTGTTCTCCCCATTACTACCTCACCAGCATCGTCCTCTAATGGGCCAATTATTCTCTTCCTCCTTATATACTTTTTTTTTTAAATTCAGAGTACCCAATTCATTTTCCCAATTAAGGGGCAATTTAGCGTGGCTAATCCACCTACCCTGCACATCTTTGGATTGTGGGGGCGAAACCCACGCAAACAAGGGGATAATGTGCAAACTCCACACGGACAGTGACCCAGAGCCGGGATCGAACCTGGGACCTCGGCACCGTGAGGCTGCAGTTCCACCCACAGCGTCACCGTGCTGCCCCTTCCTCTTTATTTACTTACAGAAGATTTTGGTATCAGTGTCTATGTTTTCTGCTAGTTTCCTTTCGCAGTTCATCTTGGCGCTTTTGATTTTTTTTTGGTAGCCTTTTGCTGAACCTTAAGTTCTCCCAATCCCCCAGCTTCCAACTAGCCTTTGCAGTATGGTATGCCTCGTTTTTACCTGTATATCTTTCTTGACTTCCTTTAGCCATGAAACATTTTTCTCCATTTTAGAATTCCTCTTCTTCTCAGGAATATAGTTTAATTGAGAGGTATTTAATATCTCCCTGAAAATCCACTATTGATCTTCAACTGTCCTATCCTCAATTATTTGTGCCCTGTCTACTTGGGGGCAACTCTTTCCTCAGGCAAGATAAATTACCTGTCCCAATGCTAAAACTCTAGCATGGCACTCTGTCTTCTCTCTCTCAATCTGAATTTAAAATTCCAGCATGCTGTGATCACTTCTTCCAAGAGGATCCTTAATGACAAAGACTATTTACCAACCCTTCTTTACATAATACTAAATATAAAGTATTCTGCTCCCTGGTTGGCTCCATAACATACTGCTCTAAGAAACAGTCCCTCATACACTATGAAATCTCCCTTGAGGCTAACCTTGCCAAATTGATTAATCCAGTCAATATGCATGTTAAAATCACACATGATTACCAATGTACCCTTCTCACAAGCCCTCATTATTTCTTGGTTTATACTATGTCCCACTTTGGAAGTATTGCTCGGGGGCCTTTAAATTACTCCTACCAAGTTCACAACTGGGAAGCTCACAGCATCAACAATTCTCCCCATCTTCCTTTACACTTCACACCACACAATTGCAGAAAGAGCAGCCTACGCCAGAGAGATCCCGCCTTCTGCCAAAATTAAGGCAATGCACCGGCATGTTGGAGAACTGTGCATCATATCCTGCTCTTAACCAAATAGTCCTAATCTAGTGCCTTTCAGAAGGACTCATTTGACAGCTCGTGGAAGTACAAACCTGGCTGTTTATCCTCTATAGCCCAGAAACCAAAACCGCACCCATCTGGTCTGTCTGGCTGAACGTTTTCCTTCAATATGCAGTAAATACAAACATTTCCCAGCCATAAAAGAATCTCAATTATTGCACGATATAATACCGATGACTGGAGTAGAAAGGCTACAATTTGTCAGAGTTGAGATAGCTTCAGGATCCTAGATTAAACTGCAGCCTCATGAATCACTCTAAACCAGCTTCAACATTACACTGCAATCTTAATAAAATTTAAATAATGTTGAGAGTTTAATAGCGAAGAAATTACATTGAACACTAACAGAAGACTAACAGAAGACTAGATTGTCAAATACTGAGATTCCTAGTAGACAAGATTAAAATAATCTGGGAAACATTTCATAACTGTTATATCCTGAAGAGATTCTCGATTCATGAGAATGAGTGAATTTCAGTTTACAAATGTTATCCGTACTGCAAAACATTACAGGTCAAATATCCAAATACAAGATACATTCATATCACTATTTGCAATTTCATTTCATCGTTAGTGATTAGCATAACAGACAATGATCTTCAGTATGCTTGCTGCTAACACATGCATTGTGCCTGCAAATAATTATTCCCTATTTTTCTGACTGATGGTCAATGAGACATAGTTCTTCTTTAAAGCAATGTCAGACAGGGAGATTATGCATCACAATCAAAGCTTCAAGCATAATTAAGGAAATAATGGCGACCTTTATTGAGACACTCAACTTATCTTTGTTCCAATTTGTAACCATGGAGATAAAGTTGTAATGTTATAAAATAACTTTTAAAATCATGCTTAAATGCAGTCAGGGATACAACTTAAAAACAGAACACCAAGCAGTAACATACAAGAATCCAAATAAGTCCTACTTTATAAATACATCACCAAATGCTAACACTTTTACAATTGTTTGCTGAGTGATAACCCCAACAGATTTCATAGCTGTTATCCCTATGAGGCTTATATAAGGCAACATGTCGTATAAACCATTATATCGACAGTCTATGTATGCCAGCATATTGTACTATATTGGAAAACTGTCTTGTTTGAACACCTCAAACTTTCTGTGTTATGTCTATTCATAAAGTCAACTTGTCAGTCAATTAGCTTGCCCTTGGTTCTCCACTGCTAAATTGACAACAGATTGGCTTCCTCTGTGCCACTGCGTCAAGCTTAAAATTAGAAGCGAAGAATGTCCAAACAGTCAATGTAATTTATGGAAAACATCACAAGCAGTGATTCTGATTCCACAAATCCAGCCCTTTCCTCACCAATCTCCCTTCAAGATTTTGTTCATCCCACAAGTTGCCCTAACCCCTGTTTAGCCTTTTATGAAGAACAGACATGCAACGGCAAATTAAGAACAGACATGCAAAAGGGAATTAATCAGGCATAGCATTGACTGGACCAGAAATCAAGGAATGCAGGTAAAATCATTTCCTGTGCTGGGAAATCATATAAATATTAATCATCTTTGCTCCAAGAGACAGGGAGACGTTTGTAAGCAATATATGATTTATGCTGGTAGGATCCAGTTTTACATCTCCTTGCAGGTGTTTTTCTCTTAACTGCCCTGTGCATTAATATGTCAATTAATATGAAGTTCAGTTTATAAAATGTTTAATCGCCAAAATTAGTTATTGCAAGATTTACAAAACTAAACCAGGAAGCAATCCTCATTCACAGGATGCATAACTTCAAGATGCAAGAACAGTCCTGTTATGGGTCCTCAGAACATCCCAAAACATATCACGGAAAATTAATGATATTGCCCCAAGGGGCAATTTAGCGTGGTCAATCAACCTATCCTGCACATCTTTGGGTTGTGGGGGTGAGACCCATGCAGGCACAGGGAGAATGTGCAAACTCCACACGGACAGTGACCCGGGTCCTCGGCGCCGTGAGGGAACAGTGCTAACCACTGCGCCACCTGGAAAATTAATGACTTTGAAGGTAAGCAAATACTGCAATCAATTTATACACAGCGCAAACAACAAACAGTGGGGCAGCTGACGAGGTCAATTCTTTGCTCATGTTAAATGAGATCTGAATGGCGCGCAGGACACCATAACTCTACTGCTAGGGTGGTGCCCTGGAATCTTTTACAGTCATCGGACGGCAAATTGGGACAGTTTTGAAACTCAGCCCATAAAACACCACTGCACTGAACTGTTAACCTCAATTATGTGCTCAAATCCTAAATTTATTTATTATTCCATGCCACATTTCAGTTAACTGCACATTTTAAAATTATGCTACAACCAGTCAAAAGAATTCCAACAGGACAGAACGATTACATTTTTCCTGATCAATAACTTGCTGGGGCTGTTTGGATATTTCTGTTTTATGAATGGGACGGTTGACCTAACTGAAGATGCTCCATTTTAATATTCACTGCAAATTAAGAAAATCCCCAAACTGATTGAATTTAACAAGAAACGGGAGGAGGGGGAGGGGGGGGCAGAAAAGGGAAGGACTATATTAAGCAACAACACACAAAATGTAGTTCAAGACTTTATTTAAAGAAACTATAATTCTGCTAACAAGCATGTAAAAAGATGTTCCTCTAGATTCATGGCTTATCAAATCACAAGCACCAAAGTCAATAGAACAATTCCAATCTCCAGTGAACTTTGAAACACTATATTTCAGTGAGTCTAAAAAGAAAATTAATGCAAGGAAAAAACAAATTAAGCATTCCGGCTGCTTAGTTTATCGCTCATTTTATCTCTTAACAAAATGATTTATATGTAATATCCAAACTTCAATGAACTACAACAATTTCATCAGAAATGTACAAACATTACAAAGTGCTGTACAAAAGTTCATTCCCATCGACCTTGAGAAATGCAAATGCAGACACAGCCAGTGAACAATTGATGTGTTGTAAACAGTAGCAAGAAAATTGCATATAGAGGTGACAAAAAACATCAGAAAGAGCACATGAAGTGCACTGGAAATTATTCAGACAGTATGAATTTCAAGTTAATGTTACTAATCTGTCGGCAAGCTTGCAGGTACTTTCAAAGAAAACTACAAATATTTTTGTGGATAATGGCAAACATTAAAGGGAGTCAAGAGATCTGGTAATCAATGCACAATTTCCAAATGTCATTAAAACACTTGGGAGTATGGTTTCTATTATTCACTCTCAGGATGTAGGTGTCTCTGGCAAGACTGGAATTTATTGCACATCCCTGTTTTGGCACAAGTGGGTGGCTTGCTCAGCGACATCAGAGGGTAGTTACGAGTCAACCGCATTGGTGTGGGACCAGGAGTTGCATAAAGGGCAAATGAGGCAAGCATGCAAGCCAACCAGGCTCTTACAACAATCCGGTCATCTTGGTTGAATTTAAATTCTTCAATGGCCATAATAGAATCTGAGCCCATATTCTCTGGATCGCTAATCTAGTAATTTAACAACTAGGCCACTACACCAACAGCTACAAAGCACATATAAAGATGACCATAAGCCTATTAAATCAACAGTCAAGGTGATTGCTTGATTCAAAAACAGAAAATACTGGACAATCTCAGCAGCATCTGTGGAGAGGAAAGGGAGCTAGCATTTCGAGTCTGGATGACTCTGGGGGTGAATGCTTGATTATCTTGGAGGTAGATGCTGCCTGGAATACTGTAAAACCTGCAAAACCCATCATAAATCATGCCAGCGTTCCATTAAAAAAAATCTAAAAAATGTTTTCTGAACAAGCACTAAATGTCGCAGAAACATACAATATTTGAAAACAATAACTGAATTCACATCTTTTTACTGTACATCATCATTGAGGGTCTCTTCAACAAGTAACACCATCTGCCTCATTCAAATTTCACATTTGCATTTCGTCAAAAACAAATTGAAGGAAACAAAACCCAACAGCATTACGTTCTTCGGGACAATAGAGCAATTCAAGAGAAACTTTCCACATTTCTACACAGGTAAATTATTAGGATTGCCTTCTCTTCCTCCCAACCCCCACTCAAACGCATTTTGAGCAAGCGCATACTTAACTGAAGAATTTAACTCAGGCATTTTGTTCCCATCAAGAATTAAGCTAATGACTCACTGAATGCAAGCTTTTGTGTTGCAATAGACATGTGTCAGATTAAAGGCAGAGGCAAGCATGTCAATTTGATTTGACTTCTGAACTCCAAAGTGAGAGCTGCTGAAAAATGAGGGGAAACCAAAGCTTTACAATCACAAACGCACTGCTTTTTAAAATTCACACTCGAGAGAAATCTGTCCAAATTGTGAATTATACCATCAATCAGTCCTCTGATTAGAGGGGTCATTATCAACATCAGCAAGAGTACAGAAATGCTGCCTAATGTGGGTGAGCTGTAGAGTTTGGGAGAGTTAAATATTGTGACACCTAAGGCAAGCACTGAAAAAGCACACTGCATATGGAGATGCCTGAAATTAGAACAATGTTCATCCACGGATTTTGTATGCCCATTAAAGAATTCACTCACTGGAAAGAGCTTTATATAGTTTTTTTAAAAGAGCATATGCAACACAATAGATCCTTTTTTTTAATATAATGCTCTTGATGCCATCCATGGGGCATCATGTGCAGGTCAGTCAATAAACTAGATTCACTGAAATGCAATGATTCTTTGCAAGTTATAATGTATAACTTAAGCAGTTCCAACATAACTTTATGGTCATGTAAAAACAGCGTAGTTAAGCATAACCTTCAGGCATCAGACATACTTATGAAATCATAAACAAACATGCTGCTGCCTGAAAACATGGAGATTTTTTAAAATGCACAACTGACGTAGCAGCAACTTACAGTTAAATGTTCCTCCTAGGAAAATTCACAAGCTGCAGGAATCCAGACACTGAAAAGAGGCATCAATGTAAAAGTAAAAACCCCAAAATTCTGGAAAAAACATTCCATCTAGAAGGACTGACCTGAAACACAGCACGGTAGCACAATACTAGGACTATGGTTTCACAGCGCCAGGGTCCCAGGTTCGATTCCCCGCTGGGTCATTGTCTGTGCGGAGTCTGCACGTTCTCCCCGTGTCTGCATGGGTTTCCTCCGGGTGCTCCGGTTTCCTCCCACAGTCCAAAGATGTGCAGGTTAGGTGGATTGGCCATGATAAACTGCCCTTTGGTGGCCAAAAAGGTTAGGAGGGGGCAACGGAGATAGGGCGGAAGTGAGGGCTTAAGTGGGTCGGTGCTGACTCGATGGGCCGAATGGCATTATTCTACACTATGTTCTATATGTTTGATCGATGAAACCTGGATTCCATTTCTCACACCACACTGTGCCCTGTACACAAGAAACAGGACAAATCCAACCCGACCAATTATCGCCCTATCAGTGTACTCTCCAGGCACCACGGTGGCACAGTGGTTAGCTCTGCTGCCTCAGCTCCAGGGACCCGGGCTCAATTCCAGCCTCGGATGACTGTCTGTGTAGCGTTTGCACTTTCTCCCAGTGTGTGTGTGGGTTTCCTCCGGGTGCTCTGGTTTCCTCCCACAGTCCAAAGATGTGCAGGTTAGGTGGATTGGCCATGTTAGATTGCCCCCAGGGGCGGCATGTGGCGCAGTGGTTAGCACTGGGACTGCAGCGCTAAGGACCCGGGTTCGAATCCCGGCCCTGGGTCACTGTCCGTGTCGAGTTTGCACATTCTCCCCATGTCTGCGAGGGTTTCACCTCCACAACCCAAAGATGTGCAGGGTAGGTGAATTGGCCACGCTAAAATTGCCCCTTAAATCGGAAAACAAATAATTGGATGATCTAAATTGTTTTTGAAAATGATAGATTGCCCCCAAGTGTCCAAAAGGTTAGGTCGGGTTATTAGGATAGGGTGGAGGCGTGGGCTTAAGTAGTGTGCTCTTTCCAAGGACTGGTGCAGACTCGATGGGCCGTATGGCCTCCTTCTGCACTGTATATTCTATCATCAGCTGAGTGATGACAGGAGTCATCAACAGTGCTATCAAGCGGCACTTACTCAGCAATAACCTGCTCACGGACGCTCAGTTTGGGTTCCACAAGGGTCACTCCACACCCTGACTTGGAAATATATTGTCATTCCTTCACTGTCACTGAGGCAACAGCCAGGATCTCTCTCCCTAACAGCACACTGGAAGTACATACACCTAAAGGACTGCCCACATCCTGTAAATGAATTTTTAAAAATATGCAGAGTGTTTTCCCAGAATTTCTGATATTGTTAAGATCGGAGTTCTCACTCCTGTGCTTACTCAGAAGAAACTAAATCTCTTCAATAGTTTCCGGTGCATGAAAATTTCTACCAATCCCGAAGTAAAGACAAGAGCAGAAAGACTGTAAACTATCTGTTCGTGGTGGAATCCTAGTTTAGAATCAAAAACAACTCAAACGCTGCATTATAATCAGATGCGATCACGTCAATCTACACATGCAAGTGAGAGACCAAAGATTTCTCTATTTTAAATAGAATGCAGAAGAAAATTGACAAGATTATATCTCGACACCTAAATTCCATGTGACAGCTACAAACTACAAAAAGCACCTGACCACCATTAAAAATTGATTATAGGCCAATTTTGACGATTCTAAAACCTCATTTTATGTTACTATTTCATACAGTGTTGAGCTAAATAACCTTTTTTGCCTTAAAGCATACTTTGAGTATTAAATGAAGTAAATTTGAGTGAACGTTTCACACATTTGAAATGGTTCAGAGTGCTCAATTGGGGTAGAAATACACAAGTAATTCAAGTCACCGGGCACCCCCATTTCACTTGAAATTTTAACATTCTCGATGCCCATACGAAGAATTAGTTCTTTCCCTAAATTTCAGCATAAAATAGAACAGAATAAACAGATGACTACAGACTGGGGTCAGTCGAACATCAGCAGAAATGCAACTGTTTTTTGAGAAGTGAAATTTTTATATTTCCCTGAAATTCTATTTCACCATCAGCTCATTGCAAGTATTAAAATATAACAAGAATTCACTCATATGGTTTTGCCAGAAATAGAAATAGTAGTATAACTCAAATCTACCAGTCCTACCTGTTTCCGCTGAGTACCTGGCATACTCAGAGGTGAATACTCAAGTTAATGCTTCTGTTGCTGATGCTGAGAAAGACACTCATGAAAAACATTCTGCAGCATGAATCCACAATCCAAAAGGCAAACATTTTTGTTTCCGTTTGCTCCACGCGATCTAAATTATTTAACAAGGTTTAAGGAGCACAACTCATTAGCTGCTCAATAATTTCTGTATTCAAGATTAAGTACCAATGCAGTTTGCACACTTTTCTTGCACATAAATTGCAAATTCATTGAATAAAACTCCAGACATTTCCCCAGCGCGTACACAGGTCATGATTGTGGAACTGAGATAACAAGATACAGAAAAGAGCAAGGGGACATTTAATTGAGGGGTTTTGATACAGTAAATAAAGAGAAGCTATTTCCACTGGCAAAGGGGTTTGGATACTGAAGGAATTAAGGGATGTGGGAATGGTGCAGGAAATTGGAGCCGAGGTGGAATATCAGCCATAATTGTACTAACTGGTGGAATGGGCTCAAAGGGACAAATAACCCAGTCATGCTTCGATTTCATATGTTTTTATGGAATCAAAAAAAATTGAGATTGAAGATAATTGGCAAAATAAATCAGTGGGAAGATCTTTTACGCAGCAAGTTGCTCAGATCTGGAACGCGCTGCCTGAAAGGGTAGTGAAAGTAGATTCAACACTACCTTCCAACAGAGAAGTGAATAAACACTTGGAAGGGAAATGTTAACAGGGCAGTGAAAAATGACTGGGGATGTGAACTAATTGGATAGTTCTTTCAAAGAATCTTCAAAGGACTGATGGGTCAAATCTTCCGTGTGACACTAGTCTATAATTCTCTGATCAAGTTTGACTCAATAGGATTACAAACCTTTAGAGTAATCACCACACTTAAAAACTGTAAGCAATTACAAAAGAAAGTGCATGCATGTATTATTGGAACAAAGTAATGCATCACGAGAAATAGAAATCATAGAATCCCAACAGTGCAGGAGACTATTCGGCCCATCGAGTCTGCCCCAAAAGTCCACTCTACGTAGGTCCACATGCCACCCTATCGCTATAACCCCTTAACATAACCTACATATCTTTGGGCACTAAGGGGCTATTTAGCATGGCCAATCCAATCCACCTTTCCTACACATCTTTGGGCTGTGGGGGGAAACCGGAGCACCCAGAGGAAACCCACGCAGACAAAGGGAGAGCGTGCAAATTCCATACAGATGGTCACGCGAGGCTGGAATTGACCCTGGATCGCTGATGCTGTGAGGCAGCAGTGCTAACCACTGTGCCACCCCATAGTAATAGTAATTAAAGGTCCAATAAAAAGCAGCATTTAAAGAGGGAATCAGATTAATATTTTTGGTGCTTGTGGCACAATGGAGAGCAGAGAAACAGAACTAGAGATGACTGATATGAAATTGGCACCAATACATTGGGCAGAATGGTCACTGCTCTGCTTGCTTGTATAAACTCTTCCTAAATGCAACCCAGATCCTCAACTTTCTGATCCACAGACCACAATCAGTAAGAATAAACAACAACAGCTCCTCCACGACAGCCCTCAATACCAGGGCCCAGACAGGTTGCGTACTTAGCCCCCTACTATACGCCCAAGACACACATGGCTGCATGGCAAAATTTGGTTCCAACCGCATCTACAAGTTTGATGCGACACGACCATAGTGGGTTGGATCTCGAACAACGACGTGTCAGAATACAGGAGGGAGATAGAGAACCTAGTGGAGTCGTGCAACGACAACAATCTATCCCTCAGTGCCAGCAAAACTAAAGAGCTGGTCATTGAATTCAGGAAGCAAAATATTGTACACAACCCTATCTACATCAAGGCAGAGGTGGAGATGGTTGACAGCTTCAAATTACTAGGTGTGCGCATCACCAAAAACCTGTACTGGTCCACCCACGTTGACTCTACCACCAAGAAAGCACAACAGCGCTTATACTTTCTCAGGAAACTAAGGAAATTCAGCGTGTCCACACTGACTCTTACCAACTTTCACAAATGCACCATAGAAAGCATCCTATCTGGTGCAACACAGCCTGGTATGGCAACTGCTCGGCCCAAGATCCAGGAACTTCAGAGAGTCGTAAACACAGCCCAGTCCATCTCACAAACCTGCTTCCCATGCATTGACTCTATCCACATCTCCCGCTGCCTGGGAAAGCGGGCAGCATAATCAAAGACCCCTCCCACCCGGCTTACTCCACTTCCAACTTCATCCATCGGGCAGGAGATATTAAAGTATGAGAACACGCACAGATTCAAAAACAGCTTCTTCCCCACTGTTCCCAGACTCCTAAATGACCCTCTTATGGACTGAACTGATTAATACTACACTCCTGTATGCTTCACCTGATGCTGGTGTCTATGTATTTACATTGTGTACCTTGTGTATCCCTATTATGTATTTTCTTTTTATTTCATATACTAAATGATCTGTTTGAGCTGCTCGCAGAAAAATACTTTTCACTGTACCTTGGTACATGTGACAATAAACAAATCCAAAACCTGGCCCAGGATATGATTCTATGCCTTTCTATAGTACAAAATTCCACTGCTAACATTTGCTCAAAGTGAACAGTTCAGTCAACAAACTATACTTGGTGAATCTGGAATAGAGGAACCCTGAGAAAAAGGATTAAAAACAAACCTCAAAATTAATTCTCCACTTCAAGCCATGTTCTTTCTGCTAACTGTAAGTGGGTTTGGAGAGTTACATCAATGCAATTGATGCCAAACGACATACCCTCCCCATCAAGAAATGCTTCCCTCCCCATCAAGAAATGCTTCCCAAGCATAGATTTACAGAATACAAGAGGCAACTACACTGCACTAGCTGTTTATGAGCAACCAAAATCAGATACCACCACTGACTCTTCTCATTTCTCAATGATGAATGTTTACCCAATTTTCCTGATACGGTGCAGTGGTCTCTGCCTCAACCACTCACATAAACAAACTACATCAACTCCTCGGTATATAAAACTGTCAACCACACACAATGAGAACTTTAAACTACTGGCCCACTCACCAGAAAACTCCCAACATCAGAAAATAGTCTTGCCCTTTGAAATCCCTCACAATCTCATAAACCTCTTACTGCAGAACCTCCTCAGGCATTGATGTAACTATCTGGTAGTCTCCCCTCGCTGGCATCTACCTGTTGAATTAATGCTGTACACTTACTCTGCCTTTCTATAGTGCGACACTCAAGGCACTTGAGGACATTGAGAGGTTATTAAACACACTAAATAAATGCACGCCTTTTTTACTGCCTCATTATATAATGCAACAATCTGTTCATGTTTTTCTTCCACAATAACTTTATATTTAATAAAATAGATACATTTAAAATCAAGCTCAGAATAAAAAGAGAAGTGGATTTTTCAACTTCACAATTGGTTTTCATTCATAAAGAAATTACATTTTAGTAAAAAATTCAATTTAACAGAACGCAGCAAAATGTTAGGAGAGGGAGGTCCTGGATTTGTAGGGTTTTTTTGTACAGAGATGGGCTGATGCAGCCTGGCAGAGAAACGTTTCTGAGCCAGGTTGTATTTGGGGAACATCAAGTGGTGTTTGTCTGAAGCTTCAACAAGTGTACAGGCATGGGTACCACCACCCCATTCCCAAGCTTAGGGTTCCGTGCCCCTTGTGGCCAGGCATGATGAGAAGGCAGGAGGAGCCAACTGCCTCACTGCTATCAAGGGAGAGAAGGGCTTTGGTTCCACCAGGAAAGCCTGCACCTCAGAGGACCCATCTCCACTTAGCCCAAATTAGGGCTCCAGTTCCACCTGGGAGCATGGGTCGACGGCAGTGTGGTGCAAAAGCTGGCTGTGCCACGTAGCACCCAATGACGGGGGTTCAGAGAGGAGGGGGATGAAGGACACCCCAGCGCAACACCCAGCGGGCGGGTGGGGGTGCAGAAAAGGCAGGCAGGGAGAGGAAGCAGATCCCCACCCTAGCTTCCAAAGTGGGGAAAGGATCAGACCCCCACCCTAGCTCCCACAAAAGTAGTGGGGGGGGGGGGGGGGGAGAAACAGACACCTCCCTCCACCCCAGCCCCAATCAAATCCGGGGGGGGGGGGCAGATCCCCATCCCAGGTCCCGCCAAAGAGAGGGGGAGGAAATAGACCCCAACACAAACTCCATTCAAAAAGGGACGGGAGAGAGAGGGAACAATCCTCCACCCCAGCTCCAATCAAAAGCGGGGGAAGGCCAAGAACAGACCCCTTCCCCAACTCCAATCAAAGGGGGAGGGGGAAAGAGCAGACCCCCCCCCCCACAAAGCTCCAATCAAGGGGGGAGGGAAACAGACCCCCCCCCCAACCCAGTTCCAATCATAATGGGGGAGGGGGAAAAAGACCCCCACCCCAATCAAAGGGGAAAGGGGGGGCGGAAGAGACAGGCCCCCACCTCAGCTCCCAATTGGGGGGGCTCCTCCCGGGGAGGCCGGGCCGGGCGCTCTCCTCCCCGGTTACTTCCTTATAAACAGCGAGCGGCTGCAGTCCCTCCCTGTCTCTCCCACACACACAGCAGGCCTCAGGTAACCCACTACCACCCGGTTCGGCCGCACGGTCCCGGGGGGGGGGGGGGGGGGGTGACGTGCGGCCAGGCGGTCGGAGGCCTCGCTTGTCGGTCGACGCACTGACCGGCTGAGGGAAGGCGCTGTCTGTGTCTCTGGCCGGCTCAGGTTCCCTCCGCCGCCGCTCGCGCTGCTCCCTCGCTCCGCACAACCGCCCCGGAGCCGCGCGTGGGCGGCACCTCCGCCAATCCGCGCCGCCCCTCCAGCCTGCCGCCGCCTCATTGGACGGGGCCGCTTTGACCGACGTGGGCGCCGTCCAATCACAACTCCAAGAGGTCCGGCCAATCGCTCCCTCCCCATCCTGCGCCCGCCTTTGATTGGTCGGCGATTGGACCAATCGGACCATCCCGCCTCCCATTGGCTGAGAACCGCCAGCCGGGCCACCAATCGCAGCGCAGCTCCGCATCCCCCAATGGAATCATGGTATCGTCACTGCCAGGAAGAAAGCCTTTCGGCCCATCCTGCCCCTGCTTGCCCTCCCCGACGCCCCGCCCTCCTTTTTTAATAATTAATAATAATTTAGAGTACCCAATTCATTTTTTCCAATTAAGGGGCAGTTTAGCGTGGCCAATCCACCTACCCTCACATCTTTGGGTTGTGGGGGCGAAACCCACGCAAACACGGGGAAAATTTGCAAACTCCACACGGACAGTGACCCAGAGCCGGGATCGAACCTGGGAGCCATGCTAACCACCTCGCCACTCGTACCCCGCCCTCTCCTGACATCCCTGCGCATCCCTCCTATCCAGGTATTTAGAAAATTTAGCAAGTATGGAACATTCTACGGCACAGCAGGAGGTCACTCTGTCCACCATATTGGGGTAGGAGAAGGCAACAGATCAGTGTTACCGAGTAATTCACTGGTCAGGGATTGAATCCACGGTTGGATTGGATTGGATTTGTTTATTGTCACGTGTACCGAGGTACAGTGAAAAGTATTTTTCTGCGAGCAGCTCAACAGATCATTAAGTACATGGGAAAAAAAGGGAATAAAAGAAAATACATAATAGGTTAACACAACATATACAATGTAACTACATAAGCACTGGCATCGGATGAAGCATACAGGGTGTAGTGTTAATGAGGTCAGTCCATAAGAGGGTCATTTAGGAGTCTGGTGACAGCGGGGAAGAAGCTGTTTTTGAGTCTGTTCGTGCGTGTTCTCAAACCTCTGTATCTCCTGCCCGATGGAAGAAGTTGGAAGAGTGGGTAAACCGGGTGGGAGGGATCTTTGATTATGCTGCCCACTTTCCCCAGGCAGCGGGAGGTGTAGATGGAGTCAATGGATGGGAGGCAGGTTCGTGGGATGGACTGGGCGGTGTTCACGACTCTCCGAAGTTTCTTGCGGTCCTGGGCCGAGCAGTTGCCATACCAGGCTGTGATGCAGCCCGATAGGATGCTTTCTATGGTGCATCTGTAAAAGTTGGTAAGGGTTAATGTGGACATGCCGAATTTCCTTAGTTTCCTGAGGAAGTAGAGGTGCTGTTGTGCTTTCTTGGTGGTAGCGTCGACGTGGGTGGACCAGGACAGATTTTTGGAGATGTGTACCCCTAGGAATTTGAAACTGCTAACTATCTCCACCTCAGCCTCGTTGATGCTGACAGGGGTGTGTACAGTACTTTGCTTCCTGAAGTCAATTACCAGCTCTTTAGTTTTGCTGGCATTGAGGGAGGGATTGGTGTCGCTACACCACTCCACTAGGTTCTCTATCTCTCTCCTGTATTCGGACTCATCGTTATTCGTGATCCGTCCCACTATGGTCGTATCGTCAGAAAGCTTGTAGATGGAGTTGGAACCAAGTTTTGCCACGCAGTCGTGTGTGTACAGGGAGTAGAGTAGGGGGCTAAGTACGCAGCCTTGTGGGGCGCCGATGTTGAGGACTATTGTGGAGGAGGTGTTGTTCATTCTTACTGATTGTGGTCTGTTGGTCAGGAAATCGAGGATCCAGTTGCAGAGTGGGGAGCCAAGTCCTAGGTTTTGGAGCTTTGATATGAGCTTGGCTGGGATTATGGTGTTGAAGGCGGAGCTGTAGTCAATAAATAGGAGTCTAATGTAGGAGCCCTTATTTTCGAAATGCTCTAAGGATGAGTGTAGGGCCAGGGAAATGGTGTCTGATGTGGACCGGTTGCAGCAGTCTGCGAATTGAAGTGGATCAAGGTGTTCTGGGAGTAAGGAGGTGATGCGCTTCATGATCAACCTCTCGAAGCACTTCATTACGACTGAAGTCAGGGCCACTGGACGGTAGTCATTGAGGCACGTTGCCTGGTTCTTCTTTGGTGCTGGTATGATGGTGGTCTTCTTGAAGCAGGTGGGGACCACGGAGTGGAGTAGGGACAGGTTAAAGATGTCCGCGAATACCTCTGCCAGCTGGTCCGCGCAGGCTCTGAGTGCACGACCAGGATCCCGTCTGGGCCCGTTGCCTTCCGAGGGTTCACTTTCAGGAAGGCCAATCTGACTTTGGAAGCTGTGATGGTGGGTATGGGTGAATTATGGGCTGCTGGGGCACTCGCCAGCGGATTTTTGGTTACCTGCTCGAACCGAGCATAGAATGCATTGAGTTCATTGGGGAGGGGTGCGCTGTTGCCAGAGATACTGTTCGGCTTCGCTTTGTAGCCCGTTATGTTGTTTAGTCCTTGCCACAACCGCCGAGAGTCTGTCTGTGACTCTAGCTTGGTTTGATATTCTCTCTTGGCATCTCGGATGGCTTTGCGGAGGTCGTACCTGGATTTCTTGTATAGGTCAGGGTCGGCTGCCTTGAACGCCTCAGATCTGTCCTTCCGTAGGGAGTCAATCTCACGATTGAGCCATGGTTTCCGGTTGGGGAACACACGTACTGCTCTCTTTGGCACGCAGTCATCCACACATTTGCTGATGAAGTCTGTGACGGTGGTGGCATACTGATTTAAGTTGGTCTCTGAGTTCTTAAATATGGACCAGTCCACTGTGTCTAAGCAGTCACGTAAGAGCTCTTCTGTGTCCTCGGACCAGCACTGCACAACCTTCTTAGCTGGATTCTCCCGCTTAAGTTTCTGCTTGTATGCCGGGAGAAGGAGCACCATCTTATGGTCTGATTTCCCAAAGTGCGGTCGGGGGATGGAACGGTAGGCGCCCTTGATTTTTGAGTAGCAGTGGTCAAGAGTGTTGTCGCCCCTGGTGGGACAGGAGATGTGCTGGTGGAATTTTGGCAGTACACTCTTGAGGTTGGCCTTGTTGAAGTCTCCACAAGGCCTCCGGGTGTTCTGTTTCGTAGTTGTTTATTACTGTGTATAGTTCGTCCAGCGCCTTCCTCACTACTGCCTGGGGTGGGATGTAGACCGCTGTGATAATGGCTGTAGTGAACTCACGTGGAAGATAATATGGGCGGCACTTCACGGTCAGATATTCCAGGTCTGGGGAGCAGTAGGTCGCCAGAGTCGCCACATCCAAGCACCAGGAGGAGTTGATGAAGAGGCAAACCCCTCCACCCTTCGCTTTGCTTGATGATGCCGTGCGGTCCGCCCGGTGAATTGAGAAGCCTTCAGGTTGTATGGCACAGTCCTGAGAGGCGGGGGTGAGCCATGTCTCTGTGAAACAGAGCACACAGCAGTCTCTTACTTCCCTCTGAGAGGTAAGTCTGGCGTTAAGTTCATCCAGCTTGTTTTCGATCGCTTGGATGTTTGCCAGGAATATGCTGGGAGAGGGATCTTGAAACCGCGTTGCTTCAGTCTAACCTGCAGACCGCCGCGTTTCCCTCGCTTCCTCGGTCGACGGCTGCTGCTGGATGATCCTGGGATCCGATGGCAGATGTCAGCTCTTGTGGAAGGTAGGTGGTCGCGTCTGGCGGGGTCCAGTGCGCTGGCAGGGACCAGGGCGCTGTTTACGTATCTGGGGTCGCGTCTGCCAGGGTCCCGGGCACTGGTTGAGGTAGAGGGAATGCTCAGGGGGCATGTTTGCTGTCCGGATGGGTCCCGGCGTTCTGCGGGCACGGGAATACCGTGCAGCGTGTTCCGGTCCTCAGTTGAGACTATTGCGGGAAAATTCAAACTCTGAATTAAAGTTATCACAGAGAAAACAGCTTGAGATTGCAAGAATGCCACGATGAAAGTTGATTGACTCTTCAGTACTTTATTCCAGCAAAATGTTCCGGCACAACAAAGACTGGTTAATATTTGGGTTCAGATAGGATGACCATATTTTCCAAATCTAATCTGGGGGCAGATGGGGTGGGAGCATGGCATCAAAAACCCTTCGGCCTATATGTTTGACATGTTTTTTATTAATCACGGGATGTGGGCATCACTGGCAAGGCCAGTATTTATTGCCCATCCCTAATTGCCCGCTGCAGTACCTGTGGTGCAGGTACATTCACAATGCTGTTAGGAACTGAGTTCCAGGATTTTAACCCAGCGATAGTGAAGGAATGGCGATATAAGTCAGGATGGCAAGTGGTTTGGAGGGTAACTTTCATGTTCCCATGTACCTGCTGCAATTTTCCTTCGAGATGGTAGCAGTTATGGGTTTGGAAGGTTTGTCTAAAGAGCCTTGGTGGGTTTCTGCAGTGCATCTTGTAGATGGTACACATTGCTGCTACTGTGTGTTGATGGAAGGAGTGAATGTTTGTGAATGGGTGCAAATCCAGCAGGCCGCTTCCTGGGCATTGTTGGAGCTGCACTCATCCAGGCAAGTGAAGAGTATTCCTTCACACTCCTGACTTGTGCCTTGTAGATGGTGGACAGGCTTTGGGGGGGGTCAGGAGGTGAGTTACTCGCCGCAGGATTCCTAGCCTCTGACCTGCATTTGCAGCCAAAGTAGTTATTTGGCTAGTCCAGTTCAGTTTTTAGTCAATGGTAACCCCAGGATGTTGATTGTGGGGGATTAAAAGTTGGTAATGTCATGGGGCAATGGTTAGATTCTCTCTTGTTAGAGATGGTCATTCCCTGGCACTGTGTAGCGCAAATGTTAATTGCCACTTGTCAGCACAAGCCTGGATGTTGACCAGGCTTTGTTGTATTTGACCATGGACTGCTTCACTATCACAGGAGTCACAGATACTGCACTCACAGTAAACATCCCCACTCCTGATTTTCTGATGGAAGAAAGGTCATTTGATGAAGCAGCTGAAGATGGTTGTGCTGAGGACACTACGCTGAGGAACTCCTGAAATTATGATATGGAACTGAGATTATTGATCTTCAATAACCACAACCATATTCCTTTGGTTTTCAAAAAAGTACTCTGTATAGAACAATATACCAGAGGACACCATCTCAGACTAAAGGGACAATCCTTTAAAACAAGAAAGGTTGAATAAACTTGATTTGTTCTCACTGGAACGACGGAGGTTGAGGGGCGACCTGATAGAGGTCTACAAAATTATGAGGGGCATAGACAGGGTGGATAGTCAGAGACTTTTTCCCAGGATAGAGGGGTCAATTACTAGGGGGCATAGGTTTAAGGTGCGAGGGGCAAGTTTAGAGGAGATGTACGAGGCAAGTTTTTTTACACAGAGGGCAGTGGGACGTGGAACTCGCTGCCGGAGGAGGTGGTGGAAGCAGGGACGATAATGACGTTTAAGGGGCATCTTGACGAACACATGAATAGGATGGGAATAGAGGGATATGGACCCCGGAAGTGTAGAAGATTTTAGTTTAGACGGGCAGCATGGCCGGCGCAGGTTTGGAGGGCCGAAGGGCCTGTTCATGTGCTGAGAACAATATCAGCCATGATTGAATGGCGGAGCAGACTTGATGGGCCAAATGGCCTAATTCTGCTCCGATGTATTATGGTCTTAATATAATGCAGCTCTGTATTACTTGGTATATTTTGACACTTAAAAAATTAATTTATGAGGGCAGAATTGGGGATATATACAAGTGGCTGGGGGGGCGGCGGGGGGGGGGGGGGGGCAGGGACATGAGCAGATGGTGAAGATCAAGGCGAAATGGGAAGGGGAGTTGGATGTGGAGATCAGTTTGGAAGTATGGAGTGAGGCACTGGGTACGGTAAACGGGACCTCCTCTTGTGCAAGGATGACCTTGGTACAGTTTATGGTGGTGCACAGGTTGCATATGACTCGGGCGAGAATGAGTGGGCTCTTTCAGGGGGTAGCAGATAAGTGTCCGAGGTGTGGGCGGGGGCCAGCGAATCACGCGCACATGTTTTGGGGTTGCAAAAAATTGGGAAGATTCTGGGCGGGAGTGTTCGCAATCTTAGCCGGCCTAGTGGAGGAGGAAGTGGACCTGGACCCTTTTGGGGGTGATATTTGGGTTTCAGAGATGCCGGAGCTCTTGAAGAGGAGGAAGGCCAATGTGGTCGGCATCGCCACCGGGGGTAGCCGCTTGGTTGGGTGACCTGTACAACTTACTGCGATTAGAGAAGATAAAGTATGAGCTAAGGGGCTCTGCAGGCGGGGTTTGAGAAAAGGTGGGGGATATTTGTGACTGTGTTTGAGGGGCTGTTTGTCGCAGTGTGTGTGGGGGTGGGGGGGGGAGGGTGTTGGGGGGGGGGGGCGAAAGGGGAAAGAAAATCTGTACAGACTGTATAGTTGATTGCTGGAAAGTATGTTTCCTGGTGTGTTTATTTGCTGTAACCTGTTTTGATACATGTTTGTAATAAATTACATTTAAATAAATGTTTGTAATAAAATACTTTTTAAAAAAAAATTAATTTATATAAATGCAAATAATGAGATGTACCTGAAAGAGAACAAGATGTTTAGTGCATTGTAAGATCCCCAAGCACGGGATCCCACCAATCAGAAGCGGGTGTGAGCTGGGGATCACGTATCCTTAGGAATCAGCCTCAGGGGAGTTTTTCTCCAATCCGTCCAGATAGCATCTTTGGTGCAATAATCAAAGACTGGAGTTCGGTTTTGTGTAATACACAAAACATGAGAGGCTGGGTGTTCCAAAATAAAAATAGCGGAAATAAAGGCACCCAATACTGGACAGGGAAAAGTCCACCTCATAACCACACTGTTTAATATCAGACATTGCAACGTCAGTTTAATATGTATCATGACACAAAGGAGGCTGACGGTGAACGTAAGACAGATTTATTTACAAGCATTTACAATGGCGTGCATAATGCAACAGCTCAATGCCAGTGCTATCCTAGCTGGGAGGACCTATCGCAATAGGCCCTGTTCTGGGCTTGCTCATAACGAGCACCAGGTGGTCGGTCTCCACCCCCTACCTGTGGAGCTCATACTCCGCAGGTCCCACAGGGAGATCAATGAAGGTTTCCCCTTGTGGGGGGTTATGACAATAAAGTGGAAAAACCTTTAAAATGGAACAACTCTCACTCCGTCTTGGCACGGGAGGGATTACAGGAATCGCTCGACAAGGGGGAGGGGGAGGCGTCAGGCAGGAATGTCCCCTCCTTAGGCAGTCCCTCGGGGTCGAGGTGACTTGCTTCCAGGCTAACAATGAGTTCTCAGGTGACTGAGGAGTCCCAATGCGCCACCTACAGCCTCTGTCACAGGTGGTAGGAGGAGCGGGTGGGTTGGGGCTGGGAAATCTCACCCAGTGATCCTGAGCCGGTGGGTGCATTACCGGCAGCAGCCACTGCAGTGCTCAAGTGCCAGCCTGTGACATTAGACATTACAGTTTCTGGAGGACGTCATGGCTCCTGTCGGGGTGGTGTGGGCCCCTCCGCCCCCGGATCCTTGGGGTGGTGTGGGCCCCTCCGCCCCCGGATCCTTGAAGGACTGTCGCTGCCCAGGTAAATCCCGATAGGCATTTAATGTGGCGGATTGTAATGACCTCCAATTGGCATTATTGGTTGGCCAATTGGAGTATGAGCTCCCTCAATGATAGCTCATTGAGGGGGCCCATATAAGCACCTGTGTAGGCTTTGTGAGGCAGTCTTAAGTTGACTGGAATGCTAGTAGCCCTGTTTGGAGCTGCTCTTGTATATAAGTTATTGCAAATAAATACTGGTGTAGTGACGGTACCCCTGCCTCCTGTGGATTATTACACGGATCTTCAAGATAGGAGCAACACGGGGCAAGAATTGGCACTCCAGCTTCGATGCTGAGAGGTAGTTTCCCCTAGCGGGAGAGGCTGGGAGCAGAGGGCATAATCTCAGAAAAAGACAACACCAAACCCATTTGAGTATTGCCCACTGTAATTGTTTCTCCGGCACCCAAATGTATATTTACCCCCCCCCCCAGTCTCCGCCCCCCCACCCAACAAACAGTCGCTACTTATGTGTTGTAAATAATGTTGCCAGTTGTACAGAGTTGCTGCTGTTGAGCTGGGGCACAATACCCTACCAGTTATCTTATTTTATTTTACTTTTTATTATTACTTTTTTTTTGTATGTTTGGATGTGTCCTTCTCTTCTACATTTGCATATATATATATATTTCTTATTCTGTGTACATAACGGTAAATATACTTATATACTTTGTTCAAAAACCCAATCTAAACATTTATTTTTAAAAATAATCTCAGTGTAACGGGTTGCCCATTTAAGATAGAGCTGTATAGGCTGGGCCGTCAAGTATGTTCAATATTGATATCAGCAGATTTTAATCAGTGAACGAATCAAGAGATCTTGGATCATTGAATCACAGAATATACAGTTCAGAAGGAGGCCGTTTGGCCCATTGAGTCTGCCCGATCCCTCGGAAAGATCACCCGACTTAAGCCCACGGTGCCACCCTATCCCTGTAACCCAGTAACCCCCCACCTAACATTTTTGGACATGAAGGGCGATTTGGCATGGCCAATTCACTTAACCCGCACATCTTTGTACTGTGGGAGGAAACTCCCGGAGCACCCGGAGGAAACCCACGCAGACACGGGGAGGACGTGCCAACTCCACACACACAGTCACCCAAGACCGGAATAGAACCGGGGCCACTGGAGCTGTGAGACAGCAGTGCTAACCACTGCGCCACCGTGCCGCCCGTCACAGGATTGGATTGGATTGGATTTGTTTATTGTCACGTGTACCGAGGTACAGTGAAAAGTATTTTTCTGCGAGCAGCTCAACAGATCATTAAGTACATGGGAAGAAAAGGGAATAAAAGAAAATACCTAATAGGGCAACACAATATACAATGTAACTACATAAGCACTCTGGCATCGGATGAAGCATACAGGGTGTAGTGTTAATGAAGTCAGTCCATAAGAGGGTCATTTAGGAGTCTGGTGACAGTGGGGAAGAAGCTGTTTTTGAGTCTGTTCGTGCGTGTTCTCAGACTTCTGTATCTCCTGCCCGATGGAAGAAGTTGGAGAAGTGAGTAAGCCGGGTGGGAGGGATCTTTGATTATACTGCACGCTTTCCCCAGGCAGCGGGAGGTGTAGATGGAGTCAATGGATGGGAGGCAGGTTTGTGTGATGGACTGGGCGGTGTTCACGACTCTCTGAAGTTTCTTGCGGTCCTGGGCCGAGCAGTTGCCATACCAGGCTGTGATGCAGCCCGATAGGATGCTTTCTATGGTGCATGTGTAAAAGTTGGTAAGAATCAATGTGGGCATGCCGAATTTCCTTAGTTTCCTGAGGAAGTATAGGCGCTGTTGTGCTTTCTTGGTGGTAGCGTCGACGTGGGTGGACCAGGACAGATATTTGGAGATATCCACCCCTAGGAATTTGAAACTGCTAACCATAACGGGCAGCACGGTAGCATTGTGGATAGCACAATTGCTTCACAGCTCCAGGGTCCCAGGTTCAATTCCGGCTTGGGTCACTGTCTGTGCGGAGTCTGCACATCCTCCCCGTGTGTGCGTGGGTTTCCTCCGGGTGCTCCGGTTTCCTCCCACAGTCCAAAGATGTGCAGGTTAGGTGGATTGGCCATGATAAATTGCCCTTAGTGTCCAAAATTGCCCTTAGTGTTGGGTGGGGTTACTGTGTTATGGGAATAGGGTGTAGGTGTTGGCCTTGGGTAGGGTGCTCTTTCCAAGAGCTGGTGCAGACTCGATGGGCCGAATGGCCTCCTTCTGCACTGTAAATTCTATGATAATCTATGATAATCTCCACCTCGGCACCGTTGATGCTGACATGGGTGTGTACAGTACTTTGCTTCCTGAAGTCAATTACCAGCTCTTTAGTTTTGCTGGCATTGAGGGAGAGATTGTTGTCGCTACACCACTCCACTAGGTCCTCTATCTCCCTCCTGTATTCGGACTCATCGTTATTCGAGATCCGGCCCACTATGGTCGTATCGTCAGCAAACTTGTAGATGGAGTTGAAACCAAGTTTTGCCACGCAGTTGTGTGTGTACAGGGAGTAGAGTAGGGGGCTAAGTACGCAGCCTTGCGGGACACCGGTGTTGAGGACTATTGTGGAGGAGGTGTTGTTGTTCATTCTTACTGATTGTGGTCTGTTGGTCAGAAAATCGAGGATCCAGTTGCAGAGTGGGGAGCCAAGTCCTAGGTTTTGGAGCTTTGATATGAGCTTGGCTGGGATTATGGTGTTGAAGGCGGAGCTGTAGTCAATAAATAGGAGTCTAATGTAGGAGTCCTTGTTTTCGAGATGCTCTAGGGATGAGTGTAGTGCCAGGGAAATGGTGTCTGATGTGGACCGGTTGCAGCGGTATGCGAATTGCAGTGGATCAAGGCGTTCTGGAAGTATGGAGGTGATGCGCTTAAAAGGGGCTGTTTAAGCACAGAAACACTGCGCACATTGAAGAACACTGCAAGGAAAAAGAAAGGGGCCATAAAAAGCGGGACCGACATCGGAGCCGAAGCAGGAGTGAATCCCAAGAGAAAGATCACCACAAGCGAAGCTGGAGCAAGAAGAAATCCAAACATCGAGAAAGGGCAGAGGAAAGAAGGAGCGGAAGTCCCAAAAGTTCCAAAGAGCGAATGGAGTGAGAATGGAAAGAGAGAGGGAATGGAGTGGGGATGGCTAGAGAGGGAATGGAGTGGGGACGGATAGAGAGGGAATGGAGTGGGGACGGATAGAGAGGGAATGGAGTGGGGATGGATAGAGAGGGAATGGAGTGGGGACAGATAGAGAGGGAATGGAGTGGGCACGGCAGAAGAGAGAATGGAGTGGGGATGGATAGAGAGGGAATGGAGTGGGGCAGGTAGAGAGGGAGTGGAATGGGGACGGATAGAGAGGGAATGGAGTGGAAATGGATTGAGAGAGAATGGAGTGGGGAATGGCTGGAGAGGGAATGGAGTGGGGACGGCTGGAGAGAGAGCGAATGGAGTGGGGACGGATTGAGAGAGCGAATGGAGTGGGGACGGATTGAGAGAGCGAATGGAGTGGGGACGGAGAGAGAGCGAATGGAGTGGGAACGGCTGGAGAGAATGAGTATCAAGAGAGTGAGGTGAGACGGCATAGAGGGAGAGTGGTTAGTGAGGGAGAGGTGAGAATGGATAGAGTCAGGTGACTATCCGTTCCTTCTCAGTCTCTGGGTGAGGATGGCGAAAGTGGGGTGAGAAGGGTTGGAAGAATAGCGAGTGTGGGGGTGAGAAGGGAGAAACCATTTCATGTACAATTGTGTGATTTAAAAACTTTTGATTTCTTAAAATTTTAATGGAAAAAAAAAGGGGCTGTTTAGCACAGGGCTAAATCGCTGGCTTTGAAAGCAGACCAAGGCAGGCCAGCAGCACGGTTCAATTCCCGTACCAGCCTCCCCGAACAGGTGCTGGAATATGGCGACTAGGGGCTTTTCACAGTAACTTCATTGAAGCCTACTTGTGACAATAAGCGATTTTCATTTTCATTTCATTTTCATGATCAACCTCTCGAAGCACTTGATTACGACTGAAGTCAGGGCCACTGGTCGGTAGTCATTGAGGCACGTTGCCTGGTTCTTCTTTGGTACCGGTATGATGGTGGTCTTCTTGAAGCAGGTGGGGACCTCGGAGTGGAGTAGGGACAGACGGGAAAGTGAAGTTGAGGGTTATCAGATCAGATCGGCAGCACGGTGGTGCAGTGATTAGCACTGCTGCCTCACGGCGCCGAGGTCCCAGGTTCGATCCCGATTGGGACTGGCATGACCTGTAGCACCGTCTGGGACCTATGTACTGCACACTGCATCGAGGCCCGTTCTTTCGGCTGAAAATAAAATGCCGATTTGATTCTCCTTCTCAAGCCTCTTGAACTTTTATTCTCACATTCTGGAGTTGGGCTTGAATGCTCGACCTTCTGACACGGAGGGGAAGAATGCTACCAATCAGAGTCTCCAGAGTCATGGGCTATTTGTGATGCCCAGAACGAATAATTGGCTGAGATTCAACCCTCCGTTTCCTTTTCCTGCTTATGTTTCAGTCAATTAAATAAAACGTTGCCATATTCTTCCTTTAATGTGCACCATTTGCTATTCGCACATTCAAAACCTCTTTCCAATTCATGATCGCCACACATTTAGACTATGGTATATGATGGCAAAATTGCACTGGTTGTGCAAAGTGCTAATTTAGAGCTCTAATTAATGCATTCAGGAAACTTAAAATGTCTGTAGGCAGTCACTTTGCCCACACACTAAACCACAAAGAGAAGCATACATAAAAGACAACCAAATTTAGCACCTGCGCTTGGAGCGAACTAGACCTTGCAGACACATTATTTTTTTTTTGCTTATTCGGCACAAGGTGAGACTGCAGAAAGGTGTTGGTGCTCTCAGCACAAGCAGGGGCGGCCCGCTCTGGGAACTGCGGTTCAAGAGCGCACCGTCATTTGACACTGCAATCAACACAGAGAGAACTGTTTCCAAAAACAGGTCCTGTCTTTTGTTTTTAAGATGTGATTCCCTTCCGCCGTTTTGAGAAGGAGCGGAGCGATGCTCCCGAGTTTAGCACTGCCCTGACTGCAGGGAGAGTATTCTTCTGTCGACCTCCTTGAATTAAGCACGCAACCTAATACTAAAAACTGACAATTCTGTCACTGTGCCATGGCCTACTCTAAAACGACGCTATCGAACGTCCTATCTTTGTTGACAGCAGGAAGTTGAACAGCTTAGAGTATATGCACAATGGATATTGGCCCAATTTTATTTATGAATGAATGGCTATTCTTTTTTTAAATTTAGAGTACCCAATTAATTTTTTCCAATCAAGGGGCAATTTAGCGCGGCCAGTCAACCTACCCTGCGCATCTTTGGGTTGTGGGGGCGAAACCCTCGCAAACACGGGGAGAATGTGCAAACTCCATTCGAAAAGTGACCCAGAGCCAGGACCGAGCCTGGGACCTCGGTGCCGTGAGGCAGCTGTGCTAGCTACTGTGCCGCCGTGCTGCCCTAAGCCGGATATTTCCAGGACAGTACAAGGCTGATGCCTGTTGTGGGGAATGACAGTAATAATTCCTCCAAATTCGTGACAAAGAGTATTGGAACAATTACATGAAGGACACTCAGGTTTAGTTCAAATTAAGGAACTAGCGTGAAGCTTTTGGTGGCCAGGAATCGAAGCCCAGATAGAGGAAAAAGTGCCAGTCATGTGTGCGGGTAAGGAACCCACGCCATTGCATCCATGTGAGTAGCCTGAAATGATGTGGCAATGTCTGCCCGTTGACTTTGCTGGTCCATTCGAGGGGCACATGTTCTTCGTCGTAGTAAACGCTCACTCCAAGTGGCCTGATGTGGTGCTGAGGAAATCAACAACCATGGAACAAACCATTGAAAAATTGGATGAGATTTCCGCCAGGTTTGGAAACCCAAAGCAAATCGAGAGCGACAGCGGTCCACAGTTCACGGCTCAAGAGTTTGAGGATTACTTAAAGATGAGTGGTATCCAACACATAAAAGCCCCTTACCACGCATCGATGAATGGTTTGGCTGAAAGGTTTTGTCCAGTCCTTGGTGCACGCACTGACAACGTCCAAGGCCAAGGGTCATTGCACCACCACTTGAACAGGTTTTTGGTGAGCTATCACAACCTCACACATGGAACTGCAGAGTTCCTACCTTCCTCCTTAATGAAAAGGAAGCTGAGGACCACCTTTGACTTACTCATGTCGGAAGAGACATTTGACATCGTAGAATGAAACCAACAGTCATAGGTCATGAGAAGAGAAGGTAATTTGAGAAGTCGCTTGTTTAAAAAAAGAGAGCAAGTGTTGGCGCCGTATACCACCAACGAGAAGTGGGTTCCTGCAACTGTATTGGCTCAAGTTGGTCCAATCTCTTATCCAGTACAGACTGGAGATGAGTTAGTGTGAGGATGACACTCAGATCAGCTGCTAACTACACGTATTGATGTGCCAGTGCCATGTATGACAGAACTACCTCAAGTGGAAGCACCATCCACCCAATCAGATCGTGTGACTGCGACTCCTGGTCAATCCGCTGACGCAGAGATTGCGAAAGAATGCCCTGCTGCTACGAATCTGTCTTCTGCAGAAGAGACTCTAAAGCCTTCCAGGGTAGAGTCTTCCACAGACAAACCTAACAATATATCTAAGGTCAAGAACAACCAAATCCCTAAAGTGCTCAGGCAACCAGCACAGACTAGGCGTCCACCAGACCGTCAGTTACGTTTCCTTTTGTCATTTTGTCTTAGTTACAGTGCCACACCAGGGGCTGTCACCCTCTCTCATTTCTGCCATTTCTGTTTAGTTTGTTGATCTTTTTGTTCTCGTCGAAAGAATATAAATAGGGGATATCTGGGACACTGGGTTGAGCGGGAAGAGGGCTGTGAGTCTGAAGATGTCAATAGGCTCTCTCAATAAAGAAAAGCTCTGTGCATTGGTTTCCACTTCCCCAGCGGTTTGACTCCTGTTAGCATTGACCAGGAGTTTCCTCCGCTCTTCCTGTCTGCCATTTACCCATGTTAGAAGGATTTGGCGGTTGATATTCAACCTGTTTGGTGAAGTTATGAACACATCTTCCTCGGACATCAAGTCCTTGGGTGGGACTGGAACCCGGAGCTTCGGGGCAAGGACGCCATCCGATGTTCCACAAGAACTGCCCTGTGCTTATGGCACCAAGTAGGCGCAGAGAAGATGTTCTAAGAATCCAAGGTGAATGGCCATAATAAGGTCATTAAACCAGAGAATGGTGACATTCTGAAATTCACCCACTGTTGTGATGCACATTTTGATGGGGGCACATATTTTTAAAAAAAATTTAGAGTACTCAATTAATTTTTTCCAATTCAGGGGCAATTTAGCGTGGCCAATTCACCTATCCTCCACATCTTTGGGTGGTGGGGACGAAATCCACGAAAACACGGGAGAATGTGCAAACTCCACACGGACAGTGCTAACCTAACCTAACCTAACCTAACCAGAGCTGGGATCGAACCTGGGACCTCGGCGCCATGAAGTGCTAACCACTGCACTACCGTGCCACCCTAATGGGGGCACATCTTAACCTGCTGCTCATCGCTGCCCACCACGATACTGGGTGTGATGTATAATCCCCTGTACTCTGTAGACAGAACACAGCAGGCTTCCTACAGGTTAGACATGTCCACATATCCTCCTGTTACCATTGCATGTACGTCATCTTACCTTCAAATGAAAAACCCACAGTTCTGAAGAAGCGTCAGATTGGACACAAAGCGTTAACTCTGTTTCTCTCTCCACAGACGCTGCAGGATCTGCTGAGCTCATCCAGCATTTCCTGTATTTATTTCGGATTTCCTGTGTGGTAATACCAGGTATTGCAGTACCTGAGAGGTGGATGGCCATTGGCTAGACCTAGGAGTCTACCATTGGCTAACGTACATAGCTCCGCCCTGAGAGGCGGGGTATAAGAACCAATGTCGTCCCAGCAGCCTTCACTTTCTGTATCGAAGCTGCTGGGTACAGTTCTAGCTGATTAAAGTCTATTAGTTATGACTCACCTTGTCTCGAGAGTAATTGATTGTGCATCAATTTAATCAGCTATTACTTCTGAAAGGATGGATCTCCGCATCAAGCCGGAGTGCCTTCAGCTCAGCCCCCACGCAGACAACTCCGCTGTTATTTTCAAGCATTGGCTGGCGTGTTTTAAGGGCTACCTCGACACGGCCGCCGACACCCCCACGGAAAGGCAGAAAATGTCACCTTCTACGCTCGCGGGTCAGCCCTGCGATCTACCCTCGCAGGGAGATGGCGAACTATGCTGCAGCTATGGAGCTGCTAGAAGGACATTACATCTGTCCTGTGAACCAGGTCTACGCCCGTCACCTGCTGGCAGCTAGAAGGCAGAGCTTCGAAGAAACACTGGAAGACTTCTATCGGGCACTACTAGTGCTGGGCTGAAACTGTGGCTGCCCAGCAGTTACGGGGAACGAGCACACGGCACTTTTAATTTGGAATGCATTCGTGGCAGGTATGACTTCCCCCGATATCCGCCGAAGGCTCCTTGAAATGGACACACTGGGCCTCACTGAGGCACGGGCCCTGGCAGGGTCCATGGACGTTGCGTACAAAGATGCACTGGCTTTTGCTCCCGGACGCACGGCGCCCCCCTGGGCTGCGTGGCACCCCGTCGCGGCAGCCCCCCAGACTTTCCCACTAACCCCGCAGACCTGTGCGGCAAGATGGCCCGCTATCACCGCCGGCCAACGCTGCTTCTTCTGCGGCCAGGCGAATCATCCCCGCGCGCGCTGCCCGGCCCGCACCGCCATCTGCAAAGGGTGCGGCAAGAAAGGCCAATATGTCGCGGTCTGCCAGGCCCGCGCCCTGGCAGCGGTCTCCAGCGACTATCGGCAGCCTTTCTTTCAGGTCCCGACCGTCCAAGGCCCACCGCCGCCCTTCTATCCCCAGGCAATGTGCAACCCACGGCCGCGGCCAGTTTGCCCCCCCGGCCACCACGCTGAATGGATGGGAGCCGCCATTTTGTCCCTCGCCGCCGCCATCTTCGGCATCCCCGGACTCCATGTGCGACCCGTGGCTGACGCCATCTTGGATGGGGCCTCAAGCCCCCAGCACTGCCGACTACACGCTGCCCGACCAGAACTCCCCCTTGCTGCAGCTGGCCTCCGTTACCCTGGACCAGAGTTGGCCCCGGACGCGAGCGAAAGCCACCACAACGATCGCCATCAACGGCCACGTGACGTCGTGCCTGATCGACTCCGGGAGCACGGAAAGGTTTGTCCACCCCGACAGGGTAAGGCGCTGTCCTCGTGTCACCCGTCCCGTAAACCAACGGATCTCCCTGGCCTCCGGGTCACACGCAGTGGAGATATAGCGGTTCTGCCTAGCGAACCTCACTGTCCAAGGCAGGGAATTCCACAATTTCCGCACGTTCTGCCGCACCTCTGCGCAGCCACCCTTCTTGGGCTGGATTTCCAGTGCCACCTACAAAGCCTGACCTTTAAATTTGGCGGCCCTATACCCCCCCCCCTTACTGTCTGCAGCCTCGCGACCCTTAAGGTCGATCCGCCTTCCCTGTTTGCGAACCTCACCCCGGATTGCAAACCCGTCGCCACCAGGAGCAGACGGTACAGTGCCCAGGACCGGACCTTCATCAGGTCCGAGGTCCAAATGCTGCTGAAGGAAGGGGTCATCGAAGCGAGCAACAGCCCCTGGAGGGCTCAAGTAGTGGTGGTAAAGACCGGGGAGAAACATAGGATGGTCATCGACTATAGCCAGACCATCAACAGGTTTACGCAACTGGACACGTACCCTCTCCCCCGTATAGCCGACCTGGTAAACAGGATTGCGCAGTACAAGGTTTTCTCCACGGTGGATCTCAAGTCTGCCTACCACCAGCTGCCCCTCCGTCATGGTGACCGCCAGTACACTGCCTTCGAAGCAGATGGGCGGCTCTATCACTTTTTAAGGGCTCCCTTCGGTGTCACGAACGGGGTCTCGGTCTTCCAACGTGAGATGGACCGAATGGTTGACCGGTACGGCTTACGCGCAACGTTCCCATATCTTGATAACGTCACCATCTGCGGCCATGACCAGCAGGACCACGACACCAACCTCCGAAAATTTCTCCAGACCGCGAATATCCTTAATCTGACCTACAATAAGGATAAATGCGTATTTAGCACCAACCGTATAGCCATCCTAGGCTGCGTAGTGCGAAATGGAGTCATAGGCCCCGACCCTGGACGCATGCGCCCCTCATGGAGTTCCCCCTCCCTCACTGCCCCAAGGCCCTAAAGCGTTGCCTCGGCTTCTTTAGCTATTATGCACAATGGGTCCCTAATTACGCCGACAAGGCTCGACCCCTGATCCAGTCCACAACCTTCCCCCTGTCGACGGAGGCCCGCCAGGCCCTCTGCCGCATCAAAGCGGACATCGCAAAAGCCACGATGCGTGCCATCGACGTGTCCCTCCCCTTCCAGGTCGAGAGCGACGCGTCCAACGTAGCTCTGGCCGCCACCCTCAACCAAGCGGGCAGACCCGTGGCCTTCTTCTCCCGCACTCTCCATGCTTCCGAAATTTGCCAGTCCTCGGTTGAAAAAGAGGCCCAGGCCATAGTGGAAGCTGTGCGACACTGGAGGCATTACCTGGCCGACAGGAGATTCACTCTCCTCACGGACCAACGGTCGGTGGCCTTCATGTTCGATAATGCGCAGCGGGGCAAAATTAAGAACGACAAGATCTTGCGGTGGAGGATAGAACTCTCCACCTACATTGACAAGATCTTGTACCGTCCCGGGAAGCTGAACGAGCCTCCTGATGCCCTGTCCCGCGGCACTTGTGCCACCGCGCAAGTGGACCGCCTCCGAGCCCTCCACGAGGACCTCTGCCACCCGGGGGTCACTCATTTCTTTCATTTCATTAAGACCCGCAACCTGCCCTACTCCATCGAGGAGGTCAGGACAGTCACCAGGGACAGCCAAATCTGCGCGGAGTGCAAACTGCACTTCTACCGGCCAGAGAGAGCGCATCTGATAAAGGCTTCCTGTCCCTTTGAACGCCTCAGCATGGATTTCAAGGGCCCCCCCCTCCACTGACCGCAACACGTACTTCCTGAACGTGATTGACGAATACTCCCGGTTCCCATTCGCCATCCCCTGCCCGGACATGACCACGACCACCGTCATCAAGGCCCTCCAGGGTAGTTTTACACTGTTCGGTTTCCCCGCATACATTCACAGTGATAGGGGATCCTCCTTTATGAGCGACGAACTGCGTCAATTCCTGCTCAGCAAAGGCATCGCCTCCAGCAGGACGACCAGTTACAACCCCCGGGGAAACGGCAGGTAGAAAGGGAGAATGGAACGGTCTGGAAGACCGTCCTGCTGGCCCTTTGGTCCAGGAATCTCCCAGTCTCCCGATGGCAAGAAGTCCTCCCAGTGGCCCTTCACTCCACCCGGTCGCTGCTCTGTACTACCACAAACCAGACACCTCACGAACGTCTCCTTGTTTTCCCCAGGAAGTCCTCCTCCGGGACCTCGCTCCCAACCTGGCTAGCGACACCCGGACCCGTCCTGCTGCGGAAACATGTGAGGGCACACAAGTCGGACCCGTTGGTCGAGAGGGTCCACCTGCTGCATGCCAACCCCCAGTACGCCTACGTAGCGTTCCCCGACGGCCGCCAAGACACGGTCTCCCTTCGGGACCTTGTGCCCGCCGGAGCCCCACGCACACCCGCACCATTGCCCCCACGCCCACCCTCCCCGCAGCACCTGACCAGAGGGTCAGTACTGCCGCCGCCCCTAACCAGTGCCGAACAGGCACCGACGCCCCCTACAGGCGCCCCACCCCCTGCCCACTTTTCGCCCCAACAGCGCCGCCTAGAGGTGACGAAGCTGCCTGGGAGGAAGACACCACGTTCCCGGAGCCACAACCGCCGGGGCCCCCACCAGGATCATCGCCGAAGCCCAGATGCTCCAGAAGGACGACCAGGCCACCCGATCGTCTGATTGCTGCACCATAAACACTTCTTCTGTTACCCTCGACATCACGGTACCTCCATACCTGGTCCTACCATGCAAAAGGCGACAGTAACGCTGGCCATCACCCCGCTGGGTTCTTTTTAACAGGGGGTGAATGTGCTAATACCAGGTATTGCAGTACCTGAGAGGTGGATGACCATTGGCTAACGTACATAGCTCCACCCTGAGAGGCAGGGTATACGAACCAATGTTGTCCCAGCAGCCTTCACTTCCTGTACAGTTGCTGGGTACAGTTCTAGCTGATTAAAGCCTATTAGTTATGCCTCACCTTGTCTCGAGAGTAATTAATTGCGCATCATCCAGCATCTGCTGTATTTTGCTTTTCATTTCAGGCTGACATTCAGCGAGAAGATGATACGAAAATTGGTGGGATGGTAATTGGTGAGGAGGACAGACTTCGATTACCGGAGGATATAGACGGGCTGGTCAGCAACAAATAGAATTCCGTCCAGATAAGTGATGCACTTGGGCAGGACAAACAAGGCGAGGGACTACACGATAAATGGCAGGACCCTGGGAAGCACCGGGGACCAGAGGGACCTTAGTGTTGTTGCTCTTTCTAGCTTTAGTCTATTTGCTCTGTTTAGGTCACCTTTGCTCATGAGTCGCCAGGTACCTTTATGATACCGCCACGTGGTTCAAGTTTAGGTTATGAATAATAACACAGCACACCGCTTAGTAAGGATTAAAACAACGGTGCTTTATTATATACAACAAGCAATATTAATACCCTAATACTACTTTCTATATAACAAACCTATCACTACTGGCCAATACTTAACTTAGGAAGAGCCCACCAGGTCAGGGAAACGAATGGCTTGTCCAATCAAATCTGGCCCGCGGGATTCAAAAGGGCTGCTACAGGTCGGTGGCTAGGTGTCTCTACCGGATAGCGATCGTTGGATTCAAACTTACTGCTGCCGGTGGCTGGTCTTGCGAAGGTCTCGAGCAGGCGAAGATGAGAGAGAGAGAGATCTGAACTTGGACCTTTACTTTTATAGGGCCCAGGGGCTTCCCGCCTCCCGGGGCGGCCCTTGACCCTGAGTCCCAAGTGATTGGATTCTGTCCCCAGTCTCTGGGGCGATGTGTCCAATGGTGAGGCGATTCCTCGATCGGGGGGTGGTCGCTCACCTGTCTTTGTTTCGGCCACTGCAGGCGCCGACAGGTCTGGCCCAGTATTCAATTGCTAATATGTTGCAATAATATGTCCCGGGGATAGCCGATTTAACTGTGGATGTCTGAGTTGATTAGGTGTAAACAGTCCTGAATGAAACTGGGGATACCTGGGTTGAAGGGCTGTTGATAGCCCTGAGTATCGATCTGGGCTACGTTCCCAGAGCTGAACATGCGAACCTGTCTGCAGCTGCCTGCTTGTGTCTTCTTGGCTGCTTTTCCCAGCAGTCTTTCGGGTTAGCCGTTTTAAACTGGGTTTTGGCCAAATTAATCGGAACGCAGCCATTTTACATGGCTACAGTGTGCATGTACATCGGTCCCTTCTGGTAGCAGCGCTAAGGCCGGCACTGTGGTTAGCACTGCTGCCTCACGCCGCCGAAGACCCGGGTTCGATCCCGGCCCTGGGTGACTGTCCGTGTAAAGAATTGGGCACTTAGGGCAGCACGGTGGCGCAGTGGTCAGCACTGGGACTGCGGCCACTGAGGACCCGGGTTCGAATCCCGGCCCTGGGTCACTGTCCGTGTGGAGTTTGCACATTCTCCCCCTGTTTGCGTGGGTTTCACCCCCACAACCCAACGATGTGCAGGTTAGGTGGATTGGCCGCGTTAAATTGCCCCTTAATTAGAAAACAAAATAATTGGGTAATCTAAAATTATTTTTTTTTAAATTGGGCACTTTAAAGTTTAAAAAAAAGTAGCAGTGCAGGTGGATACAGTGGTTAAGAAGACACAAGGTATACTTTGCCTTTATTATCCGATGCATAGAGTTTATTTTTTAATTTAAAGTACCCAATTCTATTTTTTTTCCAGTAGTATTTTGTGTTTCCTCACTATCCCATTCCATTCTAGAATTAATTCCACTGAATTACAGGTACCCCGCTTCCAAAGTGTCTGATATTTAGGGCGGAATTCTCCGCCGGCGGGATGTTCTGTTTTGCCGGCAGCCCGGGGGTTTCCCGACGGCGTGAGGCTGCCCCACACGGGGAAACCCCATTGACCGGCCGACGTATCGGAGCATCCCGCCGGCGGGGTGAAGCAGAAATGTGGCGGGGCGGAGAATCTAGCCCTTAATGTTACTTTTGTAGCCTAAGCCTTGTTGGAAAGCTAGAGAAAAGGGGAGGTAAGGACAGAAAATGCTGTGGAAACCATTTGTGGAGTGAGAAGTAGAGTTTACGTTTCGAATCCCCCCTGAAGGAGAGTCACGCGGTCTTGAAGCGTGAACTCTGGTACTCTCGCCGCAGACGCTGCAGGGGCTGCTGGGCTTTTTGTAGCATTTTCAGATTCCCGGCATGGGCAGTATTTCGTTTTTATGAAAAAAGGGAAAGGCTTGCATTTCTAGAGCACTTCTCATGGCCAGCAGATGTCTCAAAGCGTTGTGCAGCCAGTGAAGCACTTTCGAAGTGTAGTCACTGTTGCAATGCAGGAAACACGGCCTAATCCTGTCGTCTTCTCCCACGTTTCTGTCGGGGAACAGCTGTTGGTTCAGATGGCAACATTCAGCACATTCCATCTCCTCAAAGGCCACTGGCATTTACACAGGGGGATTGCAACATCATTGCTGTAGATTTATCGACAATTAATCTGCCTCGAATTGCGGGAAAGTTCCACATAGAATAAAAGCCAAGAAATCAGGGTGTACAACATGAGTAATGTGTTCTGATGAAATAATTTAATTCCCATCTTCATGGAAGTGTTAACTCTTTTATTTTAAATAGATACATGCTTTCTTTGGGTTAGCTCAGAAAACAATGCCTTCTGAAGATGTGAAGTAACACCATGGTAATATCACAACGGCTGTCACGGATAGACTGAGGGTATACTGCAGAATGCTTACCCGCTGACTGCATGGGTTTGGATGCCACCAAACACCGTGGGCAGGATTTTACCGGTTCTGCTCGCCTGCCTAGGGATCACATATTCTCGCCCGGGTACAATGGATCTTTTGCTTGTCCGTCGGATGCTCCGTTCCACCTGCGGCGATTCCTGCCGTGGGTGGGAATGGAAGGTTTAGGCGTGCGCCTGTGCTTTTCCGATGCAAGTGATGTGGAGATGCCGGCGTTGGACTGGGGTGGGCACAGTAAGAAGTCTTACAACACCGGGTTAAAGTCCAACAGGTTTATTTGGAATCACTCAGGACCTGATGAAGGAGCTAGGCTCCGAAAGCTAGTGATTCCAAATAAATCTGTTGGACTTAACCTGGTGCAAGACTTCTTACTGATACAAATGGCCAGTTTATCAACTTTGGCGTGATGGGTAGCAATCTCTTTATTTTTTTAATTTTTAAAGTGCCCAGTTCTTTTTTTCCAATTAAGGGGCAATTTAGCATGGCCAATCCACCTAGCCTGCACATCTTTGGGTTGTGGGGTGAAACCCACGCAGATACGGGGAGAAGGTGCAAACTCCACACGGACGGTGCCCTAGAGCAGGGATCGAACCCAGGCCCTCGGCGGCGTGAGGAATCCCACCGTGGAATCAAAGCTCACCATGGATCAAATCCCACCTTGGATCAAATCTCACCTTGGGATCAAGTCCCAATGGGTTCAAATCCCAACACCGCAGCTGGCAGAATCTAAATTCAATGAACAAATCTGGAATTGAAAATTAGTCTCAGTAATGGTGACCATGAAACTATCGGCAATTGTTGTAAAGACCTATAACCTGGCCTGGTCTCCATGTGACTCCAGGCACACAGCAATGTGGTCCTGAAATGGCCGAGCACACTGCTGCCTCAAGGCACCGAGGATCCAGATTCGATCCCGGCCCTGGGTCACTGTCTGTGTGGAGTTTGCACATTTTCCCCTACTACCCTGCGTGAAGAAGGGTAAGAGGCGCATGGGCACTGGCATTGAACCAGCGTGTTTCTGCGCTGTAAGCAGTATGTGATACAACACTCCCTTAGTACTGAACTGCAATCTCCACCTAGATTATGCCCTCATGTCCTAGACTGAAGCGTCAATTGATAAACTTCTGATGGAGTGACAGGAGTGCTACCAACTGAGCCAAGCAGACAACTGCACTCAGTGAAAAGAACTCTGCAAAAGAAATGAACATAAAATAAATGAAAACGTGAATTATACCGTGCATGTATGAATGAGTGAATTTAAGATGTTTTAAACCAGACTGGATAACATTCCACTAAATGGCGGACAAAGGAATTTTATGCACAATAAAAACTGCACAGGAACGGGTAACGGTTAATATCTATAGTTCCCTCGGTTACTTACACATTAGAAAGCTCCTCTAGTGAATAATCCAGTCAACATCCTGGGAGTTACCATTGATCAGAAACTGAGCTGGACTAGTCATATTAATACTGTGGCTACCAGGGCATGTCAAAGGCTAGGAATCCTACGGCGAGTAATTCACCTCCTGACCCTCCAAAGCCTGTCCACCATCTACAAGGCACAGGTCAGGAGTTTTAAAAAATAAATTTAGAGTACCCAATTCATTTTCTTTTCTTTTCCAATTAAGAGTGGCCAATCCACCTAGCCTGCACATCTTTGGGTTGTGGGGGCGAAACCCAGGCATACACGGGGAGAATGTGCAAACTCCACACGGACAGTGACCCAGAGCCGGGATCGAACCTGGGACCTCGGCGCCGTGAGGCAACAGGGCTAACCCACTGCGCCACCGTGCTGCCCTTAGTCAGGAGTTGTAATGGAATACTCTCCACTTGCCTGGATGAGTGCAGCTCCAACTACACTCAAGAAGCTCAACACCATCCAGGACAAAGCTGCCCGCTTGATTGCTCCCCCTTCCGCAAACATTCAAACCCTCCGCCACCGATGATAAATGGCAGCTGTGTGTGCTTCTAAAAGGTGCACTGCAGCAACTCACCAAGGTTCCTTAGACAACATCTTCCAAACCCACAACCACTACCATCTAGAAGGACAAGTGCAGCAGATACCTGGGAACCCCACCACCTGGAGGTTCCCCTCCAAGTCACTCACCACCCTGACTTGGAAATGTGTCGGCCGTTCCTTCACTGTCGCTGAGGCAACATCCTGGAACTCCCTCCCTAACAGCACAGTGGGTGTACCTACACCTGAAGGGCTGCAGCGGTTCAAGAAGGCAGCTCACCGCCACCTTCTGAAGGGCAACTAGGGATGGGCAATAAATGCTGGTTTAAACAGCGACGCCCATATCCTGTCTGTTGACGTAATTTACACCTTCTACTAATCCAGTTGACCATAGCTGTAGGACAGGAAGTCACAAGCTGAAAATATTAGCTCTTGGTTTGGCTTCTGGTCCACGAGCGGAAACGAATCAATTACGTGGGGGAAATGTCCACCAAATGTAAAATAGACATCATAGAATTTACAGTGCAGAAGGAGGCCATTCGGTCCATTGAGTCTGCACCAGCTCTAAGAAAGAGCACCTCCACCCTATCCCCACAACCCAGTAACCCCACCCAACGGGAAATTTTGGACACCAAGGGGCAATTTATCACGGCCAATCCACCTAACCTGCACATCTTTGGACTGTGGGAGGAAACCGGAGCACCCGGAGGAAACCCACGCACACACGGGGAGGATGTGCAGACTCCGCACAGACAGTGACCCAAGCCGGAATCGAACCTGGGACCCTGGAGCTGTGAAGCAATGGTGCTATCCACAATGCTACCATGTTGGCCAAGGTTAATATTGAGGTAAATGCAACTAATCTGAACTTTTTTAAAAGAATGGAAACCGACGCAAGTACACATTGTTGGCAATACATAGTTCTTTTTGTAATATAAATTTAGAGTACACAATTTCTTTTCCAGTTAAGGGGCAATTTAGCGTGGCCAACCCACCGAGCCGGCACATCTTTGGGTTACATAGAACATAGAACAATACAGCGCAGTACAGGCCCTTCGGCCCACGATGTTGCACCGAAACAAAAGCCATCTAACCTACACTATGCCATTATCATCCATATGTTTATCCAATAAACTTTTAAATGCCCTCAATGTTGGCGAGTTCACTACTGTAGCAGGTAGGGCATTCCACGGCCTCACTACTCTTTGCGTAAAGAACCTACCTCTGACCTCTGTCCTATATCTATTACCCCTCAGTTTAAAGTTATGTCCCCTCGTGCCAGCCATATCCATCCGCGGGAGAAGGCTCTCACTGTCCACCCTATCCAACCCCCTGATCATTTTGTATGCCTCTATTAAGTCTCCTCTTAACCTTCTTCTCTCCAACGAAAACAACCTCAAGTCCGTCAGCCTTTCCTCATAAGATTTTCCCTCCATACCAGGCAACATCCTGGTAAATCTCCTCTGCACCCGCTCCAAAGCCTCCACGTCCTTCCTATAATGCGGTGACCAGAACTGTACGCAATACTCCAAATGCGGCCGGCCCAGAGTTCTGTACAGCTGCAACATGACCTCCCGACTCCGGAACTCAATCCCTCTACCAATAAAGGCCAACACTCCATAGGCCTTCTTCACAACCCTATCAACCTGGGTGGCAACTTTCAGGGATCTATGTACATGGACACCTAGATCCCTCTGCTCAGCCACACTTTCAAGAACTTTACCATTAGCCAAATATTCCGCATTCCTGTTATTCCTTCCAAAGTGAATCACCTCACACTTCTCTACATTAAACTCCATTTGCCACCTCTCAGCCCAGCTCTGCAGCTTATCTATATCCCTCTGTAACCTGCTACATCCTTCCACACTATCGACAACACCACCGACTTTAGTATCGTCTGCAAATTTACTCACCCACCCTTCTGCGCCTTCCTCTAGGTCATTGATAAAAATGACAAACAGCAACGGCCCCAGAACAGATCCTTGTGGTACTCCACTTGTGACTGTACTCCATTCTGAACATTTCCCATCAACCACCACCCTCTGTCTTCTTTCAGCTAGCCAATTTCTGATCCACATCTCTAAATCACCCTCAATCCCCAGCCTCCGTATTTTTTGCAATAGCCTACCGTGGGGAACCTTATCAAACGCTTTGCTGAAATCCATATACACCACATCAACTGCTCTACCCTCGTCTACCTGTTCAGTCACCTTCTCAAAGAACTCAATAAGGTTTGTGAGGCATGACCTACCCTTCACAAAGCCATGCTGACTATCCCTGATCATATTATTCCTATCTAGATGATTATAAATCTTGTCCCTTATAATCCCCTCCAAGACTTTACCCACTACAGACGTGAGGCTCACCGGTCTATAGTTGCCGGGGTTGTCTCTGCTCCCCTTTTTGAACAAAGGGACCACATTTGCTGTCCTCCAGTCCTCTGGCACTATTCCTGTAGCCAATGATGACATAAAAATCAAAGCCAAAGGTCCAGCAATCTCTTCCCTGGCCTCCCATAGAATCCTAGGATAAATCCCATCAGGTCCCGGGGACTTATCTATTTTCAGCCTGTCCAGAATTGCCAACACCTCTTCCCTACGTACCTCAATGCCATCTATTCTATTAGCCTGGGGCTCAGCATTCTCCTCCACAACATTATCTTTTTCCTGAGTGAATACTGACGAAAAATATTCATTTAGTATCTCGCCTATCTCTTCAGACTCCACACACAATTTCCCATCCCTGTCCTTGACTGGTCCTACTCTTTCCCTAGTATTCGCTTATTCCTGACATACCTATAGAAAGCTTTTGGGTTTTCCTTGATCCTTCCTGCCAAATACTTCTCATGTCCCCTCCTTGCTCGTCTTAGCTCTCTCTTTAGATCCTTCCTCGCTACCTTGTAACTATCCATCGCCCCAACCGAAACTTCACACTTCATCTTCACATAGGCCTTCTTCTTCCTCTTAACAAGAGATTCCACTTCCTTGGTAAACCACGGTTCCCTCGCTCGACGCCTTCCTCCCTGTCTGACCGGTACATACTTATGTGTTTGCGAAACCCACGCAAACACGGGGAGAATGTGCAAACTCCACACGGACAGTGACCCAGAGCCGGGATCGAACCTGGGACCTCGGGGCCGTGAGGCAGCAATGCTAACCACTGTGCCGCCGTGCTGCCCCTGCAATACATAGTTCAGATGGTTGGTTGCAACAATAGTATCACTAGCCAGGGATCAAGGACCCAGAGCAAGAGGCAGAAATACGAATCTGCCAAATCTTTGGCAGTCCCACCCTTAATTGCATTTGAATAAAATACATTTGTTGAATTTGCACTGGGATGCTTTGTTAAAGGAGAAGTCTTTCAAAACATTCTCCAGACTTAAAAGCATTCATAATTGAAAAGTAATTGCACTTTTTTCTTATCTCTTGAGTTTAGTTCAGTGAATTAAGGTGAATGGATCCAGCGTGTGTTGTTCTATTTGCCAGGAGAAGGCACCTGTAGTTGGTATGCCGCACCTTCCTGCAGAGGTTTTCTTCCCCTGTGTTATGTGAGAGGTCATTTTTCATCACAAGATAGATTTGGGTGAGAACATTCTGCTCATTCCCTCTTGCCGCTTTCAGAACACCAGGGCTACCATTACAGCCTCTGCCTCTTTCCGAATTAATCCGAGCTGTGGGCTTACACCAGGGGATAGGAGCTTTTCTCCGCTGTCCTGCCCGTAATTGGGGATTGTCTTCTGTTATCCTTACGGTCGAACTGCCTGCTGACACCTCAGAGCTGAATTTCCTGAGCTGTAGAGTTTGGCTGGTGCTGTTCCACTCCGCTGTGGCCGTAGCCTGGTTGGGTCATTGTGCAGCCGTGTCAAGTTCCTGGCATGACTACTGTCAACAAGCCTGCCAACCCGTCAACTCATGAGTGTATAATGGGCTGCTGGTGTGGAGTGGGGGCGGGGGGGGGGGGGGGGGGGCGGGGGGGACGGACGGACGACTTCTGCGATGTTAGGAAGTGGACAAAAGCGCTAAAGTGGCTTACATCCATTTGTAGGATAGGAGAGAACTTGGGTTTGGCCTTGTTTCTTTATTTATTCCTTCACCTTGCATTTTTACCACCATTACAGGTGAGAACCCCACCCACCAGGTACGCGGTACATACTCGTGCGACTTGGCCAGTTGAGGTCTACCTCAAACGCTGCAGGAAAGGATGTCCCGAGGCGTGGTACATTGGCGAGACCGTGCAGACGCTGCGACAACGGATGAACGGACATCGCGCAACAATCACCAGGCAGGAATGTTCCCTTCCAGTCGGGGAACACTTCAGCAGTCAAGGGCATTCAGCCTCTGATCTTCGGGTAAGCGTTCTCCAAGGCGGCCTTCAACACGCACGACAACGCAGAATCGTCGAGCAGAAACTGATAGCCAACTTCCGCACTCATGAGTACGGCCTCAACCGGATTTTGATCTCACTATATTTACCCCCCCCCCCCCCCCCCCCACCCCACCCCACCATCTGGCCTGGGCTTGCGAAATCCTACCAACTGCCCTGGTTTGAGACAACACAAACCTCTTTAACCTGTGAGTATCCCTCTCTCCAGTCGCACCGTCTGGACCTATAAAGACTTAATTACCTGCAAAGACTCGCATTCAAAGTATCATCTTGCATCATTGACTTTGCCTGTATATGCTGTGTTTATGGAACCTACCTCTTCACTCACCTGATGAAGGAGCTACGCTCCGAAAGCTAGTGATTCCAAATATACCTGTTGGACTTTAACCTGGTGTTGTAAGACTTCTTACTGTGCCCACCCCAGCCCAACACCAGCATCTCCATCCACATCATTGCATTTTTATGTAGCCATTTCCACCAGTGTCTTTGGACACTGTGGCGATTGTCCCTTTAACGGCAACACAGCAGAGTTAGGGTTATACGGCTTGAGTGCCCAATGAGGACTCAGAGTAAGGGAATCGCCCCAAGGATTCTTGGAGCCTTCTTGGCTAAAGAAACATTTTGGGAGCTCTCTTTGGTAGGAGGCTTGGAAGAAGCTGGATGTCGCCATGCGGCTGCTGAACAATTCTTACTGATAAATCCTTTTTACTAATGGAATCTCTGAAACTGCTTCATTACAGACACAGCCTTTGTTTCGTTACAATACCCATTACCACCCTCTCTGCCTGTTGCACCATGAAATCTTTTGCTCTTTAATCTGCCCTGTCCCTCATCGAATCAGAGAGCTTCCCTTTTTTTCCATCTGCCCCCCTTCCACTGGCTTGGAAACTCTTACATTTCCATCTTCCTTCAGCTCCGATGAAAGGTCACTCGACCTGAACCATTGGCAGGGGTTTTCCGGACCCGTCCGCCATGGGAATGGTCGCGGGCAGCCCACGGAAGTTTTGATGGGCTAGCAGGAGGTCCATTGGGAGCGGATCTCTGGCCAGGACTCGAAGACCCCGCCCGTTACCTCTGTTTCTCTCCCCATATGCTGCCTGACCGGCTGAGGCTTTGCCACACTTTTTTTGTCACGTCGGAGAATACATGACACTGCCATATGACCCATAAGGCATAGGTGCAGAAGTAGGCCACTCGGCCCATCGAGCCTGCTCCGCCATTCAATGAGAGCATGGCTGATCTGATGTAATAACCCTCGCCTCCACTTTCCCGCCTTATCCCCATAACCCCCGATTTCCTCATTGATTAAAAATCTGTCTCCCTCAGCCATGAACATACTTAATGACCCAGCCGATACAGCCTTCAGCGGTAAAGAATTCCAGATTCGCCACCTTGTTTCAATGCAAGAAAAAGAATGTTAATGGGATACTTTCTCCACTGCTCTCAGTTACTCTCAATATTTCAAATTGAAATATGGGTTCAAAGCCTTTCTGAAGACGGATTGAATAGTTCCCAAACTGTATGAAGATGTTTACAGACAAATCCTAAATGCAACTCTAAGAGCACTTCTTGGATTCATCATATTGTCTTGAAGTAAAACCATTCATAATGACTGTCAAGCAGTCTAATAGATCTCAAGATTTGTAAGAGATCAAATTGCCGCAACGAGGGAAAAGAAAGACTTGCATCTCTATAGCATGTTCCAAGGTCTCAGGACGTCCCAAAGTACTTTTAGAACAGAAGGACAATATTTATACAGAGCAGAAGACCATTCGGCCTATCTCATCTGTGCTGGCTCTCTGCAGCTCAGCTCGTCCCATTCACCACAACTCTGCAATTATTTCTCCAGGTGCTTATCCAATCCTCCCTTGACAGTCCTGATTTATCTGCCTGGACCCCGAATGCTCAGACCTGAGTCACTCGCGGTGAAACGCAATCTTTCTCGTGCCCCTCTTTGCTTACTTTAACCTCAAATCACCATCCTCGGGCTCTCGGCCCCTAGGCCAAATGACCACAAGACAAAGGAGCAGATTTAGGCCACTTGGCCCTTCGATTCTGCTCCGCCATTCAATCACGGCTGATAATTTCTCATCCCCATTCTCCTGCTTTCTCCCCATAACCCCCGATCCCCTTATTGATCAAAAACCTACCTATCTCTGCCTTAAATACACTCAGTGATTTGTCCTCCACAGCCTTCTGCGGCAAAGAGTTCCACAGATTCACCACCCTCTGGCTGAGGAAATTCCTCCCCATCTCTGTTTTGAAGGATCGTCTGAGATCCGCTTCTAGTTTTTCCTCCAAGTGGAAACATCCTCTCCACATCCACTCTATCCAGGCCTCGCAGTATCTTGTAAGTTTCAATAAGATCCCCCTTCATCCTTCTAAACTCAGAGTAGAGACCCAGAATCCTCAACCGTTCCTCATACTACAAGTTCTTCATTCCAGGGATCATTCTTGTGAACCTCCTCTGGACAGTTTCTCTCCGTCTACTCTGGGCAGATACTTCTGTAAAACTGCCTCTCAGCCTTCTCTCCTCTTGGGAAAACAGTACCACTCCAGAGCCAATGAAGTATTTTTGACATGTAATCAAAGTTGGTTCGGAGGTCTCGTGGCGCAGTGGGTAGCGTTCCCTATCTCTGAGCTGAACCAGAAGCTCTGGGTGCAGTTCCCACGTCAGCTCTTGATAATCATGAGAGGCGGGTTCGTAATGTGGCCAAACAGGTTGATTATAAGCCTGTAAATCCTTCCAATACATGAAATGGCAGGCTGTAAAGACCACTGTGCAGGGCGGCTTCTACATTGTAGGGATCCTATGATAATGTAAATGTCTCTTCGTCAACCCTAATAGTTTATTTTACAAATGGACAAAGGCAAACCGAACATGTCAGACTAGCCAGACCAGAAGAATTTCTAACTTTCAGATACCAGCTGGAACACCGTTACATCTAAAGATACACTAATTCCCCCACGATTGCAGAGTATCAAATTCCAAACAAATGCAGCAGCGCCCTTTACATTTTGACGGCAGAGTTCTGGCCATGGAGACGTGGGTGAGCCGTAGCTTCCTCAGAGTGACAATCAGCATTGGATTGCAACGCCCTCCCCACCTTTCTACACCAAACTTCGACCCTGCCAGTCTTTCCCGACATCCCTGACTCAGGTCAGGTGAGATCCGGTCAGCGCAACTTCCACCCAGGCCCAGCGTCAAAGTCTAACAGAGTCGGAGTGAAGATCGCACCAGCTGCCGTCAGGCTGGTAACATTAAACTGACAGGCCGGGGAAAAGGTAAGTGTCTCAGGTGAAGTGGGTAGGATTTAGTGGGTGTGGGGATCGGAGGTCGGGAGATGAGGAGTCAGACATTGGGAGACGGGTGGGCATGTCGGACATGGTGGGGGGGGGGGGGTCCGACATTTATGGGGAGGTGAGGGGAGTGGGCAGTCCAGCTGGGTCAGGTCTGGTTGGGGGGGGGGGGGGTTCTAGCTGGGTGGGATTGGTTCAGTGGGAGGGTCCAGGCGCATCAGGGGTCAGATGGAGGGGAGAGCAGCTGGATTGGGTAATGGGGGGGGGGGGGGAGGGGGGGGGGGAGATCTGGGGGATCAAATCCAACACATCTGGCCCAGTATGTCTGAAAGGGCGAAAGGGTTATGACTCCTCTATGAAACCTCTCGCGATTCCACATCTGGAGAAATACATATTTTGTCCAAAACCCAGGAGAAGAAGTGGGAGGTACGTCGCATGACCTTCCCCCAAGGTCATGAGAACTTTGAACCTGTAATATTGTCCTGTGGAGTTGAACGCTGATAGTCTACCGTCTCAGCACCCAACAGATAGCAGCAGAATGAGCTGGTCCAGGTAAGTTGTCTGGCCCACTGTGTATGACAGGAAACATCGGAATTCCTGTAAGACGAACTCATCGCTGCGTCCCCCCTTCCATCGTGAATGTCCTCGCTTCGGGAAAGACGGATCACCCTGCAGCCGTTTCAGTCTGCTGACCTCTGGAGTATTGTGCCACTGGACCTTTGATCCTGGACTCACGCAAAACCACAATTCTTACTTTTAACGTGGTCTTGCCCTGTACCCCTTTCTTTCCCTTGCCCCTCATTTATTGTGTGAGTGCAAAAGGGACAGACGTGGCAAATCCCCTTCCCGCGTTTTGGTGTCTGCCTGCACGTGTAAAAATAAGCCAACCTCTCACTTAACCTTATCTCAGGTTTGCTGTGGGGGTTTATTTAAAAAAAAATTTTTTTAAATATAAATTTCGAATACCCAATTCATTTTTTCCAATTAGGGGGCAATTTAGCGTGGCCAATCCACCTACCCTGCACATCTTTGGGTTGTGAAACCCACGCAGACCAGGGGAGAATGTGCAAACTCCACACGGACAGTGACCCAGAGCCGGGATCGAACCTGGGACCCTACCGCCATGCGGTAACAGGGCTAACCCACTGCGCTACCGTGCTGCCCTGCTGTGGGGGTTCGCCAATAAAGGAATGGATCACTCCAAACTAAAGGGGCTGGGGAAAATACGGCACAATTTATAAAGGGGCAAATCAAAAAAAATCGAAAACGCCTTTTTGTTGACGGAGGTGCAGGGAGAGTGGTGTTTAAATTACCACCCCCTCCCCTCCCGTCTTTAACACGGGCAGGCACACTGGGCCTCATGGCCTATTCCTGCTCCTATTTCATTTGTTCTTGGGTACATTCATAGAGCAATATTTTTAGGGCGATCATCTACGAAGGGAAAAGGGGAGTATAACTCAGAAACGAATGTCTCGCTTGTACCGTACCATCCATAATTATTGTAAAGGGTGGTAACAGATACGGTAAACGTAGGTTGAGCGGATACAGATTGTTTGTCGGGGCGGAGGGGTGGGGGTGGGGGGCTGGGTGGGTAGCGGTGTGGGGCGGCGCAAGCCAGCAGCACCACTCGGAGATTCGGGGGATCTGCCAGGCTGGCATTTGAGGCTCCCCGACCGTGTGGAGACCGGTGCCAGGTGATAGGTGACTTCAGTCGGCAGGTGCATTAAACAGCCAGCTTGTTTAGTTAGCCGCACCAGCGGGTCTGCGATGCACAGGTTCAAGGTCACTGTGCATCTTTGTCAAGTGCGCTTTTGCATCACTTTCCCCAACACCCCCACGCTCCCAGCTGTTGAAGGTTTGAAACCATTCCTGGCTGACGGGACACCTTCTCCCCAAGGAAGAGCTCCCAACAAAAAACCCTTGTTAGTTTTCTTCCATCATGGTAGTTCCTGGAAGACAAGCTTCTCCTGCCTTGAATCCTTTGCATTTGGCTGTCATTGAATTCCATCTGTTTGTGTAATTCTTCCTCTCTTGTCTGACAGGATTGCGACTTGGATTTTACAGAATCCCTGAAGAGATGTCAGCTACAGTCGAGTTCCCCGGGAAGGGCAGCTGCTCGACAGCGCTTCTGTGAGATCAGTGTTTGCAAGATTTGGGATTCAAAGTTAACTCAGAAGAATGGAATAGTACCGGCACGGAATTAACCCACTGAGGCCTGACCATTAATCTGCCTCGCCGCACATTAGCAAGGATGTGCGGGTCCTTGGCAGGCCAGACGAGTTCCGAGGATGAGGGATTTTAGCTGCAAGGTTACGTTGGAGAAGCAGGGATTGCCCTCCTTTTAGAAAAGACGATTGAGCAGAACTTTGATAGAGGTGTACAAGATTATAACAGTTCAGATGTTATGAGCTGATGTTATGGGGATGAAGTAACACAGATTTAAGGCTTTGAAAGATGGCACCTCTGGCAGTGCAGCACTTCCTCAGTCAGTGTTGGGTTTGTGCTCAAGTCTCGAGAGTGAATTGTGAACCCACAAGTTACTGAATGTGCCACCTACTGAACTGCAACTAATAATACCAACAGAAATAAGAGTCACAATGGCTGTGCATTGGCTAAGAACATCCCCAAAGCAACTGATTTTCTTGAAGTGCACAAGCTATTAAAAGAGTCACCAAAATGAATTGACTTTGTATCAAGTGTTCGAAATGGGATAGGATATGGTTTCTGATGTGGTGCAATGTAACAATTATAATTGTCGCCAGCAGAAAATCCGAGCCGATTTGACGAGTTGGGTTTTGTGTACCGCCTCTCGAGCACATCTATTCCTCATGTCACAGGACGTGACTTCACCACTTCCTGCTTTATGCACAACAAGCAGAATGATGACTGTGTGATGATGTGTTGCAGTTCACTCAAGGCCTCTGAGGTACTGTGACAATAAGCACTTTTGGATGCTCATCAGATGCTGGAGCTGTACAGCTACTTGGGGAGTAGCTGCCGCATTCTTTCCATCGCATGGCTGACCAGGAATCTCTCCCGCTCTTACCGCCTGGCCATTGGCCTGCGCTGGAAGGATTTGCAGGTCGATACTCCACCAGTTCGGCTTCACCTTACAGACGCCGGTTCCTTGACCGCTGGGGTGCGACCCAAACCCAGAACATCTGATTCGGAGGCAGCGACCTCGGAGGCGATGCACCAGAAGACTGTGGTGAACGTATTATGGTAACCATTCACCACTGTATTACATTGTATCACGCTGTTGCCCATGTGGGCTCCACCTATGGACCATTGTACTGTATTACACCACTTGTATCATGTTGGTGCCCTTGTGGGCTCTGCCCCCTTGAGGGGAGGTATATAGAGCAGCTGTCCTGTAGGCGGCTCTCAGTGCAGAGCAGTCGCAGGCAGGCGCTGTTCTAGCTGATTAAAGCCACTGTTTACTTCATCTCTCTGTCTCGTGTGAATTGATGGTCGCATCAAAGACGTTCCAAATGAATGTGTAGCATGTCTCAGGTTAAAGTGAGGCCTTCAGCCAGGGTCCGACCATGTGCAGTCTGCCAATTAGGTCAGTGGGTGCATCAGAAACTAGCCTAACATCAGGAAATCAGGGGCATAACTTCATTGGTGGTCCGATTTCAGCCAAATTTCCCACCCAATCCACACTGCTGTAATGGTGCCTGGAAATCTGTTTTTTTTTAATTTTAGAGTACCCAATTATTATTTTTTTCCCAATTAAGGGGCAATTTAACGTGGCCAATCCACCTAACCTGCACATCTTTGGGCTGTGGGGTGAAACCCACGCAAACATGGGGAGAATGTGCAAACTCCACACGGACAGTGACCCAGGGCCGGGATTCGAACCCAGGTCCTCAGCGCTGCAGTCCCAGTGCTAACCACTGCGCCACATGCCACCCTTGGAATTCTGATTGTCCAGATCATGATCTCACCAGTGTGCTTTCTTTTGATCTTTAATGTTTTAACTTAAAGAGTCCAATTTCCCTGTCACCCCTCTGCCCTCTGACTGAGTAACTCCCAGTCAAGCAACATCTTTGCTTTCAAATCCTCATCCTTGTTTTCGGACTGCACGGTGGCACAGTGGCTAGCACTGCTGCCTCACGGCGCCGAGGTCCCAGGTTCGATTCCGGCTCTGGGTCACTGTCCGTGTGGAGTTTGCACATTCTCCCCGTGTTTGCTTGGGTTTCGCCCCCACAACCCAAAGATGTGCAGGGTAGGTGGATTGGCCGCGCTAAATTTCCCCTGAATTGGAAAAAATGAATTGGGTACTCTAAATTTTTTCTTTAATCCTTGCTTTCAAATCGCATGGTAGCACAGTGGTTAGCACAGTTGCTTCACAGCGCCAGGGTCCCGAGTTCTATTCCCGGCTTGGGTCACAGTCTGTGCGGAGCCTGCACACTCTCCCCGTGTCTGCGTGGGTTTCCTCCGGGTGCTCCGGTTTCCTCCCTCAAGACCCGACAGACGTGCTTGTTAGGTGAATTGGTACTGGAATGACCAGGATGCGGATATCCCCTGAGATCTTGGTGGATGAGGCCAGTTGCGGAGGCCTGAGACCAAAGCACAGGCCCGATACAACGTGGTCCACAGTGTCACCCGGTCTGTGACAGAGCGGGTGCATCAACCTCCTCAAGATATGCTTCCGTTGCCTCTACACGGTCTGATGGGCCTTTCAGTACAGACCCCAGAGGGTCTCCCACATCATGTTGGTCTGCTGTGCCTGTAAATAGTCTGGCACGGCAGCGGGGTGACGATCTTACGGATGGAGACCTGGCGGAGAGTCACGTTTCTTTGGATGAGGCAGAAGTCCTGGAGGGAGTAGAGAAAGAGGTCTATGAGGAGCCGGAGGATGGAGGGCAGGCGGGAGCGAGGGATCGCATGGGCAGGAGGGTTAGCAGCAACCTCATCGGTTCCCGCTTCATGCAGTAGTACCAGAATGTTATCTGACGGCTCAACAAGCCCCCCCCACCCCCACCCCCACCCCCAATCAGGACGTCGTGGCCCCTTCCCGACCATGGGTGAGGTTTGCAGAAACCTTAGTCATCAGGGTGCACGAGCCGGGGAGTCCTTGAGAGCCGGTTACCAGTCGATGGAGGAAGGCAATGACTCGGAATGGAGTGTGATGCTCCTCAGCCATTGTGTGTGTCTGACTCCTGTCTGACTCCCGTCTCGCTCCTGTCTGACTTCTGACTCCTGTCTGACTCCCGTCTGACTCCCGTCTCGCTCCCGTCTGACTCCTGTCTGACTTCTGACTCCTGTCTGACTCCTGTCTGACTCCCGTCTCGCTCCCGTCTCGCTCCTGTCTAACTCCTGTCTGACTCCTGTCTGACTCCTGAATGACTCCTGTCTCGCTCCTGTCTAACTTCTGTCTCGCTCCTGTCTGACTCCTGCCTGTCTCCCGTCTCGCTCCCGTCTGACTCCTGTCTGACTCCTGTCTGACTCCTGTCTGACTCCTGTCTCATTCCTGTCTCACTCCTGTCTGACTCCTGTCTCATTCCTGTCTCGCTCCTGTCTCATTCCTGTCTGACTCCTGTCTCACTCCTGTCTCACTCCTGTCTCACTCCTGTCTCACTCCTGTCTCACTCCTGTCTGACTCCTGTCTGACTCCTGTCTCGCTCCTGTCTCACTCCTGTCTGACTCCTGTCTCACTCCTGTCTCGCTCCTGTCTGACTCCTGAATGACTCCTGTCTGACTCCTGTCTCGCTCCTGTCTCACTCCTGTCTGACTCCTGTCTCACTCCTGTCTCACTCCTGTCTCACTCCTGTCTCGCTCCTGTCTGACTCCTGTCTGACTCCTGTCTCGCTCCTGTCTCGCTCCTGTCTCACTCCTGTCTCGCTCCTGTCTGACTCCCGTCTCGCTCCCGTCTGACTCCTGTCTGACTTCTGACTCCTGTCTGACTTCTGACTCCTGTCTGACTCCCGTCTGACTCCCGTCTCGCTCCTGTCTAACTCCTGTCTGACTCCTGTCTGACTCCTGTCTGACTCCTGAATGACTCCTGTCTGACTCCCGTCTCGCTCCTGTCTCACTCCTGTCTCACTCCTGTCTGACTTCTGACTCCTGTCTGACTCCCGTCTCGCTCCCGTCTGACTCCTGTCTGACTCCTGTCTCACTCCTGTCTGACTCCTGTCTGACTCCTGTCTGACTCCTGTCTCACTCCTGTCTGACTTCTGACTCCTGTCTGACTCCCGTCTGACTCCTGTCTCACTCCTGTCTCACTCCTGTCTGACTCCTGTCTCACTCCTGTCTCGCTTCTGTCTGACTCCTGAATGACTCCTGTCTGACTCCTGAATGACTCCTGTCTGACTCCTGTCTCGCTCCTGTCTGACTCCTGTCTCACTCCTGTCTCACTCCTGTCTCACTCCTGTCTCACTCCTGTCTGACTCCTGAATGACTCCTGTCTGACTGCTGAATGACTCCTGTCTGACTCCTGTCTCGCTCCTGTCTGACTCCTGTCTGACTCCTGTCTCACTCCTGTCTCACTCCTGTCTCACTCCTGTCTCACTCCTGTCTCACTCCTGTCTCGCTCCTGTCTGACTCCTGTCTCGCTCCCGTCTGACTCCTGTCTGACTCCTGTCTCACTCCTGTCTCGCTCCTGTCTGACTCCTGTCTCACTCCTGTCTCACTCCTGTCTCACTCCTGTCTCACTCCTGTCTCACTCCTGTCTCGCTCCTGTCTGACTCCTGTCTCACTCCTGTCTCACTCCTGTCTGACTCCTGTCTCGCTCCTGTCTCGCTCCTGTCTGACTCCTGTCTCACTCCTGTCTCACTCCTGTCTCACTCCTGTCTCACTCCTGTCTCACTCCTGTCTCACTCCTGTCTCACTCCTGTCTGACTCCTGTCTCACTCCTGTCTCACTCCTGTCTCACTCCTGTCTCACTCCTGTCTGACTCCTGTCTCACTCCTGTCTCACTCCTGTCTGACTCCTGAATGACTCCTGTCTGACTCCTGTCTCGCTCCTGTCTCACTCCTGTCTGACTCCTGTCTCACTCCTGTCTCGCTCCTGTCTGACTCCCGTCTCGCTCCCGTCTGACTCCTGTCTGACTTCTGACTCCCGTCTGACTCCCGTCTCGCTCCTGTCTGACTCCTGTCTCACTCCTGTCTCACTCCTGTCTCACTCCTGTCTCACTCCTGTCTCACTCCTGTCTGACTCCTGTCTAACTCCTGTCTGACTCCTGTCTGACTTCTGACTCCTGTCTGACTCCCGTCTGACTCCCGTCTCGCTCCTGTCTAACTCCTGTCTGACTCCTGTCTGACTCCTGTCTGACTCCTGTCTGACTCCTGTCTGACTCCCGTCTCGCTCCCGTCTGACTCCCGTCTCGCTCCCATCTGACTCCTGTCTGACTCCCGTCTGACTCCCGTCTCGCTCCCGTCTGACTCCTGTCTGACTCCTGTCTCACTCCTGTCTGACTTCTGACTCCTGTCTGACTCCCGTCTCGCTCCCGTCTGACTCCTGTCTCGCTCCTGTCTGACTCCTGTCTGACTCCTGTCTCACTCCTGTCTGACTCCTGTCTCGCTCCTGTCTCACTCCTGTCTGACTCCTGTCTGACTCCCGTCTGACTCCCGTCTCGCTCCCGTCTGACTCCTGTCTCACTCCTGTCTCACTCCTGTCTGACTTCTGACTCCTGTCTGACTCCCGTCTCGCTCCCGTCTGACTCCTGTCTCGCTCCTGTCTGACTCCTGTCTCACTCCTGTCTCACTCCTGTCTCACTCCTGTCTGACTCCTGTCTCACTCCTGTCTCACTCCTGTCTGACTCCTGTCTCACTCCTGTCTCACTCCTGTCTCACTCCTGTCTCACTCCTGTCTCACTCCTGTCTGACTCCTGTCTGACTCCTGTCTGACTCCTGTCTCGCTCCTGTCTCATTCCTGTCTCACTCCTGTCTCACTCCTGTCTCACTCCTGTCTCACTCCTGTCTCGCTCCTGTCTGACTCCTGTCTCACTCCTGTCTCACTCCTGTCTCGCTCCTGTCTGACTCCTGAATGACTCCAGTCTCGCTCCCGTCTCGCTCCTGTCTGACTCCTGAATGACTCCTGTCTGACTCCTGTCTCGCTCCTGTCTCACTCCTGTCTCACTCCTGTCTCGCTCCTGTCTCGCTCCTGTCTCACTCCTGTCTCACTCCTGTCTCACTCCTGTCTCACTCCTGTCTCACTCCTGTCTCGCTCCTGTCTCACTCCTGTCTCACTCCTGTCTCGCTCCTGTCTGACTCCTGTCTCACTCCTGTCTCACTCCTGTCTCGCTCCTGTCTGACTCCTGAATGACTCCAGTCTCGCTCCCGTCTCGCTCCTGTCTGACTCCTGAATGACTCCTGTCTGACTCCTGTCTCGCTCCTGTCTCACTCCTGTCTCGCTCCTGTCTCGCTCCTGTCTCGCTCCTGTCTGACTCCTGTCTCGCTCCTGTCTCGCTCCTGTCTCACTCCTGTCTGACTCCTGTCTCGCTCCTGTCTGACTCCTGTCTCGCTCCTGTCTCGCTCCTGTCTCGCTCCCGTCTCGCTCCTGTCTCGCTCCTGAATGACTCCGGCTGGCGCGCTGACTCCCCAGCTCATGTGCGAAGAGTATTTGGGAAGAGGGTCTAGGGTTCACAGATTTATGCCCATGCCCGTCCACAATTAATGAAACGTTTGCTATGTGGGCGCCTTACCATTTGTCTGACATTGAGGGCCTGTGAGAAGATGTTTGTCCAAATGGGAAGAAGCACTACGCGACTGGGAGGAGAGTTAATGAAGGTGAGGCCTTAGGGTTGTGAAGACCAATAGAATTTAATACAGTTACGTGTGGAGAGGTTACAAATGGTAAGGGCCCGTAACAATCTCTGCTTAACTTCACTTGTGCCTCCACAATTCCCGACACTTGCAAAACCCCCCACTACATCTAGCTGTATTCCCAGGATGCACATCAGAGATGGAAATGACCTGCTGCCTTCCACGCCCTGTTGGCGGGCTTCCTCTGGAGGATCCTGTCCTACATTCGGGTGGCACTGATGCTGCCGCGTCACCCTATTCTGCCCGCTGGCCCTGAATTGTGCCAGTAGCAGGAAGGGAGCAGTCGGAGTGCCCGATCACTCCCAGGTTCTCCTGGGTGGAAGTCCTCAGGATGTGGTCCAGCAGATCCTCCTTCCTCCTAGTGCTCGTGGGACCTGGGTTACTCCATGGATGGAGGGGCAGCTGGAGTGAACACCAGAAGCCTTAACATCATCTGGCGTGCCAGTCCTGGAGGACCGCTATTGGCTGCTTCATGCTGTTGAAACTATCAGCTGCGGTTCTCAGGGACTGAGCCATGCCTCGGGAATTTCCCAGTCATGGATTTGACCTCTTGTCCCGGGTGTTTCACTGTGGGCGGTGTGACACTGCTGGTCGATGGGTCAGGCTCTTCAGTCGATGTTCCTGTTGGGCCAGGGACATGGTTTTAGTACATGGCCGGGTCAAGGATTTGGACTAGACAGAAGCTGCTCGAGACTGGTCATCTGGATCAAGGTGCAGTGGCTTCTCACCTTTCTGTTGCAGCCTCACCTCACACTCAGTGTAAGCCTGTTCCTGCTGTTATGGGGAGGTGTTTTCAGAACCCCAAACTGTATCATGGAGTTCAACCAACCTCTCCCTTTAATGGATTTGTTGCTTTTCCGAGCACGCAGCTTGTTCCTTAGATGTGGTATTTCAGTTATGGACACGTGGGTTTTTAAACACAAAACACTGTTTATTCCATGAACTCAACTTAACATCTTAAATAAACATTGGATCTCTTAACACCCCTTACTTCAAAGATAACTCAGAAAATATTGCAACAGTAAATAATTCCTTAAAATGTTCCTTCAGACTTCCAAGAGACTTAACACCTTTAAACAGTATCACATCAGGTTAAAGGATATATATATTTTCTGTAGCATGGCAGAGATATATTAGCTTGGTTGATTTCAGCTCCAGCACCTTTTTTTTCCTGCAGCTCTCTGGACACACACAGACACACACAACCTGCTTTCTCCAACTGCAAAACGCAACTGCTCTCAGCAAAACCAGCCAGGCACTTTTCAAACTGTTTTTTTAAACTGAAACTAAAAACCTGCAAAATGGCTGACCTGAGCTGAGCTCCACCCACTCTATGACATCACTGTTTTCTTAAAGGTACATTGCTTATCATCATGTCTTAAAGGTACTCTCACATGACACTGCCCTTCTCCCTCCCGTGCGAGATCCACGGCCCCCTCCTCGTACGGAGTCAGGACCCTCAGCTCGGGCAACCTAGCGCCCATTTTCTCTCGCTTGCAGAGGTTGCAGGAACACAAATGGGAATAATATGTTCCGGGGGGGAGGGGGCGGGGTTTGAACGTGCTGGTGGGAGAATGGGTGCTGGGGCCCTGCGAGGGGGTGGCATGTGGGATTCGGGTGACTTGCTGGCGGATGACGGAAGGTTGGAGTTCACAGAGGAGATCGGGATCACTTGCCCTGGCTGATCGGGGTAGGTCATGTCTACATGGAACACCCCCCCCCTTGGTCAGGCGGGATTCGTCACCTTGCTGGAGGGCGTCCTCTCAACCTGAGGGTACGTTGTTGCCTGCCTCCCCTCTACGGCATCCAGCAAACCGCTGAGGGGCCCCCTCCGTAAATCGAGGAGCTGGTTTCCGAGCTGCCATCCTCCTGGCTTGAGTGAGTGCGGGGTCTGTGGTGCTGTTTCAATGCGATGCCCCTCATCATTGAAGTGCTCAGATGCCCCCCGGGGCCAGCGAACCAGACACTTCGCGCTTCAGGCTCTGCTTTTTTTACATGGGGGGAGGGGAATAATTGTGGTCCGGATCACATTGCCAGGAACATTGGGAATCGAAGCGATTTTCTCGTCAAAAATGACACTGCTAGTTTTGGGGAAAATTCCGCCCACAGATTCTGTTACGCAGGCAGACTGAAAGGTCATGCCTTCGTATCTGCCCGCTGCCCTTCACATGGCAGCTCCGTCTCTCTCTTTCCTTGTACTGAGACTACATTGTTTGATTGCTGAGCCGAACATCACAAAGGCCAACATAGCCCAAAGCTGATCCGGGCGTGCGGAGTGCAAGTTTCCTGGTTTCCATCGACTCTTACCAGTTTCATTCGAGTTTCCATTTGTACTTGAGTGTTAGGAAATAGAGGTCATTTAAATAATTTATATTTGTCTCTGTTGGTATTAGGAATGTTATAATAATACTAATCTTTACTGTCACAAGTAGGCTTACATTAACACTGCAATGAAGTTACTGCGAAAAGCCCCTAGTGCCCACACTCCGGCGCCTGACGCTACCACCAAGAAAGCACAACAGCGCCTTTACTTCCTCAGGAACCTAAGGAAATTCGGCATGTCCACACTGACTCTTACCAACTTTTACAGATGCACCGTAGAAAGCATCAAAACAAATCTCTCTGTAAAATAAAGTAAATTAGCGCAGGCAAGAAAAATGGAATGTATGTATACAAGAACTGTTTATAAATATGAGAAAAGCCAATAAAAAAGATTCCCCCCAAAAAAAGAAAGCGTCCTATCAGGCTGCATCACAGCCTGGTATGGCAACTGCTCGGCCCAGGACCGTAAGAAACTTCAGAGAGTCCTGAACAAAGCCCAGTCCATCACACGAACCTGCCTCCCATCCATTGACTCCATCTACACCTCCCGCTGCCTGGGGAAAGCGGGCAGCATAATCAAAAACCCCTCCCACCCGGCTTACTCACTCTTCCAACTTCTTCCATCGGGCAGGAGATACAGAAGTCTGAGAACACGCACGAACAGACTCAAAAGCAGCTTCTTCCCCGCTGTTACCAGACTCCTAAACGACCCTCTTATGGACTGACCTCATTAACACTACACCCTGTGTGCTTCACCCGATGCTGGTGTCTATGTATTTACATTGTGGACCTTGTGTTCCCTATTATGTATTTTCTTTTCTTTTTATGTGCTCAGTAATCTTTTGAGCTGCTCGCAGAAAAATACTTCTCACTGTACACATGACAATAAACAAATCCAATCCAATGAACAGAGGGAGAATTCACCTAACAAGCACGTCTTTTGGGACTTGTGGGAGGAAACCGGAGCGCCCGGAGGAAACCCACGCAGATACGGGGAGAACGTGCAGACTCCTCACAGACAGTGACCCAAGCCGGGAATCGAACCTGGGACCCTGGAGCTGTGAAGCAACAGTGCTACTGTACCGCCCAGAGACCCACAGGGACGACCCGATCGATCTCCCCTTGGGAGTCGTGGAGTACAGGCACCCCTGCTGAGGAGAGCGCAGTGGTGTTCTGCTGGCATGCTTGGGTACCTGACAGATTGTGTGGAATCTTGAACTCACGTGGTGATCCAGGGCAGAGGAATGCCGAAGGGAAAGATTGAAATCCTGGATGTGGATCCTTGGTGAAGGCAGCTGAAAGAAAGCCTTGTGTTGGAGAAGATTCCAACCATAATAATAATAACAACCTTTATTAGTGTTACAAGTAGGCTTACATTAACACTGTAATTAAGTTACTGTGAAAATCCCCTCGTCGCCACACTATGGCGCATGTTTGGGTACACAGAGGGAGAATTCAGAATGTCCAATTTACCTAACAAGCACGTCTTTTGGGACTTGTGGGAGGAAACCGGAGCACCCGGAGGAAACCCACGCAGATACGGGGAGAACGTGCAGACTCCTCACAGACAGTGACCCAAGCCGGGAATCGAACCTGGGACCCTGGAGCTGTGAAGCAACAGTGCTACTGTACCGCCCAGAGACCCACAGGGACGACCCGATCGATCTCCCCTTGGGAGTCGTGGAGTACAGGCACCCCTGCTGAGGAGAGCGCAGTGGTGTTCTGCTGGCATGCTTGGGTACCTGACAGATTGTGTGGAATCTTGAACTCACGTGGTGATCCAGGGCAGAGGAATGCCGAAGGGAAAGATTGAAATCCTGGATGTGGATCCTTGGTGAAGGCAGCTGAAAGAAAGCCTTGTGTTGGAGAAGATTCCAACCATAATAATAATAACAACCTTTATTAGTGTTACAAGTAGGCTTACATTAACACTGTAATTAAGTTACTGTGAAAATCCCCTCGTCGCCACACTATGGCGCATGTTTGGGTACACAGAGGGAGAATTCAGAATGTCCAATTTACCTAACAAGCACGTCTTTTGGGACTTGTGGGAGGAAACCGGAGCGCCTGGAGGAAACCCATGCAGACACGGGGAGAACGTGCAGACTCCGCACAGACAGTGAAGCAACACTGTTAACCACTATGCTACAGTGCTGCCCATAACAACCGTGTCGTTCGAGAGTGGAGTTTGGAAACCCTTGTGTGTTGGCTCGCAGTATAACAAAAATCCGGGGAGGATTTGATGAGAAATCCATGGAAGTTGTGTTGAGGGGCGCCTGTCACTTTGATTCAGAATGTGGTGCAGCTGATTACATTTTGCTATTGGTTTACATGATCTGAATAATTACTAAGAACATTATAGCATAAGCTAAATCCTGTAACGTGTGTTATCTTCACGAATCTTTATACACATATATCTGTAAAGGTATAGCTGGGGTGACGGTGTGTAGTGTATTACAATTCATCTCTCTTTTTTAAGAAATGTTTTATATTTGTGTTGAGAGCTCTTCAGCAGGCCTGTGACTCTATTCCACTCTGTCGCTATGAACAAAAAAATAAAAGTTACAATCGGCCGAGCTGGGATCGTAACAAAGAGTCTGCAAAAACTGTTCTCACCTTGGCAGAAAATGAACAAAAGTTTTCAGTCTCGCACTCGATGAATCTCGCTCACTTCAGCAGATCCAGTCAGCAATCCCCGATCCCTGGATCACAGCGGCACCTGCTGGCCAGAGAAGATATTGTGCAATAATATCCAATCTCCTCCACCATAGTCACTTGCAGTGATTGGACGGAAGGTTGCCAATCCGCCACGGTTGGCCTGGGGTCTACAGGAATTGGAAGTTAATCTCCAGGGCACAGCTGTGTGCAACCCTGGTGAAAAAAGAATCGGGACACGGACAAACATGTTGTGCTTTCTAAAAATAGTTTTCTTTCAACGGGTGGGATTTAATGGCCACGTTCGCCACGGTTAATCCCGTTGTTGTACTTTCAAAGCCACAGTGTGTCTTTAACCCGTATACGATGGACAAATGACCACAAGTTGCTTAATGCAATAATAGTTTATTACACACACACAAAGTTAATGTTAATCAATCACACACACATATACAAGTTTTAAAAAATAAATTTAGAGTGTCCAATTCATTTTTCCAATTAAGGGGCAGTTTAGCGTGGCCAATCCACCTACCCTGCACATCTTTGGGTTGTGGGGGAGAAACCCACGCAAACACGGGGAGAATGTGCAAACTCCACACGGACGGTGGCCCAGAGCCGGGATCGAACCTGGGACCTCGGCGCCGTGAGGCTGCAGTGCTAACCCACTGCGCCACCATGCTGCCCACACATAGACAAGTTGAACTCTAAGCTAGCACACAAGAAAGACCTTAACTTAACTTCCAGGTGACTGGCAAGTACCAGGCCAATGGCAGCACGGTGGCGTAGTGGGTTAGCCCTGCTGCCGCATGGCGCCAAGGTCCCAGGTTCAATCCTGGCAGGCTAGGTGGATTGGTCACGCTAAAAATTGCCTCTTAATTGGAAAAAATGAATTGAGTACTCGAAATTTTTTTTAAGAAGTACCGGTGCCGATATGTCCTTATCTGGGACCCTGTTGTCTAGAGTGCTGGAAGTATGTTGCCGTTCGCCTGTGGCTTCAGCTCTGGTCCCTCTGTGGATGGCGTGGATGGTCCCCTGCTTGGCTGGTGAAGGGGGTCACCGTTGTTGTCGTCAGTCGAGTCCTGCAGTCGTGAGAGCGAGTGGTGGGCTACGCAGCACCTGTTATCCCTTGAAAGTTTTGCGCGCTTTTAGGCGGTCTCAGGTAGATGTCCAATCGATCGACCAGGGCTTGATCACCCTGATCGATCCCAACCGATTGAGGGTTGCCACCTTGATGGCGGGCGGGTCCCGGTCGGCCATAGCCGTTAGTGTCCGAGGCATGTAGGCCTTCCCAAATAAGGAAAACAGATGCCGCCAAGTCTGCCACTTGTTGTTAGTTTCTACCTGGAGCCCATTGTCCCGGGATGGCCTTTCAGAGTCGTTTCTCCTGTGTTAGTTTCTGCAAGGTCTGGGCTGCGGCCTTTGTATATCTGCAAGCTGCAGCCTGTCTGTGTTCTGCGTTGAGGACTCAAAGCTTGTGGGTGTCGGCGACGGCGTCGGCGGCAGATTCAAGGTAAGCTTCGAAGCAGCTTAGCCAGTGCTCGAATGTCGCCGTGGCGCCGGCTGCTTGGGGGTCCAGTTCCAGGTGATCGGGCTTGAGTGATGCTCAATCTTAATCGTTTAGCTTATTAAATTGATATGCCACCAATTATAACAAAGACGAGTTGTGGAACAAAACTGTGGCTTTAATAAGCTAAACGAGAACCTGCTGGCAACTGATCCCGAACTGGGGCAGTGCCAGAGGTCGGCCACCTTTATACAGAGCCTGAGGGGAGGAGCCGCAGGCGGAGCCAGCAGAGACAAACAAACAATATATACAATACAGTAACAGTGGTTTACCACAATATATATAATACAGTATAAGTGGTTACCACACTGTCTTTGGCCATTATTCCCAGCGATCTTTGCAGGCAGCCATTTTAGATGGCCACACTGTCATGGTCGCGAAATCTTGCAAGAGAACAAAAATGGGACTTGCGCCGGCGCGATTTCCGACAGTTTCCCAGGCCCTCCACGGTGACACGATTAGGTTCACGCCCGGGGAGGTCACGAACCTGAATTACGTGAATTTGAGGGGTGTGAGAGAGAGGGAGGAGGAGGGGAGAGGTCAGGAGCACAGGACTGCGCTCGCGGAGCGGGGTGGAGTTTGCTGTTGGTGTCGATGGTCCTGTGGAGGGTGCGACACCAAGGGGAGGCCCTGAAGAACGAGGCTTGAGGCCGCAGGACAGGGTCAGGGGCTGAAGGCCTCACCAGGGCCCAGGGCCCTCATGACTGAGCCACAGCCTTGCGGATTTGGCGCCACATGGTGGCAGAGGATGGCAGAGGACACCCGTTCACTGTGGCCATGAATATCGCAGTAGCCCTAAACCTCGTGTCGAGGGTGGGCGCTGGGACACAGCTGGTGGACAGAACAGGCTGCTCGGGTGACGTTCCAGCAAGGCAAGGAGGATGGTATTAGTACATGGCCTGGTCAAGGGCCTGGAGTACACAGAATTCACTTGAGACTGGTCATGAGGATGAAGGAGTAGTGGCCCCTCACTATTGTCTCGCAGGCCCACTTCACTCTCAGTGTAGGCCACGCTCCTGCTCCTCCGCTGTGGGCTCCAAGACTCTCGCTTTACATCAGGATCCTGAGTCAGGATCCTCAGCTCGAGAATCTCGAACACTGCCTGTCTTTTCTTGCTCACGGAGGTCGTGAGCAAGTTTAGCCTGCAGTTACACAAAAGGGGATGGTGTGAGCTGGCTGCCTGGCGGGTCAGATATCGATGATACCTGGAATCCTAAGGCATCGCGTGTAAACAGCGAGGGGTTCTGATCAGGAGTGCCGAGGGAGAGTGTGAGGAAGCTTGTGGAAGGGCGGATCCTGGGGGCCCTGCGAGGTGGCATTCCGGTGGAGCGCAGCGAGGAAGCCGGGATCGCTTACTCTGGCAGAACAGAGTAGGTCTTCTTGTGGCAATGCACCCCTGTCCTCCTGGTCAGGCCGCTGCCTGTGCTGCCATCGTCTCCCAGGCGATTCATCGCCTTGCTGGAGGGTCTCCTGCCAGCCCGAGGGTAAATCGCTGCCCGCCTCTCCCCCACGGCACCCAGCATACGGGTGAGGGCCCTCTCCGTGAATCCAGGAGCAGCTTTCCTCGCCGACATCCTCCGGTCTGGAACGAAAGCAAGTGCTGTGGATCCGGTTAAATACGCCCCCCCCCCCCTTCACTGTAGTTCTCAGAGGACCCCCGGGAGTGGGCGAATCAGGCGGGCTTCGCGCCTCAGAAACGCCGTTCTTTACGTGTGGTGGTGGGGGGGGGGCATTTTTTCCGAAGCCCATGTGGTCCGGATCGCTCCGGACCAACGGGAATCACACCAATCTCCGGGCCAGAAGTGACACTTTGCTATTTTTTGGGAAAATTCCACCCAATATCTCTGTTTGCCAGATGTAAGGAATATTGAAAGAAAAGGCTGTTTGTCTGATATTCAGGCATCATCCAATTGGGCAAAGAGCCTTTTTGATTTCCAATTGGCGTGTGAAGTCAATACATCACACGGGTGGATGCGTTGGCTGACTGCTGGAGCATGGGGGCAAATCAGGTTACGAAACCTCTGGGAATACATTTAATTACAGTTAGCAAACTGAAATAGACCAGGCCTGAGCCCTTTTCAATGCTCTCCAATCCAGACACGTTTAAAAATTATGTGGCCATCGCCATCAAGGCCGGCATATCTTGTCCATCCCTAATTGCCCCGGGACTGAGTGGCTTGCCAGGGCCATTTCAGAATTTAAAAAAAATTTACAGTACCCAATTCATTTTTTCCAATTAAGGGGCAATTTAGCGTGGCCAATCCACCTACCCTGCACGTCTTTGGGGTTGTGGGGGCGAAACCCACGCAAACACGGGGAGAATGAGCAAACTCCACACGGACAGTGACCCAGAGCCGGGATCGATCCTGGGACCTCGGCGCCGTGAGGCTGCAGTGCTAACCACTGCGCCACCGTGCTGCCCTGCCATTTCAGAGTTGACCACATTGCTGCGGGTCTGTAACTCTCTCCCAATCCAGTCCTTGTTGGGGGGGGGGGGGGGGGGGGGGAACCTTCAACTCCAGGCCCTGCTTTGGGCCGGTTTTTAAGTGTGGTCTTTAACGAACCCCAGCTCGGCGGCATCCGCCCCCTACCCGGAAAGCTCGTACTCCACGAGTTCCACGGGGAATTCGACAATGGTTTCCCCGTGGTCCCAATGGGGGTTATGACAAGGTGGAAAGGGGACACTTGTGGAAGGTACCCCCCCCCCCCCCCCCCCGCCCCCCCCCCCCCCCCCCCCTCCCTTTCTGTCCGAGACCTGAGCAGAGTGTCCGGCGGGACATCCCCTCTGCCTCTGAACTCTACCCGTTGGCATCAAAACTGGGGCCAGGAGGGAAGTGGCCCTTGAGGGACACAATTGGAAGCAAAGACTTGACGATGTTTGTTTATTTATTGATTATTCTTTCATGAGACGTGAGCTTTTGTATCTGAAAGAAAGGGGGAGTCCACACTGAGTTGAATGATATAAACTGAATTTATTCCAGGAGATTTCGGTACACAGGGTCCCAGGTTCGATTCCCGGCTTGGGTGACTGTCTGTGCAGAGTCTGCACGTTCTCCCCGTGTCTGCGTGGGTTTCCTCCGGGTGCTCCGGTTTCCTCCCACAGTCCAAAGATGTGCAGGTTGGGTGGATTGACCATGATAAATTGCCCCTTAGTGTCCAAGAAGGTTAGGTGGGGTTACTGGGTTGTAGGGATAGGGTGGAGGTGTGGGCTTAGGTAGGGTGATCTTTCCATGGGCCGGTGCAGACTCGATGGGCCGAATGGCATCCTTCTGCACTGTAAATTCTCTGATCTATGCGTGGAAAAATAGAGACGCAGTTTATCGATGGTAGTTTGTCATGGTGATTGCCATCCTCCAGTGGACCTCCATCCACTTCAGATGGGCGTCCACCAGCAGGAGAAACATGGAGCCCATGTATGGACCAGCAAAGTTAGCATGATCCCAGGCCCAGGGAGAGCTCAGCCACTACCAGAGATGAACAGGCACAGTAGCTGGGAGCTGCTTAGCTACCCTTTTGTCGGAGTCGAGCCCCAGTCACTGCACATGTCTCCTCGCCAATATCTCATGTTAGACACCCCTGGGGTGCCCGCTGTGTAGGTCCTTCAATACGAGCTCGTTAGCCCCTTTGCTGGGATCACAACCCCCGTGCCCTACAGTAGGAGACCTTCCTCCACACTGAGTTCGGACATCCGGGAGGAGAAAGCCCGCAGTTCTCCGGGAGATTGTCGATGCTGGCCACCGACCAAGATGAGATGCCGCACCTTCGTGAGGTCCCAACTTAATCCTCGTTGCCAGTTTTGTATTTGCAAGAAGGGGGAGTCCACACCGAGTTGAATGATATAAACTGGATTTATTGCAGGGGTTTTTGGTACCCAACCGAGGCAGTGGGACCGGCCGGAAGAGTTTAAGCCACCCCGACCCATAGCAGGGAAGGGCATATTTCCCCCAGGATTCTAGGAATACGAGGTCCCCGAAGGTGTAAGTCTCATCGGGATGAGCATGACTGGTTTATTGCCCATCCCTAAATGCCTTGGAGGAAATCTTTAAGAGGTTTAAAGATTCAGGTATATGATTAAAAAGGGAGAATTGCATTTTTCAGGCCAGTGAAGTTACTGACGTGGGGTTCAAAGTTGACGCCAACGGCCTACACCCCTGAGAAGAGAAAGGTAAAGCAATCAGAGAGGCTGCAGCACCGAGACACATCGCTGGTCAATTACTACGGCCGATTTATACCGAGCTCAGGAACAACATTGGCACCTTTGCACCACCACATCAACAGTGGCACTAGAAAGACTCCCAACAACAGGCTACCAGACAGGTTAAGCAGGGCTCTACAATCGTCCAATTTACTAGTTCATTCCCACCCACAGGGCGGGATTTACTGACCACTCTGCTGTGTGTTTTTCGGCGGAGGAAGAGGCCCGCCAGTGGGATTTACTGGTCCCGCCGTTGTCAACAGAATTTCCCGTTGACTGCACCGGGAAACCCGTGCGCTGGCGTGTGACCGGGATAACCTGCCGCCGCGGTAAATCCCGCCCAGAGAAACGTATAATCCTTTTTTTAATATAAAATTTAGAGTACCCAATTCATTTTTTCCAATTAAGGGGCAATTTAGCGTGGCCAATCCACCTAGCCTGCACATCTTTTTGGGTTGTGGGGGCGAAACCCACGCAGACAGGGGGAGAATGTGCAAACTCCACACGGGCAGTGACCCGGAGCCGGGATCGAACCCGGGACCTCGGCGCCGTGAGGCAGCAGTGCTAAGCACTCCGCCAACGTGCCGCCCAGAAACGCATCATCGTAACCTGTGATGCTTCAGTAGGGATTAGGAGCCGTCCTGTCACATAAAATGGAGGATGGCACCGAACGCCCTTTCGCTTTGGCTTCCTGAATGTTTATTGGTGCAGAAAGAAGACATTCGCGGATTGAGAAAGAGGGTGTACGGGGTGAAAAGGTTTCACCAATATCTTGACGGTCATCGTTCTACCACTACTACTGATTACTCCGCGAGGATAAGCCAATTCTGCCCATTGCTTCAGCTGGGGTTCACAGACAGGCTCCGCTTTTGGTTCTGTATAGTTACGTTTTCCAACATTGCCCGAGGACTCAGATTTCCAATGCTGAATCTCTGAAACCACTACCATCCCCTGAGAGTCTCGCTCCACCCCCTGCGCTACAGGGAATACCTAGCCTTAAATCTCTGGGATACCTTTTTTTTTAAATTTAGTGTACTCAATTCTTGCAATTAAGGGGCAATTTAACGCGGCCAGTCCACCTACCCTGCGCATCTTTTTGGGTTGTGGGGGCGAAACCCACGCAGACAGGGGGAGAATGTGCAAACTCCACACGGACAGTGACCCAGAGCCGGGATCGAACCCGGGTTCTCAGCGCCGTAGGCAGCAGTGCCAACCACTGTGCCACCGTTTAAAATTTCTTGGATACCTTGCCAGCACCCACGATCATATTAGGAACAGGACTCAGAGAGAGGCACGATCCTGACGTAAGTCAAGAGCATGGTTTTGGGTGGCTGACATTATGACAAGTCAGAACATCTCAGACCCCACCAGCTGAGGAAAGGTGAACTCAGTCGTCAAGACTGGGTATTTCCCTGGGCTGCCACCCCCAGCAAGAGAGCCGCCATTTGCAGCATGGTGGCGTAGTGGGTTAGCCCTGCAGCCTCACGCCGCCGAGGTCCCAGGTTCGATCCCTGCTCCGGGTCACTGTCCACGTGGAGTCTCCCCGTGTCTGCGTGGGTTTCGCCCCCACAACCCACAGATGTGCAGGCTAGGTGGATTGGCCGCGCTAAATTGCCCCTTAATTGGAAAAATGAACCCTAAATTTAAAAAACAAAAGCGAGCCGCCATTACAGGAACAGCATAGCACGGATCCCGAACAAACCAAAATGAAGATGTTGGCCAGGAGCTACATCTGGTGGCTGGGCATAGACAAGGAGATCGAAGGCGAGGTCCACCAATGTGACTTTTGCCAATCACAGCAGACCCTGCCACCTGTAGCTCAGCTGCATCTCTGGGAATGGCCACATCGCCTGGGACATGTTCGCACATAGATAAACATTGAGGAAGATTGGATCTTCAGCACGTTTACTGGGTTCATCGCTGGAGCGTCAGTGGTGGACCACCACGAACGTATTGTCAAACGCAGCCAATTGGGTGGAAGGCAACGCTAAGAGATAGGGTGAGAAAATGAACTGCGAGTGAAGTGCATTTTGTAAAACTACTCAAACAACAGAAGATAAGACGTTGAAAATTCCGAAGAAGTAATAAATATCCTCAATATGAAAATACTGAGTGGGCGCCAAAGAATGTGAACTTGTTCTGTGGAGGATTGCAGGGATTACCAGTACGGAGTCACGAAACATAATCCAATCGAACAATTCTGACAACATTGTAAAACTGGAAGAGCAAAGCCCAAGTGGTCTACATATGTCAGAGCAACATTAGGAATGAGCTACTGCTGGATAACTCGCTGCCAGTCACTGTTGTTCTCTTAACGAAGAAGGTGAACTCTTCATCAATCATTGTGAGTAACTCACTCACTCCTGAAAGAGAGTCTGGACAGAGATGAAGTGGCTTTTTTGCCAAGGTTCATCCTGAGCAGCCCCGTGTCACCGGACTCTGTGTTCTACGGGCTGTTCCCAGGGCCGCACGTCAGGCAAACGTCAGCTGCTGCTCTGGGAGCATCAACGTGGTGAAAGATGCTCTTTGGCCTGCCGAAACGTGTTGGTCTTCCGGTGCAAGGGGTTGTCCGCAGCCCAGTGCTGCAGGCTGGCACATTCCAAAGCACAGATCCACGTGCTGAGGGATGCGCTAAAGCTTGGGGTAGCCATCGCAGAGGGGCAATGGGGGAAGGTCCTGCTGGCGAAGACCTTTCAGCCATAGCGAACCGAGGGGAGGGGAATTGTACAGAACCCCTCTACTGTATAACTCACACCGAATGCGTACGGTGAACATTACATGTATCACAACTGTATTGAAGCACCTCAGAGTGCAACTTGATCAATATAGAAAATTTGAATATCATTGTGTGATGATATGCAGAAGGCAAGTTCGCTGTCCAACTATGTATTTCACAGTGCACCAAAACTACAGCACCGTTCTGCAAATTGCCAAAAGGGGATTTGTTGGAAGAATGAGGAAGGGTGAGCCCCATGCTTCACAACGCAGGTTCAATTCCGGCCTTGGGTCACTGTCCGTGCGGAGTCTGCACGTTCTCCCCGTGTCTGCGTGGGCTCCCTCCGGGTGCTCCGGTTTCCTCCCACAGTCCAAAGATGTGCAGGTTCGGTGGATTGGCCGTGCCAAATGGCCCCTAAGTTTAAAAAAAAAAATGTAGAATACCCAATTCATTTTTTCCGATTTGGGGGCAATTTAGCGTGGCCAATCCCCCTACCATGCAGCAGGGCTAACCCACTGTGCCACCGTGCTGCCCAAATGGCCCCTAAGTTGAGGAGATGGGGTGGGGCTATGGGGATAGGGCGGGGGGCAGTGGGCCTAGGTAGGGTGTTCTTTCAGAAGGTCGATGCACACATGATGATCCAAATGGCCCCCTTCTGCACAGTAAGGATTCTATGGACACCTGCATGTAAGAGCAAGCATTGCATAGTATCTACCTAACAACTGATCCAGCTCATCCAACTCTGGTCTCTCCCTCTCTCTCTGATCTGGCCCACGTGCACCCCACAATGTCTGACATCCATTCACACCTCTCAATTTACAAATCGGAAACTTTTGATCAAAAGAAAATCTGAATTTGTGCCCCAGAGAACATAGTGACCAAGGTGCAGGCTCAAGCCCCACTCTGGCACAACTATCAAGGCTGACACTCCGGTGCTGTACAGAGGGAGTGCCGCGCTGTCAAGGGTGTCATCTTACTGCTGAGGCATTCCACCAAATCTGCCTGCTCGTGTAGGTGCAAGCGGTCCCAGAGCACTATTTCGAATAAGAGCAGGGGACCAGGTCAATATTGATCCCTCAATCGACATGGCAAGACCTGACTATCTGCCCATGATCACATTGCTGATTGTGGGAGCTTGCTGTGCACAAATTGGCTGCTGCTCTTCCTACATTACAAGACTGACGACAAGACTTGCAAAAGCACTTCATTGGCGATAAGGTGCTTAGAGATGTCGAGCGATGGTCAGAGGTGCTGTATAAATGCAAGTCTTCCTTCCTTTTTCTGATGATATGATGATGTTCCCGTTCAGCTATGTACAGCTGGTATTTTCAATACCTCCAGGACTATTCTCCACTATCGAATGTGAAGGTCTTGCTTTTATGACACTTGCTGTTACATAACACTTATAGTGCTTTAACAAGCCTGCGAGGGGTGTCCCGAAGCATTTTATAAGCAGCTATTGCGAACGCTCTGTCGGCACTTCCAACAGTTAATCTGCACACGCAAGGCCCCACAAGCAAGGGTGTGAACAATCTACTTTAGGCGAAGGGAGGAAATGTCGAACAGAACACAAGAGAGACTCGATTGTTCTTCACCGGACAGTGGGCCATAGCATCGTCAACATCCCCTTGAGCTGACAGATAGTTCCAGTTTAATGTTCCATCTGAAAGACTGCACGTCCGACAGGACAGCACTCCCTCAGCACTGCGCTGGCTGGAATAACTGTGAGGTTAAGTGTAGGTGTAAGTGCGAGGCTGGAATATCTGCTCAAGTACAATGGGGAACTTGAATCGGTAAATTCCTGATTCGGAGCGCTCCCATCCTCTCGTTAGCCAGCCCCTCAGATCAAGGATGGCTTGTTTCCCCTCGAGCTCAGTGGGATCTGGGACGGCTGATGAATCCAATGATCTGTAAAATCTGTGGGACACGGGGTGCTTGAAGGTTCAGGCACCTGAGGGTATTTGCAGGCGTACGCCGTCTCCCCAAGGCCTTGACTTCGCTTCCTGGTGAAGTCTCTCCGTGCGTTTGTTCCCTTCCCGAATGAATCTACTCCGTTTGAGTCAGCCACAGGGTCCCGTCAGTCAGCTGGGATGGTTGATCTCCTCAGCGATGCTTTGAGGACGCCACTGAAGCGCTCCCGCTGTCCTCCTGGGAATCTCCCGCCGCTACCAAGTGCCAGAGCAAAATGCCGCAGATGCTGGAAATCTGAAATAAAAACAGAAAATGCTGGGGAAAACCCGGCAGGTCGGCCAGCGTTTGTGGAGAGAGGAACAGACTCAACATTTCACGTCCAATACGACTCTTCTACAGAACTCTGAGCCTGGTAGACTCAAGTGTTTCTCCGCTGGTGCTGCCAGATCTGCCGATTTATCCAGAATTATATCCCGAATGGAGCAATTGCTTTGGGAATCTGGTTCAGGCATCCGAACGGCTTGTCCTGCCCAGGGGAGCCGGTTTTCGGTAATTAGCGTCTCAATGCATGTTGGTCTGGGAGACGACGCTACTGCTGCACTGCCTTTCTCGCCACCGCATTTGGGGGGGATCTGGCAAAGGGGTCTTCAGTGGTGGTACTTCTCTCGTGCTCTGAGGTGCCAGCTGTAGGTTGCCCGAGTGTTTTATTTGTACTTTCCTGGGATGCGGCCAGCATTGCCCATCCATAGTTGCCCTTGTGAGGGTGGTGGCGAGCCACCTTCTTCAAACGCTGCAGTCCGCAGGGCATAGGTGCATCCATGCTGTTGTAAGGGAGGGATTTCCAGGATTTTGGCCCAGCGACGATGAAGGAACGGCAATGTATTTCTAAGTCAAGATGGTGAGTGTCTAGGAAGGGTATTTGCAGGTGGTAGTGTTCCTATTACCTTCTGCCCTTTTCCTTCTAGGTGGTATGGGTTTGGAAGGTGCTGTTGGAGGAGCCTTGGTGAGTTAGTACAGTGCACCTTGTAGATGGTACACACGGCTGCCACTGTACATCAATGGTGGAGAGTTTGAATGTTTGTGGAAGGGGTGCCAATCAAGCGGGGCTGCTTTGTCCTGGATGGTGTTGAGCTTCTTGAGTGTTGTTGGAGCTTCACTCATCCAGGCGAGTGGAGAGTATTCCATCACACTCCTGACTTGTGGTCTTGTAGGTAGAGGACAGGCTTTGACGAGTAAGGAGGTGAGTTACTCACTGCAGGATTCCCAGCTTCTGATCTGCTTTCGTTGTCATAGTATATACACGGCTAGTTCAATTCTGTTTCTGGTCGATAGTATCCTCTAGGATGTTGATGGTGGAGATGCCTTTGCATATCAACAGATGGTTAAATTCTCTCTGGTCATAATCGCTACTCATGTATAGAACATAGAACATAGAAAAATACAGCACAGAACAGGCCCTTCAGCCCACGATGTTGTGCCTGCTAGGCCCTCAACCTTTCCTCGTAAGAACTACTCTCCATTCCAGGCAACATCCTGGTAAATCTCCTTTGCACCTTTTCCACATCCGTCCTAAAATCTCAGCACCAAACTATGTTTGATAATGTTGCTGCGAAGCACCTTGGGGAATTTTGCTCCATTGATGGCGCTATCTAAATGCATATTGTTGCTGAATTCAAGCTCTCAAGCTGTGCCCTGGCTGACAAAGATTGCAGTTAATAATGAGTTACCCAGCTGCCTGGTCTGAGAGGTTCTGATTCCACTTGCTGTGTGTGTGTGTGGTCCACTGTCAAGCCAGCATATTTCCCTGTGCAGTTTCATTGGGAACGTCTGCTAAAGTTTTATCCCAATTGCCATTGTTCTGGACTTTTCAATGTAGAGGGATTATGTTACAGGTGTTCAACGTTTCATCTTTCTGCTGAGGTTACGCTCTGAAAGTCATTTCATCACGGCTGTTATCAATCCTTTCAAATGCAGATCACAATCAACAACTTGGTGTTGTTTCCAATTGATGGGTTTTCAACGCCAATTTTTTGCCAAACCTTGCGGATTGCGATTTGCACTGTCCATCTTCAAAGTCACATGAAAGCCTCCCCACACACCATTCTAATGCCCGCAGCAACAACCTTAGCCCTTGGCACTTAATGAAATTCTTAAGAATCCTGCATTCGTAGGTCGTGCACAGAACTCTACTCCTGCACGGCAAAAGATGTAATTATTTCGGAGGCGATCCACCTTTTTGAACGGATTAAGCAATTTTGCAGAAGCTGATGAAATCCCCGGGACATTTAATGGACCTCCCAAGCCCTGGCAAACAGGCTTTGAGCACAGCTCCACATTTCATTGGAGTCACGGTAGCACCGTGGGTAGCACTGTTGCTTCACAGCGCCAGAGACCCGGGTTCGATTCCCGGCTCGGGTCACTCTGTGCGGAGTTTGCACGTTCTCCCCGTGTGTGCGTGGGTTTCCTCCGGGTGCTCCGGTTTCCTCCCACAAGTCCCGAAAGACGTGCTGTTGGGTGAATTGGGACATTCTGAATTCTCCCTCTGTGTACCCGAACAGGCGTCGGAGTGTGGCGACTAGGGGATTTTCACAGTAACTTCACTGCAGTGTTGATATAAGTTTACTGACACTAATAAAAATTATTATTATCATTTCCTGCAGTGTTGAGTCGAAGACTAACTCCCAAAGAGGATTGGGATTTGGGTCAGAAGCATTCTTACACCAGAATTGGCTCCTCACCCCCATTCGATTTTCTGTGTCCCATTTTATGGAGCATTGTTGCCCCTTGTCACCTGCTCCTGGCTCAAAGGTTTGTGGCAGGCCCAGCGACTATAGCCACAGCTCCCCCCCCCACCACTCCCGCCACCCCCCCAGCAGCAGTTTAACACTGTGTGGTGAATGTAAATACAGTTAATTCACCAGTTATGTTCTATGTTATTAACCCTGTGGGTTTTATCTGTGGGCCATTGTATGGCTTCACCCACAGGGGGAGATGTTGGAGGATGTTGGAGCATGTACGGGCTCCGCCCATGGCTCCGCCCCTTTGAAGGAGTATAAGAGTAGCTGGCCTGTGGGACTGTCCTCAGTATGTACCAGTCGCAGGCAGGCAGAGTTGATAGTTAATTAAAACCACTGTTTTACTCCGACACGAGTCCTTGAGTGAATTGATGATCGCATCACACTGGGAGCAGTTTTTGTTGCTTTAAGGCAAGACCTCCGCCCATATCTTGGCAGGCTGGCACCTCTGTCGCCCCAGCGGGGCGGCAGGCAGGAGTGGTGGCCACTGCCAGTCCTGACAAAATGGAGCCCGGACTCAGAAGTCCGGCCAGGATCAGGCTGGAAGGTGAGGGGGACGACCCGCAAAGGAGGATTCCCCCCCCCCCTCCCCTCACAACGACGTCAATACCAACCTTCACCCAAAGCTGTTGGGCTTCACAATTGTACTGCTGCATCTCAGAGTGTAACCTGATCCATGTAGACAACTTGAATATTATTGCACTTTCTGTGATGGCCATTTTGATATGTTTGTGATGTTCTTCAAGATATTTTACGGATAAAGTATATTTTAGCAAAAATAAAAGCTGCTGGGTACCCTGCTGTGGGTTAAATAGCGTTGGGGCAAGACGAGGCCTTTAAGTGGCCACTCAATAGGCGCTGGATGGCAGAGATTGAGGTTAGATATATAATTACTTCCTTAGGGAATTTGCAGTGAAAGCTATTAGTGAGGACAAGTCGCCTGCCTCCCTCTGTAGAGTGGATTTGCTGCAGTAGAAAAGGCCCGAATCTTCCGACGAGTGGCGATCGCTGTCGGACTGCCACTCTGTCCCTATGTTTCCCAACCATGCCGGAACACCTTCATCCCAGCTTTTGTGGAAATGCGGAGCTGACCCGAAATGGAGCTGTTTCCTCGTGGGGGGGGGGGGGGGGGGGGGGGGAGTGTGAGGGTGAAGAGTGTGAGGGTGTGGGGGGAGTGTGAGGCTGTGGGGGGGGGGGGGTGAGGGTGTGGGGGATGTGAGGGTATGGGGGGGGAAGAGTGTGAGTGTCTGGGGGGAGTGTGAGGGTGTGGGGAGGGTGTGATGGTGTGGGGGGTGTGAGCGTGTGGGGGGAGTGAGAGGGTGTGGGGAGTATGAGGGTGTGGGGGGTATGAGCGTGTGGGGGGGTGAGGGGGTGGGGGAGTGAGAGGGTGTGGGGGAAGAGTGTGAGTGTCTGGGGGAGTGTGAGGGTGTGGGGGGAGTGTGAGGGTGTGGGGGGTATGAGCGTGTGGGGGGTGAGGGTGTGGGGGGAGTGAGAGGGTGTGGGGGGAAGAGTGTGAGTGTCTGGGGGGAATGTGAGGGTGTGGGGGAGTGTGAGGGTGTGGGGAGGGTGTGGGGGGAGGGGGGGTGAGGGTGTGGGGAGAGTGTGAGGGTGTGGGGGGGGTGAGGGTGTGGGGGGTGAGGGTGTGGGGGGAGTGTGAGGTTGTGGGGGGGAGTGTGAGGGTGTGGGGCGACTGTGAGGGTGTGGGGGTGTGAGGGTGTGGGGGGGAGAGTGTGAGGGTGTGGGGAGAGTGTGAGGGTGTGGGGGGGAAGAGAGTGAGGGTGTGGGGGGTGTGAGGGTGTGGGGAGAGTGTGAGGGTGTGGGGAAGTGTGAGGGTGTGGGGGGAGTGTGAGGGTGTGGGGAGAGTGTGAGGTTGTGGGGGAGTGTGAGGGTGTGGGGGGAGTGTGAGGGTGTGGAGGAGAAGAGAGTGAGGGTGAGGGGAGAGTGTGTGGTTGTGGGGGGAGTGTGGGGGTGTGAGGAGTGTGGGGTGAAGAGAGTGACGGTGTGGGGTGTGTGGGGGGGGTGAGGGTATGGGGGGTGTGAGGGGGTGTGGGGGAGTGTGAGGGTGTGGGGGGAGTGTGGGGTTGTGAGGGGTATGGGGGGGGAAGAGAGTGAGGGTGTGTGGTGTGGGGGGGGTGAGGGTATGGGGGGTGTGAGGGGTGTCGGGGAGTGTGAGGGTGTGGGGGGAGAGTGAGGGTGTGGGTGTGAAGGCGTGTGGGGGAGTGTGAGGGTGTGGGGGGGAGAGTGAGGGTGTGGGGGTGTGTGGGGGAGTGTGAGGGTGTGGGGGAGAGTGAGGGTGTGGGGGAGAATGTGAGGGTGTGGGTGGAGAGTGTGTGTGAGGGTGTGGGAGGAGTGTGTGTGTGAGGGAGTGGGAGGAGAGTGTGTGTGAGGGTGTGGGAGGAGAGTGAGGGTGTGGGGGAGAATGTGAGGGTGTGGGAGGAGAGAGTGTGTGTGAGGGTGTGGGAGCAGAGTGTGTGTGTGAGGGAGTGGGAGGAGAGTGTGTGTGAGGGTGTGGGAGGAGAGTGTGTGTGTGAGGGTGTGGGAGGAGAGTGTGTGTGTGAGGGTGTGGGAGGTGTGTGTGTGTGAGGGTGTGGGAGGAGAGTGTGTGTGAGGGTGGGGACGGAGAGTGTGTGTGAGGGTGGGGACAGAGAGTGTGTGTGAGGGTGTGGGAGGAGAGTGTGTGTCAGGGTGTGGGAGGTGTGTGTGTGAGGGTGTGGGTGAGGAGAGTGTGTATGAGGGTGGGGAAGGAGAGTGTGTGTGAGGGTGGGGGTGGAGAGTGTGTGTGAGGGTGTGGGAGGAGAGTGTGTGTCAGGGTGTGGGAGGTGTGTGTGTGAGGGTGTGGGTGAGGAGAGTGTGTATGAGGGTGGGGAAGGAGAGTGTGTGTGTGAGGGTGGGGGTGGAGAGTGTGTGTGAGGGTGTGGGAGGAGAGTGTGTGTGTGAGGGTGTGGGAGCAGAGTGTGTGTGTGAGGGTGTGGGAGGAGAGTGTGTGTGTGAGGGTGTGGGAGGTGTGTGTGTGTGAGGGTGTGGGAGGAGAGTGTGTGTGAGGGTGGGGACGGAGAGTGTGTGTGAGGGTGGGGACGGAGAGTGTGTGTGAGGGTGGGGATGGAGAGTGTGTGTGAGGGTGTGGGAGGAGAGTGTGTGTCAGGGTGTGGGAGGTGTGTGTGTGAGGGTGTGGGTGAGGAGAGTGTGTATGAGGGTGGGGAAGGAGAGTGTGTGTGTGAGGGTGGGGAGGAGAGTGTGTGTGTGAGGGTGGGGAGGAGTGTGAGGGTGTGGGGGGTGTGAGGGTGTGGGGAGAGTGTGAGGGTGTGGGGCGTGTGAGGGTGTGGGGAGAGTGTGAGGGTGTGGGGGGTGTGAGCGTGTGGGGGGGGAAGAGTGTGAGTGTCTGGGGGGAGTGTGAGGGTGTGGGGGGGTATGAGCGTGTGGGGGGTGAGGGTGTGGGGGGAGTGTGAGGGGATGGGGAGGGGTGGGGAGAGTGTGAGGGTGTGGGGGGTATGAGCGTGTGGGGGGTGAGGGTGTGGGGGGAGTGAGAGGGTGTGGGGGGGAGTGTGAGGGTGTGGGGGGAGTGAGAGGGTGAGGGGGGGAGTGTGAGGGTGTGGGGAGAGTGTGAGGGTGTGGGGGGGTGAGGGTGTGGGGGGAGTGTGAGGGTGTGGGGGGGGTGAGGGTGTGGGGGGAGTGTGAGGGTGTGGGTTTGTGAGGGTGTGGGGGGAAGAGAGTGAGGGTATGGGGGTGAGGGTGTGGGGGGTGTGAGGTGTGGGGGGGAGAGTGTGAGGGTGTGGGGAGAGTGTGAGGGTGTGGGGGGGAAGAGAGTGAGGGTGTGGGGGGTGTGAGGGTGTGGGGAGAGTGTGAGGGTGTGGGGGGAGTGTGAGGGTGTGGGGGGAGTGTGAGGTTGTGGGGGAGTGTGAGGGTGTGGGGTGAGTGTGAGGGTGTGGAGGAGAAGAGAGTGAGGGTGAGGGGAGAGTGTGTGGGTGTGGGGGGAGTGTGGGGGTGTGAGGAGTGTGGGGTGAAGAGAGTGACGGTGTGGGGTGTGTGGGGGGGGTGAGGGTATGGGGTGTGTGAGGGGGTGTGGGGGAGTGTGAGGGTGTGGGGGGAGTGTGGGGGTGTGAGGGGTATGGGGGGGGGAAGAGAGTGAGGGTGTGGGGTGTGGGGGGGGTGAGGGTATGGGGGGGTGTGAGGGGGTGCAGGGGAGTGTGAGGGTGTGGGGGAGAGTGAGGGTGTGGGGGTGTGTGGGGGAGTGTGAGGATGTGTGGGGGAAGAGTGTGAGGGTGTGGGGGAGAGTGAGGGTGTGGAGAGAATGTGAGGGTGTGGGGGAGAGTGAGGGTGTGGGGGAGATGTGAGAGTGTGGGTGGAGAGTGTGTGTGAGGGTGTGGGAGGAGAGTGTGTGTGTGAGGGTGTGGGAGCAGAGTGTGTGTGTGAGGGTGTGGGAGGTGTGTGTGTGTGAGGGTGTGGGAGGAGAGTGTGTGTGAGGGTGGGGACGGAGAGTGTGTGTGAGGGTGGGGACGGAGAGTGTGTGTGAGGGTGTGGGAGGAGAGTGTGTGTCAGGGTGTGGGAGGTGTGTGTGTGAGGGTGTGGGTGAGGAGAGTGTGTGTGAGGGTGGGGAAGGAGAGTGTGTGTGTGAGGGTGGGGGAGGAGAGTGTGTGTGTGAGGGTGGGGAGGAGTGTGTGTGTGTGTGGTGTGGGAGGAGAGTGTGTGTGTGAGGGTGGGAGGAGAGTGTGTGTGTGAGGGTGGGGAGGAGAGTGTGGTGTGTGAGGGAGGGGAGGAGAGTGTGTGTGTGAGGGTGGGGTGGGTGTGTGTGTGTGTGAGGGTGTGGGAGGAGAGTGTGTGTGTGAGGGTGTGGGAGGAGAGTGTGTGTGAGGGTGGGGAAGGAGAGTGTGTGTTCGGGTGTGGGAGGAGAGTGTGTGTGTGAGGGTGGGGAGGAGAGTGTGTGTGTGAGGGTGGGGAGGAGAGTGTGTGTGTGTGAGGGTGGGGAGGAGTTTGTGTGTGTGAGGGTGTGGGAGGAGAGTGTGTGTGTGAGGGTGTGGGAGGAGAGTGTGTGTGTGAGGGTGTGCGAGGTGTGTGTGTGTGAGGGTGTGGGAGGAGAGTGTGTGTGAGGTTGGGGACGGAGAGTGTGTGTGAGGGTGGGGACGGAGAGTGTGTGTGAGGGTGTGGGAGGAGAGTGTGTGTCAGGGTGTGGGAGGTGTGTGTGTGAGGGTGTGGGTGAGGAGAGTGTGTGTGAGGGCGGGGAAGGAGAGTGTGTGTGTGAGGGAGGGGAGGAGAGTGTGTGTGTGAGGGTGGGGAGGAGTGTGTGTGTGTGAGGGTGTGGGAGGAGAGTGTGTGTGTGAGGGTGTGGGAGGAGAGTGTGTGTGAGGGTGGGGAAGGAGAGTGTGTGTTCGGGTGTGGGAGGAGAGTGTGTGTGTGAGGGTGGGGAGGAGAGTGTGTGTGTGAGGGTGTGGGGGAGGAGAGTGTGTGTGTGAGGGTGTGGGAGGAGAGTGTGTGTGTGAGGGTGGGGAGGAGAGTGTGTGTGTGAGGGTGGGGAGGAGTGTGTGTGTGTGTGAGGGTGGGGAGGAGTGTGTGTGTGTGAGGGTGGGGAGGAGAGTGTGTGTGAGAGTGTGGGAGGAGAGTGTGTGTGCGGGTGGGGAAGGAGAGTGTGTGTGAGGGTGTGGGAGGAGAATGTGTGTGTGAGGGTGTGGGAGGAGAGTGTGTGTGTGTGAAGGTGTGGGAGGAGAATGTGTGTGTGAGGGTGTGGGAGGTGTGTGTGTGAGGGTGTGGGGGAGGAGAGTGTGTGTGTGAGGGTGTGGGAGGAGAGTGTGTGTGTGAGGGTGGGGAGGAGAGTGTGGTGTGTGAGGGTGGGGAGGAGTGTGTGTGTGTGAGGGTGGGGAGGAGTGTGTGTGCGTGAGGGTGTGGGAGGAGAGTGTGTGTGTGAGGGTGGGGAGGAGAGTGTGTGTGTGAGGGTGGGGAGGAGTGTGTGTGTGTGTGTGAGGGTGTGGGAGGAGAGTGTGTGTGTGAGGGTGTGGGAGGAGAGTGTGTGTGTGCGTGTAAGGGTGTGGGAGGAGAGTGTGTCTGTGAGTGTGGGAGGAGAGTGTGTGTGTGTGTGTGAGTGTGGGAAGAGAATGTGTGTGTGTGTGAGGGTGGGGGAGGAGTGTGTGTGTGTGTGTGTGTGAGGGTGTGGGAGGTGTGTGTGTGGGAGGAGATTGTGTGTGTGTGTGTGTGTGTGTGTGAGGGTGTGGGAGGAGAGTGTGTGTGTGAGGGTGTGGGAGGAGAGTGTGTGTGTGTGTGAGGGTGTGGGAGGAGAGTGTGTGTGAGTGTGTGTGAGGGTGTGGGAGGAGAGTGTGTGTGTGTGTGTGAGGGTGTGGGGAGGAGAGTGTGTGTGTGTGTGTGAGGGTGTGGGAGGAGAGTGTGTGTGTGTGTGAGGGTGTGGGAGGAGAGTGTGTGTGAGGGTGTGGGGGAGGAGAGTGTGTGTGTGTGAGGGTGTGGAGGAGAGTGTGTGTGTGTGAGGGTGTGGGGGAGGAGTGTGTGTGTGTGTGTGTGTGAGGGTGTGGGAGGAGAGTGTGTGTGTGAGGGTGTGGGAAGAGAGTGTGTGTGTGTGTGTGTGTGAGGGTGTGGGAGGAGAGTGTGTGTGAGGGTGTGGGAGGAGAGTGGGTGTGTGTGTGTGTGTTGGGGGTGGGGGTTTGTTAGCCAGGGTTACAGATTTGCAGGGAGAGGCTGTTTTGGGGGGATCCTGGGGAGGGAGGGTTTGTGAGGGGGGTCTGGGGGCAGGAATGAAGTTGAGGGGGGAGTCCCGGGATGCCGGCTATGCACAGACCCCCCACCAGGGAGGAGAAATGGGAAATATTCCAGCAAATCTCCACTTGGTTAGTTGCTGCTGGATTTCCCTCATTGACATCATTCACTGCAGGAGGGAAATTGATCAAAGTCCACCTTCCAGGTACCCTCCTCTGGGGGGGGGGGGGGGGGGGTGAAAGTGGATTAGATTCCTTCAGGATTCTGTTCTGGGTTGGGTTCAACTCCCTCCCAAACCAACCCAGCTTCACCCCCCCTCTGATGTTATCTGTGAGTGAGTGGGATCGTTCTGTGCCAAGGTATTTGATCCAGGGGCGGGGGGGTGGCAGAGAGAGGGGCTGGTGTGAATTCAGTGAGTGGGGTCGGTTCCTGTCTGTGGGACACTGAGGCAAGGATCCAAGCCAAACATTCCTCCCCCCTTCCTCCTCGTCAGTCACTCCTTCCATGTTGTCCTGTCTTGTGAGAGAGAGAGAGGTGAGGCTTGCCTGGGTCACAAACACCCAGCTCCCCCTCTCCCCTCTAACAAGGAAGAAACAAAAAGCTCTCCGGAAAGGAATTCCACAGCAAGCCAGGGATTCGGGCTGGAAAGGGTCGCCTCTGCTTCGTTGGAATTTGGAACAAGACATGTTGAATTTTGGAGAGGCTGGGATAGTGATTCTCTCCCTCACGCTGCTGTCCTCAACTTGCCCCCTCACCTGTCCCCAAAGCAGGGCAGGAAAGGTAAGGGTCAATGAATTGAAGGGTGTGGGGAGCCCTGAGCAGCGGGAATTAGTTAAAACGCACGTTACAGCAGCCGGGAAGGGGGCTGGCGGATGCGTGTTTTGGGGATGAAACGTTGCATTATTTGTTCCAGTCTAAAGGTCGGTAACACTTTAAAGCGCGGTCCGGTCGCTCACAGGAGGTGAGGATTCGATGGGGGGGGGGGGGGGGGGGGACTTTGCTCTACGTTTCCCCTGAAATTTTCACTGTCTACAATTATCCCTGGAGGTCAGTTCCCTGTGAGAGCCTCCCAGCCCTAGTCCTGTGCTGACCCTCACTGGAGAGGCACGGAGCTGCCTGTGTTCAGGTGTGGAGAGCAGTGTTTTTGCACCATTCCTGCCCCCTCCCCCTTTATTTCCACAGAGGAAACAGCTTCACTCTTCCCCCAAGGATGGCAGCACATTAGCACAGTGGTTAGCTCTTTTGGTTCATAGCGCGGGTTCGATTCCTGGCTTGGGTCACTGTCTGTGCGGAGTCTGCACGTAATCCCCGTGTCTGCGTGGGTTTCCTCCGGGTGCTCCGGTTTCCTCCCACAAGTCCCGAAGACGTGCTTGTTAGATGAATTGGACATTCTGAATTCTCCCTCGGTGTACCCGACCAGGCGCCGGAATGTGGCGACTAGGGGCTTTTCACAGTAACTTCATTGCAGTGTTAATGCAAGCCGACTTGTGACACTAATAAAGATTATAATTATGTGCGAAGCTTCCTTTTTTATACAGCCCATTAAACCCAGCTCATCAAAGCTCGGTGTGAGATTCCCAGGGTTTTTAGAATGAGACATTCCCCCCTGTGCACATGTCCTTGTTCTCGCTCCGCACTTAGTGAGCTTGACACCTTCTGCAAAACAAAGAGGTGTTGCTTTTATTTCCCCTCGATCATTAAGTGTCCCCAGGACGATCGTCAATTTGTCCCAACAACAACAAAGTTGTGTTTATATTGCCCCCCTTCTGAGACACTTAAATGCCCCGGGAGCCCCATAAAAGAGGTTGACTAAAACAATTGGCTCACACTGAAACCACAATGCGTGCGAATGCTGAATGTGATTCCTCTGACAGTCCCTGTGTATTGCCTAATGTTTCAATGCTGTTTTCATTAGTGAAACATGTGCTGAGAATCATGTGGTCACCTTGGAGTATCAGTGTACACGAGCCACCGGGGAAACATCCACGTGTTTACGGTAAGGAGAACTTGGCCTTTAAAAAACAAGTGTTTTGTTTAGTTTCCAGGGTTAACAAATGCACAAATTCATTCATTTTTAAACTGAGTGCGGCATCGCTTCATCAAGCTGTTTCAAAGAATAATGTAGGTGTCTTTGGGCGATGGGGTGGGCACCTATTAACTGAGGACCCTGTGTACAGTCCGGTGCCATCTGGACCACAGATGGACGATGAGAAGACAGTATGGGACATGTTGGGAACACAAAACCTGGTCTGTAAGCAGCAACAGGAGCCACACTTTCACAAAAGCACAAGCTGGAAATCCAAAATGTTCCAAGCACTCTGTATCTGTACGGGAGAAAAGAGAGTTAACTCCATAACCTCCTGGCGTAGGATCTGGACATATCGCAAAGTTGCACCGGGGAATCCCTCTGGGAAGTTGTCAGGTAACTGTCCAGAAGTGCTACCTTCCTCGGGACAATTGCACTGAGCGAGGAACCATCGGACAAAGCTGCCGATTGTTCTGTCAGTTTTACCCAGATGGTTACTCCGAAAAGGTCGGAGGATAAAAAGCACTTTTAATTCCAGGGTAACTATTTTAAATACCCACACTGAGCCTGCATGCCCCCCCCCCCCCCCCGGAACCCCTTCCTCACGTCGTCGTCCCCAAATTTAGCACCCCAGCCCCACAGTATACCCCACCAAAACGGGATACCCCCGCCCGACACAACACCCTTCTCATGTCTCGTCTCCCCCCCCCCCCACCCCACCCCCATCCCAACCCCAACACCCCCTCCCACATGTGTGTTTTTAAAATTTAGAGTACCCAATTCATTTTTTCCAATTAAGGGTTAATTTAGTGGCCAATCCGTCTGATCTGCACAGTTTTGGGTTATGGGGGCGAGACCCACGCAAACAAGGGAAGAATGTGCAAACTCCACGTGGACAGTGACCGGGGCCGGGATCGAACCTGGAACCTTGGCGCCGTGAGGCAGCAGTGATAACCGCTGTGCTGCCCCTCATTCACATGTCTGGATGCCCACCGCCACAGGGCTATCTGTCACTTGTTTTTTCCTTTTGCTTTCACAGAGCACTGACCTGCGCTCTTCGATTTGTCAAAAAATTTTTTTGGAGCAGCACGGTGGCGCAGTGGTTAGCCCTCCGGCCTCACGGCGCCGAGGTCCCAGGTTCGATCCCGGCTCTGGGTCACTGTCCGTGTGGAGTTTGCACGTTCTCCCTGTGTTTGTGTGGGTTTCGCCCCACAACCCAAAGATGTGCAGGGTAAATGGATTGGCCACGCTAAATTGCCCCTTAATTGGAAAAAATGATTGGGTACTCTAAATATATATATTTTTTAAATGTAGAGTATCCAATTCCTTTTTTTTCCAATTAAGGGGCAATTTAGTGTGTCCAATCCACCTACCCTGCACATCTTTGAGTTGTGGGGGTGAGACCCACGCAGACACTGGTTTCTCCGATTAACACATTCTATTTTACCTTTACACCACTATTATCACCTTTAATGGTACCATTAACACTCCCTTTGTCTTGTATCCATGACATCTTTCTCAATCTCTGCCTAGCTCCAACCTCTACCCAACCTTCTATTCTGCTCCACCTCTTCCACCCCCTCCCCCAACGAGGTAACGAACCACATTTCAACCCCTCTTCAGTTCTGAAGAAGAACCATACGGACTCAAACCATTAACTCTGTTTCTCTCTCCACAGATGCTGCCAGACCAGCTGAGTTTTTCCAGCATTTTCTGTTTATTTCAGATTTCCAGCAACTGCTGCATTTTGCTTTTCATTTTAGGCTGACATTCAGCAAGAAGATGAAAAATGTAATTGCTTCTTCCCCATCCGGTATCATACCCACGTTAGCTTCTCCGGCTGAAACTGCTTGTAGCTTGATGGGGTGGCCCCTGGGTCTGCCCTGCACCGACCTCCAACAGGAGTGCAGTAATAATTGTGCAGATTAGCAGAGATACTGAAAGTTGAGGGATAGTGGGCGGGATTCCCTGATCCTGAGGCAAAGTGTTGACGCTGTCGGAAACGCCGTCGCGTTTCTCGACGGCGTCAACAAGGCCTCAGGATCAGCAATTCTGGCCCCTACAGGGGGCCAGCACGGCACTGGAGCGACCCACGCCACTCCAGCTACTGATCCCGGCGTCAACTAGGGCGCTGTGGAATCCGCGCATGCGCAGTGGCACCGGCGCCAACGTGCGCATGCGCAGCGGCTCCCTTCTCCGCGCTGGCCCCGACGCAACATGGCGTAGGGCTAAAGTGGCCAGCGCGGAAGAAAGGGGGCCCCCAGACCGAGAGGCCGGCCCGCCAATCGGTGGGCACCGATCACGGGACAGGCCGCAACGGAGACCCCCCCCCCCTGGGGTTGATATCCCCCCCCTCCCTGCCACCCCCCCCCCCCCCTCCACGGGCCGCCCACGGACCTTTCCACGCCGAGTTCCTGCCGGCTGAGAGCAGGTTAGAACGGCGGCGGCGGGACTCGGGTTTCCCCCTATGGCCGCTCGGCCCATCCCGGGCCGAGAATTGACGGGGGGGGGGGGGGGGGCCGCATAGAGCGGCCCCTGACTGGCGCCGCGCCGACCATGCTGGCGCCAATGGTGCGGAGAATTGCGTTTTGGGGGCGGCGTGGCGCCATTCGTGACGGTCGCGGGGATTCTCCGGCCTGGCCCAGGGCTAAGTGAATCCCGCTCAGGGACCTCTGTCAGTGTGTCATTCTCTTGGAATCCAAACCCCAAGATAAAGAATCCTTTGAGGGAGGAAGTAGTCATCACAAAAGTACATCTCATTACCATTACAAGTCGCACGGTAGCACAGTGGTTAGCACTGTTGCTTCACTGCGCCAGGGTCCCAGGTTCGATTCCCGGCTTGTGTTACTGCCTGTGCGGAATCTGCACAAACCCTCCGTGTCTGCGTGGGTTTCCTCCGGGTGCTCCGGTTTCCTCCCACAAGTCCCGAAAGACGTGCTTGTTAGGTGAATTGGACATTTTGAATTCTCCCTCTGTGTACCCGAACAGGCGCCGGAGTGTGGCGACTAGGGGATTTTCACTGTAACTTCATTGCCGTGTTAATGTAAGCCTACTTGTGACAATAATAAAGATTATTATTATTGAAAATGAAATTATTATAAAGAGTATAATATTTAGAGTACCCAATTCACTTATTCCAAATAAGGGTCAATTTATCATAGCCAATCCACGTACCCGGCACATCTTTGGGTTGTGGGGGCGAAACCCCATGAACATAGTTGATGATGGTTGACCCGAGTAAACATTGTTTGTTTTTTATTGATTTGGGGCAAGAAATTCCCCCTTTAAGTTGTGAAAATGGTGACGTTTATCAGATGGAGAGAAGGAGGCCTCAGAGTCGTGCGTGTGGTGACTGGCAATTAATTAGTCCCACTCTGTTGCTCTTCACATGTAATGCTTGCAAATTTTTTAACCTTGCAAATATTAAATTTTGCTCCAGACTCCAGCCAGCTCGTTGCAGCCTCAGCTGTACATGTCCCACCAGCAGAGCCCGAGGGAATGTTGCCAAGAATCTGTAAATAACATTGATGTGTGGCAATGTTTCTGTGCGAGAACTGCCTGCCGTCTGTTCTTTACACAGCAATGCTTATTTGTCATGAATTTCCCAATTTGCATTGGGTCTTGTTCTGCAAGTCCCGAATATTCTGATTGGGAGATAAATCACCTTTAGCGATCTCCCTCCCCATGGGTGGCTGGGTGAGCTATCGGTCAGCTCCAGGGACTTTACAAATGCAGCGGCTACCTACAGCAGCATTGGAGGCAACTGGATTGCCGGCACTGGGATTATCGTCCAGGAAGGGAATTAAACAGCTTTGGAAGAAGTCAGATGATTGTCGTATTAACTTTCTTCGATAATCTCAGTCACTAAAATGTTTTTTTCTTTTTTTAATATAAATTTAGACTATCCAATTCTTTTTTTCCAATTGAGGGGCAATTTAGCGCGGCCAATCCACCTGCCCTGCACGTCTTTGGGTTGTGGGGGCAAAACCCACGCAGACACGGGGAGAATGTGCAAACTCCACACGGGCAGTGACCCGGAGCCGGGATCAAACCTGGGACCTCGGCGCCGTGAGGCAGCAGTGCTAACCACTGCGCCGTCATGCTGCCCTCAGTCATTAAAAGTTTTAAGATAATTGGCAAAAGAACCAGAGGGGAGATGAGATCAACAAGGCTTTGGTTCTATTCCATGAAAGGCTGCGGTGTTTCATAACACAGTGACATTATAACTAGAGTTGAACAAATCAGATTATTATTTAAGGGGAACAGTTCGCTCCTGAGTTTCTGTAGCCTGCCTTTCTGTTTTTCTTTTGCACTAAAAATTTCATTATCCAGAAATACAATTCTGAGACTTTTGATTTATCCAGAGTGGCATGTAATGGAACTTTTATTGAGAAAGATGAGGGAGTCATGTGCAATTCTTAAAGCAATCTGGTACCATATAAAACTGTGGACGTGCCCCCGGCACTGTTCAATGGAAATTAGAGAGAAAGAATGACTTGCTCTTCTACTGTGCTTTGTCTGACCTCTGGAACTTTACAGCCGATCAAGCACTTTTAGAAGTGTAGGACTGGAGGAAATTCCGCAGCCAATTTGTGCAGAACGGACTCCCAAAAGTGGCAATCCTCTCCTCGTTCAGGTACCATACCCGAGGAGGGCTTTGGTGACCGTGGACGCCTTTGGATTTTTTCCATGATGGTGTTTGGCAAAGTATTGCAGTGGCTTGCCATTCTGCAGTGTGGCTGATCAGGAATCTCTCCCACTCTTACCGCCTGCCTTGCATCAGGGATATTGTTAGGCCCCGCAGGCGGGGAATCAACCTGTTTTGACCACACTTTCCATCAATTCCTGAAGTCAGACTTGAACCTGGAGCTTCTGAGCCAGAGATAAACACTCTACCACTGCGCCACAAGACCTCTGATTATAATAACGATCAGATAGTCTATTTTTAGTGGTGTTGATTGAGCAATAAATATAGGGCAAGACAGGAGGAAGTCCCCTGTTTCTCTTGACATGGCACCTTTTAATGTTCAGCTTCGGCCTTGGTTTAATATCTCATCCAAAATAGGGCACTTCTGACAGTGCAACATTCCCTCAGCGCTACACTGGAGGGTAATTTTAGATGATCTCAAATCGCTGGAGTGGGGCTTGAACTCCCCACCTCCTAAGTCAGAGGCAGCAGTGCGCCCCATTGGCACACCATCACTCCACATTTAAATGTGAATGAAGAATAGACTCCGTGCTGGGGGGGGCGGTGCGATTCTCTTAATCTGGGGCCCGCTAATTCATGCGACTAGAATCCTGTGCGATCTTTGATTTACCCCTGTGGGGGTTAGGGAGAAAGTCTGACGCTGGCAGACTAGCCACCATTAGTGTCATTGGTCAAGAATATCAAGCCGAGGGCAGCACGGTGGTGCAGTGGGTTAGCCCTGCTGCCCCACGGCGCCGAGTTCCCAGGTTCGATCCCGGCTCTGGGACACTGGGTTTCGCCTCCACAACCCAAAGAGATGGCTAGGGAAATTGCAAATGCACTAGTGATAATTTACCAAAATTCACTAGACTCTGGGGTGGTCCCGGCGGATTGGAAATTAGGTAACGTGAGACCACTGTTTAAAAAAGGAGGTAGGCAGAAAGCGGGTAATTATAGGCCAGTGAGCTTAACTTCGGTAGTAGGGAAGATGCTGGAATCTATCATCAAGGAAGAAATAGCGAGGCATCGGGATGGAAATTGTCCCATTGGGCAGACGCAGCATGGGTTCATAAAGGGCAGGTCGTGCCGAACTAATTTAGTGGGATTTTTTGAGGACATTACCAGTGCGGTAGATAACGGGGAGCCAATGGACGTGGTATATCTGGATTTCCAGAAAGCCTTTGACAAGCTGCCACACAAAAGGTTGCTGCATAAGATAAAGATGCATGGCATTAAGGGGAAAGTAGTAGCATGGATAGAGGATTGGTTAATTAATAGAAAGCAAAGAGTGGGGATTAGTGGGTGTTTCTCTGGTTGGCAATCAGTAGCTAGCGGTGTCCCTCAGGGATCAGTGTTGGGCCCACAACTGTTCACAATTTACATAGATGATTTGGAGTTGGGGACCAAGGGCAATGTATCCAAGTTTGCAGATGACACTAAGATAAGTGGTAAAGCAAAAAGTGCAGAGGATACTGGAAGTCTGCAGAGGGATTTGGATAGGCTAAGTGAATGGGCTAGGGTCTGGCAGATGGAATACAATGTTGACAAATGTGAGGTTATCCATTTTGGTAGGAATAACAGCAAAAGGGATTATTATTTAAATGCTAAAATATTAAAACATGCTGCTGTGCAGAGAGACCTGGGTGTGCTGGTGCATGAGTCGCAAAAAGTTGGTTTACAGGTGCAACAGGTGATTAAGAAGGCAAATGGAATTTTGTCCTTCATTGCTAGAGGGATGGAGTTGAAGACCGTGAACAAATACAAGTTGCCTGAATGCTAGAGATTGACATCACACACCTCACTGACAGCTATTTGAGGTTATTTTGCTGCCAAACCAGGTGACAGGTCAAGGTTCACAGTTCATCACATGTCGGAAATTGGTCGAGAAAACAAACTAGATAAATCAGGGTGTGGTTTTAGACATGGATTGTATGTCGGAGGATTAAAAGATTCGGGGGCCGGGGGGGGGGGGGGGGGGGGGGGAACAGTTTATCTGTCCAGGGTAACGAGTTGGAATGAGAGATATGCGGCCTTGCCTGCTCGCTGAGCTGTTACAAGGAGCAGAGTGGTGTACAAGAAGATTATTTTGCCAGTATAATTCACTCGGGCCGGCTGGAGGGAGAACAATCAAAACAAAAGCAAAATACTGCAGATGCTGGACGTCTGCAGTCTAAAGAGAAAACTCTGGATAAACCCAGCAGGTCTGGCAGCATCTGTGGAGAGAGACCAGACAGAGTTAACGTTTCGAGTCCGTTTGACCAAAATTCTGAGGGGCATAGAGAGGGTAGATAGGAAGAAACCTTTCCCCTTAGTAGGGAGGTCAGTAACCGTGGATGGGGGTGGGGGGGCATAGATTTAAGGTAATGGGTCGGAGATTTGGAGGAGGTGTGAGGTAAAATCTTTTCACCCTGAGGATGGTGATGATCTGCAACTTACTGGATTTGGATTTGATTTATTGTCACGTGTACCAAGGTACATTGAAAAGTATTGTTCTGCGTACAGTCCAGGCAAATCATTCCATACATCACAAAAAAGGATATGCATAAATACACAATGTAAAGACATAGACATCGGGTGAGCATACGGAGTGGAGTATTACTCAGTAGAGAAGATGTGTGGCAAGATCAGTTCAGTCCATTGAAGAGTCATTCAGGAGTCCGGTAACAGCAGGGAAGCAGCTGTTTTTGAACCTGTTAGTGCGCGTTCCCAGACTTTTGTGTCTCCTGCCCGGTGGAAGAGGTTGGAAGAGTAAATAACCTGGGTGGGAGGGGTCTTTGATTATGCTGCCCGCTTTCCCAAGGCAGCGGGAGGTGTAGATGGGGTCAATGGATGGGAAGCGGGTTTGCGTGATGGACTGGGATGTGCCTAAAAGCATGGCAGAGGCGGGAACCCTCGCAAAATTTAAAAAGCTTTTAGATGAGCACTTGAAATACACTTGAGGACTAACATTCTGGACTGGACATTCCTGATGCACAATATAGGAGATGGAAAAAGCATTTAAACCATAGTATTGTACATTCTTGCCTCTACTACTTTTAATTCATTATTTTGCATTTCTGCCACGTAAGTGATACAAGTCTAATTGCCTGCACCTCAACCCAATATAATGTTCAAAACCATTTCTTCAGACACGGATGGAAGGACAAAGTCAAAAACGAAAATGAGAATCCCCAAATCTACCTTGCTGAAAATCTCACGGGAGCCCCCAACAGTGCGGCTAAAGGAACACTTCAAAGACCTGTTTCTAGGTTTTTGAGAAATCCTAGTAACAATGCTGAACAGTATCAGATAATCCCCCCAGATCAAAGAGTAGAGCTCAGACTTCACTGTAAGAAAATCACTTTGAAAACAATCCACGCTCTTGTATGTGCACTAACTCCGAACAAATAGCCGGCCGTGTATTTGAACTAGAAATCATGTTGGGATTTGGGGGAGAATTGTTAACTGCTTGAGGCTTGCTTTTTTGGGGGACAAATCATATTTACTGGATTTCTTAGTTGCATTACTTTTAAAAAAAAATTTAGAGTACCCAATTCATTTTCTCCAATTAAGGGGCAATTTAGCTTGGCCAATCCACCTACCCTGCACAGCTTTGGGTTGTGGGGGCGAAACCCACGCAAACACGGGGAGAATGTGCAAAGTCCACACGGACAGTGACCCAGGGCCGGGATCAAACCTGGGACCTCGGCGCCGTGAGGCAGCAGGGCTAACCCACTGCCACCGTGCTGCCCGATTAGTTGCATTACTGCCCTGTAATTCACTCACAGGTAATTTTTATACTCCTGTAATACACTTCAATCTCTGGCGTCTCTTGATCTCACAGTACAGTGCAAAACATTTATAATGACTGTTTTTGTGCATGGGTTAATTCCGTTATGTAGAGCCTGTGTGCTTTATCCTGAGAGGCATTAGCATTACTCTGGCAGCAGCGGGATCAGATGCAGTACACACTGGCATTGTCCGTTTGTAGAAAATTGGCATAACGACGAGGCATGGAAGTTGAAAACTGCTCGCATCAACAAATTCAGAAATGTAAAAGATAGCCATCGTCAGAAACAATCCAGCCAACCCCATGACTGAAGATTAAAGTTGGTAAATGGTCCATTTGACGCAACTTCAAAACTCCAAAGCAAATCAATTGGAAAATATTGCGAATGCTGGAAACCTGGGATATTAACGGGACATCTGGAAACACTCCGCATGCCAGGCAGCATCCGGGAACAGACAAACGGAGAAGATGGCTGCTCGCCATATGCATGGCGCGCTGGCCTCCGCTCAATAGATGGCGCTAGAGTCAGAAGGTGATGGGTGTAGAATCCAACAGGCGAGATTCACTACTAAACTCCCACGCCCCGAAGGCTCGTCCTCCCCGATCTGGACCCAGGCCGGTGTTTTTATACTGTGGATCCTTCCCTGTTAATAATAATCATAATAATCTTTATTTTAAAAAAAAAATTAAGTGTACCAAATTCATTCTTTCCAATTTAGGGGCAATTTGGCGTGGCCAATCCACCTACCCTGCGCATCTTTGCGTTGTGGGGGCGAAACCCACGCAAACACGGGGAGAATGTGCAAACTCCACACGGACAGTGACCCAGAGCCGGAGTCGAACCTGGGTCCTCAGCGCCGTGAGGCAGCAGGGCTAACCCACTGCACCACCGTGCTGCCCTATAATAATCTTTATTATTGTCACAAGTAGGCTGACATTAACACTGCAATGAAGTTACTGTGAAAATCCCCTAGTCGCCACATTCCGGCGCCTGTTCGGGTACACTGAGGGAGAATTTAGAATGTCCAATTCACCTAACGAGCACGCCTTTCGGGACTTGTGGGAGGAAACCCACGCAGACACGGGGAGAACGTGCAGACTCAGCACAGACAGTGACCCAAGCGGAAATCGAACCTGGGACCTTAGCACTGTGAAGCAACAGTGCTCACCACTGTGCTGCCCAAGGGGGAAGCTCCACCGTCAATTACCGGGGGGAGTGCATACCCGTTATGAGTTAATGGGAACCAGATGGTACACACTCCCCTACTTCCCAGCGGGTCATAACACCGGGCTCAAGCTCTACTCCAGAGAGCTGAGCACAACATTCAGGCTGACGCTCCCAGTGCAACACTGAGGGAGTGCTGCGCCGTGAGAGACGCCATCTCCCAGTTGCGACGTTAATCCGAGGTCTTGTCTGCAAAAGGTTCTCTGGCACTGCTCCATGTCGAAGAGCAGGGGAGCTCTCCTCCTGTCCTGCCCAATATTTACCAGTAAAGAGACAAATTATCTGGTCATTATCTCATTGTTGGTCAGCATTTCCAATGTGCAAAGTGGTTGCTTCCTACATTTCTACAATGGCATCGCTTCAAAAGTACTTCATCGCTTTACATGTGGCACATCCTGACATTGTGAAAGGTTTGAGAGAAATGGAAGTCTTCCCTTCTTTGTCCTGGGTGTTGTAAATTAACTTTCCGGCTCCCGGTTTCTTTAAAGGTGCTATCTATTAATTCACTAATGCTCTACATAGTTGCTCCTCTTCCTGTTGCTGCATCCATTTTTAACCAACGTTTAAATTGAAGCAGTGGGATTTTAATCCACGATAATCTGTAGCAAATTGCAACGTATTTGTACCCTAGTCATCTGACTATAAATTTGAGGATTATGCAGGGAGCAATTACACCTTTAGTGCTGGCCAATCAAACAGCCGATGAGAACAGGTTGAGTCTGGCACTTAAAGATCAAGGCAAGGAATGCTGAAAAACTAACTGCGGCGTCGGACAGGAATAACCTAGTATCGCTGGGGAACAGTCCATTGGTTATTCAAATCCCTCTGGACTTGGTTACTTGCTTTACAGTACCAAAATATTGTAAAAGACTGTGCTGTGTGTAACAATGACCGAAGAAGGGTTACATATAAACATACATAGAAAATAGAAGCAGCCAGAGGCCATTCGGCCCTTCGAGCCTGCTCCGCCATTCATTCTGATCATGGCTGATCATCAAGTTCAATACCCTGATCCAGCCTTCCCCCACATCACTTTTGCCCAAATGCTATATCTCATTCCTTCTTGAAATTACACAATGTTTTGGCCTCAACTACTTTCTGTGGTAGTGAATTCCACAGATTCACCATTCTCTGGGTGAAGAAATTTCTCCTCACCTCAGTCCTAAAAGGTTTACCCCTTATCCTCAAACTATGACCCCTAGTTCTGGACTCCCCCACCATCGGGTACATTCTTTCTGAATCTACCCTGTCTAATCCTGTTAGAATTTTATAAGTTTCTATAAGATCCCTTCTCACGCTTCTAAACTCCAATGAATATAATCCTAACCGATTTAATCCCTCCTCATATGCCAGTTCCGACATCCCAGGTATCAGCCTGGTAAACCTTCGCTGCACTCCCTCCATGGCAAGAACATCCGTCCTCAGATCAAGACATCAAAACTGCGCACAATACTCCAGGTGTGGCCTCACCAATGCCCTACACAATTGCAGTATAACATCCCTATTCCTATACTCCAATCCTCTCGTTATGAAGCCAACATACCATTTGCCTTCTTTACTGCCTGCTGTACCTGCGCGCTTACTTTCAGCGACTGATGCACGAGGACACTAAGGTCTCTGAGTTGGACAAAGTGGAGTGGGAGAAGACTTTCTTCGAGCATAAACAGCAGAGTAGACTAGTTGAAATGAACGGCTTCAACCCATGCTGAAGGTTTAGTGTAATTCTCTGAAGAACACCAGTGTAAAACTGACTTCTGTTTCGATTGTAACAGATGGACAAATGCCAATTCTCAATGAGGCCACACCATCTATGAGTTTCCTTTGCTTTCTGTTCCAAAGGGGCTGTCGTTCATTAATTACACTGATTTACCCTTGGGGACCTTGCAATCTGACTTCTAGTTGACGTGAATCATGATGTATGTGGCAGAAAAATATTGTTTATATAGTAATGTACAATAGAGCAAAGGAGCAATATGTTGCAGCAATTTGATGACGGACAGACTTGAATTTGCTAATCTGGACAGTTGCCCTGTGGACCAAGATTTGATTTGGAAATTTATCTTGTACGCACATCTTCAACTGTGCCCAGTGATATCATTTTTTTAAGTGTCATACATTAACCCTCTGTCCACTAGGTTTACCAGTATAGATAGGGGCGGCACAGTGGTAGCACTGCTGCCTCATGGCGCCGAGGTCCCAGGTTCGATCCCGGCTCTGGGTCACTGTCCGTGTGAAGTTTGCACATTCTCCCTGTGTTTACGTGGGTTTCGCCCCCACAACCCAAAGATGTTCAGGGTAGGTGGATTGGCCACGTTAAATTGCCCCTTAATTGGAAAAAAAGAATTGGGTACTCTAAATTTAAAAAAACAGTTAATCAGTATTTGTGTGTTCACTGTTGTAACAGGTTGCTACTGTTCATAGAATCTCTACAGTGCAGAAGGAGGCCATTCAGCCCATCGAGTCTGACCCGACCCTCTGAAGAGCACTCTACCTAGGCCCACTCCCCACTCCCCCCACCTTACCCCTGTAACCCCACCCAACCATTGGACACTAAGGGGCAATTTAGCGTTGCCAATCTGCCCAACCTGCACCTGTCGGTGTGGGTTTCCTCCGGGTGCTCCGGTTTCCTCCCACAGTCCAAAGATGTGCAGGTTAAGTGGATTGGCCCTTAGTGTCCAAAGATGAGCAGGTTTAAAAAAAAATTTAGAGTACCCAATTCATTTTTTTTTCCAATTAAGGGGCAATTTAGCATGGCCAATCTACGCTAAACTGCCCCTTAATTGGAAAAAAAAAGAATTTTGTACTCTAAATATAAAAACTTTGCACACTTTTGAGTTGTGGGGGCGAAACCCACACAAACACGGGGAGAATGTGCAAATTCCACACGGACAGTGACCCAGAGCCGCGATCGAACCTGGGACCCAGGCGCTGTGAGGCAGCAGGGTTAACCCACTGTGCCACCGTGCTGCCCCAAAGATAAGCTGGTTAGGTGGGGTTACGGAGATAGGGTGGGATATGGGCTTAGGTAGAGAGCTCTTTCAGAGTGTCGGTGCAGACTAGATGGGCTGAATGGCCTCCTGCACACTAGCGATTGTATCATTCTATTCTATGATATTTTGGACTGTGGGAGGAAACCGGAGCACCCGGAGGAAACCCACGCAGACACGGGGAGAACATGCAAACTCCGCACAGTCACCCAAGGCCAGAATTGAACCCGGGTCCCTAGCGCTGTGAGGCAGCAGTGCTAACCACCGTGTCGCCGTGCCGCCCTGCTACAGATAACATTTCCAGTGGGTAGCACTCTTGCCTCGGAGTCAGGTGGTGTGGGTTTGTGTCTCATCTCAGAGAATGGAGCGTAAAACCAAGGCTGACACTTGAACGCAGTGCTGTGGGAGCGCTGCACTCCCGGAAGTGCCAACTTGTGGATGCAACATTAAAGCAAAGCTCTAACTGCCTCTCCGATAGGTGTAAAAGCCACTTCTTTGTGTTGGGGCCAATATCTATTCCTGAGCAAACATTACTTAAAGACAAACAATCTGGCCATATGGTGGGAGCTTGCAGAGTGCTGATTCGCTGCCATATTTCCATGTTTACAACAATGACTGCAATTCAAATGTATTTCACTGGCTGTAAAACACTTTGGGGCATCTCGAAGCCATGAAAAGCACCATATAAGTATAAATGCTTTATTTTCTTCGTCATAGAATTAGAATCAAAGTTTCTATGTGTCTAATTTTAAAAAAATCTTCAGCCAGGAGGTGAAGCCTTGTTCTTTTACATTGGTATCTTTCTTGCTCAGTTTCAGTACTGGTCAAGGTGAGGCAATGTCACTCGGTGCACGGGAGGTCCCTGCGCCTGCTAACTGAGTGGCAGACCTCACACATTTGTGCTACTGACTCAAGAGTGGCCAGTGCTGGGGGCACACGCTGGGACTTTAGCGTTCCAGCAGTGCACGGGAATTAATCCCGCAAGGCACACTGACGTCTGTGGCCAAATTCCTGAAGGACTCCCCTGGCGAACAAAACGCCAGTGCATTTCCTCAAGACCTTGGGAAGGCGCAAGAGAAGATTTACCACATATAGGCCAGACCAGGTGAGGCTGGCAGATTTCCATCCCTAAAGGGCATTAGTGAACGAGAGAGGTTTCTTGACAACAATCCAATAGTTTCATTGTGACCGTTACTGATACTAGCTTTCTCTAAAAGTCCAAATATATATATATTCAAGCTGTTTGAGTGGAATTTGTATTTTTGCCTCAGATCCCTTGCCCATGCCTTTGGGTGACTGGTCCAGTATCATAATCACATTATTACTGTCCCTCCATTTCGTTTGGCATCGCACCTAACAGATGTTGCCATTGATGAGCAACACCCTCACAGTACTCTTATGCTCACTATCTGGAGACAGGCTTGGAACCACAATCTTCTGACTCCAATACTGGTGAGCCAATACATTTGGCAAGAGTTAGGAACACGCATGCTATTCTGATGGAATGCACTGAAATACCATTCAACTCTCTTTTTACAATATTTTCTTGAAGGTGGCAACGGTTGCAGGGATGTACAGTTTCACGAATAACCATTGAGCCCAGGCAACCAATGGCATTCTTACTTAAGGTCCACAGGCCATGCTAAATTGTCCCCTAATGCCCACAGGGTAAGGCGGGGTTACTGGGTTACGGGGATAGAGTAGGGGAGTGGATCTAGGTTGGGTGCTCTTTCAGAGGGTCGTGTAGACTCAATGGGCCAAATGGCCTCCTTCTGCACTGTAGGAATTCTATGATTCTAGATACTTCACAGCAAGGGTCAAAAGATACCAATGAGGATTCGGAATATTTTCTGTTCTTTCCATTCTAAGGTCAACGTGGGTACTACGATCAACGTGACTGCTCCCGTTAAATCACAGGTTCTGCTGACATTATTCTCGGGATCCATTAATGAAAATATAGCTTCCTAATCTCCTCCCCATCAAGCACAATACATTGGCCTGTGAAACAAGGTAGACATATGGAACAATTCAGGATTATGATCACTTGTTTCAGGAATGACCTAGCATGAGGAGGTCAGTTTGACAAAGATCAGACTAATTAGTTAACTGCAATCAAGAGATCAAGGCTTCCCATCAGCATTCGGGAAGAGGATTAAGATACTCAGTCCTTAGCTTCTAAATTGCAGGAATGCAATGTACTGGTTTAAATGGTTATTGTTCAAGTTGCTTCCCTAAGTACATAACTTGTACCTTGCGTGTATGAATTAGAATTGGGAACGTTAAAAATGTCAAATAGAATCTAAAGTTTCCTAATCGCAGTTGAAGGGCTTGAAGTGACTGGAGTCAGATTGAGCATAGTTTAGAAATGTTCCAGTATGGCACATTAAACTTTCTGTAACCGTAGAATCATAGAATCCCTACAGTGCAGAAGGAGGCCATTCAGCCCATCGAGTCTACACCGACCTTCAGAAAGAGCACCTTACCTAGGCCCACTGTCCCACCCTATCCCCGTAACCCACCTCCCCTTTAATTTTTGGACACTAATTTATCTTGGCCAATCCACCTAACCTTCACGTCTTTAGAATGTGGGAGGAAACCGGAGCACCCGGAGGAAATCCACGCAAATACGAGGAGAACGTTCAAACTCGAAAGAGACAGTCACCCAAGGCCAGAATTGAACAGAAGACCCCAGGGCTGTGAGGCAGCAGTGCTAACCGCAGTGCCGTCACCTAACCTGAACCACCTGATGGTTAATAAAAACAGAGTACACTTACGATTGAGATGATGTAAATTCCATACAGTTCAGCTCATCCCAAGGGTCTGTTGCCAGCATTGGAACTTGCACCAAATCTCATTCACCCATTACTCCTGTTCTCGCTGACCCACTCTGGCTCCCGAGAAAAAAAAGCTGTGAATTTGCAAACTTTAACTTTACTTTCGAATTCCTCTGTACCCTCATCGCTCCGTCTCTACAATCTTCTCCATCCCTACACCCCTCGATGAGCTCTATGCTCCTCCAATTCTGCCCTCTTGTGCATTCTCGATTTCCTGCGCCAAACGTTTGGTCGACATATCTTCGCTTGCATCAGCCTGAAGCTCTGGTAGTCCCTCCCCAATCCCCTCCAGCTCACTGCCTATCATCGTGAAAGACATTCCTTAAAACCTACCTCCTTACCCAAGGTTTTGGTCATCTGTCTTAATATCTCCTCGCACGACAAGGCGCTGAATTAAAAAACAATGCTCATGTTGCACCTGAAGATGTTTTGCTATGTTAAAGACGCGATGCATATACAGGTCATGGGGTGGCATGGTGGCGCAGTGGTTAGCACTGTTGCCTCATGGCGGCGAGGACCCGGGTCACTGTCCGTGTGGAGTTTGCACATTCTCCCCGTGTCTGCGAGGGTCTCATTCCCACAATCCTGAAAGATGTGCAATTGACCATGCTAATTTGACCCTTAATTGGAAAAAAAGAATTGGGTATTCTAAATTTATAAAAAGAAAGAAAGAAAAGTAAATAAAGGCCGTAATTGTAGGTGACTTTGAGATTCAGTTCGGCTCAGTTAGTAACAACCTGGTCTTCAAGCAGGTTCAATAATCCAGGACTTAAATCTCTTAAATCTGACACTCCAGTGCAATACGAAGGTAATGCTGTATTGCTGGAGGTTAAACTGAGATAACCGGTCCCTGGTGGGTCAGGTAGATGCTGAAGATGCTCTTGCATAATTTGATGGGTGTTTGTCAATGAACAACACCAAAATATTGGCATGTCAACAAACCATTCATCTCAATTGTGGGAAGCAGCTATTTACAATGGCTGCTTTATCTGCCCACAGGATCGCTACTGTAATTCAACGGGTTTAGCTCAGTCGTGGACAGCTGGTTCGCGTTGCAGAGCGGGGCCAGCAGTGAGGGTTCAATTCCCGTACGGGCTGAGGTTATTCGTGAACGCGCTGCCTTCTCAACCTTGCCCCTCGCCTGATGTGTGGGGATCCTCAGCTTGAATCACCACCAGTAGCCTCTGGTGACTTTACTCCAATTCAAAATAATTCATTGCATATGGGGTTTTGAGATGTTTCTGTGAAATACAAGTCTTTATAAGCAGGTAGTAGGTTAGGTTCATCCAGCATTTAGGGAAGAAGACATTAGCTCAGTTCTTCCAGACTCTACTTTGTTGGAGCCCGGACGTGCGACACTGGACGCGCGACGGGACCTCTTGGAGATCCCAACAAGCACGACCTCTGTGGGAATTTACCAGGATGTTCGAACTTTTGACGGGCAATTTCCCAGCTCCCCGACACTTCCGACGCTGAGTTAGACTTTGGACAGTTAGTTACCCAGCAAATGTTGGACGGAACAATTCTCGTCTAATTCCAGATTTCATGGGCATGACGGTAGCACAGTGGTTTGCACTGTTGCTTCACAGCGCCAGGGTCCCAGGTTCGATTCCCGGCTTGGGTCACTGTCTGTGCGGAGTCTGCACGTTCTCCCCGTGTCTGCATGGGTTTCCTCCAGGTGCTCCGGTTTCCTCCCACAAGTCCCGAAAGACGTGCTTGTTAGGTGAATTGGACGTTCTGAATTCTCCCTCAGTGTACCCGAACAGGTGCCGGAATGTGGCGACTAGGGGACTTCATTGCAATGTTAATGTAAGCCTACTTGTGACAATAAAGATTATTATTATTAGGTTAACAGCAAAACAGATCCCCAATCGGGTTCCCTGACCCGATCAGACTACTCCCACCCCCCTCCCCCACCCAATCTGACCTGCCACTCCAGACCACACCAACACCTGACTGCTTCCACTCTCTCCGGCTACCCCTTTCGATCATGCTGACCCCCCCCCGGCCAGATCTAAAGATCCCTCCCGACCTGACTCCACTACCCCCCGACCCACGTCACCTGCCTACTACCCTACCTGCCCATGCACCTGCCACACCACCTCTTTACCCATCGACCTCACACACCTACCACCCAACCACTCTGCCCATTTATTCGTTCATATTTAAATTGTCACGTTTGAGCGGACCGACAATCTGCAATCTTTGTCACTTTGCGGAAGATCCAGGACGTCATGTTTACCACGTATATATTTGCAGACATATTGTGATCAGTTGTAAGAAATGAGTTTGGGACGAGGATAAAGGGTACTTTTAGTTTACTAGCCTGCTCACAGAAAATTATTATTTCTATCTAATGTTAGGATTGGAAGCGAAATCTGCTCCACAGAGTCACCTAGTGGCCAGACCCTGCAATCGCAGCGTGACAATGCGCACAATAAAACTGAATGGGAAATGTTGACATAGGAACAGTAAAATATTGACTCAAAAGACACAGCAACTCAACTCAAATTGACTGCCTTATGCCAGATTTTTTTAATAACACACAGGTGTTTAAAATGTTAACATCGTCAGCGTCTGATGACCCACAAAAAATCTCCGAGAGAAATGCACCATTAAACTTGGTTGCAAACAATTTTGTAACAATGGAAGATGATCTTTATCAGTTTGCAGTAACGAGTGTCTCGTTTACCATTTGCTCTGTAAAAGCAAGCATTGCTTATTCCTTCAAAGATAGGTCGTTCACAATACGTCGTGCACAATGTGGTCTCTGGTTTTGTATGGGTGTCGTATGAAATTCATGTTGGCACAAGAATCTGCAGTGTCAGTTACAGAAGAACATGGTTAGAGAGCAATGCAGAACCAATAATATCTCTCAGCACTGATTGCAGCACATCCTCCATCAAGCACCTGCACCTTGTGCAAGTATATTCCCGGCGGGAAAAGAGAACCCAGTGGTCGGAGAATTCCGGCCTTGATTTCTACGGCACGTTCCATGACCTCACTAAATCCAAAATGACTCCATTGATTTTGGAAAAGCTGTCCCTGTTTTAATGCATGTCTCCCAGCAGCCACTGTGCACACAGCAAGTTTTCACTACTGGCAATGTGATCACGACCAGATCATCTGTTTTTTGAGGAATGTTGCCCGAGAGATAAATATCCAACCAGCTCACCGGGGAAACTGGCCCGACTTTGATTTGAACAGTGACCTGTCATTATTTCACACCTACCTCCGAGGGTAGACGGGTCTCACTTTCATAGTCTGATCAAAAATATTCCTTACTGTAACACTCTCTAAAACAGCACCCTGTTTAGAACATCGCGCCCATGTTTATGGGTATTTCCCTAGAGGAGGAAACAAATATAACTCCCTTTTCAGGGTCATACATTATAACCTTCCTATATATTGAGGGCCGGTGCAGGCTCGATGGGCCGAATGGCCTCCTTCTGCCTGTAAATTCTATGATTCTGCACCCAGGTCAGGGTTTTTATGCTCAGTAGTTTCCCCTCAATTACTGGGGGATTTCACACTCAGCTGTGCAAGGGGGAACTCGATTGGAGCGCAGTCCTTGCCCCCCAAGGGGTCATAATAGGGAGCATCTTTGGGAAATGCTAATTTAAAAAATAAATATCAGTCTTGGGAGTAATAGAGAAGGCCTGGATGCAAGGACATTCGTGAGTGGGAAGGCAACCAAATCGTGCGAGCTCACTTGGGGAAACAACTGGCTCGGCCAAGGTTATTCGTGAAGGCCCCACCTTCTCAACTTTGCCCCTCACCTGAGGTGTGGTGACCCTCAGGTTAAATCACCACCAGCCAGCTCTCCCCCTCAAAGGAGAAAGTAGCCTATGGTCATCTGGGGCTATGGTGACATTACTGCCATCCAAATAATGTCGCAATGCAAACAGTTTAACTGATGATCGGAGTCAGAATCGAACTAAAACATAAAAGTTCTGTGTAGCGCTGCCTAACTGAGATTCCTCGTTAACTCTATTTGAAAAAGAGCGAAGAATGGGTTGTGAAGACGGAAGGTGAATATTATCAGGATTTCAGTTCCTCTGATAACGCCCTAAGTCATGCATCTGAGCATCCCTCCCTCATGAGCTGGTTTAATGCAATCAAGAACTTAAAACAGAGCATTAAAATAGCACTCAAAGCAATTGACATGAGTGTGTTAACCAGTACACTGCTGGAGGATATTAAATCCTAAAGATTATGCCGTGACAGCTTTATACCAGGGAGTTTACAAGTGTACATATCCAGTCTTTATTTTGTTTAATCTGGTCATTAGCTGTAATTAGTTCCAGATTGTTGTGAGTTTGTAAGTCATTCCATCAACGGCTGTTGGGATTGGCCTGTTGGCAGAGAACTATGGCACAGATGAAAGGAATTAACACTTTCAAATCAGGTTGGGAATGAAAATATGACTTTATAAAACATGCAGAATTACCACGAAAGCTGCAGGAATGTTATTAAAAGGTGACCTATTGCCTTTCAAGGAAGGGACCAGTCAATCCTCCTTGGCCTGGAACTGGCTTTTAATTCCCTGAAGGCAAACGAAGAATGGACAATAAATACGCAAGAAATACTCTTTTTCTTTTGCCAGTGTCAGCCACACCCCAAGAACAGGCCGGCACGGTGGCGCAGTGGTTAGCACTGCTGCCTCTCAGCGCCAGGGATCCGGGTTCGGTCAGTCTGTGCGGAGTTTGCACGTTCTCCCCGTGTTTGCGTGGGTTTCCTCCCGGTGCTCCGGTTTCCTCCCACAGTCCAAAGGTGTGCAGGTTAGGTGGACTGACCATGCTAAAATTGCCCTCAGTGTCCAAACATGTGCAGGTTAGGTAGATTGGCCATGCTAAAATTGCCCCTTGGTGTCCAAAGATGTGCCAGTTAGGTGGATTGACCACGTTAAAATTGCCCCTTAGCATCCAGGGATGTGCAGATTGGGTGGGGTTGCGGGGATAGATTGTGATTGTGGGCCTAGGTATGGTGCTCTTTCAGATGGTCAGTGCTGACGTGATGGGCCGAATGGTCTCCTTCTGCACTCCAGGGATACAATGACTTGTATGAGATAAACATAATAGTTAATGCGGCCTTAATTGACCTGAAAAGGGACATGGATAAATTGTTGTCTCTCCTCTACCTGCTGGCTCGCTTGGTTAAAAATAAATGATCTTCACAGGTCCCAGATTACATTTCTGATCTGTACTGTGTTCCAGAGAGGTGGTAAGGTGGCATCCCAACTAATCTCCGTGTCCTTGGGGTAAGGAACACAAAGAGCAGCCAGGGTTCCCACTCTTGGTTGCTATCCATTGCTGCGACTGGAGTGTGGGTGTGGTGTTTGGCCAAAGTTGGGAAAAAGTTTAGCCCTGAGGCACTGGGCAGCCAGGCTGACTGCTGACACTGACTCTGTGTAAAGAGTGGGTCAGCAGGAGGGAAGGGGGCTGAAGAACCTCTGTGATGGTTAAAAATGACCGTGTCATTGCAGTGGATAACTGGATGAAGATGGCTTGGGCCGAAATCTTCCGCCAAAGAGACGGTAAATCTGCCAAAAGTACCATCCTGCCCATAATAACCCTCTCCGTATGTTTTACGAGGGGTGATTCAACGTTCTGCCATTTACAGTAAGGACTGGCACTGCTCTCTGCTGACTGCATTTGGCTTTGAGATCACTTTTTTTGATTACAAGCTGAATCATTTAGCACAAGAGGGAGGCGTTTGATCCACTGTGCCCGTGCCAACTCTGTGCATTCGCTCCCATTTCTCCACTCTGCTGGAAATGTTTCTTTTCACCGTCAGAGTTGATCTGTTTTGAAGAGCTACCACTGAATCTACTCCCAGCAGCCCTCCAGGCTGATTCCCCAGTGCAGTCCTACGGGAGTGTTGGATTACAGGAGTGTTGGACTACCACAGATACAGTCTTTTGGAGAAGATATTCCGCCCTTTGAGATGGACACAGAGGGTCCCATTGCATTATTTGGAAGAGTAGGACAATTTCCCCTGGTGTCCTGATCGACATCTATGTTTTAACCAACATCACTGAAGCAGATTACCTGATCAGACTATTGAGGAATTTGCTATATGCAAATTGGTTGCTCCATTTTCAACCTTGCTTCAGTAACTAATGCCAGAAAAAATCTCTGTTTTGGCTGCTCAGGGTGCACTGAGCTCATGGAAGGTGCTGGAGAACTACAAAACCCCCTTTATCTAAATTAAACAGGGTTCAGTCAAAAGTACAATTCCATACCGCAACATGCCCAGGCTCAGTCTGATCCAGTTTAAGGTCGTGCACCGGGCCCACATGACGGAGGCCGGGATGAGTAAATTCTTCGGGCTGGAGGACAAGTGTGCTAGATGCACCGGAGGGCCGGCTAACCATGTACACATGTTCTGGTCGTGCCCTAAACTCGGGGGTATTGGCAGGGATTCGCAGACAGCATGTCCAGGGTTTTGAAAACTCGGGTGGTAATGAGTCCTGAGGTGGCAACCTTTGTGGTGTCGGAGGACCCGGGAGTCCAGGAGGAGAAGGAGGCCGACGTCTTGGCCTTTGCTTCCCTGATAGCCCGGCGATGAATACTGTTGGCATGGAGGGATTCAAGGCCCCCAAAGTATGGCTATCGGACATGGCGAGTTTTCCCGGTCTAGAGAAAGTTAAGTTCGCCTTGAGAGGTTCACTATTGGGGTTCGCCCGGAGGGGGCAGCCATTCATTGACTTCTTCGCGGAGAACTAACCGTCAGCAGGCGGGGTGGGGTGGGGGGGGGGCTAGGGTAGAGTAGAGTAACGGGTGGGTTAGGCAGGTCCTTGCGAGAATGGAGTTGTGGTCTGTACTGTGTGTTATTTGCTTTTCTTTTTTGTACAGTACTATACAATGTCATTGTTTTATATGCCAAAAATACCTCAATAAAATAGCTTATTAAAAAAAAAAGTACAATTCCGTGACACGTTGCATTGTAAGCGCACAGCTTTCTGTTTATTGTGAGACAGGTGAGCCCTTAGATTAACAATCTAACGTTTCCACAGTGAGTTGCAAATATGCTTAGATCCAGGTGCATAAGCAAAGTTCCTGAAAACGGGTGCTCCCCAATATACTCCTCCCACTAACACTAACCATGTACCCCATAGCACAGTGCCCTTCTCAACCACACAACTCAAACAAGGCCTGGATTGAATTACTCTCAAATAAAAACATCAGGGGATGTTTTCTGTGTAATCATTGTATTATGAAGCCATAAATGCAGCTCGCAATATTTCTGGCAGCAGAGTTGATTATTGAGATATAGCTGTAACCGAATTAAATAACATCTTCTCTGCTTGTTTTTCTCATCTTTATGTGCAAATCTTGCCATGGCGTCACCCCTCCCTATCTCTGTAATCTTCTCCAACCCAACAGGATTTACACTCCTCTCATTCCGAAACCTGGCTCCATCCCGCTCTTAATTGCTCCAGCATTAATGGCCATGACTTCAGCCGCCTGGACCTAAACTTTGGAATTCCCACCTTAAGGCGCCCCCCTCCCCACCCCCATACTCCCCGTCTCGCTACGTTCTGTATTAATATCGGGACCAGGTTCAGCGTGCCTTTGATAGAGGGGAGTTGGAAACCATGCTGTTACGAACTAGCTAACATGTATTGACTATTTACACTCTTCGAGACAGACTTTAGAAGGGCTCTTTAGTCCCATCTTCCCTCAGCTTCCAGATACATAGAGTCAAAGTATTTTACAGCACGGAAAGAGGCCCTTCGGCCCATCGAATCTGCGGCAGCCATCAAGCACCCATCTGTTCTAATCCTATTTTCCAGCACTTGGCCCAGGCATTGTAATGTGATCTGACATCACTGAAGATTCACTCTTAACAATTAGTATCATAATTATTAATCCCTTATATTACACAACCCACTCTTGTTATCATTGGAAAGACAGAGGCTGAGGGGAGACCTGATAGAGGTCTACAAAATTATGGGCAGCACGGTAGCACAGTGGTCGGCACTGTTGCTTCACAGCACCAAGGACCTGGGTTCGATTCCCGGCTTGGGTCACTGTCTGTGCTGTCTGTACAATCTCCCTGTGTCTGCGTGGGTTTCCTCCGGGTGCTCCGGTTTCCTACCACAAGTCCTGAAAGACGTGCTGTTAGGTGAATTGGACATTCTGAATTCTCCCTCTGTGTACCCGAACAGACGCAGGAGTGTGGCAACTAGGGGCTTTTCACAGTAACTTCATTGCAGTGTTAATGTAAGCCTACTTGTGACATCAATACCGATTATTATTATTGTACACTGTAATTTTGGAACCTGCAATTCCACCATGTATGTTACATTGGTTTACATGTCAGTGACATCCATGTGTAGTTGGCACGGCACTAGTGGGACCCGCCTCCACCACTGTTTGACTATTCTTCTCGAGGTATGACACAACTGAGTGGCTTGCCAGACCGTTTCAGCGGGCAGATGAGGGTCAACATCTTTTTCGAGGGTCAGTAAAGATGGGTAAGCAGGGCGGCACGCGGCGTAGTGGTTAGCACTGCTGCCTCACGGCGCCGAGGACCCAGGTTCGATCCCGGCCCCGGGTCACTGTCCGTGTGGAGTTTACACATTGAAAATGAAATGAAATTAATGAATGGAAATCGCTTATTGTCACAAGTAGGCTTCAAATGAAGTTACTGTGAAAAGCCCCTAGTCGCCACATTCCGGCACCTGTTCGGGGAGGCTGGTACGGGAATTGAACCGCGCTGCTGGCCTGCCTTGGTCTGCTTTCAAAACCAGAGATTTAGCCCTGTGCTAAACCAGCCCTAATTCTCCCCATGTCTGTGCGGATCTCACCCCAAAAAGATGTGTAGGTTAGGTGGATTAGCCACACTAAATTGCTCCTTAATTGGAAAAGAAACCCAATTGGACACTTTAAATTTAAAAGAAAAGATGGGCAACAAATGCTGGCGTTGCCATCAACAGACACACATCCCAAGAACGAATATCAAAAGAAAACTGTCAAACATGCATCAACTGGATTGAGTGCAGTCCAGCCTCTGTTTAAGGTTGGAAGAGAAGTGAGCAGCAGTCGGTAAGTGCTCTTTCAAGAGGAACCAGACAGAGAAAAGGGGGAGGGAGAAAAGGAGCAGTAAAACGTCTTCCCCTTCATCTGACGGAAGCACGATGCCTTGGCCCAATGATTGTGGTGTTGACTGGGTGAAACACAGAGCACGCTATGCTTGTACTGCAGTTTTAGAGGCTGCGAGAGCTTATTAACCTTGTCATTGCTAAGGGAGAGAAGGCAGAGAGGAAGCTTTAATCCAACCTGACAATCGGCCTCGAGGGAATAATCAATCCGGAAACATTAGTCCAATCAACAATGGCTGTCATCATGTGGAAACGCAGCATGGATTCAGTGCTGTACATTTCTAGATATCTTGCTCAGTGGGAAAGATTGCAACTACTTCAATGAAAATACTTCCCCGAAAACTCACTTTAACTACAGGCTTTGAATTGTGCCAAGTGACCAAAGCTTCTGGCACAGTATGAGATGATGTCTTATCAAAACATCCTGTATATTAGAAGACCAGCCAAATTTCAGGATCACGCATTGCATACGGTTGCCAATTCTGGATGTCCACATTCCTGGAGGTGTTATCGTGTGGCTTGTTGCCTCCATTCTCCTGCCCCCACATTCCACCCCCCCCTCCCCCCCACACCCATTGGTTGCCCACCTTCCCGTTGGTGCGCCTTCCTCAGGCAATTGGAATGGATAGCATTCATACTCTTCACAACTCCTTCGGATGCTTCTTAACATTCCTGGTGATTTCCCCCCCACCCCCCCCACCCTGGGCTTTGCTCCCAGCAATGTCCCGGAGACTCTAGGGCAATCCTGGAGGGTTGGGAACCCTAACCCTAGCGCACTGGGCAGGGGTTCATTGAGATTTTAGCTGCCCCATGTGCCGAGGTGCTAAGCCTTCATCCTGCCACTAGGGGGAGGAAGAACCGGAAATCTTCATTGTGGCACTCCGGTGTCTCCCAGTGCTTGACAAGATAGGGCTGGTTTAGCTCAGTGGGCTAGACAGCTGGTGTGTGATACAGAACAAGGAACAAGGCCAGCAGCGTGGGTTCAATTCCCGTACTAGCTTACCTTTTTTTTTTTTATAAATGTTTTATTGAAAATTTTTTCCCAAACAACAATTTTTCCCCTCTTACAAAGCAAACGCAACAATAACAATACAGAAATTTTAAACAATACACAAGTAACAAAACCCCTTTATCTTTGACCTAAACTAACCCCCCCCCCCCCCCCCCTGGGTTGCTGCTGCTGGTCATCTGTCTTCCCTCTAATGTTCCCCTAGGTAGTCGAGAAATGGCTGCCACCGCCTGGTGAACCCTTGAGCCGATCCTCTCAGGGCAAACTTTATCTGCTCCAGTTTAATGAACCTCGCCATATCATTTACCCAGGCCTCCAGTCCGGGGGGTTTCGCCTCCTTCCACGTGAGTAGGATCCTGCGCCGGGCTACTAGGGATGCAAAGGCCTCAACGTCGGCCTCTTTCGCCTCCTGCACTCCCGGCTCTTCCGCAACTCCAAATAGAGCTAACCCCCAGCCTGGTTTGACCCGGGCCTTCACCACCCGCGAAATCACTCCCGTCACTCCCTTCCAATACCCTTCCAGTGCCGGGCATGCCCAAAACATATGTGCGTGGTTTGCCGGGCTCCCGCCACACCTCCCACATTTGTCCTCCACTCCAAAGAACCTGCTCAATCTTGCTCCCGTTATGTGTGCTCTATGTAGCACCTTAAATTGAATCAGGCTAAGCCTGGCGCATGAGGAAGAGGAATTTACCCTGCTTAGGGCATCAGCCCACATACCCTCCTCTATATCCTCCCCTAGTTCTTCTTCCCACTTTCCTTTTAGTTCGCCCACCGACTCCTCCCCCTCTTCCCTCATCTCTCGGTAAATCTCTGACACCTTGCCCTCTCCGACCCACACTCCTGAAAGCACCCTGTCCTGTATCCCCTGTGTCGGGAGCAACGGAAATTCCCTCACCTGTTGTCTAGTAAATGCCCTCACCTGCATATATCTCAAGAAATTTCCCCGGGGCAACTTATACTTTTCCTCCAATGCTCCCAAGCTCGCAAAAGTCCCATCTATAAATAAATCTCCCACCCTCCTAATTCCCAACTGGAACCAGCTCTGAAATCCTCCATCCATTCTTCCTGGGGCGAACCTATGGTTGTTCCTGATTGGGGACCCCACCAGGGCTCCCCGCACCCCTCTCTGTCGCCTCCACTGTCCCCAGATATTCAATGTTGCCGCCACCACCGGGTTCGTGGTAAACTTTTTAGGTGAGATCGGTAGCGGCGCCGTCACCAGCGCCTCTAAACTCGTCCCTTTACAGGACTTTCTCTCCAGTCTTTCCCACGCCGCTCCCTCACCCTCCATCATCCATTTACGTATCATTGCCACATTGGCGGCCCAATAGTAATCGCCCAAGTTCGGTAGTGCCAATCCTCCTCTGTCCCTACTACGCTGAAGGAACCCCCTCCTTACTCTCGGAACTTTCCCTGCCCACACGAAGCTCGTGATGCTCCTGTCTATTTTATTAAAAAAGGTCTTAGTGATTAGTATAGGGAGACATTGAAATACAAATAAGAACCTCGGGAGGACCATCATCTTAATTGCTTGCACCCTGCCCGCCAGCGATAGAGGCTGCATGTCCCACCTCTTGAAGTCCTCCTCCATTTGTTCTACCAACCGTGTCAGATTAAGTCTGTGCAAGGTTCCCCAGCTCCTAGCGATCTGAATCCCCAGGTATCGGAAGTTTCTTTCCACTTTCCTTAGAGGCAAGCCTTCTATCTCTCTACTCTGGTCCCCTGGATGTATCACAAATAATTCACTCTTCCCCATGTTTAGCCTATACCCCGAGAAATCCCCGAACCCCCTCAAAATTCGCATAACCTCTATCATTCCCCCCGCTGGGTCCGACACGTATAACAATAGGTCATCCGCATATAACGAGACTCGGTGTTCTTCTCCCCCTCTAATCACCCCTCTCCATTTCCTGGAGTCTCTCAACGCCAGAGGTTCAATTGCCAACGCGAACAGCAATGGAGACAGCGGGCATCCCTGTCTTGTTCCCCTATATAGTCGGAAATACTCCGATCTATGTCGAACCGTACTAGCTTACCTAAACAGGCGCCGGAATGTGGCGACTAGGGGCTTTTCACAGTAACTTCATACTTGTGACAATAAAAGATTATTTTTATTATTATTAAGATTACAAATCGGTTGTGTGATCCCTTGAGGCTAAGCTTCGAGGCGAACCCCCTCAGCCAGGGACGAGAGGAGGACCGTGAGGGTGGAAAATAGGGAAGGGAGAGGGATAAATATTAACCGATACCCTCAAACAACTTACATTTATATAATTAATGGCAATTCATCCTCATCATAAACTATTGGGCGATTAACATGTTAAAAACAACTGATGCGGTGCAGTGGTTAGCACTTCTGCCTCACAGCTCCAGGGTCCCAGGTTCGATTCCCGGCTTGGGTCACTGTCTGTGCGGAGTCTGCACGTTCTCCCCGTGTCTGCGTGGGTTTCCTCCGGGTGCTCCGGTTTCCTCCCACAGTCCAAAGATGTGCAGGTTAGGTGGATTGGCCGTTCTAAATTGCCCTTAGTGTCCAAAAGGTTAGGTGGGGTTACTGGGTTACGGGAATAGGGTGGAAGTGTGGCTTAAGTAGGGTGCTCTTTCCGAGGGCCGGTGCAGACTCGATGGGCTGAATGGTCTCCTGTACTGTAAATTCTATGATTCTATGATGCCATTGAACTTGCCATATTCTTACCATCAAATTCTTGCCCAATGTAATTTAAATGGATTATCTTTGGAATTATGTAGTTCATTTCGCTCCTTGAATATTATTGATGCGGTGAACTACTGGGTCCTTTCAGTGGGTTTAGAACAGCTCAGCTTATGTAGAACATATTGTCTGGCCATTTCAGAGAGGCAGTTAAGAGTCAACCACATTGATGTGGGTCTGGAGTCACATGTAGGCCAGACCGGGTAAGGACGGCAGATTTCCTTCCCTAAAGGACATTAGTGACCCAGACGGGATTTTAACTACAATCGACAATGGTTTTAATTCCAGGTTTCATTGATTGAATTTGGATTTCCCCAGTTGCCATGGAGGGGTCCAAATCCACGTCCTCAGGGTCTAGGCCTCTGGGTTACGGGTCCAGTGGCATTACCACTACGGCACTGCCTCCCTGGTGGCGATTCTCACTGTATGATTCTGCAGGCACAGATTTTTCTTCCCTACAATTACTAGCAAGAAGCTGCTGATTCCTTTGAATGAGCTTTGGTGGAGCACAGAGAGCGGAAACCTTCGCGATTTCCCAAGCAAACAACTTGGGAACAGTTGACCTGCTACATCTCAAATCAAAAGCAACTTATCTTCTTGGCAAAATCCTTGAATCTTTGAAAGTACGTCTTGTGAAAGCAAAGCTCAAAGTAACTCCCTTAGTTTCCATGTATCATCTTGAGAAAACAACACAAAAATATTTGAAGACGTTATCAGAAGAGTTGAGTTGCAACAGTTTAGAGTGCCGGGAATGACAATTTTGGGAGGTAGTTAATGTGTTGGGTGTTCTGGATCACATACAGGTCACCAACACTTGAAATAGTGCAACACTATTTTATTGAATGATCAACTATTTAAACATTCTCAAACTGTGGGTTAATACGATACTAGCTTTAACTAAAGACCTTTGCCTTGTCCTAACCAGTCGATGGTTAGGACAAGGCTAAATTGTCCTTAGTGTGCAAAATTGCCCTTTGTGTTGGGTGGGGTTACTGGGTTGTGGGGATAGGGTGGAGGTGTTGACCTTGGGTAGGGTGCTCTTTCCAAGAGCCGGCGCAGACTCGATGGGCCGAATGGCCTCCTTCTGCACTGTAAATTCTATGATAATCTATGATAATCTATGATGCACTCAGCACATGGTGAATGTCTGTGTTGCAGGCTGCGAGCTCTGTGCTCCTAGCTAGCTGCTACTCGAATGAGCGGGAACTCTTGATGCCTCCTGTCTTTATAGTGCGTGTGCTCTCACTGGTGATTGGCTGCGGTGTTGTGTGTGTTGATTGGTCCCACTGTGTGTCCATCAGTGTGTGTCTGCACCATGATATACTGGTGTATATTATGACATCCCCCCTTTTATATAAAAAAAATGTACCTGCGTGACAATAAATAGTGTGCGGTGAATGTTCCTGACTATGTGTGTGCAAAATATTTACAGGACTATGTACATAAAAACTAAGCTATTTACATGGGAAGGTGCCTGGTACAGAAAAACTGTGTCACAAGAATAACGAGATGAACACTATATACAAACCACTTGAACGATTAAACGGAAGAACAGAACAAATCAGAAAGTCCATAAGTCCACAATGTTCACAAATTAAGTCTCTGAGGTGGGTGACGAATTCTGGTTGACCGCCTCAAGGGTGGGTCGGGAGCCGCCGGCTGAGGAGCGGCTGGACTGCGTCAGAGTGAGGAGGATGCAGAGTGACCGGAATCTCCGCATAGTCCAGGTCAGGGTCAACAGGAGGGCGTGGCAATGGTGGAGGATCATGTAGCGAGCGCGGAACAAGACGAAGGGCACGTCGATTACGGCGCAGAATGGAGCCATCCGGTAGACGAACCAGGAACGAGCGGGGAGCCACCTGACGAAGAACCACAGCGGTTGCAGACCAGCCACCAGCTGGAAGATGGACGCGGACGTTATCATCTGGAACCAGAGCAGGGAGGTCAGCTGCACGGGCGTCATGAGCCGTCTTGTGCTGCGCACGAGACAGTTGCATTCGTTGAAGGACCGGAACGTGGTTGAGGTCTGGGACGTGAATGGACGGCACCGTCGTCCTCAGGGTGCGACCCATGAGCAGCTGGGCTGGCGACAGGCCAGTGGACAGTGGGGCCGAGCGATAGGCCAGCAGGGCGAGGTAGAAGACTGATCTCGCATGGCAGCCTTGCAGAGGAGCCGTTTGACTATGTGGATGCCTTTCTCCACTTTGCCATTGGATTGGGGGCACAGGGGACTGGATGTCACATGCACAAAGTTCTACCCCCTGGCAAAGTTGGACCATTCCTGGCTTGCGAAGCCGGGGCCATTGTCCGACATCACAGTGAGTGGGATGCCGTGTCGAGCAAAGGTGTCCTTGCAGGCACGGATGATTGCAGACGATGTGATGTCGTGTAACCGTACCACCTCCGGGTAGTTTGAAAAATAGTCTACAATCAGAACATAGTCCCTGCCCAGCGCGTGGAATAGGTCGATGCTGACCTTGGACCAAGGGGACGTGACCAACTCATGGGGCTGTCGGGTCTCACGTGGTTGGGTCGGCTGGAAACGCTGACAGGTGGGGCAGTTGAGCACGGTGTTGGCGAGATCGCATTGATGCCGGGCCAGTACACTGCCTCTCGGGCCTATCGGCGGCACTTCTCCACGCCAAGATGGCCCTCGTGTAGCTGTTCCAAGACGAGCTGGCGCATGCTGTGCAGGATGACAATGCGGTCCAGTTTCAGGAGAACACCATCGACTACCGCCAGATCATCTCTGATGTTGTAGAACTGCGGGCATTGGCCCTTGAGCCACCCGTCTGTTAGGTGGCGCATGACACGCTGTAGCAAAGGGTCAGCCACCGTCTCGTGGCGAATTTGGACGAGACGTTCATCCGTGGCAGGTAGATTGGAGGCCATGAAGGCCACATGGGCGTCAACCTGGCAGACGAATCCCGTTGGGTCACACGGGGTGTTGACTGCCCTGGAGAGAGCGTCGGCAATGATCAGGTCTTTGCCTGGGGTGTATACCAGCTGGAAGTCGTATCGCCGCAGCTTGAGCAAAACACGCTGGAGGCGAGGCGTCATGTCGTTCAAGTCTTTCTGTATTATATTGACCAGCGGGCGATGGTCGGTCTCGACGGTGAATTGGGGAAGGCCGTACACATAATCATGAAACTTGACGACACCGGTCAACAGGCCCAGGCACTCCTTTTCTACCTGCGCGTAGCGCTGTTCCGTGGGGGTCATGGCGCGTGACGCATATGCAATGGGGACCCATGATGAGACCTCATCGTGTTGCAGGAGCACTGCCCCAATGCCGGATTGACTGGCATCGGTCGAACTCATTGTCTCTTTCGCTGGATCATAAAAGGCCAATACCGGGGCCGTGGTGAGTTTGGTTTTGAGTTCTCTCCATTCGCGCTCGTGGGCAGGAAGCCATTGGAAGTCTGTCGTCTTCCTGACCAGGTTCCTGAGAGCCGTGGTATGAGAGGCGAGGTTAAGGATGAACTTTCCTAGGAAGTTGACCATGCCCAGAAATCGGAGGATCGCCTTCTTGTCCTCTGGCGTTTTAATGGCTGTGATAACAGCCACCTTGTCCGCATCCGGCCGCACACCCAACTGGGAGATGTGGTCCCCTGGGAACTTGAGTTCCGTCTGACCGAAGGAGCATTTGGCTCTGTTGAGGCGTAGGCCCTGCTCCCGTATGCGTTTGAACACGCGCTGGAGGCGACTGATATGCTCCTGCGGGGTGGTGGACCAAATGATTATGTCGTCGACATAGACGCGAACACCTTCCATGCCTTCCATCATTTGTTCCATGATCCTGTGGAACACTTCTGAAGCCGGTATGATCCCAAACGGCATCCTGTTGTAACAATATCTGCCAAAAGGGGTGTTAAAGGTAGTTTCCTGCTGGATCTGTTGAGCTGGATTTGCCAGAATCCTTTTGAGGCATCAAGTTTGGTGAAGAGCTTGGCGCGAGCCATCTCGCATGTGATCTCTTCGCGCTTGGGGATTGGATAATGCTCCCTCATGATATTGCGATTCAGATCCTTGGGATCAATGCAGATTCTGAGCTCGCTGGAAAGCTTTTTTACGCACACCATGGAACTGACCCAGTCGGTTGGTTCCGTAACTCTAGAGATCACTCCTTGGTCTTGGAGGTCCTGCAGATGCTGCTTGAGGCCTTCCTTGAGGAGTGCTGGGACTCTGCAAGGTGCATGCACCACAGGCGTGGCGTTCTGTTTGAGTAGGATCTTGTAAGTGTATAGGAGCGTGCCCATGCCTTTGAAGACGTCGCGGTGCTGGTCGATGATGGCGTTAAGTTGCGCCCTGAAGTCAGCATCCTGGAAGGCAGACGTCTCATCGGGAGAGGGAGAGTGAACTCTTTGAACGAGGTTCAGCAGCTTGCACGCCTGTGCGCCAAGAAGAGAGTCCTTCGAGGAGCCCACGATCTCGACAGGAAGGATGGCTTTTCGTGATTTGTGCGTCACTTCGAGTTGGCATGAGCCGGTAGCAGGAATGATGTTGCCATGGTAGTCGGCTGGCAGGCCGAAGGATGGCTGGTTTGACATGAAGGCTTTGGAAAGCAGACCATGCCATGAGATTGGCGGAGGCACCAGTGTCCAGTCGGAATTGTATTTGGGACCGGTTGACCGTCAGGGTGGCACACCACTCATCGTCTGGATCGATGCTGTATACCGACAGCGGCTGATGTCTTTGCTTCGGGGACAGCCTGTTTTTCGTTACGACACCGACTCGAAAAGGGTCCTCGGTGTCACTGCTGTGTGGGAGGTCGGAATCGGACTCGGTGACCGTGGGTTGAATTGCCCGAACATTCCTGCGAGGCTGGCTGAAGCGGTATGAGTTGGAAGGCTGAGCTGCTCGACAGCAGGCAGCATAGTGGCCAAGTCTTCCACATCGTAGGCATTGTCGGGATTTTGTGGGGCATTGCCACTTTAAATGGGCGGAGCCACAGTTGCAGCACATCGTGACGTCAGCACGTTCACTGCACCACCGCGCATGCGCAGTGCGGTCGTGCGTGGTGCGCGCCTGCGCATTACGTTCCTCAACGTCGCCGTCCCCTCGTTTGGTGCGTACAAGCACGGGAGTCCGCGAAAAGCGCGCGAAATGGCCACCCTCATCCAGGCTGAGGCCCTGGAGGTGCTCAATCACTTGGACCCGTTCCGCCTCGTGGGGACCTTGCCGCGCCGTTTCAGCCGCTTGTATATGGGAATACCGACTCGTGGCGTTTTCATGTGGGACACAGGTCTCGATGGCGGTCGCTAGGGTGAGCTGCTTTACTTTGAGGAGCTGCTGGCGTAGGGGGTCCGACTGAACACCGAAAACGATCTGGTCGCATATCATGGAGTCGGAGGTGGGCCCGTAGCTGCAAGATTGCGCAAGGATGCGGAGGTGTCACTTCCGGTTGCGGCGATGACCAGCTAAGCCGTACGTTTCGGCGGCTCCAGCTTAGACGGACCTTCGGGCTCTTTTAAGAGCCCCAACGGGAATTTTTTTTTCGACGAAACCCGGTGTGGGGTGAGGCAACAGGGAGTCCCCCCCCCCCAGTGGGAAAGAAAAATATCGGCAGCGGCGGCCAGATCTCGGAGAATCCTCGAGGGCAACGGCAGAAGAAAGAAAGGAACAAGATGGCGTCGGAGGGAGACCAGGCGACATGGGGACCGGACCAAGACGAATTTTTAAGACGGTGTGTGGAGCTGCTAAAAAAGGAGGTGCTGGCCCCGATGCTACAGGCAATCGAGGGGCTTAAAGAGACACAAAGGGCCCAGGAGCTAGAGCTCCGTGTGGTGGAGCAGAAGGTAACGGACAACGAGGACGAGATCCTGGGCCTGGTGGTCAAAATGCAGACGCACGAGGCGCTCCATAAGAAGTGCATCGAAAGGATTGAAGTCCTGGAAAATAGATCAAGGAGAAAGAACCTCCGGATCCTGGGTCTCCCCGAGGGAGTGGAAGGAGCTGACGACGGGGCTTACGCGAGCACGATGCTACGCTCGCTAATGGGAGCTGAGGCCCCCTCGGGCCCCTTGGAAGTGGAAGGGGCCCACCGGGTCCCTGCGAGGAGACCAAAGGCTGGAGAACCACCTAGGGCGATGATCGTGCGATTTCACCGCTTCAATGACAGAGAGGTGGTTCTGAGATGGGCCAAGAAGGTAGCAGATGGGAGAATGCGGTGATACGAGTGTATCAGGATTGGAGTGCGGAGGTGGCGAGAAGGAGGGCGAGTTTTAATCGAGCCAAGGAGGTGCTGCACAGGAAGAAAGTGAAGTTCGGGATGTTGCAGCCGGCGCGATTGTGGTTCACGCACCAGGACAGACATTACTATTTTGAAACGTCGGAAGAAGCATGGACCTTCATTCAAAAAGAGAAACTCGACCAGAACTGAGGGACTGATGTTGGAGGGGAAACGACACTGCTGATGCATAGAGGTGTAAATTGGGGAGGGGGACACACTGAGAAATGTGGACACCGGTGGGGGGGAAAAAGAGACACAGGTGGGGGATGGGGAATGGGAACGGGGCTGTAGGGGGAGCTGCGCCACGGGGAGCGGGATGGTTCTAGAAAGCGCGGGGTTTCTTTTTCTTTTCCCACGCCAGAGAGATGATGGCGGGAAGATAGGCGCAAGGTGGATGGGAGTTCCCCACATGGAGGGGTCAAGGAGAGAGCAGGAGAAGCCGGGGTCAGTTGAAGTCAGCTGACTTTCGGAAGCAATATGGGGGGAGTAACCATGCTAGATGGGGATCTAGCGGGGGGTGGGAGGGGGAGGGAGGGAGGGGGGGGACAACTGGGTTGCTGCTGCGGAGATTGAAAGGGAGCTGGTAAGAGAAAAGGTGGTCGAGGCGGGAATGCGCCGCCTGATCACGTGGAACGTGAGAGGCCTAAATGGGCCGATTAAGAGGGCCCGAGTGTTCGCGCACTTAAAGGGACTGAAGGCAGACGTGGCCATGCTTCAAGAGACACATCTGAAGGTGGCGGACCAGGTTAGGTTAAGGAAAGGATGGGTGGGACAGGTGTTCCACTCAGGGCTGGACGCAAAGAATAGAGGGGTGGCCATATTGGTGAGGAAACGGGTGTCGTTCGAGGCTAGGAACATTGTAGCGGACAGCGGGGGCAGATATGTGATGGTGAGTGGCAGACTGCAGGGAATGGAGGTCGTGCTGGTCAACGTATATGCCCCGAACTGGGATGATGCGGGATTTATGAAGCGGATGCTGGGACGCATCCCGGACCTGGAGGTAGGAAACCTGGTAATGGGGGGGGGACTTCAACACCGTGCTAGACCCAGGGTTAGATAGATCTAGATCCAGGACCGGAAGAAGGCTGGCAGCGGCCAAGGTGCTTAGGGGGTTTATGGACCATAAACGGAGTGGATCCGTGGAGATTTGCTAGGCCGCTGGCCAAAGAGTTCTCCTTTTCCTCCCATGTCCATAAGGTATACTCCCGGATAGATTTGTTTGTTTTGGGAAGGTCACTGATTTTGAGGGCGGAAGGAACGGAGTACTCGGCCATAGTTGTTTCAGACCATGCCCCACATTGGGTGGATCTGGAACTAGGAGAGGAGAGGAAGCAGCGTCCACTCTGGCGACTGGATGTGGGATTATTGGCGGATGAGGGAGTCTGCGGAAGAGTGCGGGGATGTATCGAAAGGTACCTGGAGGCCAACGATGATGGGGAGGTCCGAGTGGGGGTATTATGAGAAGCGCTGAAGGCGGTGGTCAGGGGAGAGTTGATCTCCATCAGGGCTCACAAGGGGAAAACAGAGGCCAAAGAAAGGGAAAGATTACTGGGAGCCCCGGACGAAGGACTATACAGGGAGAGGCGACGACTCCAGACGGAGTTCGACCTGCTGACCACAGGGAGGGCAGAGGCACAGTGGAGAAGGCACAGGGGATGAGATATGAATATGGGGAAAAGGCTGTTGGGGAGTCGCCTGTTGGCCCACCAGCTTCGAAAGAGGACAGCGGCGAGGGAAATAGGGGGAGTTAGGGATGAAACGGGAACCACGGTGCGGAGAGCAGGGAAGGTAAATGAGGTGTTCAAGACCTTTTATGAGAGGCTATATAGGTCCCAACCCCCGGAGGGAAAAGAGGGGATGCAGCAGTTTCTGGACCAACTAAGGTTCCCGAGGGTGGAGGAGCAGGAGGTGGCAGGCCTGGGGGTGCCAATTGGGGTGGACGAGGTGACCAAAGGGCTGGGGAACATGCAGACAGGGAAGGCCCCGGGACCTGACGGGTTCCCGGTGGAATTTTATAGGAAATATGTGGACTTGTTGGCCCCGCTGCTCGTAAGAACCTTTAACGAGGCCAGAGAACGGGGGACCCCCGACAATGTCAGAGGCGACGATATCACGAATCCTGAAGCGAGATAAAGACCTGCTGCAATGCGGGTCTTACAGGCCTATCTCATTCCTAAATGTGGACGCCAAGTTGCTGGCAAAAGTGCTGACAATGAGGATAGAGGATTGTGTCCCGGGGGTGGTGTACGAAGATCAGACAGGGTTCGTAAAGGGGAGACAATTGAATGTCAACACTGGGGGTGATAATGATGCCCCCAGCAGAGAGGGAGGCAGAGATAGTGGCGGCAATGGATGCAGAGAAGGCATTTGATAGGGTAGAGTGGGAGTATCTATGGGAGGTGCTGAGGAGATTCGGGGAGGGGTTTGTCAGCTGGGTTAAACTCCTCAATGGGGCCCCAATGGCAAGTGTAGTCACAAATCGGCAAAGGTCGGAGTATTTTCGACTACATAGGGGAACAAGACAGGGATGCCCGCTGTCCCCATTACTGTTCGCGCTGGCAATTGAACCAGTGGCCATAGCGCTGAGAGACTCCAGGAAATGGAGAGGGGTGGTTAGAGGGGGAGAGGAACACCGAGTGTCACTCTACGCAGATGACCTACTGCTGTATGTGACGGACCCAGTGGGGGGGATGATAGAGGTTATGCAGATATTGAGGGAGTTTGGAGATTTCTCGGGATATAGGCTTAACATGGGGAAGAGTGAACTTTTTGTGATACACCCTGGGGACCAGAGTAGAGGGATAGATGGCCTGCCGCTAAGGAGAGTGGAAAGAAACTTCCGATACCTGGGGATTCAGATAGCCAGGAGCTGGGGAACCTTACACAGACTCAATCTGACTCGGCTGGTAGAACAAATGGAAGAGGATTTCAAAAGGTGGGACATACAGCCGCTGTCACTGGCGGGCAGAGTGCAGGCGATTAAGGTGATTCCGAGGTTCCTATTTGTGTTTCAATGTCTCCCTATATTGATCACTAAGGCCTTTTTCAAAAAAATAGATAGGAGCATCACGAGCTTCGTGTGGGCAGGGAAGGCCCCGAGGGTAAGGAGGGGGTTCCTGCAACGTAGCAGGGACAGAGGGGGACTGGCGTTGCCAAATTTGGGCGACTATTACTGGGCTGCCAACGTGGCGATGATCCGTAAGTGGATGATAGAGGGAGAGGGGACGGCGTGGAGAAGGCTGGAGGTGGCGTCCTGTAAAGGAACGAGCTTAAAAGCGCTGGTGACGGCGCCCCTACCGCTCTCCCTGAAAAAGTTTACCACGAACCCAGTGGTGGCGGCAACATTAAGTATCTGGGGGCAATGGAGGCGACAGAGGGGTGTGTTGGGAGCCTTGGTGTGGTCCCCGATCAGGAACAACCATAGGTTTGCCCAAGGGAGGTTGGATGGAGGGTTCCAGAGCTGGCACCGGGCAGGAATTAGGAGAGTGGGAGACTTATTTATAGATGGGACGTTTGCGAGCTTGGGAGCGCTAGAGGAAAAGTATGAGCTGCCCCCGGGGAATATCTTTAGGTATATGCAGGTGAGGGTGTTCACGAGACAACAGGTGCGGGAATTTCCGCTGCTCCCGACACAAGGGATCCAGGATAGAGTGCTTTCGGGGGGGTGGGTCGGGGAGGGCAAAGTGTCAGAGATATACCGGGAGATGAGAGAAGAGGGGGAGGAGCTGGTAGACGAACTGAATGGAAAATGGGAAGAAGAGCTCGGGGAGGAGATTGAGGAGGGTTTGTGGGCTGATGCCCTAAGTAGGGTAAATTCCTCTTCCTCGTGTGCCAGGCTTAGCCTGGTCCAATTTAAGGTGCTACATAGAGCACACATAACGGGAGCAAGGTTGAGCAGGTTCTTCGGAGTGGAGGACAAGTGCGGGAGGTGCGGGGGAAGCCCGGCGAACCACACACATATGTTTTGGTCGTGTCCGGCACTGGAGGGGAGTGGCGGGAGTGATCTCGAAGGTGGTGAAGGTCCGGGTCAAGCCAAGCTGGGGGTTAGCTATATTTGGGGTAGCGGATGAGCCGGGTGTGCAGGAGGCGAAAGAGGACGATATTGAGGCCTTTGCGTCCCTAGTAGCCCGGCATAGGATTCTACTCATGTGGAAGGAAGCGAACCCCCCGGCGTGGAGGCCTGGGTAAATGATATGGCGGGGTTCATAAAACTGGAACAGATGAAGTTTGCGCTGAGAGCTTTGGCTCGGGTTCACCAGGCGGTGGCAACCGTTCCTCGACTATCTAGTGGAACGTTAGGGGGAAAATAGATGGCCAGCAGCAGCAGCAGCAGCCCGGGGGGGGGGCGGGGGGGAGGGAGGGAAGGGGGGGGGGGAGTTGTTTGTGTTCTAGATGGGGTGAGGGGGATTGGGGGAGCACTATTTCGTGTTATTTTGTTAGTTCACTATTTTATTTTAACAATGTTATCTATCAGTTATCATGTTACCGTTTTTGTTGATTTGTAAGGCGGAAAATTTGTGTTTGAAAGCTTTAATAAAATATATTTGTTTTAAAAAGGATGCGGAGGTTCGTGAGAAAGGATTGGAAAGGTTCATCCTTACCCTGCAAACGCTGCTGGCACCCATTACCCTCTGTGTAAAAAAACTTGCCTCGTACATCTCCTCTAAACTCTTCCCCTCGCACCTTAAACCTATGGCCCCTAGTAATTGATTCTTCCACCCGACGAAAAAAAAATCCTGACTATCCACTCTGTCTATGCCCCTCATAATCTTGTAGCCCTCTATCAGGTCGCCCCTCTACCTCCGTCGTTCCAGCGAGAACAAACCGAGTTTGTCCAACCTCGTAGCTAATGCCCTCCGTACCAGGCAATATCCTGGTAAATCTCTTCTGTACCCTCTCCAAAGCCTCCACTTCCTTCAGGTAATGTGGCGACCAGAATTGAACACTATATTCAATGGGCAGGATTCTCCCAACGGGAGTCTAAGTGCTGACGCCGGAGTAAAAACCGGAGTGTTTTACTCCGGCGTCGGCGCCCATTCCCAGACCCCTATTCTCCGCCCTCCGTGGGGTTGGCAGGGGCATCGCGCGATTTATGGAGGCGGGGCATCGGCGCGGTGTCAGAGACCCGGAGCCGCGTAAAAGACGCGGCGCCTTGGGTCCCGCGCATGCGCAGTTGGGCCGGCGCCAACTGGCGCATGTACGGTGGCTGTCCTCCCCCAGGCCACCCGCACAAAAATGCCGCATGGATCCAGGCTCGCCGGCGGAAGAAAGGATGCCCGCCGAAAGAGACGCCGGCCCGCTGATCGGTGGGTCCCGATCGCAGGCCAGGCCTCTCCGGAGGTCCTCCCCGGGGTTGGAACCCCCCCTCCACCCCCACAGGCCGCTACCGGCCCTTGAAGCCCAAAGTCCCGCCGGCCCCAGAGCAGGTTAGAACGGCACCGGCGGGACTGTCATTTTATTCGCCGGCCGCTCAGCCCATCCGGGCCGGAGAATCGCCGCTCGCTGCTTGCGGCGATTCTCCGAGCAGCCCGGCGCGATTCGCGCGGCACTGGTTTCGGGGTGGGTGGGAGAATCGCGTGCGGGGGTTGGGGCGGCGTGGCGCGATTCGCGTGGCACCCTGGCGATCTCCCACCCGGCCGGGGGGAGGGGGGTGGAGACTCCCGCCACCAAGTGCGGCCTAACTATGGTTCTATACAGCTGCAACATGACTTGCCCGATTGTTATACTCCACAAACTCAGTGAGATCACCTCTCGATCATCTAAACTCCAGTGGGGTATAGACCCAACCCGTTCAATCTTTCCTCATAAGACAAACTGAGACGTGTTATAATAATAATCTTTATTGTGACAAGTAGGCTTACATTCGCACTGCAATGAAGTTACTGTGAAAAGACCCTCGTCGCCACACTCCAGCACCTGTTCGGGTACACTGAGGGAGAATTCAGAATGTCCAATTTACCTAACAGCATGTTTTTCGGGACTTGTGGAAGGAAACCGGAGCACCCGGAGGAAACCTACGCAGACACGGGGAGAATCATGCAGATTCCGCACAGGCAGTGGCTCAGGCCGGGAATTGAACCTGGGACCCTGGAGCTGTGAAGCAACAGGTACTAACCACTGTGCTACCGTGCTGCCCATGTTGTGGCGAGGGTAGATCTCAGATCCCCAGAGCAATTCCCTGGGTCTCTGGATCACGAGTCTACTGACAATATTACTACGCCATCATCTTGCATATTAGCATATTATTCTTAAATAGATTAAGGGAAGTGTTAAAATTACAGGAGGCTGAGGCATTAAAGGCGGTGGTTTGGGGGGATTACCTCGTTCAAGGTGCACGGAGATAGGAAAAGGACAGAGGAGTAGGAACAATTATTGGGCGAGATAGTCAAGGAGGACAGGGAGTATACGCAGGCCCCCACCGTGGAGAATTGGCGAAGGGAAAGAAGTTACAGGGGCAGTTCGACAGGGTGACAACAGGAAGGACGGTTGGGCAGCTACGGAGGGCGATGGGGGTGCAGTACGAACATGGAGAGAAGGCGAGCCGCATGCTATCCCGTCAGCTACGGAGGCAGGCCGTGTCCAGAGAAATCTTGAGGGTACGGACAGGGAAGCGGGACATTTGTGTTAAATTTGCAAACCTGGTAACTGTAGTTTATTGTGGCTCAGCTAAGGCCCTCCAGTTATTAAAATAACATCTAATTTCATTTGTGTTGCGACTCCGGGTCGAGTGGGGCTGAAATTGACCGCGCACCAGCCCAGGGGGTCGTGACAGCCCCCATCCCGATAACAATTAGGAAGACAAAATTAATCTCTCCTTAAAATAAATAGGGAGGGATTTTCCAGCGGGTCGCCTGCCCCCCTCTGCGTTTTTCGGCGACGGATGCGACTCCCCGTTCACCGCCGGTGGGATACTCTGGACCCGCCAATATCTGTGGCGTTTTGGGGTAGCTCACATGTCCCACTGCGGGGAGGGACAGGGTCACCTTCGGCTGCACCAGAATATTCAGCCGGCGGGTAAGACCGGGAAGTCGTCTCCCCCCCCCATAGACGTTCAGAATTAAATCTGGTCCACAAGGTCCTCAAACACTCAAATGTGTGAGGAACACACTTGAGCCCTTTCATAAAAAGCCCCCGTTTTTCGTCGGCGTGAATGATGGCCTTCTGCTGAACCCTGTGTTGGAGCAGTGATATCCCTCCACCAGCCAGCAGCCCTAACGCCATGGTGGGAGGAACTCCTGAATGCGTAGTGATATAAACTCGACCACCGGGAGAGTGAACACGGTGTTTGTGATAACCTGTGTACTCATTTCTCTGATTGTGATTCCCAGTGTCGAGACTGGTATGTATAATTACGAGTGACCCTGTCAACTGATTGGATCTGGAATCTGGCCTGTCCTCATTAATTTGGGTGTCACCCCAGCATTCATAAAATGACTGCACAGCAATAGCAGTGCATGAATTATTTGTTCATTAATGGATTGGATTTGTGCCAGGAATTTGTTCTTTGTGGTGGAGAAGTGTGTGTGTGCACGCCGTGGATTAATTTGTTAAACCTCCTGTGGGAAACCAGCTAAAGCTCACTACTTCTGAAACTGCAAAGCATCAGCTCGTCTGTCAAGTCAAATCTGTCCCCCCACCAGTTCAGATTCCGAGGAAAAGATTTTCTCGTTGACTTAAGTGTGATGGCATGGCGGTCTCGTGGTGCAGTGGGTAGCGTTCCTGCCTCTGACCCTGACGCTCTGGATTCAAGTTCCGTTCCTGGACTTGGCAGCCACGGAAGATGCATTTAATACCTGACAGTATTATAAAGTGTGAGGAGGATGGGGTAGACCTTCAAAGGGACATAGACAGGTTGGTGGAGGGGGCAGACAGATGGCAGATGCAGTTCGATGCTGAGAAGTGTGAGGTATTTTGGTAGGAACAGGGAGAGACAATACAAACTCAGGGGACAATTCTTAAATGGGTGCAGAAGCAGAGGAATCTGGGTGTACATGTGCAAAGATCAGTGCAAGGTTAGTATAAAATAGATAGTATTCTGGGGCACAGAGTTAAAGACCAAAAGAAGTTACACTAAACTTATGCACAACTTATGTTTGAGCATTGTGAGTGGTTCTGGGCCCCACACTGCAGGGAGGTTGTGAACACGTTGTAGAGAGTGCAGAAGAAGATTACATGAATGGTTCCAGGGATGGGGAACCTCGGGCTCGAGGGGCCGAATGGCCGACTCCCATTTTGTATGGTCATACGAATCCCTCCAACGCCCGCCAATGGCAGGCGGTAAGAGTGGGAGAGATTCCTGCTCAGCCATGTAATGGATAGAAAGATGAAGCTTCTACCATCGCCATCCATAGCCTCAACTTCCAACATATATGTAAAAGTGCATGTTGGCACAGCAACCGTGACACCTTGTTGCGGGGATGGGGGCGGCGGTGGGGGAGGGGGGGGGGGTGATTCGTTCAGTCGGCTGGATAGCTGGCGAGAATCAGATCTGTGCCAACAACGCAGGGTTCAATTTCTGTTCCGGCTGGGACCTGCCCCCCTGCCTGACCCATGGTGGAGGTCACAGTGCTGACCTTCCCTCATTCAGAGAATTGAGGAATGATTCGTGCTGACAGATGTCCGAATCTCAGAGTATAGGAACAGGCATCAGCCACTCAGCCCCTCAAGCTCATTCTGCCATTCAATATGACCATGGCTGAGTTGTATTTTAACTCCATTTACTAACCTTGATTCTTTTATTTCTTAAAATCCTTCCCTACCAAAAAATCTATCAATCCCAATTTTGAAATTTTCAGCTCACATCCAACCTCCTTTTTTGAGGAGTGAGTTCCAGAAATCGAGTACCTTTAGGGCAAAAGATATCAACCACTAAACAGTGTTGCCCTAGAGTTGTGACCCTCCGTTCTGGACTCCTCCCCCATTAAGAGAAGGAATTTCCTGATCAATACCCCAGCTTACCTTAAACACCTTCTTCCTAGGAACGTCTTCCCCACAGCTACAAGACTCCTCAACGACTCCCCCTCAGACTGATCTGTTCCCTGTAAGAACACAATTCACGACGCCCTATGCTGCTCTTGCTCATGTATTTGCTTTGTTTGGCCCCTTGTTCCGCACTGTAACCAATCACTGTTTGTTGATGTACCATTTGTCAATGTACTCTGTCGACTATTCTTTTTTGTCTACTATGTACGCACTGTGTACGTTCCCTCGGCCGCAGACTTTGGTACATGTGACAAAGCAAATCAAATCAAATCATCTCAAATTGATCACTCCTCATTCCTCTAGATTTTAGGTCACACAAGTCCCGTCTATGCGAACCACCTTTTTATTTGTCCCTATTTAATACTTTCCAGACAGACCAACAATGTGAAGCAGATTTTACTGTTTCACTCGATTATCCTGTCGTCAATCCGAGCTTTCAGCGGTTCAAGAAGGTGGGCTCATCACTAGCTTCTCAAGGGCAATTAGGGAGGGACAATAAATGCTGGCGTCACCAGCGTGCCCCATATTTCACGAGCAAATAATAAAAATGCATGTAAAAGTGCATGTTGCTGCAGCAACACTGCCTCCCTGCGGGGGGGCGACGGTCGACACAGTTGGCTGGACGGTCGGTGTGGATCAGCATGGGGTTCAATCCCCAATCAGTGTCCACTTGCCAACCAATCAGCACTCTTTTTTTCTTATGCACTACAAATTGTTGTTTGCCCCGTTCCAGTGGTATTTCCCACGAGCTGACCTGTTGAGTGCAAGTTGAAAATCTTTGACAGCATGTCTCTTTTTTTCACGAGTTGTGGCTGGGGTGCATCTGGGACCTGGCCTCCTTGTCCAACCCATGATGGGAGATCACGGCACCGTGGGTTGGATCTGAGTTGGCCTCAGAGAAGATGATCATAAATAGCAAAGGCTTTGTGACTCAAGTTCATCTCTTGCTCGCCTCCTGCTGGTCTATCCAAAAGGTTTTAACAAACGTATTTTTTGTACAATCACACGGGGCAGTGCACAGCCAGAAGAAATCAAACCCCCGTGATATTATCTATCAACTTGCCAAATGATTGACTGGTGTGTGGCATAGAACATACAAATTGAATAAATTCCTACAACAAAGGCTGTTTAAATATCTCGGAATATAAATAATGTGTAGTAGATGTTTAGCTGGAGGTTGGTAAATCATTTCCCCTCCTGACTTATCTTTCAATATTCGTCTTGTTGCGACCTAACCGTACTATTTGTTATTCTCGGGGATTTTTGTACCTTTCCCGTGCATTTTCCACAATGATGATGGGATTAGTTGGTAGAAGGAAATAGAGCAGACAATTGACGAGAAATAAAGTGCATTGCTCCCTTACCTTGTGGAATTCTACACATGGATAATATGACCGAATAAGCCACATCTCATTATGCATTCTTGGTTGAGAGCCCACGCATCCATTTGTCGCTAGAAATAGCAGCGCTGAAGGAAAAACATTGCTTGAATGACAGACCTTTCCCTTAGATCTATTTCTTAATTGCTCAGTGTTTATTTACATCAGGTAAAGAAAAGTCAAGTGCATGCAGTTTCTGCTACTGATACTTTAAAGGTCTGGTTCATTGCCACTTTTAAAGGGCTCTCGTAAAAGCAGTTTTTCTAAGAAATTTATAAGTGACTTTTTAAAAGCTTTTTCGCACATGACATTCTAACTTGCGGATGATTGGTTCTGTATAGAGTACATGCAAGCTTGGCATGAGGGTGCGAAGGGACATAGGTAGGTGGAGGGGTGTAGTTTGGCATGGGGGCGCAGAGAGATCATGGGGGTTGGGTGAAGGATCATAGTTGGGAACGGGGAGCATGAGGAAGACCTTCGAACTTGCCTTTCAAAAGGTTTTCTCATCCAGACTATGGTTCACAACATCTTTAAGGGACCGTGAATCTCGAAAAGCTGGACCCGCTCCACAAAGGTTGCAGCAGACCAGATTGGGGGTACAGGATGTGGGCACAAGCGCCCACACCCTCACCTTGCCTTGACGAGAAAAGAAGAAGTCCAGCCCATCGTCTCAGGATAATAGATTAGTCTAAAGCTTTGGGATTAAGCTTTTGTTTTTATTCATTTACGGGATGTGAGCGTCGCTGGCAAGGCCAGCATTTATTGCCCATCCCTAGATGCCCTTCAGAAGGTGCTGGCGAGTTGCCTTCTTGAACCGCTGCAGTCCCGGAGGTGTAGGTAGGTACACCCACTGTGCTATTAGGGAGGGAGTTCGAAGATGTTGCCACGGCGACAGTGAAGGAACGGCGATATTTTTCCAAATCGGGGGGGTGAGTGACTTGGAGGGGAACTGCCAGGTGGTGGGGTTCCCAGGTATCTGCTGCTCTTGTTCTTCTGGATTCTAGTGGTCGTGAGTTTGGAAGGTGCTGCTTAAGGAGCCTTGGAGAGTTACTGCAATGCATCTTGTGGATGGTACACACGGCTACCACTGTTCATCGGTGGTGGAGGGTTTGAATGTTTGTGAAAGGGGTGCCAATCAAGCGGGGCTGCTTTGTCCTGGATGGTGTTGAGCTTCTTGAGTGTTGTTGGAGCTGAGCTCATCCAGGCGAGTGGGGAGTATTCCATCACACTCCTGACTTGTGCCTTGTAGATGGTGGACAGGCTTTTGGGGAGACAGGAGGTGAGTTACTTGCCGCAGGATTCCTAGTCTCTGACTTGCCCTGGTAGCCACAGTATTAATGTGGCTAGTCAAGGTCAGTTTCTGATGAATGAGGAGAAACTGCTTTGTTTGATGGTACAGTGGTACAGAACTTGAGTGTTGCTGAAAATAAGAGACATGCTGTCAAAGCTTTTCAGCTTGCACTCAGCAGGCCAGCTCGTGAGAAATACCACTGAAACGGGGGAACAACAGTCTATCCTGCATGCAAAGAGATTGGTTGGCAAATGGGCACTGATTGGTTTCAGCGTTGCCATGGAGAATGCAGCATGAAACAGTTAACCGCCCAGCAACGCCTCTACCAATCAGAGTCCACTTGCCAACCAATCAGCACTCCTTTCGCATGCGGTACAAACTGTTGTTCCGTTACGGTTAGAAAGGTTTTCATTCAGATAGTTGTAAATCTTTGGACGTCTCACAGAGGGGTGTAAATGGTCAGTCGTTGAGTAAATTCAAGGCGCAGATCGACAGATCTTTGGACGTTAAGATATCGGGATTTATGGGGTTCAGGCCTCAGGATGGAGTTGAGGTAGAAGATCGGCGGTGATCTTAGCGGACAGTGGGGCAATTTCGAGGAGCTGGCCTACTCCTGCTTCCGAGAGGAGTGCCTTGTGTAAGAAGACAAGGGAGTGTCTGAGACCCCTTTTTAGAAAATTGCACTGTTCACTTGGCCCCCCCCTGCGCAAGCGTCGTTCGTGAGGGCGGATGAAAACGTTTTGTGATAAAACTGCAGCTCTGATCTTGAACGGCTTAAACCGTTCCAGGAAACATGCTCATAAAAGCAATGGACAGAAGGGGTTATGACCTGGGGTGCTATGAAGTGTGATCTAATAACATTGTGGTAACAATCCATCGCTCCATGTTGTCACATGACAATTGTGGGAGGATTATGGAAGAAACCAGATTTTGGTCCTTTTCCCATTCTGAGCAATAAAATTGGGAAGCTTGCAGCAGTTGTGGGAGTAGTGGGGGAAAACTGGAATTATTCCCAGCATGGAGTCATTTGTGCCATGTCTAAAATTGAAACCAGCCCTTGACAAGCTCCTCACCGACACCTCTCTCATTGGCGCAAATCCTAACTGGCATCACTCGGCTACCACAAGTGCCCTTGGAGCGTGCACACAGGTAGAGGGGCACAGGTACATTTCCGAATCTGAGCTCCTGTTGTAGACAGCAGTTCCGTCAAGTGAGGGACCCTCACTGCGTACGGCAGAGTTGGAAAATTGTGCCCAACATTTCGTGGTCAGATATGGGTTTTGTGGAATATTTAAACGATTTTCGATTGCTCGTATTTTGAACCACAAGACTTCTTTCCTTTAGTTTTTCTGATGCAGTGTATCAAATGGCGCAACCCTGTTGGTGCCCCCTGCCAATGAGTGGGTCACTGGGTCGCACACAGATATAGCCTGGGTTGACTCATGCAGAAATCCTCCATGTTCTGTTGGAAATTACGCTCTCCTGATTTGGAATGAGCCATGACGCTAAGAGCACTAAGATCATGCTGAGTGGTGCTGGTGGTTCAGTTCAACAGATTGCCTGCCAGTGCCTTGGATAACCAACGTGATCCTCAGCAGGGAGTGGCGAGTGACTAGTTGACCGTGTTGGACATCAGAGCCATGCCCAATTCGACAGACACTTGAGATGCACACACGTTGGCTTTCCAACAAGTGGGAGTGAATACCGCTCAGGAGCTGGGGCCCTGTCAGGAAGATAGGCAAAGGAATAGGTCATTCTGCCCTCAGGTAAGGAGGGAGGTTGCAAAAAGAAAGCTCCTGGAGAAGGTGTACATCAACCCAAGGCTACTACGACATAAGGACCTTACCAATCTGCCTGCCGCTCTCCTCCCATCTTGCCATCCTCCGTGGTTAAGATCGCCATGCCAAGGAATAATAGCAGAGGCTCTGTGACAGCAGGAATGGAATCAACACGTCACCATTAAAATCAGTTCCTCAACACAGATCCTGCCTGTGTTAAACCTGCCACATTATCATTGGGCACCACTCAACCCTTTCCAACCCTGGCTAAGGCCTTTGTGCAGCAAGGTGGCACAGGTGGGGCCTTGCAGGGAACCCAGACTGTAACTGTGGTGCCCCCCAATCAATGACCTACCTCATTGAAGGCTGCCCCCTGACACAATTCAGCAAGGGGCTTCGAGAGCTCCATTTAGCCACTGCGGAAGCTATTGCCTGGCTTGGTGATCACTGAATCATAGAATTTACAATGCAGAAGGAGGCCATTCGGCCCATTGAGTCTGCACCGGCCCTTGGAAAGAGCACCCTCATTAAGCCCACGCCTCCACCCTATCCCCGTAACCCCACCTAACCTTTTGGACACTAAGGGCAATTTATCATGGCCAATCCACCTAACCTGCACATCTTTGGACTGTGGGAGGAAACCAGAGCACCCGGAGGAAACCCACACACACACGGGTGTTGTGTTATGCTGCTTCGGATAACACGGCTGCTACTTGATGCAGTCTTAACTAAAGGATGCTCCAGACTCTGAAATGAGTTCCACGTGTTTATTGAACTATGAACACAGTTCTAAAATGAGTTTGACTCTCTGCTAATCTAACTGCAGTAACTCAGTCTAACTGTAGCAGCTTGCTCCAAGCCACGTGCTGGGGTGTGGTGCTGCTGATCAACCCTGTCTCACTCTCTAGATGTCTGTCTGTGGAAAGAGGCAGGGTGTGAGTGCCTCATCCCTTTTATAGTCTTTATGTCATGCCCCCTTGTGGTGATGCCACCTCTGAGTGTCCTGACTGCCCATTGGTTGTGTCCTATTCTGAGTGTTCATTGGTTGCATGTTTGCATATCATGACAACGGGGAGAAAGTACGAACCCCACACAGACTCTGCACACACTTAAAAAAAAATTCAAAGCAATGATTGACTGACATGTTTGTTTATATGTCAAGAATAGTATCCCATTGCTGGTAAAGCATTTTGGAACGTGATAAGATACTACATGAATGCAAATCTGTTACTTTAATTTTTTTTGCTGTTGTTACAGCTGTTAGCTATCTTAAATGAAAGATCACAGCTTGGACCAAAATGGTATTTCAAGAAGAGTTTTACATTTATCCCTGGACTGCCTGTGAATGATGCTTCAAAGGTCTCTGTCCTTGTAAGATTGTCAAAGGACAAAAATAAGGACTTGCATTTCTATAGCACCTTTCACAACCTGAGGTGTCCCAAAGCGCTTTACAGCCATGGAAGAATCATAGAACCATAGGATCGCTGCAGCGCAGAAGGAGGCTATTCGGCCCATTGAGTCTGGACCGACCCTCCGAAAGAGCACCCTGCCGAGGCCCACTCCTCCACCCTATCCCCGTAACCCCACCTAACCTGCACATCTCTGCCGACTAAGGTGCAATTTTAGCGTGGCCAATCCACCTAACCTGTACATCTTTGGACTGTGGGAGGAAACTGGCACAAGCATGGGGAGAACGTGCAAACTCCATACTGACAGTCACCCAAGGCTGGAATTGAACCAGGCCCCCGGTTCTATGAAGTAGCAGTGCTAACCACTGTGCCGCCAGTTTTTGAAGTACTTTTGAGTACTATTGATGTTTGGTCACTAGTGTAATGTAGGAAATGCGATAGCAAAATTATATTGCGAGAATGACCAAATCACCTGTTTTAACCGTGTTGAGTGAGGGATAATGAGGGTCTGGAACAGCTAACAGATCTCCCTCGCTCTTCCTTGAAATAGTGTCCAAGAGATCAGTTGCACCCAAGGAGTGCTGATGTACCTCCAGCCTAACGTCTCGGGGGATCAGGGGTTATGGGGAGAAGGCAGGAGAATGGGGATGAGAAACAGATCCGCCATGATTGAATGGCGGAGCAGACTCGATGGGCCGAGTGGCCTAATTCCGCACCTATGTCTTCTGGTCTGATCCGAGAGGTGGCGCCTCCGATAGTGCTGCATTCCCTCGGTACTTAATTAGCGTTCCCGCCTGGTATTTTCTGCTCAAATCTCCTGGAGAGAGGCTCCGAGGTGGGAAGGTGCGACCAACTGAGCCGGAACCAACGCAGCTTCCAAAAATTACTCTGAGGCTTTGGAAGAATTTGCTTGGAAAGAAATGAGCCGGGTGATGAGGCAGCACAATGACATGCAATGTTGAACCACATAAAGCAGGAAGCATTCCATCTATCCCTGCAATAACTGTAAGCTTTAACAGTCTCCCCAGGGGTGGGCAACCCTTCATGAAAGAACTGTTTAAACATTTTAATAGTTAGTATAAATATTTGCAGATGATATAGTTCTCCTGGAGCACAGCCAAGATTTGAACAGCTTGTAAAACTGTACGGCCAGATCTCAGGTTGGTCTCCCGGAGAAAATGAAAGCTGCGGCTAATCCTGATATCAATTTAAACCGAAGAAAGCTGGCAACTTCATATGGAAGTCAAAACTGTGACCCTGTTTTATTAATAGGAGGGTACGGAAGGGGCCACAGCCTGTTAGCGGGTGACGTTCCCGTGGGAAGGGCTTCATGACAGCCAGAAGAAGGAGGGCTATTTATCCATGGGATCACGGATTCCAGTGGGAAGGGAAGGGTAGGGAGGACAGTGCTGGGGAGGCCCAGGGATTCCTCGAGGAGCCAACGGGAAGTCATTGCTGTCCATCCCCATTCCTGAGCAGTTCCCAAAGGAGCAAGTCTTGGATACGTGGCCTGTCAACGCCCCCTGCCTCAGATTGGTCGCCGATGCGAGTCTCCCCCTTTGATGTTCAGTCGATTCTAGATTGCTGGATCGATTCTTTCTTCAAAGATTTGTTCTTGGTATGTCGGTATTGCTGGCAAGGTGCACATTTGTAGTTCTCTTGAGCAGGAGGGCAGTGAGCCACTTAACAAGTGAGCATTTTTTGGGGGCATGACAGGTTCCAGCACACCCAAAGTGCGAGGGGCTCACCTCGTCCCGGGTGAACCTTGTTTTTTTATAAATTATGTTCCTTTCTCAAAGTTACAAAGCCAATGCACAGATTGGACGGGCCAAGCCCTTCATCTATCTCCCTGCTCGTCCCAAAAACCAATTCAAATTCAAACCGAATCCAATTCATGTTCCCCACAAAAGGCTAATCATATCAATTGTGGGATATGGGCGTCGCTGGTTAGGTCAGCATTTATTGCCCATCCCTAGTTGCCCTTCAGAAGGTGGTGGTGAGCTGCCTTCTGGAACCACTTCAGTCCTCGAGGAGTAGGTACACCCACTGTGCTGTTAGGGAGGAAGTCCCAGGACGTTGCCCCAGCGACAGTGAAGGAACGGCCGATATATTTCCCAGTCGAGGTGGTGCGTGACTTGGAGGGGAACCTCCAGGTGGTGGGGTTCCCAGGTATCTGCTGCTCTTGTCCTTCTAGATGGTAGTGGTTGTGGGTTTGGGAAGTGCCGTCTAAGGAACTTTGGTGAGTTGCTGCAGTGTATCTTGAAGATGGTACACCAGGCTACCTCTGTTGGGAGGGATTGAATGTTTGTGGAAGGGGGAGCAATCAAGCGGGCTGCTTTGGCCTGGGTAGTGTTGAGTTTCTTGAGTGTTGTTGGAGCTGCACTCATCCAGGCAAGTGGAGAGCATTCCATTCCATAATTGTGGTTTCCCCTGCAGTAGCTCAGTTGGACCTACGGGGTAGGAATGACTATTTTTCCCTGGTTCTTGTGCAGTACAAGCTCCCCCATTAACCTCTGTAAGATAGGTCAGCCAATAAGGCACCGTACAGAAAAGGAACCCAGTAGGGACCTACCGGGTACTGTAAATATCGTGTGTAAATAAAACCACTCATTCATTTTACTCGGTGTGCTTATTAAATCATCCCGCAACTGAGTTGCTTGCCTGGCCATTTGAGGGCATTTAAGAGGAAACCCAAAACGAGAAAATGGCTCAGGCTGAAGCTTCAGCAGATGACGAACCAGGGACCTTGCCTTTGGGCAGAGCACACATGAATGAGTGAATGGACAATGATATTATTGTGAGTCTGGGATCACACAGAGGCCAGACCAGGTCAGGAGAGCAGAATCCCGCTGCTGAAGCACATTAGTAATGTCATTGGGCTGCAACCTTTGAATGAAGGGGGAGCAATCAAGCGGGCTGCTTTGTCCAGGATGGTGTTGAGCTTCTTGCGTGTTGTTGGAGCTGCACTCATCCAGGCAAGTGGAGAGTATTCCATTACACGCCTGACTTTCATAGAATTTTCATAGAATTTACAGTGCAGAAGGAGGCCATTCGGCCCATCGAGTCTGCACTGGCTCTTGGAAAGAGCACCCTATCCGAGGTCCACACCTCTACCCTATCCCCATAACCCAGTAACCCCACCCAACACTAATGGCAATTTTGGACACTAAGGGCAATTTATCATGGCCAATCCACCTAACCTACACATCTTTGGACTGTGGGAGAAAACCGGAGCATCCGGAGGAAACCCACACACACACGGGGGGATGTGCAGACTCCGCACAGACAGTGACCCAAGCCGGAATCGAACCTGGGACCCTGGAGCTGTGAAGCAATTGTGCTAACCACTATGCTACCGTGCTGCCCTCAATGTGGACTTGTGCCTTGTGGATAGTTGACAGGCTTTGGGGGGTCAGGAGGTGAGTTATTCGCCGTCTAATTCCTAGCCTTTGACCTGCCCTGGTAGCCACAGTATTAACGTGGCTAGTCCAGTTCAGTTTGCGTGGGTCTCACCCCCACAACCCAAAGATGTGCAGGGTAGATGAATTGGGTAATTTAGCCCCTTAATTGGAAAAAGGAAAAGAATTGGGTACTCTACATTTATTTTTTAAAAGACCCAAGAAAAAGCAAGCGTTCCTGGCGACTGGCCCAACAAAATTGGCCCTTTGTATTTTCAGCTGAACACAACAGGCCTCAGGTCCTTGAAACCCAACAACCACACGCCACCGCCCTGCACAACTGAAGCATAAACGTCCGACTTTTGTATTCAATTCCCCTCGCAATAAATGATAGCGTTCCAGTACCTTTCCCAATTACCCGCTGTGCCGGTATACTCGCCTTTTGTGATTCATGCACTCGGGCACCCAGATCCCTCTGCATCTCAGTGCTCCACAATCTCTCACCATTTGGATCATATGCTTCTTATAAAAATTCCGTCCGCCCCAATGGACATTGAGGAGGTTTAGGGGAGGAATTCCAGAGATTGGAGTTTCAGCAGCTAAAGAAACGACCACCAATTGTGAAGGAAGATGCGGCAGGCGCCAGAATTGGGGGAGAGCAGTCTGCCGATTTTATCCCCTTCGTTGCTTTGCTTCGCTTTGGAGGACTAGAGGAAATACAGCAACTGGCATCAGTAGGTCAATTAAGTTATGAAGCAACCAAAAGAATTTTGGAAGACACTCTTTGCTCAGTGTATTGGTTAATAACTAACAGACTTGGGGCGATGTCGGAACAGAACAAATACAGACTTATCATGGAATTTACAGTGCAGAAGGAGGCCATTCGGCCCATCGAGTCTGCAGCGGTTCTTGGAAAGAGCACCCTACCCAAGGTCCACACCTCCACCCTATCCCCATTACCCAGTAACCCCACCCAACACTAAGGGCAATTTTGGACACTAAGGGCAATTTATCACGGCCAATCCACCTAACCTGCACATCTTTGGACTGTGGGAGGAAACCCACGCACACACGGGGAGGACGTGCAGACTCCGCACAGACAGCGGCCGAAGCCGAACCTGGGACCCTGGAGCTGTGAAGCAATTGTGCTCTCCACAATGCTACCGTGCTGCCCACATGTTGGGCTTCAGTTATGGAAAATGTGTAGCTCTGCTCTATAAAAATTCTCAGCCTGTTCAAGAACCTGAGAATTGTTCAGGGTACGTATCGGGAACAAAAAAAAAGAGCGGGCAGCACGGTGGCGCAGTGGGTTAGCCCTGCTGCCTCACGGCGCCGAGGTCCCAGGTTTGATCCCGGCCCTGGGTCACTGTCCGTGTGGAGTTTGCACATTCTCTCCGTGTTTGCGTGGGTTTCACCCCCACAACCCAAAGATGTGCAGGGTAGGTGGATTGGCCGCGCTAAATTGCCCCTTAATTGGAAAAAATTAATTGAGTACTCTAAATGTTTTTTACAAAGAGCCACATTGACGAGATGAAGTGAGAGTGATTGCCCTCGCCATCTAGGCGGCATTTGATCAAGTGTGGCAGCAAGGAACTCCAGAAAAATCTAAGTCAATGGGAATCGGGGGAGGGGGGACGGGGGAGGGGGGGACCCAACCCTCTTCAGCTGCTTCATCAATGACCACCCCATCATCATGAGGTTAGAAATGGGGATGATTGCACCATTCGCGACTCCTCAATAATGAAGCAACTCATGCCGGCATGCACTATGACCTGAACAGCATTCTGACTTGAGCTAACAAGGGTCCAGTCAACATTCATTGCACAAGGGCAATGGACATCTCCAAGACGAAAGGCTCTGTCTCCATTCAATAGCATTAATATTGCCAAGTTCCCTATGATGAATATAAGAAATGGTCATACTTTATAGTTTGTATTTTTGCAGTAATGTTATTAAAATGTAGATTAAAATGCTCGAGCTAGAGCTGTGATTAAAAGTGAGTTAATCGGTTCTCCCCAGGCTCTCCCCAGGTTCCTCTTCGTATTTCAGTGGAGGACTGGCTCTGCCGAACTTCTGCAGTTATTACTGGGCGGCCAATGTGGCCATGATCAGGAAATGGATGATGGAGGAGGGGGCGTCGTGGGGGCGGTTGGAGGCGGTATCGTGTAGAGGCACCAGTTTAGGGGCACTTGTTACGGCTCCGCTGCCGTTCTCGCCGGCGTGATACACCACTAGTCCAATGGTGATGGCGGCACTGAGGATCTGGGGGCAGTGGAGGAGACACAGGGGAGAGGAGGGGGCCTCGGTGTGGACCCCGATATGGAATAACCACAGATTTGCTCCGGATAGGTTGGATGGGGGATACCAAGGCTGGTATAGGGCAGGTATTAGGAGGATGGGGGACCTGTTTCTCGACGGGACTTTCCCTAGCATGCAGGCGCTGGAGGAGAGGTTCGGCCTGCCCTCGGGGAATGCGTTCAGGTACCTCCAGGTTCGGGACTTTCTTAGAAAACAGGTGGGGACATTTCCGCTGCTGCCCCCGCGTAGGATCCAGGACAGGGTGGTGTCTGGCATCTGGGTAGGGGAGGGGAAGGTGTCGGACATATATCAGGTGCTGCAGGAGGTGGAGGAAGCCTCAGTGGAGGAGTTGAAGGGCAAGTGGGAGGAGGAGCTTGGCGAGGAGTTGGATGAGGGCCTGTGGGCCGACGCCCTGGGCAGGGTGAACTCCTCATCTTGTGCCAGGCTTAGCTTAATTCAGTTTAAGGTGGTGCATCGGGCGCATATAACGGCGGCAAGAATGAGTACGTTTTTTGGGGTGGAGGACAGGTGCCCGAGATGTGCAGGGAGCCCGGCGAACCATGCCCATATATTTTGGGCATGCCCGGCGCTTAAAGAATTCTGGCAGGGGTTTGCGAGGGTGATGTCTAGGATTTTGGACACTCGGGTGAAGGCGAGTCCAACAGTAGCGGTATTTGGGGTGTCGGAGGATCCGTGAGTGCAGGAAGCGAAAGAGGCCAAGGTCTGGCCTTTGCCTCCCTGGTAGCCCGGAGACGGATCTTGCTAATGTGGAGGGGCTCAAAACCCCCGGGTGTGGAGACCTGGGTTAACGATATGGCGGGGTTCCTCGGCCTGGAGCGAATAAAGTTCGCCTTGAGAGGGTCCTTGATGGGGTTCTCCCGGCGGTGGCAACCTTTCCTTGACTTTCTAGGGGAGCAGTAAGTGTCAGCAGCAGCAGCATCCTGGGGGGGAGGGGGCCAGGGCAGGTTCAGGTGGGGGTACTGTTGATACAATGTGAGTTGGGCATGGAGACAAAACTCACCTTGTTCTGTTTTTAAAAATAAATTCTGTTGTGAATTGTTTCACTGTAAGCTTTGGGATACGTTTATTGTTATTTTTTTATTACTATCTGTATTTCTATTTTTGTTATGTAAAAACGCTCATTGGAAAACTTTAATAAAACATTTATTTTTTTTACAAAGTGAGTTAACATAAGAACTAGGAGCAGGAGTAGCCCATCTGGCCCCTCGAGCCTGCTCAACCATTCAATGAGATCATGGCTAATCCTTTGTGCACTCAGCTCCACTTTCCGGCCCGAACACCATAACCCTTAATCCCTTTATTCTTCAAAAAACTATCTATCTTTATCTTAAAAACATTTAATGAAGGAGCCTCTACTGCTTCACTGGGCAAGGAATTCCATAGATTCACCACCCTTTGGGTGAAGAAGTTCCTCCTAAACTCAGTCCTAAATCGACTTCCCCTTATTTTGAGGCTATGCCCCCCAGTTCTGCTTTCACCCGCCAGTGGAAACAACCTGCCTGCATCTATCCTATCTATTCCCTTCATAATTTTATATGTTTCTATAAGATCCCCCCTCATCCTTCTAAATTCCAACGAGTACAGTCCCAGTCTACTCAACCTCTCCTCGTAATCCAACCCCTTCAGCTCTGGGATTAACCTAGTGAATCTTCTCTGCACACCCTCCAGTGCCACTACGTCCTTTCTCAAGTAAGGAGACCAAAACTGAACATAATACACCAGGTGTGGCCTCACTAACACCTTATACAATTGCAGCATAACCTCCCTAGTCTTAAACTCCATCCCTCTCGCAATGAAGGACAAAATTCTATTTGCCTTCTTAATCACCTGTTGCACCTGTAAACCAACTTTTTGCGACTCATGCACTAGCACACCCAGGTCTCTCTGCACAGCAGCATGTTTTAATATTTTATCATTTAAATAATAATCCCTTTTGCTGTTATTCCTACCAAAATGGATAACCTCACATGTGTCAACATTGTATTCCATCTGCCAGACCCTAGCCCATTCACTTAGCCTATCCAAATCCCTCTGCAGACTTCCAGTATCCTCTGCACTTTTTGCTTTACCACTTATCTTAGTGTTGTCTGCAAACTTGGACACATTGCCCTTGGTCCCCAACTCCAAATCATCTATGTAAATTGTGAACAGTTGTGGGCCCAACACTGATCCCTGAGGGACACCACTAGCTACTGATTGCCAACCAGAGAAACACCCATTAATCCCCACACTTTGCTTTCTATTAATTAACCAATCCTCTATCCATGCTACTACTTTCCCCTTAATGCCATGCATCTTTATCTTATGCAGCAAGCTTTTGTGTGGCACCTTGTCAAAGGCTTTCTGAAAATCCAGATATACCACATCCATTGGCTCCCCGTTATCTACCGCACTGGTAATGTCCTCAAAAAATTCCACTAAAGAAGTTAATCAGTGATTTTGCAGGGAAAGTGTTTTACTAATAGATATTAAAAACTATTTTACCTGTTTGCAGTCGAGAACTAATGTAATGCTGTAACAGTTTGAACCTGGCCAAACAAATCAGAGCACATCCTGTAACAAGAGATAAAAGAATGGTGTGTGCATCGAGTGCAGCTGCTGTAGCTAATGTGAGGGACCAGGTCTGTCTGGACAAAGGAGTTGCTTCCAGGGCTCTAAGTTGAGCAGAAGGTTTTCAGCTTGGTCCTAAATAAAAAGTCTCTCTGTCCGAGGACTCTGTACCAAGATAAGTAAGTAAAACCTGATTGCTAACTTTATACACAGATGGTATTTGAAATAAATGTGTTGCTCAATTGGAATATAGAGGCAGGTTTTAGGAAGCAAGATAAAATGTTGCACCTATTAACTGTAAAGCTATTTCTTTGTTGCTAATGTGCTTAATTCTGTGTTCAATATAAAGTTTGCTTTAATATTAAAAGTGATCTATTGGTTAGTGTTATCACTCCTGTGGTGCAGTAACATTTTCTCAATGTTGTATCAAAGTGCAGATAGTCGGGTTCTAATCCGGGATCTTAACCAAAATTGTGATTTTGGTCCGGACCCATAAAACCTGCAGGTCAATATCATTGGGCACCGCTGACCAGGAACCTAATCATACCAGCCACATAAATGTCACGGCTACTATAGCAAGCAAAGGATGAGTATTCTATGGCAATTGGCTCACTGCTTGATTCCCCAAAGCCTCTTTGCAATCTACAGCGCACATGTGATGGAATACTCCCCATTTGAATGGATGGACGCAGCTGCATTGGTATTCAAGTAGATCGACACCATCGAGGACAAAGCAGTTCACTTGATCAGCACCCTATCCAACACATTAATCATTTACCAGTGGTGTACCATGGCTATGCGATGTGCTAACTATTGGAACTCATTAAGACTCCTTTGTAGCGTTTCCAAAATGTATAATCGGCCTGACCTTGAAGTACAGTGGCAGTAACTCCGTCACTTTTTGAGGTTCCCCTCCAAGGTCCCCTCTCGAGGGCATCTAAGAATTCCAAAATGTGCCAGCCGCGCCAGCAACATCCACATCCTAAAAACAAATTTATAAGGGCAGCACGGCGGTGCAGTGGTTAGCACAGCTGCCGCACGGCGCCGAGGTCCCAGGTTCGATCTCTGCTCTGGGTCACTGTCCATTTGCACATTCTCCCCGTATTTGCGTGAGTTTCGCCCCCACAACCCTAAAGAGTGCAGGGTAGGTGGATTAGGCATGCTAAAATTGCCCCTTAATTGGAAAAAATGAATTGGGTACTCTAAATTAAAAAGAAAAACAATTTATTAAAAGATCACACACAACCTTAACTGCTCCTTCACTGTTGCTAGGTATTAAACCACAGTTCCCTAGGTAACAGTGTAATGTGGGTGCACTTGATTGGCACCCCTTCCGCAATCATTCAGTCCCTCCACCATCGCCAGTCAGTGGCAGCCGTGTGGACCATCTACAAGATTCACTGCAGGAACTCAAAGGTTCCTTAGGCAGCACCTTCCAAACCCACAACCACTACCATCTAGACGGACAGGTGCAGCAGACACATGGGAACCCCACCACTTGGAGGTTCCCCTCCAAGTCACTCACCATCCGACTTGGAAATATATCGCCGTTCCTTCAATGTCGCTGGGTCAAAATCCCTCCCTTTTTATAATCTTTACTAGTGGAAGTAGGCTTACATTAACACTGCAATGAAGTTACTGTGAAAATCCCCTAGTTGCCATACTCTGGCGCCTGTTCGGGTACACAGAGGGAGAATTCAGAATGTCCAATTCACCTAACAAGCACGTCTTTCAGGGCTTGTGGGAGGGAACCGGAGCACCCGGAGGAAACCCTCGCAGACACGGGGAGAACGTGCAGACTCCGCACAGACAGTGACCCAAGCCAGGAATCGAATCCGGGACTCTGGCGCTGTGAAGCAACAGTGCTAACCACTGTGCTACTGTGCCTAACAGCACAGTGGGTGTACCTGCACCACATGGACTGCAGCGGTTCAAGAAGGCGGCTCACCACCACCTTCTCAAGGGCAACTAGGGATGGGCAATAATTGCTCCTGGCCAGCGACGCCCACATCCCGTAAATTGCAGGCACTGCAACAGTCAAGAAGGAAGCCCATCACCACTTTCTCAAGGGCTGCAGGGGACGGGCAGTGTGGTACCCTTGGCTGCACTGCCCATATCTTGAGAATGAATGAACAAAACGATATTATACATCAGGTGGTGGGAAGAAGACAATGTGAGAGCTAATCACCTTCAGGTCCTCTCTCACCACTTACCTTCGAGCGCCAACACGCATTGGATGTCCATGTAGGTACGCCCAATGTGCTGTTAGGGATTGTTGCACAATGGTTAGCACCGTTACTTCACAGCGCCAGAGTCCCGGATTCGATCGCCAAGACTCATTGGATATATTCCTGGAGGTTCCATCAGCTCGGGCCAACTGTCCCGTCCCGTCACCCCCTCCTCCCCGCGCCATCCTGCCACTTTGGATCATCAAAATGTCAATCTCCGCACACGGGTGGCCAATTGGAAAACAGAGGCTCCCTGTTATCTGATTCGATTGGTCCCTGATCATCATCTAGACTGCCATTTTGTCCCAAACCTTTATAGCTGATGAACTAAAAGAAAACTGAAAAAGTTTTTTTCAATTTTATAAATTCAGAGTAAACAATTATTCTTTTCTCCAATTAAGGACAATCCTTAATTGGCCACCCCTACACTTGTCTGCTTCAAACCTCAGGCGGCCCCGCACCAGAATGACTCTGCACAACGTGCATCAAAGCGAAGCCCAAAGTACTCCACATCAATTGTGTAAGACTGCTGACCTGTGTTTATTTAGTTTATTAAGCACTACACAGTGACCCTGTATGAGACAAAGCCGGGGTGGGGGGGGGGGGGGGGGGGGGCGCGGGGAGGTGGGGATGGAGAATGAACTGAACGCTGTGTTATCTGGTGGGTTTGGCAAATGTTCAGAAAACAGCAGAGTTTAAAGCCACGTCTAATGTGGACCTAATCCTTATTAGCTGGAGAAGGATTATTAAAACAATAATCCTCATCCCATAACTTCTTTATCAGGCAGTCTTAGATCCTTGGTGTCAACTACAACATGCTCAAAGTGGGTGGAGTGTGAAGTGTGCACATGCTTCAGGGCAAACGCACTCATACTCATCTATTTATCAGTTGAGGGAATATTGCTTGACAATATGGAAATGTTCCCTCTGCACACTGTGGTCTCACCACAGCGGGGTGAATAAACATACAAGAATGTTTGCATCTGGCGTACCATCAACTCGCACAAATCAGTGATAGGTTAAAGTCAGAGTTTATGCTCAAACAGCTCTACCATTTGCAGAGAATGCTAACTTTGCCAGATGCAAAATATGAACTCCACGTTGTATCTGCTTCCTGAAAGATAAGGCAGAACTCTGCATCCCAATTCTGAATCTCTGATGAGTTTTTTTTTTAACGAAACAATGTGGGTGTCGCAGGCTAGGGCAGCATTACTTCTAGCTGGCCTTGAGGAGGCGATGGTGAGCCGCCCTTCTTGAGCCGCTGCAGCTCATGTGGTGTAGGTACACCCGCAGTGCTGTTAGGGAGGGAGTTCTAGGATTTTGACCCAGCGCCAGTGAGGGGACAGCCTAATCAGGTGGGTGTGTGATTGGGGAAGAAGCCTTTGCTCCCAGTCTACCTTAGCTAGTTCTTCTCTCATCCCATTGTAATCTCCTTTGTTTAAGCACAAAACACTAGTGCTTGATTTTACCTTCTCACCCTCCATCTGTATTTTAAATTCCATCATATTGTGATCGCTCCTTCCAAGAGGATCCCTAACTATGAGATCCTGAATCAATCCTGAATTGACCGACCTGGTTAAACCAATCAACATGTAGATTAAAATCCCCCATGATAACTGCTGTACCATTTCTACATGCATCTGTTATTTCTTTGTTTATTGCCTGCCCCACCATAATGTTACTATTTGGTGGCCTATAGATTACTCCTATCAGTGACTTTTTCGCCTTACTATTCCTGATTTCCACCCAAATGGATTCAACCTTATCCTCCATAGCACTGATGTCATCCCTTACTATTGCCCGGATGTCTTCCTTAAATAACAGAGCTACACCACCTCCCTTACCATCCACTCTGTCCTTCCGAAAAGTTTGATACCCTCGGATATTTAACTTCCATGACGGGTGGATACCACAGGGGAATATTACTTTAATTTATATTGGCAAGCTTGCCCATTTGTTGGGACTGAATGGCCTGTTCCTGTCCTGTGAATTCCATGTCGTCTGATACAAAACAAGTCGGACTGCCTCCGATCTCTTTGGTACATGAGCCAACTGGTTTAAATCAATCAGAAAGAGAAACCAAGAAGGGAACTGGTTCTTTGGGATAATGTTCTTTTGTTAATTAGCATAAGAGTCTGTCACAAAAAGGGTTAACAGGGGACTGGGTACAGTGCTTCCCACATTGTGCTGTAACAAGACCTGAGGTTAGGTGGATTGGCCATGCGAAACTGCCCCTTGGTGCCCAGGGATGCGCAGGTTAGGGTCAGGGTTTATTAGGATATGGCATGGAAGCGTGCTTGGGTGGGGTGCTCTTTCAGAGGGTTGGTGCAGACCAGATGGGACAAATAGCCTTCTTCTGCACTGTAGGGATTCTTGGATTCCAGAGGGCAGTGTTGGACTGGACAGAGACGTGTCATTATGGGCCAGGGTTTAGAGAACCCCAAAAGTGTATCATGGAGTTCACCTGACCCACAACTTTTACTAGATTGTGGTATGGGGAGCACAGGGCCCACTCTGCAGGTGTGGTACAGCAGAAATGGAAAAGTATTTTTAAAGCAAAACAATGTTTATTCTATGAACTCAAGTTAACCTTTTCAAAACATACAGTGAACATCTTAGCAACCATTAATTCAAATACAACCCCCAAAGAATACAACACTAAGTAATCCTTTAAGCTTTCCTTTTAACATCCATACGACTTAAAACACCTTTTAACAGATGTTCATTAGGTTTACATTCACTACTGAGTACATTTATAATTCTGAATTCACCAAATGATCAAGAGATAGTCTTTTCATGGCAGAGAGATCAACAGTACACTTGCTCTGTCTGGCTTCAGCTCCAACACTGAAAACAAAAATAAAACACACCCTGCAGCAAACAGCCTGAAACAAAAGTAAAAAGCTGACAGACAGCCCAGCTCCACCCACTCTCTGACATCACTGCAGTAGTAAACACCTTAAAGGTACTCTCACTACAGATATTTCTACACACCCATTTATAAACACCCATTTCTTAAAGGTACTCTCACATGACTGTGTCTAGAAGCAAGCTTGTAGCCAGCTCCTAGCTTAAACCTTATCTTGTGTATATATGTTCATAGTTATTAGTGATTGACAAACACTTATTGTCAAACTCTGCAAGACTGAGAACCGCTTCATGAACCCATCAAACTACACACATTATACAACAATTGGCACAAATGCAGGGAAGACCTGTGTTTCATGGTCCTGGTAGCACAGTGGTTAGCACTGTTGCTTCACAGCTCCAAGGTCCCAGGTTCGATTCCCGACTTGGGTGACTGTCTGCGTGGAGTCTGCACGTTCTCCCCGTGTCTGCGTGGGTTTCCTCCGGGTGCTCCGGTTTCCTCCCACAAGTCCCGAAAGACGTGCTTGTTAGGTGAATTGGACATTCTGAATTCTCCCTCCGTGTACCCGAACAGGCGCCAGAGTGTGGCGATTAGGGGATTTTCACAGTAACTTCATTGCAGTGTTAATGTAAGCCTATTTGTGACACTAATAAAGATTATATTATATTTATTATTCTGGTACGAACGAATGGGAACAACTTTTTTGTGTTTATAGTATCGTAATCTTCATTTGCTTCAACATTTCCCCTCAACATCCTTTGCTCCGAATATAATGCAGCTTCTCCAATCTAACCTTGTAGCTAAAATCACTCATCACTGAAGCCATTCTGGTAAATCTGTGTAAAGATGTGTCAGGTGTATGGGTGGCACGGTACCACAGTGATTAGCACTGTTGCTTCACAGGGCCAGGGACCTGGGTTTGATTCCCTTGGGTCACTGTCTGCGTGGGTTTCCTCTGGGTGCTGCGGTTTCCTCCCATAGTCCAAAGATGTGCATGTTAGGTGGATTGGCCGCGCTAAATTAGCCCTTAGTGCCAAACAGGTTAAGGTTGGGTTACGGGGATAGGGTGGACGTGTGGGCTTAAGTAGGGTGCTCTTTCCCAGGGCTGGTGCAGACTCAATGGGCCGAATAGCCTCCTTCTGCACTGTAAATTCTATGTCTATGTGTAGCTTGCTTGGGAGAAAAGACATGATGTTGGCCCTATGGTTCCAGAGGGTCACCACTCTTCCAGGATTCCTTACATCCTGTCTGTTGTGTTTTTGGTCCTGGTACCTTTCAAGATCAACAGTACACAAGTAGACACAGGAGAGGGTTAACAATGTGAGCGATCTTTGCTGCCGCAGTCGAACTGATGACAAAATATGGACCCTGTGATCCGGCAATGCACTGGCTTGCAATGTACGGTAAGCCAAATAAAACTATCCGGGTGGGATTATCCAGCCTCCCAGCCACGTGTTTCCCGGCAGTGGGAGGCGGCTTGTCGCTCGCTGGTGGTGGTGGGACTCTCTGCTCCCGCCGCTGTCAATGGGAATTCCCATTGAAGCCCCCCCCCCCCCCCCCCCGCACCACTGGGAAACCCGCCGGAGGGGGAGCAATGCCGGTATTCCGCCTCCAGTGAACATCCGGAGAATTCCGACCACAATTCGTAACAATGTCTGTGTCCATTCGAGACTCATTGAAAACGGGGATGAAATTGTCAAATAGTATGCTCTGATTGCGTGGAGCTCTGAATTATCCAATCTACTTCTTGTGGTGCATGTATTACTGCGACCATTCACAATTGTATTACATTATATTACATTGTACTATGTTGATGCCCTTGTGGGCTCCACCTGTGGTCCACCATTGTATTACATTACATTAGATTGTACTGTGATGTTGCCCTTGTGGGCTCTGCCTATGGCTCCGCCCCCTTGGAGGGGGTATCTAGATCTGCAGCCTGTAGGCGGCTCTCAGTACAGAGCAGTCGCAGGCACAGTTCTAGCTGATTAAAACCACTGTTCACTTCAACTCTCCGTCTCGTGTGAATTGATGGTCTTATCACTCCTTTAGGATGGGACTGTCTTCAAATTGACAACGCACTCTCATAACAGAGAGACGGTGACAGAAAATGCAGGTTAGGTGGGGTTACAGGGATAGGGCAGGGGAATGCGCCCTGAAAGGGTGCTGTTTCAGAGGGTCGGTGCAGACCCAATGGGCCAAATGGCCTCCTTCTGCACTCTAGGAATTCTATGGCTTGCAACATAAGACCGTAAGACATAGGAGCAGAATTAGGCCACTCGGCCCATCGAGCCTGCTCCGCCATTCAACCATGGCTGATATTTTTCTCATCCCCATTCTCCTGCCTTCTCCCCATAACCCCTGATCCCCTTATTAATCAAGAACCTATCTATCTCTGTCTTAAAGGCACTCAATGATTTGGCCTCCACAGCCTTCTGCGGCAAAGAATTCCACAAGCAGCAACAATGCTGGAGATAGAATATAGACACAAGGAATAGAATAAATGTTTGATTCAGCACAGAACCCAGCTTAAAACATGAATCTACTTTTGGAGGTCGGCTGACAGACCTAGATTTTGTTTTTCGACATTACCTTACTAGTCAAAGCGCTCACATGCTCCAAGTCACGATCAGCAGCCTTGAGTGCAGCAGCACAAAGTTGGTCTATGCATCAGCTACGAGAGAACCAAGACAATGAGGATGGGGCATCAACAAGCCCCACCTCCCCCATCACCATTAGGCACCAGGACATCGAGAACATTGACAGCTCCCCCTACTGAAGGAGCAACATCTCCAGGGAGGGTGATGTAGACACCGACGTCCATGCAAGCATCAGGGAAATACCAGCGCTCTTTCTGCGGCTATGCATGATCTGGGCATCCAGCACAATCAACTGGGACATGCAACTCTACATGTACATAATATTACCAACTGCAACCTATACCAGCGAGACATGGAAGAGAACGCAAAACGCGTCACGTAAATTGGGTGGCTTTCGCCAACACTGCCTACAGAAGGGCATTACATGGAGGGCTGGCATCACCTATAAAGAGAACCAGTTGGAGGCGGGTATGAGATACCAGGTAAGAGAGATGGCTGAGACTGGCAGGACACACATTTCACCACCCCGACGTTCGCCTGGCCAGAGTGGCAATCGGATGAACACCACCGCGTGGAAGAAGATGACGACAGCGACCAAATAACACCCAGCGAAGTATATTGAAGGAGGACCTTCAAGAGCTGGACACCACCTGGGCTGGAGGGAAAGGAATTTCATTGGACCAGGTCCAGTGGCGGAGTCTTGCTGTCCTCTGTCCCACAAGGGACCGAAGAAACGAAACAGAAGTCTTCAGGCAGTGTCTTCGCTTTTTATTTAACCCTTCAACAGTGCTTGAAGGACAAGCATAGAGGCAAGTGTCCTGTTACATCAGGTCATTTGTTATCAATCAGATAGAGTTCCTCATCATTATGGTCATCATTTAGGGGGCAAATCATATAAATAAGGACTCTGGGCCTGCACTCATTGGAGTTTAGAAGGATGAGGGGGGATCTTATTGAAACTTACAGGTTACTGCGATAGACTGGACTTGTAGGAAAAACTAGAACCAGAGGACACCATCTCAGACTAAAGGGACGATCCTTTAAAACAGGGATGAGGAGGAATTTCTTCAGCCAGAAGGTGGTGAATCTGTGGAACTCTTTGCCGCAGAAGGCTGTGGAGGCCAAATCACTGAGTGCCTTTAAGACAGAGATAGATAGATTCTTGATTAATAAGGAGATCAGGGGTTGTGGGTAGAAGGCAGGAGATTGGGGATGAGAAAAATCGCAGACGTGTTTGAATGGCGGAGCAGACTCGATGGGCCGAGTGGCCTAATTCTGCTCCTATGTCTTATGGTTTTAAGTTGCAAGCCATAAAATTCCTAGAGTGCAGAAGGAGGCCATTTGGCCCATCGGATCTGCACCGACCCTCTGAAACAGCACCCTTTCAGGGCCCATTCCCCTGCCCTATCCCCGTAACCCCACCTAACCTGCACATCTTTTTTAAAAATAATCTTTATTGTCCAAAGTAGGCTTACATTAACACTGCAATGAAGTTACTGTGAAAAGCCCCTAGTCGCCACACTCCGGCACCAGTTCGGGTACACGGAGGGAGAATTCAGAATGTTCAATTCACCTAACAGCACGTCTTTCGGGACTTGTGGGAGGAAACCGGAGCACCCGGAGGAAACCCACGCAGACACGGGGAGAACGTGCAGACTCCGCACAGACAGTGAGCCAAGCCGGGAATCGAACCTGTGACCCTGGAGCTGTGAAGCAACAGTGCTAACCACTGTGCTACCCTGTCCCCCTTGCACTGTGGGAGGAAACCAGAGCACCCGGAGGAAACCCACGCAGTCACGGGGTGAGAACGTGCAAACTCCACACAGACAGACAGTGTAAAAAGTCAAGAGATTTCTCTTGCGATGTTTGTTTCAGGTGTTGTTTCCCCCACCGTTTAAACCAATTGAGTTTTTCCTGTGGAACAAGGTTCCAAACGGCACATTTAAGGAAGTTGCAATCCATTAACTTGAACGTGTTGTTTTCTATTTTTTGTTTTAGAAAACTCAACTCTGGCTCTGAGTCTGGAGGCTGTGAGCCAACGGCCTAAGCACAAAGTCTTGGCTGACTCTCCAGTGGAGCATTGAAGGGGTTGTGCTCATGTTTAAGCCTGAGGCGGTATCTAGTTTGGTGACCTCAGGTAATGGCAAAATGCAGCTCTCCCCCTCAAAATAGTTGTTGAGGCTAGAGTTCAATGGAAAAAATGTCCAAACAGACATGGGTCAGATTTTTGTTAGGCAATGGGGTATTGAACCAAGCTGGGTAAATAAGAGTTGCAAGACACAGGGGGCAGCACGGTAGGATTGTGGATAGCACAGTTGCTTCACAGCTCCAGGGTCCCAGGTTCGATTCCGGCTTGGGTCACTGTCTGTGCGGAGTCTGCACATTCTCCCCGTGTGTGCGTGGGTTTCCTCCGGGTGCTCCGGTTTCCTCCCACAGTCCAAAGATGTGCAGGTTAGGTGGATTGGCTATGATAAATTGCCCTTAGTGTCCAAAATTTGGGTGGGGTTACTGGGTTATGGGGCTAGGGTGGAGGTGTTGACCTTGGATCGGTTGCTCTTTCCAAGAGCTGGTGCAGACTCGATGGGTCGAATGGGCTCCTTCTGCCTGTAAATTCTATGATCTATCACATCAGCTATGATTAAATTGAAAGGGGACTGGCTCAAGGGGCTATTTATCCTCCTCCTGTGTAAATGGCAGTGTGTTACTTTTCCTTCGAAGTCCGAGTTGCTGTCACACTATTACATACATGCTGTAGGCTGGAGCTATGGATAGTGATGGTCAAGGCGCCGATGGTGATACACTTTCAATCTGACCGCATTATGAACACACCTTCCTCATCGATGATTTGATTTGATTTGATTTATTGTCACATGTACCGAAGTACAGTGAAAAGTATTTTTCTGCGGCCAAGGGAATGTACACAGTACGTACATAGTAGACAAAAAAAGAATAATTGACAGAGTACACTGACAAATGGTACATCGAAAAAGTGATTGGTTACAGTGTGGAACAAGGGGCCAAATAAAGCAAATACATGAGCAAGAGCAGCATAGGGCTTTGTGAATACTGTTCTTACAGGGAACAGATCAGTCCGAGGGGGAGTCGTTGAGGAGTCTTGTAGCTGTGGGGAAGAAGCTGTTCCTATGTCTGGATGTGCGGGTCTTCAGACTTCAGGGGCTGTTTTAGCACCGTGGGCTAAACAGCTGGCTTGTAATGCAGGACAAGGCCAGCAGCGCGGGTTCAATTCCAGTACCGGCCTCCCCGAACAGGCGCCAGAATGTGGCGACTAGAAGCTTTTCACAGCAACTTCATTGAAGCCTACTCATGCCAATAAGTAATTATTATTATTATTTCTGTATCTTCTGCCTGATGGAAGGGTCTGGAAGAGGGCAATGTCTGGGTGGGAGGGGTATCTGACAATGCTGTCTGCCTTCCTGAGGCAGCGGGAGGTGTAGACAGAATTTGTGGCTACGCTTCCTGAAGTCGATGATCAGTTCCTTGGTCTTTCCAACATTTAGAGAGAGGTTGTTTTTGGCAAACCATGCAACCAAGTGATCTATCTCTCTTCTGTAGTCTGATTCGTCGTTCATCAGGTTCTGAGGTGGGACGTTACCTGTTGTGCCACAAGATCTCCCCTAACACGGCACTGGAGGGGGCGGGGGCAACTGTTTTATTTGGAAGGGACAAAAATATTAACCAGAATTCTTACTCCAAAGAACTCTGAATAAGTAACATATGTAAATTTCAAGGAATTGTTTTCAGGAAGACAAGCCGTTCATTGTTCCTTTGCTGGTTTCACAAGTATGATTTTCTTTTCAACATGCCTGTCAAATCTAGTTCCACAAATCCTAAATTAATTTCCTGAAGTACTTGCAGATTAGAACAGATTTGTACAGATACAGAACGTGGACAGCAGATCAAAGCAAAGGGAAGGCAAATTGTAAACCTTGGAAATACACTGGGGCCACTCTTGGCGAGTTTCGCTGACATTGGAAATGATCAAACAAGGGTGAAAGGTCAAAGCCAATGTCTGGAATGTGTCCAACATTACTGGTAGCGAGAACCATTTTCCCTTATTAAAGAGCGACCACTGTAAATTTGACTGCACTATTCAAATTCGAGCTATCTAAACATTGCACAATAGTCATAGATCTAGTTGGTGTCAGAATTCTTAGTGTTCCAAAAATAATGGCCCAGTGGTCGGAGTAAATTAACTTGTCGTCCCCATCAGACTTTCCATGTAGGTTCTGTTTTATTCATCCATGGGATTTGAGTGTCACTCGCAAAGCCAACATTTGTTGCCCATCCCTTATTGTGCTCGAGAAGCTCCCCCTCTGAAACAGCCGCAGCCCATCTGGTGATGGTATACCCACAATGCTGTTGGGATGGGATTTTGACACCATTCACAGTGAAGGAATGGTGATCTAGTTCTAAGTCAGGATGGTGTGTGGCTTGGAGGAGACATTCCAGTTGGTGGTGCTCACAAGCATCCGCTGCACCTTGTCCTTCGAGGTGGTGGAGGTCCTGGGTTTGGAAGGTGTTGTTCTGCAGAGCCAGCCGTAGATGGTGCACATGGCTGCCACTGTGCGTCGGTGGCGATGGGGAGCGAATGTTTATTGTGGTGGATGGGGTGCCAGTCGAGCAAGCTTGCTTGTGTCTTGGATGGCGCCGACCTCCTTGAGTATTGTTGCAGCTACACTCTTCCTGGTAAGTGGAAAATGTTCCATCACACACCTAGCGGACGATGGACACACTTTGGGGAGTCACTTTGGGGAATTATTCCACTGAGCCCTTTGCACTGGAACTTGCAGGGATTCGAAATCCCGGATCTCGTCAAGACAAAGGACAGTGTGACTCCTGAGGTAATCGGATCGAAGAATGGCTACTGCGGCACGCAGAATTGGAACCAGGAATTGGAAATTGTGTGACATAATGCACCTCCAATTATGCACACCACCATGCCACTCGCAGGATGCTGCAAAGCAAGTTAGATGGGCCTTGGCATTTTGCAGCCCTTCTTATGCTCCAAGGCTATTGCCTGAGGTTTGGGAATTCCATTTCACGTTTGTATCCATATACAATTAAGGCCACTGGTTGGGTGACTGATCAAAGCAGATGGTGTTACGAAGCAGCAGTTGGAAATTTACAGGTATTTTGGAAATTGCATTTCACGATTTCATTCAGAATTTTGCGCGATAAACATAAATCATTGACAGTGCAATATCCCACACTGAACCTCTGGGGTGAGAATGTCTTCCCCATGCTCCTTGCGGAGTTCGAGCTCAATTAAACAATGTACATAAGGTTGGCCAGCAAGATGCTGACCAGGGGTCTACCGGGTTGGGTATATATCTTTTGTGTAAATTAAACATTGTTCTTATTCCACTCGGCGTGGATTCCCCGTGTCCTTATTAAATACAGGTCAGAAAGATTTTCATTTATATAGCGTCTTTCATGACCTCGGGATGTCCCAACCATATCACAGTCAATTCATTTCCCGAGAGGTGTAGCCACTACTGTCATCCAGGAAGCGTGACAGTTCATTTCCGCACAGCAAGCTCCCACCAGCAGCAAAGAGACAACTGCTGAATAATCCGGGTTTTTTTTAAGCGAGGTTGGTTGAGGGATGGAAGTTGTCCCAGACACTAATTTACGCCCACCCGCAAGAGTAAAGAAGGCCTCAGTTTACCGTCGTCGTAATGGCTGAACTCCCCCAGTCATGCACTGGGAGTGTCAGCCTGGTTTCCTTGCTGGAGTGGGGACTCGAACCGTGAGCTTCCGAAAGTGACCTTGGCCAGTACTCAAGGGTCGTCCTATTTGCGAAATGTTATAACCTGCCTGAATCCTATTGGCTGGGGACTGTTGGTTACCCATAAATAATTGAAGTTCATTGACAACTCAAGAATCAATAAAAGAATCAGCAACAGGCTAAAATCCGTAATATGCGAAAAGCATTCACAAGACACCCAGAAAAATACAAAATCACCAGATCTCAAGCCAGCCCCCCTCCCTCCCTCCCCCACCGGCAGCCCCACGTCAGCGGAAAGACGCCCAAATGAGCAGCACAGGCCACTGGAAAGGACACACCGATACAGGGCATGGCAGAAGAGAGAGGGAGAGAACTTGCTTGACAAAAAAACAAACAAGACAAAACACAGAACAGCCACAGGCAACTCAACAAACAATTAAGTCCAAGAGAAAGCTGGCAGCACTCAGGCCAGCGCACGCTCCTCCCCTCCGGCTCCAGCAACAGTCCCACGTTTGGTGCAGAGGTGCCCGCAGCTGTTCACCGGAAAAGGACAGGCAGCGTGCGGTCGAGGAGAGAGAGAGAGAACACCCCTCCCCCTCACTAGCACCGGGAAGGGCCCCTCAACCCCCAATGCACAGAAGCAACTGGCAAGCACCCAGCCGGTTCTCCACCACTTTCAACCCGGCAGCAGGCCAACCAGAATCCGCCCCGTGCTCCACTCCCAGCCAGTAAGCAGAAAGGCAGCTAGTGCCAAGTACGAGTCCCAGGTGTGGCAACTTCAGGCAGGCAAACTCCATCCTCTCTTTCCCCAGCAAGCAACTTCCCCGCCATCCAGCTGGTTGTAGCACCGTTCCCCCTCGCCATTGTCCAGGCTTCAAAGTCCAGAAAAGGCAGCCAGCCCACAGTGTAACACACCAGGTCAGGGAGCAGGGTTACAGGCAGAGGCAGCAGGAGCTCAGAGACAGATTTGCCTCCGACACCTCAGAGTGTGAGCTACTCAGGTGGAGTGTGAGCTCCCCCAATAAGTGGCAGGGGGGGGAGGCGGCACTGTAGCATAGTGGTTAGCACAATTGCTTCACAGCTCCAGGGTCCCAGGTTTGATTCTCAGCTTGGGTCACTGTCTGTGCGGAGTCTGCACGTTCTCCCCGTGTCTGCGTGGGTTTCCTCCGGGTGCTCCGGTTTCCTCCCACAGTCCAAAGATGTGCAGGTTAGGTGGATTGGCCGTGCTAAATTGCCCTTAGTGTGGGTGGGGTTACTGGGTTATGGGGTTATGGGGATAGGGTGGAGATGTGGGCTTGGGTAGGATGCTCTTTCCAAGAGCCGGTGCCAACTCGGTGGGCCGAATGGCCTCCTTCTGCACTGTAACTTCTATGAAATCTATGAATCATTAGCGGTTACACCAGTATAAATAGAGCTGGCCAGTGTGGTACCAGCTAGAGAAGGAAGCAGTGGTGAAGTACTACTACTGTGTACATATGGTCGTAAATAACGTTACTTTCTGTTTGACTCTACTAACTCGTGCTGGAGTCTTCGTGGCCCTTATACTAAATCTGCTGCACACCAGTCCAGTGCTTTAATGAGGAGAGCATGAAATCCAGTATTAATCCCACGGGAGGAAAGTTTTCATGACTTGTTGTTTATTGATTTTCCCTTTGCCGGAGGCTGTGTTTAATAACACAATGTGGGATTACCAGTAATTATGTACAATTATAGAATGCCATCGCAGATATGATGATTAGTTACATGGGTACAAAACCCTCCGGCTGCATGTCAAGTTTATCGCACCAACATTAATTATGCTTGAGTCATGACATGCTATAAACCCAAGACCTTGTATGCAGTCTAATCGGGATCAGCACTTTTCCCTTTAACCTGCTCCTTCTCAGCTGTGTCTTTTTCGTCTATCGCACACACACACACACAAGCCACTTATTGTGTTTTGGGAACAAGCAACCTTTCTCCTCTCTGTTAACCGTCTGCTTCCCTCTCCCTTCTGCAACTCTTGCCTCGCTTTTTACAAATATTTAAAATCTATCTCGCCTCTCTCAAGCTTTTGCGCACTCGCCGCGCTTCTCATTCTGTGCGCTCGCTTCCCCAGACACCTTGTGCCTCTCGTTCTTTGCGACCCCAGTCGTGACCTTCATCTTCTCTGGATGCGGGCTGCACGGTAGCACAGTGGTTAGCACTATGGCTTCACAGCTCCAGGGTCCCAGGTTCGATTCCCGACTTGGGTCACTGTCTGTGCGGACTCTGCACGTTCTCCCCGTGTCTGCGTGGGTTTGCTCCGGGTGCTCCGGTTTCCTCCCGCAAGTCCTGAAAGACATGCTGTTAGGTGAATTGGACATTCTGAATTCTCCCTCCGTGTACCCGGAATGTGGCGACTAGGGGATTTTCACAGTAACTTCATTGCAGTGTTAAAGTAAGCCTACTTGTGACAATAAAGATTATTATTGCCAATGAAGCAGGGGTAAAAGAGCCTGTTAAACTGTTTGCGTGGGGGCTTTCTGCATTACCTTCCATCAGTGTGCCTTTCAAAGCTATCTGTTTAAAAGAAGGCGCATTTTAGTTTTCCCCACCCACACCGCTGCCACCCTGACTGACAGCAGGAGATGCGAGCTGAACAAGGCACCAAGTCTGAAAGCGTACCTGACGCTGTTTGGATGTTCATCTCCGTTTATGTTTTCCAGCTGGTATCATCTTTCTCGCCCCTGTAGCAGGGGGGGGGGGGGGGTTCAAGTCCTGCTCCAGAGACTTGAGCCAGGCTGACCCTCCGAACCTGACGGTGCACTGCACTCCGGAGGTGCTACCTTTCGGGCGAGATGTGAAACCGAATTGCCGTCTGCGACTGGGGGAACGGTAAAGATCCCACGTCCGAATTCAGGAAGAGTCGGGGAGTTCTCCTGGTGTCTTAGCCCTCAATCGACCAATATTTCTCTGGGCTGGATTCTCCGATCCGCCAGACGCCTGTTTCTCGGGCGGCGCGCATTTCGCTGGCGGTGGAGTTCGGTCCTCCCGCCGCTTAGCTTTAGTTCAATAAATTTGGAGTACCCAATTATTTTTTTCCCAATTAAGGGGCAGTTTAGCGTGGCCAATCCGCCTAGCCTGTGCATCTTTTTGGGTTGTGGGGGTGAGACCCACGCAGACACGGGGAGAATGTGCGAACTCCCCACGGACTGTGACCCACAGCTGGGATGGAACCATGGTCCTCGGCGCCGTGAGGCAGCAGTGCTAACCATTGCGCCATCGTGCTGCCCAATAAATTTCCGAATCTAGAGATTTTGTCTACTTCAGACCAGTTGAGTATCTTCGGCCAGTACAGGGATCGAACCAGCGACCTTGGTGTTATTAGCACCGCGCTCTAACCGTTTGAGCTAATTAGCCATGGGCGGGGTTACGCTGTTGGCGGGAAAGGGGAATCGCATCAAGCGCCGAATTTCGGCCTTTAGTTGATCGCCATTTGTGAGACTGCATTAAGCGCAAATTAGCTGCCATGCTTTCCACATTAGAACATTAATCACTGATAGTTCATTGGCTGTAAAGCAATTTGGAATGACCTGACGTCTCATTAAGTGGTAGATGTGGTTACGGTTACCCAGTAACCTGAAGATTAACATCAAGTTCCTCCGAAAGGGATAATGGACTCCATGTGTGTGGCACACGCCATGCGTCAGTCATCACAAAAGTACAGGCGCAGATTTAAGTTGGCATTTCAAGAATTTGTTGAATGTTTGATTATCAGAAGCACCCAGCACTGGGTAGCAGATTTGTAGAGGGGCTTAATGTGCTCAAAACCCATAACCATTCTCCTTAGACAGTGCAGAAATAATCGTTGGCAAATATGACCAAACATTTACTGTAATGCTCTCTTGTAACATTTCTCAGATTGCCAATAGCAGATGTTAATCTGTTTATTTTAAGCGAATCAATGTCTCCATTAAGTGTCAACTCGAGAAGGCTATATAAACTCACATGGCACTCATCAACTAATATCGCCAACAATAATCTCGCCGCTTGTCTGTCTTTCCCTTTCATCCTTGTGGCTGTAGGTTTTTATGGCCTCTTTGTGCTGTCGGTTGCAGCTCTTGGTTGGTCTGTGCCAACTTGGCTGACGTCAGTGTGTCGGGTTGGATAGAGCCCCGAGGCTACAGGTTGGAAATAAACGATGCCGGACTCTTTGTTCCGGCCGAGCCCTGCAGGATGATGCAGCTGCATTGACATTGATATGGACGGCGGCTCTGACATTCCTATAATAACAATAATCTTTATTATTTTCACAAGTAGGCTTACATTAACACTGCAATGAAGTTTCTGTGAAAATCCTCCAGTCGCCACACTCCGGCGCTTGTTCGGGTACATAGAGTGAGAATTCAGAATGTCCGATTCACCTAACAAGCACGTCTTCCGGGACTTGTGGGAGGAAGCCGGAGCACCCGGAGGAAACCCCCGCAGACACGGGGAGAACGTGCAGACTCCGCACAGACAGTGACCCAAGCCGGGAATCGAACCCGGGTCCCTGACGCTGTTAAACAACAGTGCTAACCACTGTGCTGCCCACGAGGTTGAATATTCTTGTTTAAATTCACTGCCTGGCCTAATGGGCCAAGGCCGTGTCTCTTGGGTGAGGTAACAAAGAACTGGGAAAGTGCAATGGTGGGGGAGCAGGTGGATGGGGGGGTTGACGTGGGGGCCGCTGGGTGGTGTGAGGGGGGGGGGGCGGTGAGTGACGACAGACAAAGTGTAGGCTGATGGTGTCCAATAAGAACTGGGAGAGAAGCAGAAGGAGGCAAATGAGGTCTAATCGTTGCCAGGAACAATGGCATCGTGGTTATGCTACTAGACTAGCAATCCAAGGGTCTGGACTAATAATCTGAAACGTGAGTTGGAATCCCACCTGGGAATGCCCAAAAGCATCTGGGGGATTGGCATCAAATTAAACAAAGCTGAAACTTAAAAACAAAATTTACTATCAGTAATGGTGACTGTAAAACTCATAGATTAGGGAAGGAACTCGACTGCCCTTAACTGGTCTGGGCTCCAGATGCCTTTCAACAGAGGAAATTTCCCACATTCCAGCGGGAGCCATCCTTCAAAATCCGCGACATTTGTTCTTTGTTCAATCTGAAGGGCTTGTGACGTCCCCCACCTCTGAATGAATAAAAAAAGTGTTGAGAATTTTGAACGCAAGTTAATCTACTTGTGAATAGTAAGTTCAGGGTGGGAGTGAAGGTTTGAGGGGGGGGGGGGGGGGGGGGGGGGCGATGGGATCCTTGTGTCACGGGGTTGGCATGAATTAAGAAGGTTAAAAATCAATCATAGCTCCCAGCATTGATCCATTGGAATCTGGATGAATGAATTTGCATTGCCCTAGCACCTTTTGTGAATTTAGGACATCCCAAACACTTCACAATGTCGATCTTGTGAAGTATAGTCACCACTGGAATGCGGCAAAGTTCCTACGTAGAGTGACATTTAGGAATTGGGTTGCGTTGACATGTGAGTTAGTTGATTCTTAAATAACCTCGGGGTAGTGGGAGTTAAAATCTTGGCATAATTTAAGAAATGGTCACGTGCAGCTGAGGAGGGGGGCAGGGTTCTAATGGAAGAGTGAATTAATCTGGGGCACAGATTTACAAAAAATAAATTTAGAGTGCCCAATTCATTTTTTCCAATTAAGGAGCAATTTAGCGTGGCCAATCCACCTACCCTGCACATCTTTGGGTTGTGGGGGCGAAACCCACGCAAACACGGGGAGAATGTGCAAACTCCACACGGACAGTGACCCAGAGCCGGGATCGAACCTGGGACCTCGGCGCCGTGAGGCAGCCGTGCGAGGCAGAGACTTAAAGTGATTGGCAAAAGAAGCAATGTGATGTGAGGAAAAGCTTTTTCGCACAGCGGGCGGCCGGGAACTGGAATGCACGGCCTGGGAGTGTGGTGGGGGCGGGTTCAATCGAGGCATTCAAGAGGGCGTTGGATGATTATTTGAATGGAAACAATGTGCCGGGGTACTGGGGAAAAGGCAGAGGTGGCGCGAGGTCCGGATGCTTGTTTGGGGAGCCAGTACAGACACGATGGGATGAATGGCTTCCTCCTGCGTCGTAACAATTCTGCGATTCTGTGAAAAGCACTTCCTCGTGTGAGTGTAGTATGTGACTTTGTAATTTCTCCCATGCGCAGTAACCTTGACAGCACTGACACGCTAGAATCACTTGTGACCCTTCAGTTAAGACAATGGCTGAAGCCCATAGAGCTGACCGCTAACCCGGATCAGGAAGGAAAATCAGGGGGGCAAATACAATGCAATAATCCACAATACCTTCGATTCTTTCGCTGTTTTGCATTTTTAGGATAAAATCCTGCTTACAATTTAACAGAATGACTCCGTGAATGCAGGTAATGATCCCACAGTAAGCAAGAGTCACTCATTCCAAATCTTTTCCCCACTTTTCTGCCATGGGACGGATTAAAATCTTCTGGGGGTAAAATTCCAACAATTTTGGCCACACCATTTATCCTCAACATTTGTTCTTTCTTTAGTTTGAATGTCTTGTGTGCCACGTTAAAAGCTCATTCAAACAACAGCAGCTGCAGTGATTCCCCAGTTACATCTGTTATCTATCTCCTTGGACAGTTACGACAGCCGTTGGGTGGTCCTGGATCTTTGCTCAGCCGCATCCTATGAAAACATCTCCGTCGGTGCCAGAAGACCATCAGACATTGGGGCAGAAGTAGGCCATTCAGCCCATTGAGTCTGCCCCGCCGTTCAGTGAGTTCATGGCTGTAATCTGCCTCTGTTTTTCTGGACAGTGGCGGGGGGTGGGGGGGGGGGGGGGGGGGGGTGGGGGGGGGGGAGGCGGGGAGGGGGAGGGAATTTTCAATAAGGGTCCCGTTATGTGTTTAAGTAATACATCCCCCGCTGGTGGAACTGTAGCTGGTATGGACTGGTAGCTAGGAGCGCCTATCTCGTAGCGAGCGTTGACTTGAGACTTACTTGGTTGGCGGCCGCTGGACAGTTCACTCTCAGGTCGCTTCGCGTTGCTGAGTGACCCTGCCCAAGAAGGACGATTTGAACTTGGGGGCTTTACTTTATAGTCCCCAGGGGCTTCCCGCCCTTCGGGGTGGACCCCGTACCTGGTTCCAAATGATTGTACTGCGTTCTGATCATTTGGATCGATTTCTCCAATACTGGAGTTGTTCCCTGATCGCTGGGCGGTCCCTAAATGTCCGTTGGCCTTCCTTTGTCTTGGCTCCTGCTGGCGCCGAGGAGTCTGGCTTGGCTTTATTCACCTTAACTGTTGCAATTGTGCCTTGGAATTGCTCATTACTATGCAGATGGCTGCTGGTTTCAGTGCTGTCTGGTTTTTTACAGGTTTCAATACACATGATTTCTGTATTTGCTAGTCTTTGCCTGTGTTGGCTAAATTTCCCTTCAGCCTTTGCGGTTCTCCATTTTAAGTCGGGAAGTTGCCAACCCAGGCGGCTACAGTACCTTTTCTCTTTGCATCACATTGAGAATCCAACAGAGGAGGCTGAGGGAAGACTTAATTCAGGTGTCTGAAACAATGCGAGGTCTAGAAACAAGGTCCTGTCGTCCTTGATTAAAATGTCCATAACCAGGGACTGAGGTGGGAGGTTTAATGGGGATCCAAGGGACATGTCCTTACCCAGAGGGCGGTGGCGATCTGAAACACACTGCCTGAAAGGGTTGTACGAACTGTCATTACATTAAAAAAGTCCTTGGATATGCACTTGAAGTTCTCTCACACACAAGGCCACACATGACGAGCTGGGATGGCTAAATTGCCATCTGTGTGATCACACCAGGCCAAATGGCCATCTCCTATGCTGTACATTTTGATGATTCTGCAGTTCACTTTAGTGGCACTAAATAGATTATAACACAGCCAAGTGGACTGAATAATCCCAAAGTTAGTCACTGAACTTGTCAAGCAAAAGCAGGATTTGTTAAGTATCATCGTTTTTTCACTTCTGCTAAACATCATCTCATCGCCTTTCCATTTACTTCATAAAGATTGATAAGCGATTTGTATTTACTGAGAGTGGAAGGGGCACTATTTAAACCATACAGAGTGTGTAGTTAGTGAGGCACACTTGGCTTTTGCGCACTGCATTGTAGCGGCTGCGGTGTGCTGACGGTGTCCATGGCGCAGGATGGCAGATTCCGGAGGATTCGTAGGTAGGTCCCACAGTTACTCCTGGTACTATGATGTGTTGGGTACTCTGCTACACAGACGAACCAACACGGTTGCGAATGGTACAACTCAATTTTGTTACTAACTTTTATTTACAGTGGTAAACTGGTTACTGAGGTTCGATCATAACCCTAGAATCTGTGGACCTATTCCTAATACTATCTTGTAGTGGCACTCAGCACATGGTGGATGTCTGAGTGGCTTGCTATGAGCTCTGTGCCCAGAGCTGTCTCCTGCTGGAATGCTCAGGAAGTGTCGTGTTCCCTGTTTTGTACTGTGTATGCTCTTGCCTGTGGTGTTGTGTGTGTGTTGATTGGTCCGTTGATCTGTCCATCAGTACGTATGTACGTTTGTGCTATGATGTTTACCTGAATATCATGACAGGATTGAGGGGGCGTTGGGCGGCGCGGTGGCACAGTGGTTAGCACTGCTGCCTCACGGCATCGAGGACCCGGGTTCGATCCCGGCCCCGGGTCACTGTCCGTGTGGAATTTGCACATTCTCCCCGTGCCTGTGTGAGTCTCACCCCATGCTAAATTGGCCACGCTAAATTGCCCCTTCATTGGAAAAGAAATGAATTGGGTACTCTGTGTTATAAAATAGAGTCAGAGGTCCGTCTTGGGAATGGAATATTTAATTTAATATTTAACCAGATCTCTCAGGAGATCCCATGGCGCAATTGCAAAAGAAGCCATACTTTCTCCCTAGGGTCTTAACCAATATTTATCTTTCAAAACAATGTTACGAAAAAGGTTCCGAAAGGTTTTGTGTGCATATTGACTGATGCATTTCCCACAGAACCTCAGTCACTACTCTTCAAAACCACCTGAATGCTTCGAAAATGCTTTGATCACGGGGTAATGAAAGATGGGCTAGAAATGTTTTCTTTGGACGTAGCTGGCTGTACGAATGAGATATGAAAGAAATGGACAACAAAATGGTGCGTTAAGCATTTTGAAAAGGGGAAGATAGTCACAAAACTTGCCAAACATAGCTAAAAGCAAATTAGCACTGGAATCTGAAACAACAATATCGTAGCCACTGTTGGGGTCTAGTCTGGGATCGTGGTAGCATCCAGACTCGAAACGTTAGCTCCGTTCTCTCTCCACCGATGCCGTGAGACCTGCTGAGAGTGTCCAGCATTTTCTGTTTCTGTGTGGAACATAGCTCTCTAGTACAATAGCATAAAGTCTTCACTGGAAGAAGCCCAAATGACATAAAGAAGGATATTAGGAAGATAGCAACAGTTTAAGCAGTGGGACACTGTAACCTTGTTTGGCAGATAGCTGGTTATTATTCCTGGACTCACTACAATCCAAAGTCATGTTGACTAAGGTTTCTTAATGATGACTGCCTCCATCATGCCTGTCTCCGCGACATGGCGATGTGGTGAGGTTTCCAGTGGCTGCATGACACTGCGACACTGAACTGGACCTCTGCGTTCATGGCCGGAATCCAAGTTGCTGCAGCTACACCTCAATCTCCAGAACGTATTCATCCTCTGCAGAATGCCAGAAAGCCCTCAGGCATTATTCACAGAATTGTTACAGCACAGAAGGAGTCCATTCGGCCCATCCTGTCTGCACTGCCTCTCCGAATGAGCGGCATTCTTGGTGCCTTCCGCCCGCCTTCTCCCCGTACCCCCGCACATCCCCCCCTTTGCAGATAACAATCCGCTTCCTTCTTGAAATGCCTCGACTGAACCGGCCTCCGCCACATAGATATTGGCCTAACTCGTCTTGATCAGAGTGCCGCGGGACCTTCAATCTGAGAGGGCTGACGGTGTCTTGGTTTAATGACGTCCTGCAACCTTCAAAAGCTGTAACCCGAAAGTTAATCCTAGCAAGTCTCGTATGGCCCCGGTTTTGTGTCTCTGGAATGTATTGGCCAGCGAATTGAAACACAGCTTACTTTTTAAAAAATAAATTTAGAGTACCCAATTCATTTTTTTCCCCCAATTAACGGGCAATTTAGCGTGGCCTATCCACCTACTCTGCACATCCCACCTGCCGGGATTGAACCTGGGACCTTGGCGCCATGAGACAGGATTGCTAACCACTGCGCCGCCGTGCTGCCCTTAAACACAGCTTACTTTAAGGTTCAGATAGCCATGGACTTTGATTGTCAAGAGATGGAGGAGCGATGTTTTCGTTGGAGTTATCAGTTTCCCAGATGTAATCAAAAGAGCACACAAAATAGAATTGGGGTAAACCACACGGCCCGTGGAATAGGGTGGACGTGGGGAAGTTGTTTCCATTAGCAGGGGAGACTAGGACCCGGGGGCACAGCCTTAGAATAAAAGGGAGTCACTTTAGAACAGAGATGAGGCGCAATTTCTTCAGCCAGAGAGTGGTGGGTCTGTGGAATTCATTGCCACAAAGGGCCGTGGAGGCCGGGACGTTGAGTGTCTTTAAGACAGAAGTTGATAAATTCTTGATTTCTCGAGGAATTAAGGGCTATAGAGAGAGAGCGGGTAAATGGAGGTGAAATCAGCCATGATTGAATGGTGGAGTGGACTCGATGAGCCGAATGGCCTTACTTCCACTCCTATGTCTTATGGTCTTATGGCGGCAGCTCCGCCAGTCAATACGATCATGGACGATCTTGGGCTTTGTGATGGCTTTCATGAGGACCATGGAGATACACTCATTGTGGAATGCGGGTTCTCATGGTAACGGGCGGAGGCATGCCCTGCGGGGACTCGTTACAGAACCTTTTAAATGCCAACCCGGAACGTGTTCTGTTCGTTCCTGGCTGAGATATTTGTGTTGTGGGCCACGGGTGCAGTTTTACTGTTGAGTAAAAGTAAATCTCTTTCAGCCTTCATCTTCTCGTCTCCTGGATTACGAAAGACTTCAACTCCATTTTCCCTGCCCACTCCCCATATCCCTTAATTCCCTGGGAGACCAACAATCTGTCTGTCCCCAGCCTTAAACATCGCAGCACCCACACGCCTCTGGGGTGGAGAATCCCAAAGATTCCTCTAGTGAAGAACTTTTTCCTCATCTCAGTCCCAAGTGATTGGCCCCCTTATCCTGAGACTGAGCCCCCGCCCCTGATGCAGTCGCCCCAAACCCCAAATCAGCGGGAGACTGGCAGAAGGGCAACGCCATAAATGACCCTTCAGGCTGTTTAGCAGCGTTTTCGGCCTAGTATACAATAGAAATTTGAGTGGGGGAATTGGAAAATCCCCACAAGAGATCTCACCCCGTACACTGATGACAATTTGTGTTTCAATATGGAAGAGACGGGAGGGTAGAGGGTGGGATAGGGTTGTGAGAATTGATTCGGCGCTCTCGCTTTTGACCATTTTTTGATGTTTTATGGGGGGGCGGGGGTTGCTTAATGGACATAAAACATAAATCGAGGTTGGAGCAAAGCGGGCTGAAATCTCTGCAATTTCCGCCTGTCTCGTTTGACGGTGATTCAGAGCACTCGGAGCCAGATCAGAGCGGAAACTGGCCTTGTGTGAAGTCACCGAGTGAACGATGGTGAGTAGGTGGGTGCCTACCCCAACTGAGTCCAGCCCTGCCCTCGCTTCACGTCACAGGGGCCGCACCGGGCCAGCAGGACTGGGAGCAGAATCTGAAAGTTATTCATACAGGGGGAAAGAAATTGGGACTGTTTACACCTCCAGGAAGGATCTGACACATGTTGCGGCTTTAAAGCATCTTAGATATTTTCTTAAGTGTGCGTGGGTTTAATCCCAGAAAATACATTGCCAGTCGTAACCTTTGCTTTCTGCTCACTGACGGCAGTAAGTGTTGTAACGCTTCCACTAATATCGTCCAAATAAGCCTCTTCCTAGCTTTCCCAGGCCAAGTGATAGAAACATAGAAAATAGGAGCAGGAGGAGGCCATTCGGCCCTTCGAGCCTGCTCCGCCATTCATTATGATCATGGCTGATCATCCAACTCAATAGCCTGGTCCCGTCTTCTCCCCATATCCTTGGATCCCCTTTCCCTCGAGTGCAATATCTAACTGCTTCTTGAAAACATACTGGGTGGAATTCTCCCATCGGGAGACTAAGTCTCGACGCCGGAGTGAAAACCGGAGTGTTTCACTCCGGCGTCGGAGGCCGTTCCCAGCCCCCTATTCTCCCACCCCCGGGGGGGCCAGGAGCGACGTCGCGTCATTTACGCGCGCCGGGCCTTGGCGCCCCGTAAAAGCGGCGCCGCGTAAATGATGTGGCCGGGGCCGCGTAAATCACGTCAACCCGCGCATGCGCGGTTGCCGTCCTCCCCCACGGGCGCCCCGCAAGAAGATGGCGGATAGATCTTGCGGGGCGGCGGAGGAAAGGATGTCCTCCTTCAGAGAGGCCGGCCCGCCGATCGGTGGGGGGGGGGGGTGGGAGAATCGCTTGCGGGTGCCGGGGCGGCGAGGCGGGACTCGCGCGGCGCCCCGGCGATTCTCCCAACCGACGTGGGGGGGGGGGGGGGGGGGGGGGGGGAGAATTCCGCCCACTGTGTTTTGGTCTCAATTACTTTCTGTGGTAACAAATTCCACAGGCCGACCACTCTCTGGGTGAAGCAATTTCTCCTCATCTCTCATCCTGAATGGTCTCCCCAGTCCCCAGTATCCTCAGGCTATGACCCCTGCTTCTGGACATTCCCACCAATGGGAACATTCTTCCTGCAGCTACCCTGTCCTGTCCTGTTAGAATTTTATAGGTTTCTATGGGCGGCACGGTAGCACGGTGGTTAGCACTGCTGCTTCACAGCTCCAGGGTCCCAGGTTCGATTCCCGGCTTGGCTCACTGTCTGTGCGGAGTCTGCACATCCTCCCCGTGTCTGCGTGGGTTTCCTCCGGGTGCTCCGGTTTTCTCCCACAAGTCCCGAAAGACGTGCTGTTAGGTGAATTGGGCATTCTGAATTCTCCCTCCGTGTACCCGAACAGGCGCCGGAGTGTGGCGACGAGGGGCTTTTCACAGTAACTTCATTGCAATGTTAATGTCAGCCTACTTGTGGCAATAAAGATTATTTATTTAAAATTCTTCTGAACTCCAGCGAGTACAATCCTAACTGACTCAATTTCACCTCGTAGGTCAATCCTACCATCCCAGGAATCAGTCTGGTAAACCTTCGCTGCGCTCCCTCGAGAGCAAGAACATCCTTCCTCAGATAAGGAGATCAAAACTGCGCACAATATTCCAGGTGAGGCCTCACCGAGGCCCCATATAATTATTTTAAAAATTCATTTACGGGATACAAGCGTCACTGGTTAGGCCGACATTTATTGCCCATCCCTAGTTGCCCTTCAGAAGGTGGTGGTGAGCTGCCTTCTTGAATCGCTGCAGTTCTTCAGTTGTAGGTACACCCACTGTGCTGTTAGGGATAGAGTTCCAGGATTTTGTCCCAGCGACAGCGAAGGAACGGTGATATAATTGCAGCAAGACATCCCTGCTCCTGTACTCGAATCCTCTCACTATGAAGGCCAACATACCATTTGCCGTCTTTACCGTCTGCTGCACCTGCGCGCTTACCTTCAGTGACTGGTGTACGAGGGCACCCAGGTCTCGTTGCACATTCCCCTCTCCTATAGTCTACCTTCTCGTTTTTGCTACCAAAGTGGATAACCTCGCCTTCAACCAAATTATACTGCATCTGCCATCCATTTGCCCACTCACTCAACTTGTTCACACTGAAGCATCTCTGCATCCTCCTCACAGCTCACCCTCCCACCCAACCTTGTGTCATGCTAAGGAGAAGGTGATTAACTGCATTATAGAAATTTACCGTTTGCAAATAAATAGCCTTGAGATGTGAAGCTGCTCAATCCGAAGATGGGTGAAGTGACATGCCGTTCGGGGCGGCACGGTGGCGCCGTGGGTTAGCACTGCGGCCTCACGGCGCCGAGGTCCCAAGTTCGATCCCGGCTCTGGGTCACTGTCCGTGTGGAGTTTGCACATTCTCCCCGTGTCTGTGTGGGTTTCGCCCCCACAACCCAAAAATGTGCAGGGCAGGTGGATTGGCCACGCCAAATTGCCCCTTCATTGGAAAAATGAATTGGGTACTCTAAATGTAAAAAAAAAAGTAACATGCCGATCATTTTTGGGTACCTTTCTGATTGCTAAACGGGGAGGATGATTTTCAGTGTAGCCATCTGTGAGCTGAATGGATTGACTTGGGTGAAATATTCCCTTTCCCTGGACTGGCAACTCATCCACACTTGTCAAAGAAAAAGCTCAAATTTGTTTGAGCAGAGTACCACCTCCCTCCCCCCCGCCCCCACCCTCCCCACCCCGCCCCCACCCTCCCTCCCCCCCGCCCCACCCTCCCACCCCGCCCCCATCCTCCCCCACCCCGCCCCCATCCTCCCCCACCCCGCCCCCATCCTCCCCCACCCCGCCTCCACCCTCCCCACCCCGCCACCAGCCTCCCCACCCCGCCCCCAGCCTCCCCACCCCGCCCCCAGCCTCCCCCACCCCGCCCCCATCCTCCCCACCCCGCCCTCAATCTCCCACACACCGCCCCCATCCTCCCCCACCCCGCCCCCAACCTCCCCACCCCGCCCCCAGTCTCCCCCACCCCCATCCTCCCCACCCCGCCCCCACCCTCCCCCACCCCGCACCCACCCTCCCCCACCCCACCCACAGCCTCCCCACCCCGCCCCCAGCCTCCCCACCCCGCCCCCAGCCTCCCCACCCCGCCCCCATCCTCCCCACCCCGCCCCATCCTCCCCCACCCCGCCCCCACCCTCCCCACACCGCCCCCAGCCTCCCCACCCCGCCCCCAGCCTCCCACCCCGCCCCCACCCCGCCCCCACCCTCCCCACCCCGCCCACAGCCTCCCCACCCCGCCCCCCACCCTCCCCACACTGCCCACAGCCTCCCCACCCCGCCCCCACCCTCCCCACACCGCCCCCACCCTCCCCACCCCGCCCACAGCCTCCCCACCCCGCCCACAGCCTCCCCACCCCGCCCCCACCCTCCCCACCCCGCCCCCACCCTCCCCACCCCGCCCACAGCCTCCCCACCCCGCCCCCACCCTCCCCACCCCGCCCACAGCCTCCCCACCCCGCCCCCACCCTCCCCACCCCGCCCCCAGCCTCCCCACCCCGCCCCCAGCCTCCCACCCCGCCCCCCTCCCCACCCCGCCCCCAGCCTCCCATCCCGCCCGCAGCCTCCCCCACCCCCGCCCCCACCCTCCCCACCCCGCCCCCAGCCTCCCCACCCCGCCCCCAGCCTCCCCACCCCGCCCCCAGCCTCCCCATCCCGCCCCCCCTCCCCACCCCGCCCCCAGCCTCCCACCCTGCATGCAGCCTCCCCCACCCCGCCCCCACCCTCCCCACTCCGCCCCCAGCCTCCCACCCCGCCTCCAGCCTCCCCACCCCGCCTCCAGCCTCCCCACCCCGCCCCCAGCCTCCCCACCCCACCCTCAGCCTCCCACCCCGCCCGCAGCCTCCCCCACCCCCGCCCCCACCCTCCCCACCCCACCCCCACCCTCCCCACCCCGCCCCCAGCCTCCCACCCCGCCCACAGCCTCCCCCAACCCGCCCCCATCCTCCCCCACCCCGCCCCCATCCTCCCCACCCCGCCCCCAGCCTCCCCACCCCGCCCCCAGCCCCCCCACCCCGCCCCCAGCCTCCCCACCCCGCCCCCATCCTCCCCACCCCGCCCTCAATCTCCCACACACCGCCCCCATCCTCCCCCACTCCGCCCCCAACCTCCCCACCCCGCCCCCAACCTCCCCCACCCCCATTCTCCCCACCCCGCCCCCCACCCTCCCCGCCCCCACCCTCCCCACCCCGCCCACAGCGTCTCCACCCCGCCCCCAGCCTCCCCACCCCGCCCCGCCCCAGCCTCCCCCACCCCATTCTCCCCACCCCGCCCCACCCTCCCCCACCCTGCCCCCACCCTCCCCACCCCGCCCACAGCTTCTCCACCCCGCCCCCATCCTCCCCACCCCGCCCCCATCCTCCCCCACCCCGCCCCCAGCCTCCCCACCCCGCCCCCACCCTCCCCACCCCGCCCCCCACCCTCCCCACCCCGCCCCCAGCCTCCCCCACCCCGCCCAATTTCCTCCTTTACCTCTTCTGTACTGCTTCTAGGTACAACGTTCCTCCTGAAAGTGCTGATTCTCTTGGTCGGGCACAGTCACTGTCCAGTACCCCCCACTAAGGGGGAGATGGTAGGGCAGTGGTAGTGTCACTGGACTTGTAATCCAGAGACCCCAGGCTAAAGGACATGGGTTCAAATCCCCCACCATGGCAGCTGGCAGACGTTCATGGCGAAACTATCATTGTCGTAAAAGTCCACCTGGTTGACTCAACACCTTTTAGAGGCCATTCTCACCTGGCCTGGCTTACAAATGACCCACAGCAATGAGGTTGACTCTTAACTGCCCCCTGAAATGACCGAGCAAACCAATTTCAAGGGAAATTAGGGATGGCCAACAAATGCTGGCCCAGCCGGTGAGGCCCACGTCCCAAGAAAGAATAAAAGAGGAAAACCTCACCCAAGTTCCCATTATTCATGTCCGAGAGCGAAGACTGCTCTATTGTGAAGGACGTTGGGGGCCCAGGCCAGTTCTCTCATACACAGCCCATTGATATTCCACAACACCACGAGGGGTTCTTCAACAGTGATCGTCTTGACAAGGGGCACTGTGTGGAGCAGTGCTTTGAAGAGAAGGTCCCACAGGAGGACTGTTATTAAACAAGACCCGTTGACCCTGGACTTTAGAAGCACAAACGGAGGTCTCACCTCTCTTAAGGTTAGGAAACGTCAGAAGTGATTGTTCGGTTGATCGAAAACCAGTTGGGCTTTAATTGTCAGGTATGGCAATTTAACGATGCAGGCATAAGACGCACAACAAAAACCATTTACTTTTGTTGTCACTGTTACCGTGTAGTAAGCGCGGCAACCAATGTGCGCACACGGAGTTCCCGCAAACAGCGATGGGGATGAAGAATTGACTTGTCTCTAAGGTACCAAAGCTGGAATCCCTCATTGTCGTTCATTTGCTCAAAATCAGCCATTCAAATGGTTAACGCTGCTGCCTCATGGGCAGCTCCGTGGCGCGGTGGTTAGCACTGCTGCCTCACACCGCCGAGGTCCCAGCTTCGATCCCGGCTGGGGGTCACTGTCCGTGTGGAGTTTGCACATTCTCCCCGTGTTTGCGTGGGTTTCGCCCCCCACAACCCAAAGATGTGCAGGTTAGGTGGATTGGCCACGCTAAATTGCCCCTTAATTGGGAAAAAAATTAATTGGGTACTCTAAATTTTTAAAAAAACACGGCTGCCTCACAACGTCAGGGACCCGGGTTTGATTCCCGGCGTGGGTCACTGCCTGTGCGGAGTCTGCATGTTCTCCCCGTGTCTGCGTGGGTTTCCTCCGGGTGCTCCGGTTTCCTCCCACAGTCCAAAGATGTGCAGGTTAGGTAGGGTTACAGGGATAGGGTGGGGGGGGCCTGGATAAGGTGCTGGGAATCGAACCTGGGACCCTGGAGCTGTAAAGCAATAGTGCAATCTTGTGTGGGTCCTTATCAAAAGCTTTCTGAAATCCAAATGCACCACGTCGACTGGTTCCCCCTTATCTACTCTACTGGTTACAGCCTCAGCAAACTCCAACTGGCTTGTCAAGCATGATGGTTGGAGTTTCATAAACCCACGTTGACTCTGCCCAATCCAACCATTATATTCCAAGTGTCCAGTTCTGAAATCCTTTATCATAGATTCCAGCACTTCCCTCCTACTGATGTCAGGCTAACAGATCTCCCTCCCTCCTTTCTTCAATGGCGGACTTTCATTTTCTCCCTCGCAGGAACTATTCCAGAATCTGTAGAGTTTTGGAAGGTGACCGCCAATGCATCCATTATCTCTCCCGCCACCTCTCTGGGATGTGGATCATCAAAGTCCAGGGCATTTAACAACTTGCAGCCCCATTCATTTCCCCAGTGTAACTTTGTGTCCCAATACCAACTTCTTTCAGTTTTTGGTTCTTGCTAGTAGTCCCTTGTTCCGTCACCTTTCTGGATTTTCGTTTCCTTTTCCTCCATGAAGACAGATTTTCTGGCCAGCGTCGGGCGTTGACATGAGTGCAACGGGAAAGTTTGACTTTTGGCCACTCTGTAAATCTTCCGCGATGATCCCGTTATAAATTCTTCTCTCTCTGCCTGCATTGGACCCACGTTTGTCTTTGATAATGTCCTTTTAACCTACATTTAAGCCTTTAGAGTCCGTTTTATGTTTCTCGCTAGTTTACCTTCTTCTGCACCATCCCTCCAGCCACACATTCATTTACTCTAACGTCATATTTCTGTACTCACGAGCACGGGGCACTGGGAGTAATCCTGAGTTCACTGCCTTTGAAGTCCTGCTTTTAATCTCTTTCCTAGCTCTCTAAAATCTGCTTTGAGGACCTTGATTCTCTTTCTACCTATGTGATTGGTCCCGATGTGAACCATGACCTCTGGCTGTTCAACCTCTCCCTGCAGGCACTCAGTGACATCCTTGACCCTGGGTGGCGCAGTGGTTGGCACTGCTGCCTCACAGCGCCAGGGACCCGTGTTTGATTCCGACCTTGGGTGACTGTGTGGAGTTTGCACGTTCTCCCCGTGTCTGCGTGGGTTTTCCTCCGGGTGCTCCGGTTTCCCTCCCGCAGTCCAAAGATGTGTAGGTGAGGTGGATTGGCCATGGTGGATTGGCCATGATCAATTGCCCCTCAGTGTCCAAAATTGTGCAGGTTAGGTGGCGTTACAGGGTGGAGGAGCGGACCTAGGTAGAATGCTCTTTCGGAGGGTTGGCGCAGGCCTGATGGACCGAATGGCCTCCTTCTGCACTGTAGGGGATTCTATGGTACCACAGAGGCAACATATTATCCTGCAGTCCCATTTACAACTGCAGAAACACATGTCCGTTCCCCATATTATTGAATCTCCCATCACTATTGCTTTTACGCTCTTCATCCTTGCCTCCTCTGCAGCTGAATCGCTCATGGAAGCCATGGATTTGGCCATGACTGCACACCCTTACTGGTATCCAAAACAGGAAAGTGGTTAGTGAGCGAGACGGACTTGGGGACTCCTGTACTATCTGCCTGGCCAGCCTAAACAATCTTTTTTGTCACCCACTCCCACTCTGCCTGTACTCCCTTAATCTGCGGTGTGGTCACCTCTCTAAATGTGCTGTCCACATAGTTCTGAGCTTTGCAGGTGTGCCACAGTGATTCTCGCTGTTGCTCAAGTTCGGAAACCCAGAGTCCACGTTTCTGCAGGTGTTGAGACTTCCTACACATGTGGCCATTTAGGCAGCATCCGTGACTCCCCACACGTCACAGGATGCGCATTCCATGCGGAGGGAGCTGCCCTGCCATGCCTTAATTTTGCAGATTATTTAATCTGAATTGTGACTAGGAAGTAGAATTACTCACCAGTCTCTGTTGCCCTAAACTCAGGATAGAACCATAGAATGTTACAGAAGGAGGCCATTCGGCTCATCGTACCCATGCTGGCCCCTTTGATAAAGCTATCCGATTAGTCCCAGTCCCCTGCCATTTCCCCACAGCCCAGCAAACAAATCCACTTTAAATATTTATTCAAGAGCAGGGGCTGTTTAGCACAGGGCTAAATCGCTGGCTTTGAAAGCAGACCAGGCAGGTCAGCAGCACGCTTCAATTCCCGTAACAGCCTCCCCGAACAGGCGCCGGAATGTGGCGACTAGGGGCTTTTCACAGTAACTTCATTTGAAGCCTACTCGTGACAATAAGCGATTTTCATTCAATTTCTCTTTAGATAGCCATTATCTGCTTCCACCACTTTGGGCAGTGTGTTCCTGATTACCACAACTCTCCGCACAAACAATCTATTCCTCTTGTCGTGTTTGCCAGAAAGGTTAAATCTGGTTTACCTGCCCTCCAAAGCTCAGTCAGGAATGAGTTACATTAGTGTTAACCGTTCACTATATAACTGAACAAGGTTCGCTGTCATCCAAGTTTCACACTGGGTGGATTTTGCAGATGACTGTGGAACCACTGCTCCACCTAGTGGACAGCTTTACATGTGGCCTGCAGTTTAAGCTAACAGTGGAAATCCCTTCTGAACAATAAGAATTGATATCATCATAAAACATCTTAGTTTGGCTGGTTTATTTTGCTGAAATCTCACGTTAGAAGGCTTGCCCAGGTCAAAGCCATGCTAGAATCCTCTACTGTGCAGCAGGAGGCCATTCAGCCCATCGAGTCTGCACCGACCCTCTGAAAGAGCACCCTACCCAGGCCCTTTCCCCTGCCCTAACCCCGTAAACTCACCTAACCTGCATATCCTTGGACATCAGGGGCAATTTAGCACGGCCAATCTACCTAACCTGCACATCTTTGGGCTGTGGGAGCAAACCGGAGGAAACCCATGCACACACAGGGTCCTCTGGTTAAATAGTCCAGTGACAATATTACCACCACCTCCCCCACTAAACATGTGCAAACAGGCATCCGGTACCTCATTAAAATGGTTATCTTTCACCCAAGAGTCTGGGCAATGGGCATCAATGGGCCTCCTGAAAAGGGCACTCTAACCGAGCTCAGCCAACAGGCATTATCCAGAAGGAACACAGAGAGTGGTTCGGAGCCCGCTGCAACGTTGACCCAGGTTCAGTAAATTCAGTGCAGCGGTCGATGGGGGTGTGGGGTGGTGGCAAAAGGGGTTGGGGGGGGAGGAATACTCCCAGTTCAGTCCCAGAGCACTCCAGACAAGCCCGGGAGAAAATAGCCGCTCGCCGAGTCGCCCACCGACTTGTTTTCCGTTTGTTTGTTTTTCGAGGGGGGGGAGCGACGTGGAGAAAGACGGAGAGAACAGCTTCAAACAGCAGCCTTCTGGTGGGAGCGCTGGTCACTCACTGACTGCAACACGGTCGCACAGTGGTTAGCGCTGTTGCTTCACAGCTCCAGGGTCCCAGGTTTAATTCCCGGCTTGGGTCACTGTCTGTGCGGAGTCTGCACGCTCTCCCCGTGCCTGCGTGGGTTTCCTCCGGGTGCTCCGGTTTCCTCCCACAGTCCAAAGATGTGCAGGTTAGGTGGATTGGCCATGGTAAATTGCCCTTAGAGTCCAACAAAAAAGGTTAGGTGGGGGTTACTGGGTTGCGGGGATAGGGTGGAGGTGTGGGCTTAATTAGGTTGCTCTTTCCAAGGGCTGGTGCAGAATCAATGGGCTGAATGGCCTCCTTCTGCACTGTAAATTCTATCATGCTATGAATGGTGGCCTCTGTCTCTGAAACCACAAGCATCCACAAACATGATTTGCTCCCACTGTTTTTATTCATTTTGGTCACGCAGGGTCTTCCCTTTACAGCACAATTTTACAGGAGAGCTCTTGGTCGTCAACCTCGTTAATCAACCTACAAACAGCTGGAGTCTGTTCTCAAAGCAAATCTTCTGCAAACTTTTTCTTTTGCGGATTTTGCACCCAGAGCGAGTGACGGTGATGCTGGGGAAAGGAACCGTCTCTTTTTCTTTCGGACATCCAGCGCCCGAAGGTTTCGTACAACAGCTAGGCCCAGAGCGAAACTCTCACCACTGTGTTGGTGCAGGAATGAAAGAACTTGCATTGTGTTCACAACCTCAGGAGGCGCCAAGGTGCTTCCAAGCCAATGAAGTTGCTTTTGAAGTGTAGTCACTGCCGTAACGGAGGAAACCTGGCAGCCAAATTGTGCACAGCAAGCTCCCACAAACTTTTTCCTTTAGTCACACTGATTGAAGCCCCCCCCCCCGTCTCTCCCCTGGAATACTATCCCGGGATCCTCTACCTCCATCCGCAAAGGCAGACGCAGCCTCTCATCTGAAAGACTGCGTCTCTGACAGCACAGCACCCCCCCCACCCTCTGTACCGCACTGGAGTGTCGACCGACATCACATGTTCTAGTCCGAGGACGGGTCTTCGTCCCGCCGGGGTCAGACTCCGAGATGACCTTGGGTAGGGTGCTCTTTCCAAGAGCCGGTGCAGACTCGATGGGCCGAATGGCCTCCTTCTGCACTGTAAATTCTATGATCTATGAGGGTGCTACCCACTGATCCGAGAACAGAGACTTCCCCAGTGGGCGAGATGGTGCAACTTTGAGCTCCTGTGCGGCAGTATGGGCGGGCCCGGTAATTCAGTCGGGGCCCACCGCCAAGAAATGATGGAGTGACTTTTCGCTGTGCTAATATTTTGCGTTTGTTTCTCTACACTCAGGAAGAAATGTTGCAAGGGTTACAGATTTGTCCACGGCCAGTGCATTCCTGAAGGTAAGTTGTACGTCGTTTACTGTCCCTGGCGAAGCTCCCTCACGGTGAAGGGAAATGGAATTTATTTCCTTGGCAGACTGGTCATTCCCCCCCCCCACCCCCCGTCCTTTCCCCAAGTTGGATCACAGGCAACTGCAAAAAGGAGGCCATTCAGCCCCTCGAGCCTCGCTCACCATCTCATGCGATCACGGTTGATCTGTATCTTAATTCCATCCACCCGCCTGGACTCACATCCATCAATCCCTCTGGTTAGCAAAAAAGAATCTGTTTGGTCCGAGATTCAAAATTATTAATTGAGTCTTTTTCGTGGGAGGAGATTTCCACACCGCCGCTGCCGTCTGCGTAAATGAAAGTTTCCCAACTTCCTTCCTGCCTCTGATTTTAAGCTTGTGTCCTCATTAATCGAGACGCCAGCAGAAAAGAAAGGTTCTTCACCTCCTTCGATCCAAAATCCACAAGCCCCTCAACCAAATCACTGCTCCACCTTCCATATCCCAGGTAATATACTGGGCTGCGTTCTGCGGTCTCCCAGTTGCGTGGTTCTTAGCTTGGCGGCGGGATTCTCTCTTTGCGTCGCTTGCCAATGGGAATTCCCATTGTGGCCGCCCCATGCCGCTGGGAATCCCGGAGAACTCCGGCCAGTATGTGTTTTTGGGGAGACGCCGGCGTTAGTGGTAATGTCGGCGGGCTCGTAATCCGGAGACTCAGGCTTAGAGCTCAGGGGAGAGGGGTTTAAATTCTATGGAAGCGAAGACTAGTCTGAATAACGGTGGCCCTGAAACCCTCCTTGACTGTCGTTAAAAGCCCACCTGAACTTAGGGGATATTGGCAGGGGTTTGCGGGCATCATGTCCAGAGTATTGAAAACAAGCGTGGCAATGAGTCCAGAGGTGGCGATTTGTGGGGTCCAGGAGGAGAGAGAGGCAGATGTCCTGGCCTTTGCCTCCCTGGTAGCCCGGAGACGGATATTATTAGCTTGGAGGGCCTCAAATCCCCCGAAGTCGGAGACCTGGTTAACTGACATGGCGAGCTTCCTAGGCCTAGAGAAGATTAAGTTCGCCTTGAGACGGTCATTGTTAGGGTTCGCCCGGAGGTGCCAACCATTCATTGACTTCTTTGCGGAGAATTAATCGTCAGCGGGTGGGCGGGCTAGGGTAGGGTAGAATAGGGGGTTAAATAGGCGGACCTTGGAGAGATGGGAGTCGGTGATTGCACTACGTTTATTGTTCTTTGTACATTGCTTTTATACTGTTGCTGTTTGTAATGCCAAAAATACCTCATTAAAACTGTTTGTTTAAAAAAAAAAGCCCACCTGGTACACCAATGTTGGGAAATCCGCCGTCCTTCCCTGGTCTGGCCTACATGTGACTCCGGACCGACGGCAATGCCGTTGACTCTCAGCTGCCCTCCGAAATGGTCTGGCAAGCCACTCAGTTTGAGGGCAATCCGGGGCGGACCACAAATGCTGGCCCAGTCGGTGATGGTCACATCCCGTGAAAGAATAAAGAATAACATATAAGCCTGGAGATTGGGATCTCTGCTCATAATCTAACACTTGAATCCTTGGTAAACGTCGAGGGAATATGCCCCCCCCCCCCCCCCCCCCCCCACCAATTCCCAGGCCAATATACCTTCTCCAAGCTGCAATGCCCAGAACTGTACACAGTATTGTGTATGTGGTCTAACTTTGCATAACTGTAGAAAAACATCCTCCTCTTTATGTCCTAGCTTCAAGCTACAAGAACCCAAATTCCATGAGCCTTTTGATATAGTTTGTTCTTGGAGGGTACAGTTTTATCAGCGTGGGAGGATGATACTATGTATTGTCTTATTCTGTTGCTATGGCGTGCATACATGTTTTTAGGACCCAGTCAGAATCATCCTTGCATTACGACAATCACTTTCATTTATATATTTATATATTTCATTTATATATCTCCTTTCAGATGGTAAAAGTTACAAAGGTTCTTCACAGAATCATGAATCAGTGAAACTTGATGCACAGAGCTAAAAGAAAGGGACATTAGGATAGGTGGTTAAATACCTGGTAGCGATCAGTTTTAAACAATGCCCTCACAAGAGGAGTGAGAGGTGGAAATCTTCGGGAATAGGAATTCTGGAGCTCTGGGTCTAGACAGTTGAAGAAACAACTGCTAATTTTCAAAGTTCTATTCCGTTCGCAGACTTTCAAAGCTAATGCGCAGAGCGGACTGGGCGAGCCCTTCACCCATCTTCTTTCTGGCTCCGAAAACCAATTCAAAGTCGAATTTAATCCAATTCCTGGTCCCCACAAGAGATAAATACCCCAGATCCAAGCTGACAAGAACAGGCATACACCTCATCTCGGGCTTGATCCTATGTTTGATCTCAGTCAAAAGGCCGAGAAATAGACACTAATAATGGGGTGAAGGGAATATGGGGGGCAAGATTATAAGAACACCGTGTTCTTAACCAGCCTCTTTGTGTCCTCCTCACAGCTTACATACTCACTCATTTTTGTATCATCAGCAAAATACTCTGTTCCCTCATCTAAATCATTGATATAGATGCAAATATCTGAGGGTTGTAGGACAAGAGAAGGCTGCAGAGATAGTGGGCTGAGACACCATGTAGTGATCTGAACACAAGGACTTGCATCTGAAAATCAAGGCGCTAACCATACGGGTGACGGTGTGGATCAGCGAGTACAGGCGTCAGTGGGTGGGCAGGAAAAGATGCGAATTTTGGTTACGAGTTTTGGATGAGCTCGACCTTATTGGGGGTGGAAGATGGGATGTCGGCCAGGAGAGCTTTGGAATATTCGAGGCACGGATGAGGGTTTAGTCAGAGGAGGGCTGAAGATGGGTGACATTTACAGAGGCGGAAGGGGGAGGTCCCTGCGATGGAGCGGACACGGGGTCGGAAGTTCAGCTCAGGGCGAAATGCAATTGAGCATAGGAAATACTCAATGCAAAAGGTTCAAACAAGAGATTGAAATCAAAGCCAGAAAAATGTTGGCCATTGATGTCGCTGTGATTTGATAAAAATTGGCTCGGTTTTATCGAAGTCTGCTCCTTCAGCTGTTCATTTAGAACAATCAGTGTGGCTAGGAGAGAAACAACTATACTTGGGGGGGGGGGGGGGGGGGGGGGGGGGGGGGGGGGGGGGGGGGGGGGGGGGGGGGGGGGGGAGGAAATCAGCGAGTCTGAGCTCCGTTGTTACATTTATGCGCCGTTACAATTTCTTTTGTCTTAAGCTCGGCAACCCCTAGTCAAAATGGAGCAAGATCTCATTCAAATAGTCGATTGGTAGTACAGAATTTGAGCATTTCTGAAAAAAGAAACATGCTGTCAAAACTTTTCGTCTTGCACTCATCAGGACAGATGCAAGAATGCCAAATTTCAAAGGAGCAACAATTTATACTTGATGAGAAAAATGGCTTGATTGGCAAGCCTCCTCTGATTGATCAAGATATTTGCCATGGCAATTGCAGCAAAGAGCGATTGTCCCTCTTGAGTGCAAGTACTCCAGGTGTGGTCTCACCAAAGCCTTGTACAATTGTAGCAAGACTTCTTCACTCTCACATTCCAACTTCTTTGCAAGAAAGACCAACAAACCATTAGTGTCCCGATTTCTCAATGTACCGGCGTGTTGACTTTCCATGATTTGTAGACAAGAGCGCCCAAATCCCAAAGCATAGCATCATTGAATAGTCTTGCATCTTTCAAAAAAATGTTCCGTTTTTCCAACCAAAGTTGATAATTCCACATTCTATTCCATCTGCCACCTTCTTGTCCAATCATTTAAGCAGCCTCTCTGTATCCTCCTCACAACTTACATTCCCACCTATCTTTGTATCATCAGCAAACCTGAAGTCTTCGTATTCTGTTCCCTCATCTAAGTCATCGATATGGACTGAGGCCCATAGACTAATCCTTGCAGCACACCCTGTCAAAAATGACCAGTTTATTCCTATTCACTGCCCTCTCTGTTAATCAATCCTCAATCCATGCCAATACAATAATAATAACCTTTTATTGTCACAAGTATGAAGTTACTCTGAAAAGCCGCTAGTTGACACATTCCAGCGCCTGTTCAGGTAAGCTGGTACGGGAATTGAACCCGCGCTGCTGGCCTTGTTCTGCATCACAAACCAGCTGACTAGCCCACTGAGCTAAACCAGCGCTAATATTTGTAATTTCTCCTGTATGGAACCTTATTGAGTGCCTTCCAAAAATCCAGATATACTACATCCAGTGGTTTTCCCTTATCTACACTAGCCTCACACCTCTAAAAGCTCAAATAGATTTGTCAGACACAATTTCCCTTTCATTAAACTGCATTGACACTGCCTCAACCTTCTTTTTAATGAGGTCGCCCATTTAAGACAGAGATGAGGAGGAATTTCTTCTCTCCGAGGGTAGTGAATCTGGAATTCTTCACTGCAGATTGCTGTAGAGGCTGGGTCGTTGAGTATGTTCAAAGCTGAGAGAGATGGATTTTTATCAGACAGGGAAACAAGGATCTCATTGAATGGCAGTGCAGACTTGATGGGCCGTATGGCCTACTTGGGAGTGGCACAGTGGTTAGCGCTGATGCCTCACAACGCCAGAGACCCGGGTTCAATTGCAGCCTTGGGTGACTGTGTGGAGTTTGCACATTCTCCTTGTGTCTACGTGGGTTTCCTCCGGGTGTTCCGGTTTCTGCCCATGGTCCAAAGCTGGCCAATCCACACGTTAGGTGGATTGGGCCATGCTAAATTTCCCCTTAGTTTCCAAAGGGATAGGTGGGGTTACTTGGTTATGGAGATAGTGTCTGGATGGAGTGTTGTTTTGCACGGGATTCTATGATTCTGCTCCTGTGTCTTAAGGCTTTATGGTCAAATTCAGCACCAGCTGAAATTTGGAACCAGATTTGAGTTTACAGGTTGCCACCCAAAATTTTGAAATTGCTGGTTGACTTTTATTGATTGCGATTTAGCAAGAGAATTATCATCAGAATGTAACGCCTAACATTGCATTAGTTAACAGTAGGTTGTATGTCCCAGTGATAGGACAATTGAATCAGGAAGAAGATTCTTTTGGTTGTTCACTGTCGGCAGAGTACAGACTGTACTCACCAAGCCAGCACATGCAAAACCCAAAACAAAACATCCACCTGTGAGATGTGATTGGGCAGCACTTGCTCAACAATCCTGAGTATGCCAACAATTACATTATCAACCAGTTTAATACCAACTGTCGGGCTAATGTAAACTTGCTCGAAGCGACATACATTCATGCACAGAAAGCCGGTCTCTGCAAACAAAAGTAATATGTTCAAGCCATGCACCGTTTTTGAATTATCCAGGAGCTTGCGGAGCAGAGAGTTGCCCATTGTTTTCTCCATGGCAATGCCTCGGCCAATCGGAGTCAAGTTAGTGTAGTGTAAATTGTTGTGATTGTTTGAAATTTGGCATTCTTGTATTTGTCCTGATGAGTACAAGGTGTAAAGCTTCAGTGACATACTTCTCTTTTCACCAACATTCAAGTTAGGTTTTTTTCAAACCCTGTATTTGTCAAGCATTCCTGGCAATTGGCGAGACATGGACATCTTTTATAAGAAAATCGTTCAATTGTTCCATCCATGCAGTGAAACATCCGGCTAGGTAAAGGTCTTCAACATCAGAATATTTGTTCTGGTATTTATAGTTCGCCAAAAGGGTTAGGCTTTCTTTCACAGGCCTTCTTTAAAACATCTTTGGCTTTTTTAATGAGACACTTGTTTTCATATCTGACGATTTACACCTCACTCTGCATGATTGGCTTGAAAGTTTTTACGCAAGTTGTAGGGGAAAAAAACTTTCTGAAGTGTTGCAAGGACCTTTTCGAAAAGCCTTTCGAGATCATTGGAAAATCGGACTGATCCAATCAAAATTCCAGCTCAACAGTCGCCACTCGAGGACATAACGGTTCAAATGGTCCGCTCGCCAAGCACTTGCACTTTTTCTTCCGGCCAAACAGGAAGCACATCCTTACAGAAGGAATGATGGGAATCTGGAACATATACCCCCTGTAGTGATATGTATATACAGAGACATGTAAAGGGTTAATGATTACATCTGAGTGTGACACAACCACTAGAGGGCAACACTAGATCCCACTATAATTAAGAGAACTCAAAGGATCTTGGGTTTCATCAACCAGGAGTGACTAGACAGCAGAGTGTTAGAGAGATAGATCACAGCATAGTTAGCACGTGTCGTTTAAATTAGTTAATACTTTAATATAGATTACTTGAGTACTAATTATAGTCTGTAGAGTGTACTAACTCAATATTAATCAATTTGTTATTCAATAAATCCGTTTTGCTTTAAGTTGAAGATTGGTGGTTTCTTCAGAATCACACCATCAGATCAGAGTAACGATATATTACCAAAGAGTAATAGAACACCCCCCTCCCCTCAAAACATTGGCAAGGCTGGAGCCCGTTTGAAAGTTGCAAAACGGAGATCAGTGTCTGGGAAAACAGAGTTGAGAGAGATATTAGTAATGATCTGCTTGGATGGTGGAAATGTTTCAGGGATGACCTCAAATGCCTCCCTGAAAACATACAATCTCCACCGATCTGCGGGGGTCTCTTGCTCGAGGCCGACCAGACTGGAGGAGAAGCATCCACGGAGGTTCCAGGTGAAGGCCAAGTGCAAAACAGCGGGAGGAGTTTACCAAAATTCGAGCCTCCCACCCACCCACCTACCTTGTCAAACGCCACCTGCCCCACCTGTGGCAGAGTGCGCGGATCCGGCATTGGACGTTTCCGTCTCCTCGGGACCCACAACCCCGGCGTGGAAGAACGTCATCCTCAATCCCGAGGGGGCTGCCAAAGAAGGAGGTGCCTTGAAGGGGCTGAAGGGCTCAGTTCCGTTCCGCCATTCACATCAATCTGCCAACGCGGTGTTCCGTTCTGCCAACGCGGTGTTCCGTTCTGCCAACGCGGTGTTCCGTTCTGCCAACGCGGTGTTCCGTTCTGCCAACGCGGTGATCCGTTCTGCCAACGCGGTGTTCCGTTCTGCCAACGCGGTGTTCCGTTCTGCCAACGCGGTGTTCCGTTCTGCCAACGCGGTGTTCCGTTCTGCCAACGTGGTGTTCCGTTCTGTTCCTTTGACCGTTGTCATTCATGTGCCCAGAGAAAGGAACCTGAATTTCCGACCGTTTGAGAAATTTCCAGTCTGGAGACACTTGATGAGAAGCGAATAAACTGAAGAACCCAGGAAATGGGAGTGGGAGAAGGCGGGGCCATTCAGCCCATTCATTCAATACGATACAGCTGCTGTTGGCGGGTTCTTTGTATTTTGATGCTGTTTGTATCAAACAAAAAAATGATCATATTAGATGTTAACTTGATGCAAAAGATACTCAAGAAATTAGGTAATAATGCATTACCAGGGAATCCGAAAAGGTAAAATTATGCCCCATTTCTCTGTGGAACTATGGACATTTTCCGAAATTGGGGGAATTGAGGGGTGAGCGAATTGTTGTGCCCAAGAGGATCGAAGGGGGAGATTGGATAGGTTGTGTTAGCCAGTGTTAGCCATGGCTTTGTCCCTATCATTCTCACCTGAGTGACGAGGGCTGTGGGTTGAGGTCCCGCTCCAGAAACCTGGACACAAAATGGAGGCCGACGCTCCGATGGAGTGCCGCAATGTTGGAAGTGCTGTCTTCTGGGTGAGATATTAAATCGCATCCCTAAATTTGTCCGAAGAAGAGCAGGTGAGTGACCTCCCTTCCAAAGTTTCATTGGCCGCAAAGCACGTTGGGATGTCATGAGCTCACGAAGGGGGCTACGGAAATACAAGTCTGTTTAGAATCATAGAATCATAGACGTTTACAGCATGGAAACAGGCCCTTCGGCCCAACCAGTCCATGCCGCCCAGTTTTTACCATTAAGCTAGTCCCAGTTGCCCGCACTTGGCCCATAACCCTCTATACCCATCTTACCCATGTAACTATCTAAATGCTTTTTAAAAGACACAATTGTACCCGCCTCTACTACTACCTCTGGCAGCACATTCCAGACACTCACTACTCTCTGAGTGAAGAAATTGCCCCTCTGGGCCCTTCTAAATCTCTCCCCTCTCACCTTAAACCTATGCCCTCTAGTTTTAGACTCCCCTACCTTTGGGAAAAGATGTTGACTATCTACCTTATCTATGCCCCTCATTATTTTATAGACCTCTATAAGATCACCCCTAAGCCTCCTACGCTCCAGGGAAAAAAGTCCCAGTCTATCCAGCCTCTCCTTATAACTCGAACCATCAAATCCCGGTAACATCCTAGTAAATCTTTTCTGCACTCTTTCTAGTTTAATAATATCCTTTCTATAATAGGGTGACCAGAACTGCACACAGTATTCCAAGTGTGGTCGTACCAATGTCTTGTACAACTTCAACAAGACGTCCCAACTCCTGTATTCAATGTTCTGACCAATGAAACCAAGCATGCCGAATGCCTTCTTCACCACCCTGTCCACCTGCGACTCCACCTTCAAGGAGCTATGAACCTGTACTCCTAGATCTCTTTGTTTTATAACTCTCCCCAACACCATACCATTAACTGAGTAGGTCCTGGCCTGATTCGATCTGCCAAAATGCATCACCTCACATTTATCTAAATTAAACTCCATCTGCCATTCGTCGGCCCACTGGCCTAATTGATCAAGATCCCGTTGCAATCCTAGATAACCTTCTTCACTATCCACTGTGCCACCAATCTTGGTGTCATCTGCAAACTTACTAACCATGCCTCCTAAATTCTCATCCAAATCATTAATATAAATCACAAATAACAATGGACCCAGCACCGATCCCTGAGGCACACCACTGGTCACAGGCCTCCAGTTTGAAAAACAACCCTCTACAACCACCCTCTGTCTTCTGTCGTCCAGCCAATTTTGAATCCAATTGGCAACCTCACCCTGGATCCCGTGAGCTTTAACCTTCTGCAACAACCTTTAATCGGGTGAAGGAGTTCAGAGCAAACTTGAGCTCGACCATCGAGTGGGTGGCATAAGGAAAGGCTTCTTTACACGAAAGGTAATAGAAATCTGGAACTCAGTCCACCCACCCACTGCCCCACTCCCTCCACATCCCCTTACCCCCAAAGAGCTGTTGAGGTTGAGGGCCAGTTGAAAATTTCAAGGCCGAGATGCACCAAGTTTTGTTACATGAGGGCATTAGCCCCAAGGCTGGGTGGATGAAGTTCAGATACAGCGCAGTTGCAATCTAATTGAGTGGTGCAATCGTCCTGAGGTGGGCAGGTTTAACTCAGTTGGCTGGTTTGTGATGAGGAGCGAGTCCAACAGGGCGAGGGTTCAATCCCCGTACCCGGCTGAGGTTATCCATGGGGGCCCCGCCTTCTCAACCCCCTCGCCTGAGGTGTGGTGATCCTCGGGTTAGATCACCATCAGTCAGCTCTCCCCCATCAAAGGGAAAAGCAGAGCGCTTTGGGGATCTGAAAGGGGCGACAGAAATGCAAACCTCGTTTTACTGCAGGTCTTGCAGGCAAGTCTGTTGGCCGCATTGCCATTCAGTTTTAAAACACTAGGTGGGGCTGCTCCCTGTTGTCACCCCATTGAGGCGAATGAAGAGTCACATCGCTTCTGAGTTACAAAACACCGAGAAAAGCAAAGATACTTTGTCAACGGCAGGTTACAATGAGGAACTCTGAGCGGCACCTGCATCCCACCAAAATGGAAAGATGCGCAACGGTGAAGCAAACGGGAACAACTGCTATCCCAGAATCCTATTGTGTGAACAATAAAAGACAGAATTCCTCTCATGTTAGTTGAAGAGGACTCAACATTCGGGGGTGGCCCGGTAGCACAAGTGGTTAGCACTGTGGCTTCACAGCGCCAGGGTCCCAGGTTCGATTCCCGGCTTGGGTCGCTGTCTGTGCGGAGTCTGCACGTTCTCCCCGTGTCTGCGTGGGTTTCCTCTGGGTGCTCCGGTTTCCTCCCACAGTCCAAAGTTCTGCAAGTTCAGTGGATTGGCCGTGATAAATTGCCCTTAGTGTCCAAAAGGTTAGGTGGGGTTATGGGGATAGGGTGGAGGCATGGGCTTAAGTGGGGTGCTCTTTCCGAGGGCCGGTGAAGACCCGATGGGCCGAATGGCCTCCTTCTGCACTGTAAATTCTATAATTCCACAATGTTTGTTTTCTCTTGGTGTCTAGCAACAGAAAGCTGAGATGGCCTGGGCATGGTTCTTGGTTACTGTTGGTTACTGTTGCAGACTGTAGCTAGACTCTGTTTGCTTAACACTTCTTTATTAGTATTGCAGAGTAGGCTCGGAGACCTGAGGCATGGTGTTCCGACATCTCCCTCCCTCTCGAGTCTAACACGTGACCGACTAATATCAGTGATACAGCATCATCCACATCGTATATTGACATTGCCATTTTGTTAACCCTTTGCACTACTGAAGACAGAGCAGTGCCAGAGATTAGTGGACGTTCCTGTACGCACAGTAAGGTCAGAGGTGGAAGACCATGAGCGCCGGCTGTCACCAACCCCTGACCCAGGGCAGCTTGCCAAGAATCTGAAACCTGCAAGTGGCTCTCAATAACCTCTTCAACTTGAGTTACAAATTGACGGTTAGATTTCATCAGCCACCCAAGGTGCGTCACCCAACCCGGGTTGCAGGGAGATGAAGGGAGCGAGCTTTGCATTTCTGCAACGCCTGTCACAACCTCAAGATGCCGCTTGGCGGTCGATCAGGGACTTCTCAAATGTCGTCGTTTGCAAAGCAGCAAAGAACGGAAACCACCAGACAACCTGTTCCAATGATGTTAGTTGAGCGATAAATGTTGCCGGGTACGCTGGGGAGAGCCCTGTCACTCGCCTTCAGATAATTCAGTGGCATTGATTCTGCCCACCTAAGGGGATGTGTGTCCCCATCTAGAATCGCAGCTAAAACACCCGCACTGCACCGGACTGGAGTGGCACTAAAAACTCTCCATGCAAACAGAGACTTGCAACAACCAAATGACACAACTAACCAGAGGTATGTTTAAAATAGTCCTGAGACTATTTTATGGGCAGCACTGGAGCTCAGTGGTTAGCACTGTTGCTTCACAGCACCAGGGTCCCAGGTTCGATTCCCGAATTGGGTCGCTGTCTGTGCAGAGTCTGTACGCTCTCCCCATGTCTGCGCGGGTTTCCTCCGGGCGCTCCGGTTTCCTCCCACAGTCCACAGATGTGCGGATTAAGTAGATTGGACACGCTAAATTGTCCCGTAGTGTCCAAAGGTTAGGCGGGGTTCTTGGCTTACGGGGATAGGGTGGAGGTGTGGGCTTAGGTAGGGTGCTCTTTCAGGGCCGGTGTAGACTCGTTGGGCTGATCTACACTGTAGATTCTATGAGATGAGTAACTCACCTCCTGACTCCCCAAAGCCTGTTCACCATCTACAAGGCACAAGTTGATTGATTGATTGATATTTATTGTCACATGTACCGAAGTACAGTGAAAAGTATTTTTCTGTGGCCGAGGGAACGTACACAGTGCATACACAGTAGACAAAAGAATAATCGACAGAGTACATTGACAAATGGTACATCGACAAATAGGGATTGGTTACAGTGCGGAACAAAGCCAAACAAGAGCAGCATAGATGTCGTGAATAATGTTCTTACAGGGAACAGATCAGTCGGAGGGGGAGTCGTTGAGGAGTCTAGTAGCTGTGGGGAAGAAGCTGTTCCTATGTCTGGGTGTGCGGGTCTTCAGACTTCTGTACCTTCTGTCTGATGGAAGGGTCTGGAAGAAGGCAAAGCCTGGGTGGGAGGGGTCTCTGACAATGCTGTCTGCCTTCCTGAAGCAGCGGGAGGTGTAGACAGAATCAATGGGAGAATGCCAAGTTTGTGTGATGCGTGGGGCTGAGTTCACCACACTCTGCAGTTTCTTGCAATCTTGGACCGAGCAGTTGTCGTACCAGGCTGTGAGACAGCTGGACAGGATGCTCTTTGTGGGACATCTCTAGAGGTTTGTGAGAGTCGATGCAGACATGCCAAATTTCTTTAGCTTCCAAAGGAAGCAGAGACGTTGTTGGGCTTTCTTGACTGTTGCATCAACGTGAGTGGACCAGGACAGACTGTTGGTGATGGTGACCCCCAGGAACTTAAAGCTATCGACCATCTCCACTTCGGAGCCATTGATGCAGATGGGATTGTGTGTCGTACTACGCTTCCTGAAGTCGATGATCAGTTTCATGGTCTTTTCAACATTTAGAGAGAGGTTGCTTTTGGTACACCATGCAACCAAGTGATCTATCCCCCTTCTGTCGTCTGTTTCGTCGGCGTTTGAGAAACGAAGCATCACAGTCGTACAAACTCATAGATTGAATTGGAGTTGAATCTTGTCACACAGTCTTGAGGGAGTACAGTAGAGGACTGAGCGCACATCCTTGCGGGGCCCCGGTGTTGAGGACTGAAGTCAGGAGTGTGATGGAATACTCTCCACTTGCCTGGATGAGCGCAGCTCCAACAACGCTCAGGAAGCTCGACACTATCCAGGACAAAGCAGCCTGCTTGATTGGCACCCCATTCCACTGCCTCCACCACCGACGCACAATAGCAGCCGAGGGGACCATCTACAAGATGAACTGCAGGAACTCACTAGGGCTCCTTCAAAACAGCGCCTTCCAAACCCTTGATCTCTACCATCCAGAAGGACAAGGACGGCAGACACAAGGGGAAACCACCGTCTGCAAGTTCCCCTCCAAGACGTACACCGTCCTGACTTGGAACTATATTGCCGTTCCTTCGCCGTCGCTGGGTAAAAATCCTGGACACGGTACCGTGCATGCACTTGCACCACATTGCCTGCAGGGGTTCAGGAGGTGGTTTACCTCCATCCTCCCGACTGAAATTAGAAATCGACGCCCACACCCCCTGAAAGAATTAGTACTGCATCGTGTGTCCCACAATCTACGGACCAAGTTGGGAAGGGGCGGGTAGGAGGGAAGGTGGCAGGAGCTGGGTGGGTTTGACTGAATGGAGCCCCGCATGATTTCAAGTAACAATTGCATTGGCGTCCCCATGTCTTCATTGGGCCCTGATTTCAAGTTATTGCCTGTCCCGTGCCTGAGGTTAAACTGGCATTGGGCAGGAAAGCATTCAGAATGGAATGTGAACCAGCCCCCGATTTAACAATTGCCTCAGGCGGGTTGCGTTCAGATTGGACTGTAGGGTCTCAAGGACACTTTATGCATTGTCCAATGGATTATTTACCTACACTAGGGAATTTGCAAACTTTTGGGATCCTCCTAAATTTTAACCTAACATCATTGGAAAGTGAGCGTGAGTAAATCATTTTGCTTCCTATTGTTTTATTTCAGTGGCAATGGACATGAAATAAAAGGAGTTTAGAATTTATTGAAGAGGAATTAACGTGCACACATCCACTCTCACACGCATACATTCTCCCTTGCACACTCACCCTCACACACACTTTCTCCCTCACATACATGCACACACTAAAACCCATGCACGCATGCACACAAACAAGCACTTATATTAATAATAATAATCTTTATTAGTGTCACGAGTAGGCTTACATTGACACTGCAATGAAGTTACTGTGAAAAACCTCTAGTCGCCACATTCCGGCACCTGTTCGGGTACACAGAGGGAGAATTCAGAATGTCCAATTCACCTAACAGGCACGTCTTTCGGGACTTGTAGGTGCGCCCAGAGGAAGCCCACGCAGACACGGGGAGAACGTGCAGACTCCGCACAGTCAGTGACCCAGGCCGGGAATCAAATCCGTGTCCCTAGCGCTATGAAGCAACAGTGCTACCCTCTGTGCTACCGCCAGTGTGCTAACCCACTTGGCTAGACAGCTGGTTTGTGATGGTGAACGAGGCCATCAGCGCGGGTTCAATTCCCGTACCGGCTGGGGTTATTCATGAAGGCCCCGCCTTCTCAGCCTTGCCCCTCGCCCGAGGTGTGGTGACCCTCCGGTTTAATCACCAACGGTCAGCTCTCCCTGTCGAAGGGGAAAGCAGCCTGTGGCCATTCCTGGGACTGCGGCGACTTTACCCGATCCATTTGTGATTTGGCCATCGACCCAATTGCAGAGAACAGAGAGCTGCAAAGCTATTGTTGTGGGCAGATGTGGAACGTGTTGAGTACAGACACAGCTGGAAATGACGTAAATGCTCAAGGAAGAAACAAATCATTCTACAATGACGGTGCGATAAGAAGAAGCTGTTTATGACACAAAGGAATATAGGGAAAGTTACAACAAATTATTGTGATGAGGATAGATCAAAAGGTGACATGGGAGTAGGTTATTTGTCCGCGTTTTCAAGGATGCTTACGTATTCCATCAGCAATTTTATATGAGATTAACATTTAAATCCTCAAGGAAATATTTGGGTTTATTTAGGGGTTTTTGTTGCACAATAATTGATGAACCAATAATGCTGACTCATACTGTGGAGTTGCTTCTGACTGTAAGAAGAGATAGAAATTACTGGGAGCAGCAAACGGGAACCACAATCTTAAAATCCCCACCCTTGTCTTCAGGTCCCCCTCGAACCTCGCCATTCCAGCCCTCTGCAACCTCCGCCAGCCTCACAACCCCGGACCGGCGTGTCTGTTCCAGCCGAACTCTGGCTTGTGGAGCGTCCCTGATGTTCCACATTCAGCTGCCCCAGCTCTGGGATTCCCCCCTCAACACCTTCTTCTTCGACCCAAGGTTTTGGGGTCATCTGACCTGATTATCTCTATCTGACTCAGTGTCATATCTTGTTCTATAATCATCCTGTGAAGTCCCGGGGGGCATTTAATAATGTCAAAGGCACTATATAGATATATGTTGTTGTTGTAAATCTCTTCATTTCTCTTGACTCCCTCTCCCCTATTTTAAAACACTCTTTGAATCCCATCTCTTTGGTCGAGAATTTGTTCACCAGTCCTAATATGTTTGTACATGGCCCAGGATCACACTTTGTCGATTACACTAATAGGATGTGGCATTGCACCGCAAGGCGTTTCTTGAGGGAAACATTTTACAGCTATTTGACTGTAGTGTACTTCACCCTCACTCTTTCTTTTGTTATTTTTTTCATTTTAAAGCGCCCAATTTTATTTTTTTCCAATGAAGGGGCAATTTAGTGTGGCCAATCTGCCTACCCTGCACATTTTTTTGGGTTCTGGGGGTGAGTCCCACGCAGACACGGGGCGAATGTGCAAACTCCACACGGACAGTGACCTGGGGCCGGGATCAAACCCGGGTCCTCGGCGTTGTGAGGCAGCAGTGCTAACCACTGTGCCGCCGTGCCATCTCTCACCCTCACTCTCATGAGAGACCAGACAAAGACTCTTGGAGTTATAAACAAGTCTTTATTTACAAACTATAGCGAGGACTGTTGGCACTCCAAACAGGACACCAGAAAAGCCCAGATTCAAGAATGGTGCAGACCGTTATACTTTGAGATTCGATTGCAAGAATTTAGCATATACCAATCATTTGTTACAGGTTCGCTATGTCCAATCATGACTATCGATTGAGATTACATCATGCATAGCATATGAGAATACTTTATTAAAATTTTTTATTTAAAAAAATATATTTTTATTCTCCATTTTCACATTTTCCTTCAAAATTTACCCCCCACCAACAGACAGTAAACGGTAACAAATGCAAAATCAATCCCCTTAACAATACCAACGATCCCATCCTCCCACCACCCCAAACAACGGCTCACCTGTCAATATATGCATCCAATAAAACAAACCCTCCCATGATGGAAACAAAAACTAAAGGAGAAAAAGAAAAAGGAGTCCTTGACCGGACCGCCCATGGTCACCATTGACCTATAGAGTCCCCCCCCCCCCCCCCCCCCCCCGCTCACCCACCCCCACGACGACACTCAATGCCATCCAATCTCCGAAAGAGTACCGTACATGATACCCAAGAGTTGTACACACTCCCCCCTCCAACTCCTCCCGTCCACTGCCTCTTGTAAAACTCCTCCTCCCAACCTCGGTTCCTTCCCCCCAACTTTCCACCCCGGCTAGACCCCTCGGACCCTGTTCTGCCAGGCTCCGATGGCCACAGCCCCTCCCCCCACCTCACTCCCGTTCACTGGCCGGCTTAAACCGGCCAGCGTGAAGGCCCCCGCCCGGGTCCCGTTCCCCCTTGCCCAGCCCTAGGAAAGCCCAGAGATCTCCTTTTTAGCACACAAACCCCGCATATCCACCTACACCCCAAAGAGCCCTCATTTTGAGTGAAAGTCCCATCACTTCCCTTGTCCAAATATATACAACATTGGCTCTTTTAGCCCCTACACCCGCACGCAGTGAAACAAAAAAGAAGAAAATACAGTCATGAGGTTACATCGGCACATGGCCATTTCTCAATTTCTCAGTTCTGCCACAGTCCTTCTGCCTTCGCAAACTCCTCCGCTGCTTCCGCTGTTCCAAAATAAAAGTCCTTGAGCTTGTAAGTCACCCTCAGCTTCGCTGGATATACAATGCCACACCGCACCTTGCTAATGTACAGTGCCCTCTTCACCCTTTTGAAGGCAGCTCGCCTCCTCGCCAGCTCCACCGTAAAGTCCTGGTATACAGGTATACCAGCTCCAGCCCACTGCACCACCCGCTTCTGCTTGGCCCAGCTCAGGACCTTCTCCTTCGCACTGTACCTACGGAAGCACAGAGTCACTGCCCTTGGCGCATATGAGGATGCTTGACCAATCACATTCAAGGGCCGCATGCTTAATTAAACTATCCAATCATTACAAAGGCACATAAGTTGTCTTGAAATCGGGCGGCATGTGGCACAATGGTTAGCACTGGGACTGCGGCACTGAGTGTCACGATATTCAGATAAACATCATGGTGCAAACACACATACACACTGATGGACAGATCAACGGACCAATCAATACACACAGCCAATCACAGGCAAGAGCATACACACTATAAAACAGGGAACACGACACTTCCCGCTCATTCCAGCAGGAGACAGCTCAGGGCACAGAGCTCACAGCAAGCCACTCAGACATTCACCATGTCCTGAGTGCTTCTCAAAGATAGTGTTAGGGCTAGGTCCACAGGTTAGAGGGTAATGAATGAACCACAGTAACCAGTTTACAGATGTTGTTATTGTTAGTAATGAAACTGAGTTGTACCATCCGCAACCGTGTTGGTTCGTCTGTGTAGCAGAGCACCCAACACGACATAGTACCAGGATTGGAACCCAGTAACTGTGAGACCTACCTACGCATCTTAAGAAATCCGCCATCCTGCGCCATGGACACCGTCAGCCTGCCGCAGCCGCTCCAAATCGCTGGAAACCTCAGCGTCAACTGGAAGCTGTTTAAACAGCGCTTCCAACTCTTCCTAGAAGCCACAGACAGGGAGAATGCTTCGGATACCAGGAAAATCGCCCTCCTCCTCTCCACGGCAGGGCAACACGCCATCCACATCTACAACTCCCTGGTGTTCGCGGAAGGTGAGGACAAGACTAAGTACAAGACGGTCCTTCTCAAACTCGAGCAACACTTCAGCGTCGAGGTAAATGAGAGTTTTGAGAGGTATCTCTTCCAGCAGCGCCTGCAGGGTAAGGATGAGCCCTTTCAATCTTTCCTTACGCACCTCCGTATCCTCGTGCAGTCCTGCGGATACGACACCACCTCCGATTCAATGATTCGGGACCAGATTGTTTTTGAGGTCACCTCGGGCACCCTACGCCAGCAGCTCCTCAAAATTAAAAGCCTCACCCTAGCCACCGCCATCGAAGCCTGCGTCCTCCATGAAAACGCGACCAGCCGCTACTCCCAATTCCACGTGGCCGAATCGGCACGGCAGGGGTCCTACGCAGCCGAATCAGCAGGGCAGGGGTCCTACGCAGCCGAATCGGCACGGCAGGGGTCCTACGCAGCCGAATCGGCAAGGCAGGGGTCCTACGAGGCCGAGCGGGTCCAGGCGATTGAGTTCCTCCTGGCCGAGGGCGGCCATTTCGCACGCTTTCCACGGCCTCCCGCGCTTGTACGCGCCAAAAGAGACGTCGACGCAGAGGGACGTGATGCGCAGTCGCGCTCTACGCAGGACCGCACCGTGCATACGCGATGGCGCAACGAACGCCATGACGTCACGACGTGCGGCAACTGTGGATCCGCACATTTAAAGCGGCAATGTCCGGCAAAGAACCGACAATGCCTCCGCTGTGGCAAGATGGGCCACTACGCTGCCTGCTGTCGAGCAGCTCAACCTGCCAACGCTCCCCAATTCCGCCAGCCTCGCAGGGACGTGCAGACCATTCAGCCTCCGCACTCTGAGTCATACCCGGACGATATACAAACTGGTGATACAGACGACCGGGAAGCCTTCCGTGTTGCGGTCATTGACAGGAACCGGATGTCTCCAAGCAGGACCCACCAGCCGATGCCAGTGAACAGTGTCAATCCGGGTGATGAATGGTGTGCCACCCTAACGGTCAACCGATCGCCAATAACATTCCGTTTGGACACTGGTGCCTCCGCCAACCTAATAGCATGGTTAGCCTTCTACGCCTTGAAGGTCAGACCACCAATTCGGCCATCCCGTTGTAAGATGGTCGACTACAACGGAAACGATATCCCGGCCATGGGATCCTGCCAGCTCCAGGTGACACACAATACATACATGGCCACACTGTCCTTCAAGATAGTTGGATCATCGAAGGACTCCCTGCTAGGCGCACAGGCATGCAAGGTTCTCCACCTCGTTCAGCGGGTACACGCTCTGTCTCCTGAAGGCACATCAGACTTCCCGGATGCAGAATTCAGGGCGCAGCTCCACTCGCTCCTCGTCCATAACCAGGAGGCATTCGAAGGCATGAGCACACTGCCCTACACTTACAGAATACGCCTCAAACCGGATGCCACCCCGGTCATTCACGCACCTCACAGGGTCCCAGCGCCACTCAAAGACCGCCTCAAGCAGCAGCTGCAGGATCTCCAGGACCAAGGGGTGCTATCCCGGGTCACGGAGCCCACTCCATGGGTCAGCTCCATGGTGTGCGTTAAGAAGCCCTCTGGCGAACTCCGGATCTGCATCGACCTGAAAGACCTGAACAACAACATCATGAGGGAACACTACCTACCCCATACCCAAACGGGAAGAGATCACGAGCGAAATGGCCCAGGCTAAAATTTTCACAAAGCTTGATGCCTTGAAGGGTTTTTGGCAGATCCAACTGGATCAGTCCAGCAGGAAGCTGTGCACCTTCAACACTCCTTTCGGCAGGTTCTGCTATAACAGAATGCCGTTTGGCATCATCTCGGCATCCGAGGTATTTCACAGAATCATGGAACATCGAAGGGGTGCGCGTCTATGTTGACGACGTCATCATCTGGTCCACCACACCACAGGAGCACATCAGTCGTCTCCAGCGTGTCTTTGCTCGGATACGGGAACACGGCCTGCGCCTCAACCGAGCCAAGTGTTCTTTTGGCCAAACTGAGCTAAAGTTTCTGGGGGACCACATATCCCAGCCAGGAGTGCGTCCGGATGCAGACAAGGTGACAGCTATTACAGCCATGCCGCAGCCGGCAGACAAGAAGGCAGTGCTACGCTTTCTCGGGATGGTCAACTTCCTGGGGAAGTTTATTCCCAACCTTGCCTCCCACACAACGGCTCTTCGCCACCTGGTAAAGAGGTCCACGGAGTTCCAGTGGCTGCCCGCACACCAGAAGGAATGGGAGGAGCTCAAAATTAAGCTCACCACAGCCCCGGTATTGGCGTTCTTCGACACCTCTCGAGATACGAAGATCTCGACTGATGCCAGTTAGTCCGGCATTGGGGAGGTACTCCTGCAACGGGATGACACTGCATCATGGGCCCCGGTCGCCTATGCCTCGTGGGCCATGACCCCACAGAACAGCGCTATGCGCAGATCGAGAAGGAGTCCCTGGGTTTGTTAACCGGCATAGACAAGTTCCACGACTACATGTATGGTCTCCCCCAGTTCACCGTGGAAACCGGCCATCGCCCCCTGGTCAGCATCATACACAAGGACCTGAACGAGATGACTCCTCGCCTCCAGCACATCCTGCTCAAGCTCCGGAGGTACGACTTCCAACTGGTCTACACCCCGGGAAAGGACCTCATCATTGCGGATGCCCTATCCAGAGCAGTGAGCACACCGCCCGATTCGGAGGGATTCGTCTGTCAGGTCGAAGCGCAGGTGGCCTTCACATCGGCATATCTGCCAGCTGATGATTCAAATCTGGCCCGTATTCGCCAGGAGACTGCGGCTGACCCCCTTCTCCAACGTGTGATGTGCCACATAATGGGAGGGTGGCTCAAAGGACAGTGCCCACTATTCTACAATGTCCGGGACGACTTGGCCGTCATTGACGGTGTCCTCCTAAAGCTGGACCGGATTGTGATTCCACACAGCATGCACAAGCTGGTCCTTGACCAACTGCACGAAGGCCATCTGAGGGTTGAGAAGTGCAGACGGAGGGCCCGAGAAGCTGTATACTGGCCGGGCATCAGCGATGACATCGCCAACATGGTGCTCAACTGCCCCACCTGCCAAAGGTTTCAGCCGGCGCAACCCCCTGAGACGCTTCAGCCCCATGAGTTGGTGACGTCCCCCTGGGCGAAGGTGGGTGTGGACCTTTTTCATGCGCTTGGCAGGGACTACGTCATCATCATAGATTACTTTTCGAATTATCCAGAGGTCATACGCCTGCACGATTTGACATCGTCCGCTGTCATCAGGGTATGCAAAGACACCTTCGCTCACCATGGCATTCCGATTACTGTCATGTCGGACAATGGGCCCTGTTTTGCAAGCCAAGATGGTCTTCTTTTGCTGCTTCGTATGGCTTCACACACGTGACGTCCAGCCCTCTGCATCCCCAGTCAAATGGCAAGGCGGAAAAGGGCGTTCACATCGTCAAGCGGCTCCTCTGCAAGGCTGCTGATGCCGGATCGGATTTCTGCTTAGCCCTGCTGGCCTATCGCTCGGCCCCACTAGCCACTGGCCTCTCATCAGCCCAGCTGTTGATGGGTCGCGCCCTCAGGACCACTGTGCCATCCATTCTGGTCCCAACACCCAACTATGCTCCAGTACTGCAAAGGATGCGACAGCAGCGTGCTCAGCAGAAGGTGGCACATGACGCTCGGGCAACTGATCTTCCTGCCCTAGCGCCTGGAGACAACGTCCGCATCCACCTACCAGAGGGTGGCTGGGCGGCAACTGCCGAAATTCTCCCACGCGTGGCTCCCCGCTTGTTCCTGGTTCGCATGCCTGATGGCTCCATTCGCAGGCGCAATCGCCGGGTTCTTCACCTGCTTCTGCGCTCGCTACATGATCATACACCGGTGCCACGCCCTCCTGTTGTTCCTGATGTCGACTTTGTGGAGCTTCCTGCCACCATGCCCATTCCTCTGTCGCCTGTGGCCAGGCCCATTCCTCAGCCCGTGGACCCTGACCCACCCTTGAGCGGTCAACCCAAATTCGTCGCCCACCTACTAGGCTGGACTTATGAGCCTGTTTGAACATGGAACTCACTGACGTATTATGCCACAATGTTAATATGTTTCTCTTCTTGTCGTTTCAGGAGTTTGTTTTGATGCTTGATGTTTTACACATGTTTTGTTTATGGTACAACCTCATTGCTATGTTGCACCTGACACCTTCCTATGTATATAGTTTAGCCTCATGTACATGTTGTAGATATTGCACACACACATTCAGCTGCACTCAGTACACACCTATATTTATTACCACATAGGCACATATTCTTGTAAAAAAAGGGGGATGTCATGATATTCAGATAAACATCATGGTGCAAACATACATACACACTGATGGACAGATCAACGGACCAATCAATACACACACAACATCACAGGCAAGAGCATACACACTATAAAACGGGGAACACGACACTTCCCGCTCATTCCAGCAGGAGACAGCTCAGGGCACAGAGCTCACAGCAAGCCACTCAGACATTCACCATGTGCTGAGTGCTTCTCCAAGATAGTGTTAGGGCTAGGTCCACAGGTTAGAGGGTAATGAATGAACCACAGTAACCAGTTTACAGATGTTGTTATTGTTAATAATAAAACTGAGTTGTACCATCCGCAACCATGTTGGTTCGTCTATGTAGCAGAGCACCCAACACGACACTGAGGACCCGGGTTCGAATCCCAGCACTGGGGAATCCCAGCACTGGGTCACTGTCCGTGTGGAGTTTGCACATTCTCCCCATGTCTGCGTGGGTTTCACCCCCACAACCCAAAGATGTGCAGGGTAGGTGGATTGGCCACGCTACACTGCCCCTTAATTGGAAAAAATGAATTGGGTACTCCAAATTTATTTTTTTTAAGTTGTCTTGCAATTCCTGATATTGGTGGTCCGATATCTGGGTGTAGCCATTATATCATCTCCCTATTTCTATCAGCAGGCTTACTGCAGCCATCACAATGGTACCTTGTTACACATTGGAGAATAGACCTTGAAATGTAATGTATGTAGTTTCTCTGCCTGAAAACCAGCTTCTCAGAGACGCACTGTGGCCTTGTAATGTCTGTTACACCAGGCAATTCCATAGTCTGAATTGAAGAATTCAACTCACGAGTAAAATGGTGGACCTGTCGGTTTTATGGTGGCTACAGTATACTCTTGCCTATCTAAAGATGCCCAAATAATCCTCTTCAGTGCTTCAGAAAGGCAAGCTGCCGTTGCTGCCTTTCCACGCACGGTTAATTCAGTGTTCCGCCTGTGACGAGGCATTAAGGCGTCGGCCCTGGTTCACGTTCCCTGGGCCGTGTGGCTTCAAGACTCTACTTTAGAGTATGGTGCTGCACTGTCAGACGTGAGATGTTAAAGCAGGTCTTGTCAGCGCTCTCTCAGGACTATATGAAGAAATTCCCTCCCGGTGTCCTGATCAATACCTATCCCTCAATCAACACCTTAAAAAAAGAACTTCAGATGTCCTGGCCACTTGCTTATCTGATTTCTGTTCCTGATCTCTTGCACACGTTGTTGTCATGTTGCAATCGTGTTTACATTTCAAAAGTATTTAATTAGCTCTAGCGCTTTTGGGACACTCTATAAAAGCAAGTTCATTTGTTACTTATTGTTAGCGGCAGTACAGCTTCCGTTTGAGCCACACGGTTCTGGGGTCAACACCCACTCCAGGCAGGAACGCAAAAATCTAGACACTCACAGTGCTTTGCTGAGGGAGCGCTGCACTGTCAGAGGGGCAGCTGTTTGATTGCGATGTTAAAAGCAAGGCCTCCTCTGCTTGTTTGGTGGATGTCCGAATGGGGCTATTTTGAAGAAGGGCAGCGGAGCTATCCCCAGTGTCCTGGTCAAAAAGAAAAATCCCTAAGTTTACATCACAAAAAATAGATTATCTGGGCCACCAGCACCTTGCTGTTTGTGTGAGCTTGATACGCGCAGATTGGCAGCTGTGTTTCCCACACTCAAACAGCGACTGCTTTTAAATCATTGCATTGGCTGTAATGCACTTTGAAACATCCAGTGTCCATTAATAATAATAATAATCTTTATTATTGCCACAAGCAGGCTTCCATTAACACTGCAATGAAGTTACTGTGAAAATCCCCTAGTCGCCCCACCCCGGCGCCTGTTCAAATACACAGAGGGAGAATTCAGAATGTCCAAATCACCTAACAAGCACGTCTTTCGGGGCTTGTTGGAGGAAACTGGAGCGCCCGGAGGAAACCATAAGACCATAAGACATAGGAGCGGAAGTAAGGCCATTCGGCCCATCGAGTCCACTCCACCATTCAATCATGGCTGATTTCAACTCCATTTACCCGCTCTCTCTCCATAGCCCTTAATTCCTCGAGAAATCAAGAATTTATCAACTTCTGTCTTAAAGACACTCAACGTCCCGGCCTCCACCGCCCTCTGTGGCAATGAATGCCACAGACCCACCACTCTCTGGCGGAAGAAATTTCTCCTCATCTCTGTTCTAAAGTGACTCCCTTTTATTCTAAGGCTGTGCCCCCGGGTCCTAGTCTCCCCTGCTAATGGAAACAACTTCCCTACGTCCACTCTATCTAAGCCATTCATTATCTTGTAACGCAGACACGAGGAGAACGTGCAGACTCTGCACGGATTGTGAGCCAAGCCGGGAATCGAACCTGGGACCCTGGCACTGTGAAGCAACAGTGCCAACCACTGTGCTACCATGTGGCCCGCATGTCATCCTTTGACACCTTATTGCCTATTCAAGGAAGTCTGCAGGTGACTTGCATCGCAGTACGTTACAGGCACCAGTTTCTTATTTCACCAATATCCCGACATCCAGTTTCAACTGGGGAGTGCCAGCTGTGGGTTCAATTAAGAGGTGATGCCAATAATTGAATGGGATACAAAAGGAGGCAGTAACAACAAGGCAGAAGCAGGGACTGAATTTTTTATGAGGTGTTAATCCACACCAGGACCATTTCCTGCCATGTTTATGCATGCAGTTGTGGTCTGACTGTTAGACTGTTAAAGCTGAGATCTAACAGCAATTTCTTTTTAAATTTAAAGCACCCAATTCATTTTATTTTCCAATTAAGGGGCAATTTAGCGTGGCCAATCCACCTATCATGCACATCTTTGGGTGGTGGGGGAGAGACTCACGCAGACTATGCAAACTCCACACGCACAGTGACCCGGGGCCGGGATCGAACCCGGGTCTTCGGCTCCATGAGGCAGCAGTGCGAGCCCTCTAAAAGCAAGTTTTTGTGCGTTAACGGAAACCAACATTCTTTTTACTCTTTCGTGGGATTTGGGCTTCGCTGGCTGGGCCAGCAAGCATTGCCCATTCCTAATCAGCCTTGAACTGAGCAGCAGTTCGAGGGCATTTAAGAGTCAACCACATTGCTGTGGGTCTGGAGTCACATGCGGCCAGGTCTGGTAAGGACGGCAGATTTCCTTCCCTAAAGGGCACAAGCGAACCACAAGCGGGGTTTTTTTTTGACAATCGACAATGGTTTCTTTAGGCTTTTTAATTCCAGATTTTCCAGGGCAGGATTTGAACCTGGGTCCCCAGGTCTCAGGATTACAAATCCAGTGACAATATCACTACGCCACTGCCTCCCTCGATTATCCATACATATTCAATAAATGCAATGAATGTGTGTGTAATGTATGAAATTTAGTTTAAGATGTCACTTTCAATGATAGGATGACATCTGGAATGTTGCTGTTTGGATCAGTGAATGGGCCTAAAAGTTGAGGCTACATTCTTCAACAACCATTTGCTGAGTTCCCCTGATTTAGAATTGTAGTTAATACAAAACTTTACCATGTCGTATTTAATAATTTTAGTCCTTTGTAACATAATTTATGAACTTTTCCTGCAGCTCACTCACTTATGATCCAGTGAAATGTTGGGTCAAGGGCAGAGGCCACAGATTCATTGACAGGATTTCACTCCAGCTCCTACAAGGCCAATCAATTCCACTTCTCTCCCATTTGTGTTTCTAATTCAGCAGTATCTCTCTGGTCTTTGAGGAATGTGTTCCGCACATTTGTCAAGTTAGTTTTTTGAATTGAAGATTCACTTTGCACGGTGAATGTGGACTTTGTGAAAGTAGCCAGGGACGAATTGAATATGGGAAGTTTTATTTTAAATACATTTAGAGTACCCAATTATATATTTTTTTCCAATTAAGGGGCAATTTAGCGTGGCCAATCCACCTACCCTGCACATCTTTGGGTTGTGGGGTTGAAACCCATGCAGACATGGGGAGAATGTGCAAACACCACACGGACAGTGGCCCAGGGCTGGGATTCGAACCCGGGTCCTCAGCGCCGCAGTCCCAGTGCTGTCCACTGCGCCACGTGTCGCCCTTGAATATGGGAAATTAATTAATATCCCGCACGGAACCCACGGAGTGGGAATGTTTGTCTTCCCCGCGCTCCTTGCGGAGTTCGAGCTCCCCCGCTAGGGGCAGGGTATCTCAATCAACTAGAGTATATAAGGTTGGGTAGTAAGGCACTGACCAGGGAGGAACCAGTAGGGGTCTAGCGGGTAGTGTTCATATCGTTAGTTTAAATAAAACTTTGTTTCTTAGTTTGCTCGGTGCGGACTCTGTATTATTTACAGGCATATCACCACAATCACCTCATTGGAGACTTGTCAAAAGTAACGGCAAAAGTGGAAGCGGCCTTATTAAATTTGTGACGTATGATCCTGGAGCCAAGGCATGAGGTAGAGAACAAAAATCTGCATCAAGTCCGAACAAATGATCGACTAAAGTAATGGTTCTCAAAGTGTGGTCTACAACCGTCTTTCAGATAGTCTGCGGGTTGGACCAAAATGCAATTGACCGACAACTGGACAGACCAAACCCTCATTCCCATCAATTGTGTGATGGCCAGTTAGGGATGGCCAATGAATGTTGGCCTAGCCAGTGAAACCCATGTCCCTTGAACAATATATTTTGTTTAAAAAGGACAAGACAGGCTCCTGAGTACTCGGCACAATCTGTCTCAGACGCAAGCAAGGCAAATGGAGTTTTATACACAATATTTATTGTTACTGTTGCAAAACTAGTAGATCAGGCTTTTGGGGCTGAAAACAAAGAGGAGGAAGTGGCTGAGTGTCCGACGTAAGCCCAAAGCTCTCCAAGCTCAGAACAAGACATTACTGTTGTGACCCGTGTTCGATGTCCAGCAAAAAATATACCAAACAACTTGTGACTTGTCCAAACCAGGATCTTTATTGAATCACACGTGGTACGATAATGGTCTGTTACAGAACAAGTTATCATGGAGTTTCTTTGTACTCCCCTGGAACTACTCGTAGGCACACCAGTCCTCTTGTGCGTCTTCTCACCGGGTGTGCCCCCCCCCCCCCCCCACTTATATCTGTGTGCTTTGTCACATGACTACTGTCTCGAGACCGCGTGGTGGGTCTGTACCACCACCTGCTGGCTGGAGGTCGCACCACCAGCCACCTGCAATATTATTTACAGGCCTATCACCACAATCACCTCATTGGAGACTTGTCAAAAGTAACGGCATTCTGGCAGCATGGTGGCGCAGTGGGTTAGCACTGCTCCCTCACGGCGCCAAGGTCCCGGGTCCCGGGTTCGTTTCCGGCTCTGGGTCACTGTCCGTGTGGAGTTTGCACATTCTCCCCGTGTCTGCGTGAGTTTCGCCCCCACAACCCAAAGATGTGCAGGGTAGGTGGATTGGCCGCCCTTAATTGGAAAAAATGAATTGGAGACTCTAAATTTATTGTTAGAAAAGTAACGGCATTCTCCCCGTTAATTTGAATGAGTTGTGTGTGGCGGTGAGTGAATACGGGTGAGGTAGAACTGGTAGATTTTCCCAGGGTCTTTTTGCCTTTATGTAGAGAGACTGTTAAAGCTGAGTTTCTTTTCCTGAGTGCAGAGAGGGTCAAAGAGATTTGATAGAAATGTTCAAAACCATTTGGTAGAGTAAAGAAGGAGAGGTGGTAGCAAAGTCAACAATCAATTTCAGGAGACTACCAAAAGGGGGAATCGCATTTTGTTTTGACACAGTGAGGCGTTGCGATTTGGAATGCATTGCCTGAAATGAGGGGCGGAGATGTGGAAGCGGGTTTGATAAGAATATTGAAAACAGTATTGGATGAATTCGTGAAGGGAAGCATCTTGAGGGGTGGCACGGTGGCACAGTGGTTAGCACTGCTGCCTGACGGTGCCGAGGACCCGGGTTCGATCCTGGCCCTGGGAAAAAAGAATTGGGTACTCTAAATTTAAAAAAAAAGTGAAGCATCTTATTGAAAAAGTTCAGGGGAGCGGAATGAACTGTAAAGCTTCACCAAAGAGCCAGCACAGATGTAACCGGCCAAGTGGCCCCCTGCGCACACTTATCCTTTTATGATTCAAAGCAGCTTTATATTCCAAGTCCTCTTGCCTCAGCCCCACTCTTGGCTGCCTACTCCTCCCTCCCTCCCTCCCTCCTTCCTTGAGAAATGAATGGAGTGAACAAGTCGGCCCAAAGGTTGCAGGAAAAGCCAGGGAAAAGCAGGATGGGAAGAGGTGAGGACAAGGAGGCTGTACAAACAGCACCTAATTTCTGACGGTTCATGAATGGAAAATGTTGCTTGGTAAGCTGGGTGTCCTCATTTCCAGCAGTACATTGGAAGCATTCCATTGACATGTACACTGCCAGAAGGCACATTAGCGTGTGAAAGCTCGAGCTGTCTTCCAGAGCCTGTCATGCGATTAACTGATTGCATAATATAAGAGTTAACGCTGTTAATAGGGTGAAGGCAAGTATTTGTCAGTGTTGACATATTGTGAACTCTGCTAACCCACTGATCTTTGCCCCCCCTCCCCGGGCCTTGTTTCCTTCTCGGTCGCATGAAACATAATCCCATCCCATCCTTTCTGTGCCAGCTGTAAACTTTTATTTTTTAGCAAATCCCAACAACCCGGCTGCCTCGCTGAGTGCGAGGGCCCGCTTAGCACCTTGACGCTTGTAAGCCATGGGAGTGGTCGAAACGGCGACTCGCTTGTGTCTGATGAATGCCAGCTGAGTCGGTGGATGCGGCAGTGTTTGGCTGACTTTCCTCGCCAACCTCCAATCTAGCCTCAGTTTGCCCGCTACTTGATCCGAATAGACCTACCAATTAGCAGAAGGATCAGACTCAGGGGGCGGCTGCGCTCTCTGGAGGAATGCTTCGGGAAAGACTGAATGACGGGGCAGAGTTCCTATGCACGTACACCATCCACAAAGGAATTAAAAAAGAAACTGGCTCCACGCCAACAGCTACAATGCCACTGCATTTGACTTCTAACTTGGGAATTCACTGTGCAAATCCCAATCTCAGTTAACATTCCCCCTTGGTGTTCCTTAGTGGAGGGAGGCTCCACACCCTCGGCTGTGTTCCCAGTGCCGGTAGTGGCTTGGATGGAGGCTTATCGCCTCTGAGTCATGAAGGTGAAAATGTTCTGACAGAGATCTGAGCACTAGAGGGCGACGCTGGGGGAGTGCTGCTCTGTCAGGACCGTTGTGTCTCCAGTGAGATGATAAATCAAGGCCCAGTCAACCCTAACAGGTGGATGTAAAACCAGGGACTAATTCGAAGGGTGGCAGCTGAGTTCCTGCTACTATTTCATCCCTCCACCAGCAACACAAAGAGTGGACTACCTGGTCATTTGACACAGTCTTGGCTCTCTGATCTTGCTATGAGCAAACTAGCGGCTGCACTTTCTACTTTACAACAGTAACCAACTTCAAAAGAACTTTATCGTCTGCAGAAGCTCTGGATAGTTCTGAGGTCAGGAAAGGCGCTATATAAATGCAAGTTCTTTCTTTCTTTCGGTGGAGCCTTGCGAGGAAAGGTTGACTGGAGAGAAATTCATTTCCACACAGCTCAAGCTAATCGACCAGTGATTGGAAGTGTTTAAGTGTGGACTGTCCCACTCTGGAATTTTTGCCTTCATGGCGAAAGGAATAGAGTATAAAAGTTGGGAAGTGTTGCTGCAACTGTAGAAGGCATTGGTAAGATCGCACCTGGAGTACTGAGTACAGTTTTGGTCCCTTTATTTGAGGAGGATGTAGTTGCATTAGAGGCAGTTCAGAGGAGGTTCATTAGATTGATTCCAGAGATGCTGGGCTTGTCCTTTGCGTAGACATTGAGCGGTTTCGGCCTATACTCTCTTGAGTTTAGAGGAATGAGAGGAGATCTAATTAAGGTATGCGAAATGATAAAAGACATTGACAAAGTAGACATAGATTGGACACTTCCTCTTGTGGGGCAATCTAGAACGAGAGGTCATAATTTTAGGATAAGGGGGAGCAAATTTACAACAGAGATGAGGAGAAATTGCTTCTCTCAAAAGTGATCTGTGGAATTCACTGAGTAAATTTAAGGAGCGGGACAGATTTTCAATTAGTGATGGGTTGAAGGGTTATGGAGAACGGGCAGGAGAATGGAATTGAGGCTGAGAGGAGATCAGCCATGATGGTATTGAATGGTGGAGTGGACTCGATGGGCTGGATGGCCTACTTCAGCTCCGAGTTCTTATGTTCTTATATTCCAAACTAGTCATCCACAGGCCCGGGCTAAAGCTCTGGGGACATGGGTCGAAATTTCACCACGGCAGCTGGTGGAATTTAAATTCAGTTAAGAAAAATCTGGAATTGAAAGTTAGTCTCAGTAATGGGGACCAGGAAATTATCTGCAATTGTCGTAAAAAAACGTCTGATTCACTGACTCCTTTGGGGACGAAATCTGTCATCGTGGCCTACACTAGACTCCTAAGTCTGTCCTCTGCAATGGCCCAGCAAGCCGCTCAGTTTTAAAAAAAATTCAGAGTACCCAATTCATTTTTTCCAATTAAGGGGCAATTTAGCGTGGCCAATCCACCTACCCTGCACATCTTTGGGTTGTGGGGGCGAAACCCACGCAAACACGGGGAGAATGGGCAATGTCCACACAGACAGTGACCCAGAGCCGGGATCGAACCTGGAACCTCGGCGCCGTGAGACAGCAGTGCTAACCACTGCGCCACCGTGCTGCCCCACAAGCCACTCAGTTTAAGGAAGGAGCTCTGCTGTTCTTACCTGTTTTGACTCCAGATCCACAGCAATGCCATTGACTCTTAAGTGCCCATTGAATTAGCCCAGTTAAAGGGCAATTAGAGATGGGTAACAAATGATGGCCACGTGAATCTGTGGCATTCCCTGCCCAGTGAAGCAGTTGAGGCCACCTCGCTAAATGTTTTTAAGGCACAGGTTTTTGAACGGTAAAGGAATAAAAGGTTATGGTGAGCGGGCGGGTAAGTGGAGCTGAGTCCACAGATAGATCAGCCATGCTCTCATTGAATGGCGGAGCAGGCTCGAGGGGCCAGATGGTCTACTCCTGATCCTAGTTCTGATGTTCTTGCAAGTGATGCCCACACATCTTGATGGAATTTTTTTTTTAAACCATCTTCTATTCTAAATAAGTTAATTCCCAGGACCTCACAGCTTTCCTTCTGCAATCCAGGCACATTCAAAAACCCAAAGTCGACTCTAACCACAAGGTACACCCAACCTTATACGCAACTCTCTCAAATGTTGGTGAGGTAAATCGGAACCCGTTGGAACAATCTAACCTCGTTGGCAAATCATTGGGGGGACTGTTCAGAGAGCTTTGATTGCTGACTTGGCCTGTTGCCTCCTCTCCAGATGCTGATGTCTGCACTGGCTCACCTTGCGAGCAGCAGTGCACGGATAACTTTGGGCGAGTTGTGTGTACCTGTTATCCCGGATACCGCTTTGACCGGGAGCGGCACAGAAACCATCAGACCCCCTATTGTTTAGGTAAGACCTTTCAACCTATCTGCAAGGTGCTGATCTCCACCCTCAACAACGAGATCAATCCCACCTTGTTTTTATTACTTTAAATGCAACATATGATCACAGAATTGCACGGTACATTTGGACCATTGCGTATGGACAGACAGTACATTGCTGAACACAATTCATTGCATGAAAAGAATTCTCCTCCTGTCACCCCAACCCTTCTATCAATTAAATCCGTGTCCTCTGGTTGCCAATTTTTCTGCCAATGGAAACGATGCCTTCTTAAACGAGCAAAACTCTTTATGTTTTTGAACCTCTATTAAATCTCCCCTTAATGTTCTCTGTTCTAAGGAGAACAATCCCAGTGCCTCCGATCTCTCCACAAAGTCCCACAGCTTTGATGTCACATTCATAAATCTCCTTTGCACCTTCTCTAAGTCCGTGACATCTGTCCTAACGTGTTGGGCCCAGACAAACCCTTAAAGCAAGCCCAACGGTGCAGTGGGTAAATGCACTGCGCAGTGTGGTAGCAATTGTGTTCATTTGTTCAATTGGTCTATATTTGATCGCCAAAGTCTGGTAACTGACCTTTGCTCACTGCGCTTGCTGGCTTCAGCCTGGGCGTTGACTCAGAGAAAAGCACACATGCTAAACAGTTGGAGCTGGATGCTGCTGAAAGCACGAGGGGGTAGACATTTTAAATTCTGTAAATATTGTTCCCACGCGCTCAGAAATTAGCGTCATCCCTGCATTACCTTGAGAGAAAAAATCACATCTATCAAATGCACATCAGTGGCAAGTCATAATGACAAAGGAGGTCACGTGTTAATTGTTTGACCTGTCTCTTCAGTTTGCTGGTTTCAGCTGGAGACCACGTGCTGGGTGTTAGGATTCATCTTGGTGTCAGGCAGGGGGCAATTGGCCAGGGCTCCTGACCCCTGCTGGAAATGGGATTGATGTAAACAATAGGTCAGGACCTTATTAGGGGTCAGCTACGATAGCCTTTGCGGTAAATTGGATTGACCCCAATTTTCGTCTCAGACGAAGCTCAAAAACACGGTCCCAGGTTCGATCCCAGGTGGAGTTTGCACCTTCTCCCCGTGTTTGCGTGGGTTTCGCCCCCACAACCCAAAGATGTGCAGGTTAGGTGGATTGGCCACGCTAAATTGCCCCTTAATTTGAAAAAATACTCTAAATTTAGAACAAAGAACAAAGAAAAGTACAGCACAGGAACAGGCCCTTCGGCCCTCCAAGCTTGCGCCGACCATGCTGCCCCGTCTAAACTAAAATCTTCTCCACTTCTGGGTCCGTATCCCTCTATTCCCATCCCATTCATGTATTTGTGAAGATGCCCCTTAAATGTCACTATCGTCCCTGCTTCCACTACTTCCTCCGGTAGCGAGTTCCAGGCACCACTACCCTCTGTGTAAAAAAACTTGCCTCGTACATCTCCTCTAAACCTTGCCCCTCGCACATTAAACCTATGCCCCCTAATAATTGACCCCTCTACCCTGGGAAAAAGTCTCTGACCATCCACTCTGTCTATGTCCCTCATAATTTTGCAGACCTCTATCAGGTCGTCCCTCAACCTCCGTCGTTCCAGTGAGAACAAACCGAGTTTATTCAACCGCTCCTCATAGCTAATGCCCTCCATACCAGGCAACATCCTGGTAAATCTCTTCTGCACCCTCTCTAAAGCCTCCACATCCTTCTGGTAGTGTGGCGACCAGAATTGAACACTATACTCCCAAGTGTGGCCTAACTAAGGTTCTAAACAACTGCAACATGAAAAGAAAATCCATAACAATTAAAAAATAGGGCGACACGGTGGCGCAGGGGTTAGCACTGTTGCTGCACGGTGCCGAGGACCCCAGTTCGATCCCGGTCCCATGTCACTGCCCGTGTGGAGTTTGTACATTCTCCCCGTGTCTATGTGGATCTCACCCCCACAACCCAAAGATGTGCAGGATTGACCATGCTAAATTGCCCCTGAATTGGTTAAAAAAAAATTGGGCACTTTAAATACCTAGGCCCGTGACCCTGTAACCCCATCTAACCTTTTGGATACCAAGGGACAATTTAGCATGGCCAATCCACCTAACCTGCACATCTTTGGGCTGTGGGAGGAAACGGGAGCACCCGGAGGAAACCCACGCAGACACGGGGAGAAAGTGCAAACTCCATAGTCACCCAAGATCAGAAATGAACCCGGGTGCCTGGCGCTGTGAGGCAGCAGTGCCAACCACTGCTAACCACTGTGCCACCATGCTGCCCAGCTATGCTGATAATGCAAGCCAGACTGTAGCACAATACACGCATCAGGAACTGCATTCACCCGTGTCCCTTCCTTCCGTCAAAGCAATCCCAGCTACCCATCCATCTTGTTCAATCCTTTGTCATTCCCGAAACACACCTAATTGCCCCGGAGTTGTTTTACACAACCCATTTTGATGTCAGTTCACTGAACCTGTCCATTATTCTTTGGGGGAACTGTTTCATCTAACTTTTCATATTACGGCAACAGTGAAACATTTTGACAAGGATCCGCTTCTTTTCAAACACGTTGCGGCAGTGAGCAATGGGAGTTCAATTCTGAAAAGCCAGGTGGTGAAGGATGATACTGTAGCCAATTTTTACTCAGTCTTACATTTATTTGCAGAATGAAACATTACAAGCATATACCTCCTAACCCAACCACACACCACAGTTTCAGTAAGTGCCTCTTTTTATATGCTTAAGTGGAACCTCAGTTAATGCCTTTCACCGACATATAATTACAACACAATTGATATCCAATTAATAATCATAATTATACAATGATGACAACTAACAATGTGTTTGAATCAGCTTTTCCAAATAAAATCTTCCTTAATCTTTCCTCATCACGCAAAATCCTTGACACCTTCATTGCTTTATAGTATCTGGACTTCTCCCCAAAATGTGATGAGCAATATGTCATTGATATTAACGTGACAATGCCAATTCCTACAGATCTGATCTATAATAAATGCAAATCCTATTGTTCAGAGTGCAATGATACTTTGAGGAGTGAAACTCAAATGTTCCTGAATATCTTTTCACAGTAACTTCATTTGAAGCCTACTTGTGACAATAAGCGATTTTCATTTTCATTTCATTTTTCATTTCATCTTAAGAAGCCTGATTTTTTTTTTCCCCCACATGAATGTTCAAGCAGCAGACATAGTAATCAACAAATTAGCGATTGTTGCAAAGTGTCAATGACCTGTTTAATTAACGATTAATTAAGTGTTGATCAAACAGGGCAGCACGGTGGCGCAGTGGGTTAGCCCTGTTGCCTCACGGCACCGAGGTCCCAGGTTCGATCCCGGCTCTGGGTCACTGTCCGTGTGGAGTTTGCACATTCTCCCCGTGTTTGCATGGGTTTCGCCCCCACAACCCAAAGATCTGCAGGATAGGTGGATTGGCCACGCTAAATTGCCCCTTAATTGGAAAAAATTAATTGGGTACTCTAAATTTTAAAAATAAAGTTGATCAAACAGACTTTGTGTCTAATTAACAGAAACATATTTTCAATGCGAAACGGTTTCTGAAGATTATGCAGCTGACGTGGAATTATGTTGTGGTCCATGCTCCCAGCTTATGCACCTTTGTTACATAAAGTAAGTAAAGTCTGGCGGCACGATGGTTCAGTGGTTAGCACAGCTGCCTCATGGCGCTGAGGTCCAAGGTTCGATTCCGGTCCCGGGTCACTGTCTGTGTGGAGTTTGCACATTCTCCCCATGTTTGCGTGGGTCTCATACCCACAACCCAAAGATGTGCAGGGTAGGTGGATTGGTCCGCTAAATTGCCCCTTAATTGGAAAAATTAAAAATAAAATAAAACAATAAATAATAAGTAAAGTCGCCATAGTCCCAGATGACCATAAGCTGCTTACCCCTTTGAGGGGGGCGAGCTGACTGGTGGTGAATTAACCTGAGGATCACCACACCTCAGGCGAGGGGCAAGGTTGAGAAGGCAGGGCCTTCCTGAATAACCTCAGCCGGTTATTGAACCAGGAATTGAACCCACGCTGCTGGCCTCGCACTGCATCGCTAAACCAAGCTAAACCGGTTCCCGGTAACCTTTGTTCCATATTGATTTGTGGAATACTTTTGAACAGGGATCAGGAAAAAGAGAAAATGAACCGAAGGTTTTGCTCACATGTGTTATCAATTGCCGCTGAGACAATGGGCGCCTTCCGAAAACCACTTCTTTGATTTTCGTCAAGTCTTAAAGATGCGGAGTAAGAGATGAATGAAGCTTAATGGAGCTGAATGGTGAAAAGAAAGTAAATTTGTCCTTCAGGGAAAATCATTTCCTTTTTGCCTTTCCCTAACATCCCTTTTGGCATTTAATAATCCCTGCCTGCCTGCCCCACACTGGCAGTGCGTACCATCTGCAAGACGCACGGCAGCTACTCGCCAAAGCTCCTTTGACGGGAAACCTCTGCCACTCAGAGTGGCAAGGCCAGCACGTGCATGGGAATGCCGCCATCTCCAAGTTACCCACCAAGCCACACATGATGCTGCCTTGGAACTATGTCGCTGTGCCTTCCCTGTCACTGGCCCAGGAATCTGAAGCTCCTTTTCCTAACAGCACTGTGGATGTTCCTACAGTGCTTCAGGAGGGCGGCTCGCCACCACCTCCTCGAGGGAAATTTAGGGACCGGCATAAAATGCCAGCGTAGCCAACGACACCCATAACCCATGAGCTCATTTTTAAACTCCTATCGTAGATCTTTCCAATTTCACTTTCTCCATTACCAGCCCCCAACCCACACTTGCCACCCTCGACTTTTCTCTGCCGCTGCACCTGTCTAAAAACGGTTAAATCTGATGAAAGTTGAGATTTTAACTGTTTCAAGGTGGTGTATTTCCAGCACTTTCTCTTTTCATTGAAAACCTATTATTTAGCAGTGACTATATGCTAATACAAAGAGTAATTGACCCATTATGGAATTAAAACATTTTTAAAAAATATATTTATTAAAGTTTTTTAACACAATTTTTCTCCCTTACAAACAATAACCCCCCCCCCCCTCCGTAACAAAGAAAAACAAGAAATCGCGCAGAGCAAGATATATACATGGCAAAATGATATATTTACACAGCTTTGTACACTGGCCCTCACCCGTACGTGCCAGTTTCCCCAACCCTTCATGTTATCTCTTGCTCATCCACCCTCCCAGGTAGTCCCCCCTCTTCTCCGCCTCCCCCCCCCCCCGCCAAGGTTGCTGCTGCTGCTGACCGACCTTCCTCTAACGCTCCGCGAGATAGTCTAGGAACGGTTGCCACCGCCTGTAGAACCCCTGCACAGACCCTCTCAAGGCGAACTTAATCCTCTCCAACTTTATGAACCCAGCCATATCATTTATCCAGGCCTCCAGGCTGGGGGGCTTCACCTCCTTCCACATTAGCAAGATCCTTCGCCGGGCTACTAGGGACGCAAAAGCCAGAATGCCGGCCTCTTTCGCCTCCTGCACTCCCGGTTTGTCCACTACTCCAAATATTGCTAGCCCCAGCTTGGCTTGACCCGGACTTTCACCACCTGAGATATTGCTCCCGCCACTCCTCTCCAGAACCCCTCCAGTGGCGGGCATGACCAAAACATATGGACATGGTTCGCCGAACTCCCTGAGCACCTTCCACATCTGTCCTCTACCCCAAAGAACCTACTCAACCTCGCCCCCGTCAAGTGCGCTCTGTGGACCACCTTAAATTGTATCAGGCTGAGCCTGGCACACGAGGAGGAGGAATTAACCCTACCTAGGGCATCAGCCCACAGACCTTCCTCGATCTCCTCCCCCAGCTCCTCCTCTCATTTACCCTTCAACTCTTCTACCAGCGCTTCCCCCTCTTCTTTCAACTCCTGGTGTATTTCCGACACCTTGCCCTCCCCGACCCATACACCCGAGATCACCCTATCTTGAACTTCTTGTGCCGGGAGCAACGGAAATTCCCTCACCTGTCACCTCACAAAAGCCCCCTCACCTGCATATATCTAAAGGCATTTCCCGGGGGTAACTCGAACTTCTCCTCCAGTGCCTCTAGGCTCGCAAACGTCCCGTCGATGAACAGGTCCCCCATTCTTCCAATCCCCGCCCAATGCCAGCTCTGGAACCCCCCGCCCATCTTCCCCGGGACAAACCGGTGGTTACCCCTGATCGGGGACCACACCGATGCTCCCATTGCACCCCGGTGCCGTCTCCACTGGCCCCAGATCCTTAGCGTTGCGGCCACCACCAGGCTCGTGGTATACTTTGTCGGCGAGAGCGGCAGCGGTGCCGTCACCAACGCCCCCAGGCTCGTTTCTTTACAGGACGCCATCTCCATCCTCTTCCATGCCGCCCCCTCTCCCTCCATAACCCACTTGCAGATCATTGCCACATTTGCTGCCCAGTAGTAGCTCCCCAGGTTTGGCAGCGCCAACCCTCCTCGGTCCCTACTGCGTTCCAGGAACCCTCTCCTTACTCTTGGGGTCTTATTCGCCCACACAAACCCCATAATACTCCTGCCTACTCTCTTAAAAAAGGCCTTAGTGATCACGATGGGAAGGCACTGAAACACAAACCGAAACCTCGGAAGGACCACCATTTTGACCGACTGCACTCTACCCGCCAGCGAGAGCGGTAACATGTCCCATCTTTTGAAATCCTCCTCCATTTGCTCCACCAACCTCGTCAGATTCAGTTTATGTAGGGTCCCCCAATTATTATATTATTATTAACCTGCACACCTTTGGACACTAAGGGGCAATTTAACATGGTCAATCCACCTCACCTGCACACCTTTGGACAGCGGGAGAAAACCGGAGCACCAGGAGGAAACCCACGCAGACACAGGGAGAACGTGCAATCTCCCCACAGACGGTGACCCAAGGCCGGAATTAAACCCGGGTCCCTGCCGCTTGAGGCAGCAGTGCTAAGCACTGTGCCACCGTGCCGCCCCAGTCTTTAATTATTTTTATTTTGGTGCTTCATATTACTCATAAGTAAATTATCTGTTAAGGTGCGTAAAAATGCATAATGCCTAATATACTAAACTGAGCAAGTGGTGTCATTGATAATCCCTTCCAGACATCCTTGCCAAGGCATTAACAATGATAGACATTGTTATAGAGCTACTAATGTCGTCAAATGCATCACAGCACATCAAAGAATTGTAATCAGACAAAAATTGACACAGCGCCACGTAAGGGGATACCAGAACAAGTGACCAAAAGCTTGCTCAAAGGGACAGCTTTCAAGGAGCGTCTTAGTGGAGAGAGCTGGAGAGGTGCAGATGTTGAGGACGGGCTATCAGGGCTCAGGCAACAGGCACCTGAAGGCATGGCCACCAGTAATGGAGCGTCGAAAATCTCAAAATGCCAGAATTTGAAGAGTGCAGGAGAGCTCGAATTGTTGGGACTCCGAAGGAGACCATTTGGCCCAGCGTCAGCTCTCCAAACGAGCATCATAACAGAAAACGCCGGTGGCGCAGTGGTTAGCAACTGGGACTGCGGCGCTGAGGACCCGGTTTTGAATCCCGGCCCTGGGTCGCTGTCCGTGTGGAGTTTGGACGTTCTCCCCCTGTCTGCGTGGGTTTCACCCCCACAACCCAAAAGATGTGCAGATTAGGTGGATTGGCCATGCTAAATTGCCCCTTAATTGGAAAACTAAATAATTGGGTACCTCAATTTATTACACATCATTTCGACTCAGATAATCATTCATAGCTTTAGGGATGGTGAGTGTTTCCTACTTTTACACCAGTAACATGTACCTGTTGCTGTTCTCCACAGACATCGATGAGTGTTTCGTCAATAATGGCACGCTGTGCGATCATCAATGTGTTAACACACTCGGAAGCTACATGTGTGAGTGTCAAGAAGGGTTTCACTTGAGTGCGAATGGCAAATCCTGTCGCAGAACCTTTAATGGTAAGGGAGAAAGCTCCTTTTTATTATAAACACAATGGTGTAAAGTTCATTTGAAAGATTCTGCTCAGTTTCAAATAAAATCATTTTTACTGATGATTAAACATTTCCCCCCCTTTAATTCTTCAAGCTTATACGTTCACTATTAAAACAATCACTTCAACAAGAAAGTTAGTTTTGCTAAACTCTTTCAGCTTAATAAAATATTGTGAGTTGTGAGAATATTCTATGCATAATTACATTGAAATCCCTCAGTTATTGATATAATCATGCACCAAGGTTGCTGAAATCAATGGCTAATGTGCAATCAATGATCATTCCGCACAGAAAGAGTTCATTCGGTCCATGTGTCAGTGCTGACTCTTTGAAAACGTTATCTAATTCAAACCAATCCCCATAGTCCTGCAAGTGAGACCTAACCAGCAATTTATAATGGTTCAGCACGACTCCCTCGTTTTTGTCACCTCTGACTCCATTGATAACACTTGCTATTTGTAATGACTCCAGAGGTGGCGCTCTCTCTCTCTCTCTCTCCTTGAAAATCAATGGCGGAACGTCGTCATGGTTTCAGCAGTTCCGCCCCCAAGGTTTTGGTGAAGGTTTGGCGGAAGCCCTCTTCCGCTCATAAAAGGGGTTTCTGGCAAACATCTCCGTACGTTGCGACGGCTGTAGCAGGAAATCTCCTTGAGGAAATTCGCCTCCGTAATGTTGCCAAGAATGCCTGTAATTTCCTCCTGCTCCAGAGGTATTGCTGTAACCAAACCAATTCTTTTTTTTTTCCCAATGAAGGGGCAATTTAACGTGGCCAATCCACCTACCCTGAGTTGTAGGGGGGGGGGGGTGAGACCCACAACGACACGGGGAGAATGTGCAAACTCAACACGGGCAGTGACCCGGGGCCGGGATCGAACCCGGGTCCTTGGCACCGTGATTGAACCCGGGTCCTTGGCACCGTGAGGTAGCGGCGCTACCCACTGCGCCACCGTGCCGCCCTCAGATTGTAGAAAATAATGAGCCCCAGCTCTGGAATGGGCGCAGTGAAGATTCACCAGAATGATACAGGATCAAAAGGGTTAAGGTTGCATCGATGAAGCTTGTATCCCCCTGGGTATTGAAGGTTAAAGAGTAATCTAATTGGGGTTTAAGATCAGTAAGCAAGTTGGTCAGGTATATTCAGAGAAAATATTATCTCTAGTGAGGATGATCTAAGGTTAGTTGATCTAATGTTCCACCTAAGGCACGTGGTCATTCGGCCAACCAAATGTCACTGTGCAGGCCACACGTAAATTGGCCAATTGAAATTAACCTGCGTGTGCGGCCTCAGAAAGGAATTTAAAGAAATTGCCATTGTGTGAAAAACAAAAGGGAACATTGGTGATAACCTTACAATTGGAGTCTGGCCAATCTTGGTGATGCCAAGAAGACTTCCTTATGCAAAAGAGGAGTGGTAATCTGGAACTACCTCCCTCCCAAAGCCATTGAGGCTGGCCATCAATTGAAAATGAGTTTGCCGGGTATTTTATTTTATTTTATTTATTGCCACAAGTACCGAAGTACAGTGAAAAGTATTTTTCTGCAGCCGAGGGAGCACACAGTACATACATAGTAGGCAAAAAAGAATAATCAACAGAGAACATTGACAAATGGTACAGTGACAAATAATGATTGGTTATAGTGCAGAACAAGGGGCTAAACAAAGCAAATACATGAGCAAGAGCAGAATAGGGCGTCGTGAATAGTGTTCTTACAGGGAACAGATCAGTCCGAGGGGGAGTCGTTGAGGAGTCTTGTAGCTGTGGGGAAGAAGCTGTTCCTATGTCTGGATGTGCGGGTCTTCAGACTTCTGTACCTTCTGCCTGATGGGAGGGTCTGGAAGAAGGCAATGCCTGGGTGGGAGGGGTCTCTGATAATGCTGTCTGCCTTCCTGAGGCAGCGGGAGGTATATACAGAATCAATATGAGGGTGGCAAACTTGTGTGATGCCTTGGGCTGAGTTCACCACACTCTGCAGTTTCTTGCGATCTTGGCCCGAGCAGTTGCCATACCAAGCTGTGACGCAGCCGGATAAGATGCTCTCTATCTTACATCTGTAGAGGTTTGTGAGAGTCGATGCAGCCATGCCAAATTTCTTTAGCTTCCGCAGGAAGTAGAGACGTTGTTGGGCTTTCTTGACTGTTGCATCAACGTGAGTGGACCAGGACAGACTGTTGGTGATGGTGACCCCCATCACCATAAAGCTATCGACCAACTCCACTTCGGAGCCATTGATGCAGATGGGAGTGTGTGTCGTGCTACACTTCCTGAAGTCGATGATCAGTTCCTTGGTCTTTCCAACATTTAGAGAGCGATTGTTTTTGGTACACCATGCAACCAAGTGTTATGAGAACGTCGCTTTAAGAAATGTTTGGCTGCTCATGTTACTGCAGTGATGTCAGAATGTGGGTGGAGCTGAGCTCTGGCTCTGCTTTTTAGTTTCACTTTGAGAAAAGCTTGAGTGTGTCTGTGTTTTTTTGGTTTCGTTTCAGTGTCGGAGCTGAAGCCAGACAAAGCAGGTGTACTGTTGTTCTCTCTGCCATGAAAAGACTATCTCTTGATCATATGGTGAATTCAGAATTATAAATGTTCTCAGTAGTGAATTTAAACCTGATGTGCTTCTGTTAAAAGGTGTTTCTTTTGTCTTCTGGATGTTGTTTGGTAATTTATTAAGGATTACTTAGTGTTGTATTCTTTGGGGGTTGTATTTGAATTGATGGTTGCTAAGATGTTCACTGTATGTTTTAAAAAGGTTAACTTGAGTTCATAGAATAAACGTTGTTTTGCTTCAAAAAATACTTTTCCATTTCTGCTGTACCACACCTGTAGAGTGGGCCGTGTGCTCCCCATACCATAATCTAGTAAACGTTGTAGGTCAGGTGAACTCCATGATACACTTTGGGGTTCTCTAAACCCTGGCCCATAACACAAGTGATTTATTTCCCTCCTGTAGTCTGATTCATCGTTGTTTGAGATACGGCCCACCACAGTCGTATCATCCGCAAACTTCTAGATTGAGTTGGATTTGATTTGTTAAATGGAGCTTTGTTTGGTAAGGTTACCGGGGTTTATGCAACCAAGGTGGTAGATGGAGTTCAGATACAGACCAACCAGTGTGGCACGGTTGCACAGTGGTTAGCACTGGTGCCTCACAGTGCCAGGGACCCGGGTTTGGGCTGTCTGTGCGGTGTTTGCACGTTCTCCCCGTGTCTGCGTGGGTTTCCTCCGGGTGCTCTGGTTTCCTTCCACAGTCCAAAGATGTAACATTAATAGAGGCTCAATGGAATGAACACCTATATCCATTAATTCTGTTGTCAGCAATGGCACACGGACTTGGAATATGGAACAAGTCTTTGGTCACGGACTGTGAAGTAAGATGTAAAAGTGTATGAAACATAAACATATGATATGGGTCAGAAAAAGATCCAACAGGTTCACCCGCCCTACACAATGAATTTTCTGAATGGCTTCAATCTCTCAAGAACTCATTCAAAGAAAGGTGACATTTCCTCTAACCCTACAGACCGATCTATGGTGCGTATGATCTTTCAACAAGATTTATAATACCTTAGCCAAGGTTATGCTTATTTGAACAGTATGATGTTTTATGCTGGGGGCGGCACCGTGGCACAGTGGTTAGCACTGCTGTTTCACAGTGCCAGGGACCCAGGTTCGATCCCAACCTCGGGTGGCTGTCTGTGTGGAGTTTGTACTTTCTCCCCGTGTCTGCGTTGGTTTCCTCCGGGTGCTCCGGTTTCCTCCCACAGTTCAAAGATGTGCAGACTCAATGGGCCGAATGGCCTCCTTCTGCACTGTAGGGATTCTATAATATCAATAAAAAATATTCCATTCTATGAAAGCATTGTATTACATAATGAACAATCAATCTGGAATTTTGCAGCCAAACAAAACCGTGTCTGAGGGACGCCTGTCCCTTTGAGACCATAAAACTTAATGGTTGCAGTGAGCATAGTCTAATGTCAATACAGTTAACTGTTCTTTGTTGGGGGAAGTTTGGTGGTTTGAAGGCACTTTACAATTCTAAGCTCTATATCAGAGTGGCAGCAGTGTGCACCAATCACAGGATGCATTGAAGCAACTCACTAAGGCTCCTTGGGGCAGCACGGTAGCATTGTGGATAGCACAATTGCTTCACAGCTCCAGGGTCCCAGGTTCAATTCCGGCTTGGGTCACTGTCTGTGCGGAGTCTGCACATCCTCCCCGTGTGTGCGTGGGTTTCCTCCGGGTGCTCCGGTTTCCTCCCACAGTCCAAAGATGTACAGGTTAGGTGGATTGGCCATGATAAATTGCCCTGAGTGTCCAAAATTGCCCTTAGTGTTGGGTGGGGTTACTGGGTTATGGGGATAGGGTGGAGGTGTTGACCTTGGGTAGGGTGCTCTTTCCAAGAGCCGATGCAGACTCGATGGGCTGAATGGCCTCCTTCTGCACTGTAAATTCTATGATAATCTATGATAATTCTATGAAAATTCGACAGCACCATCCAAACCCACAACCTCTAATAATAATAATAATAGCATATTGTCACAAGTAGGCTTCAATGAAGCTACTGTGAAAAGCCCCTAGTCGCCACATTCCGGCGCCTGTTCGGGGAGGCCGGTGCGGGAACTGAACCCGTGCTGCTGCCTTGTTCTATATTACAAGCCAGCTGTTAAGCCCACTGTGCTAAACCAGCCCCTAACACCTCAAAGGGCAAGGGCAGCAGATGCTTTGGAACGCCAACACTCAACATCCTGACTTGGAACCATATCGTTGTTCCTTCACTGTTGCTGGGTCAAAATTTCTCCCTAACAGCACAGTGGGTGTACCTGCATCATGTACACTGCAGGAGGTGAAAAAGGATAGCTCACCACCAACTTGTCGAGGGCAATTAGGGATGAGCAATAAATGCTGGCCTGGCCGGCGATGCCCGCATACCACGAATGAATAAATATCCCCCAAAAATCAGAGGAACCTAGGAACAGGAGACGGACATTCAGCCCTCGAGCCTGTTCTGCTATTCGTCGGTTTCGAGCCGATCTGTGTCATAATTCCATCGGCCACACCTTGGTTCTGGAGCCCTTGCCGAATAAAAACTCTGATTGTTGAAATCTTCATGGCAACGAGGAAATCAAGGAGGAGGAGGAGGCTGTGGGAATGTTTAAATCTTAGAGTAGACTGAGCAACCAGAGGGAAATGGTCAAGTCTGTAACCAGGAAGGTTCAGAGGCTAAACTAAATTGGAAAAGAGGCTCTCCAGAGCGTCCTTACAACCTGTAGAGAAAGTTTCCTTCTGATAGTTCTTGCACAAAATGAATGCCCAGGTGCTTCTCTTTTCCATTTCTAACTTTTACAAGAGTTCTGAGCTCGTCTCCTCACCCGAGGACCCATTTATTCTTGACCTTTGGTTGACTTGGTCAAAGGCTTGTAACGTCGAGCCTGTGCCCCCTCTTTCCTGCTGCTCGCCAGCACTTCCTGTCTCACCCAGCCAGGCTTCTTCCTTTGCCCCAAGCTATGCCAGGACATCTGGTGGGTGACCAACTCCCAGTGGCTCTGAAGTGCCAAGGTGGGGGTGCCCGAGTGGAGTAGCATAGCTCACGCTCCTCTTTCTTCTCTTTGGCGGCACTCCTCCCAGATAGCCGAGCCGGGGGGTGGCGGGTCAGTGTGAGGGGGCGGCCTACATGAATGGGGATGAGAAAATATCAGCCATGATTGCATGGCGGAGCAGACTCGATGGGCCGAGTGGCCTAATTCTGCTCCTATGTCTTATGGTCTTATGTGAGAAATTATGGGATGGAGGAACAGGGAGCCTGTACCCTCCTCTTCCCCTGGTTCGTGCAGCTGAGCGGTTACGTTACGGAGCTAGATTGCCAGCTCGCTGGGTAATTAAAAGACCTCAAATCTTGAACGCTGGAGTTGCGACCGACTAACGGGAGACGACTTTCACTGTTCCTCCCTCTTTCAGACAGCAGTGCGATTAAATCTGACCACCTGATGAGTGCTGCCGCTTGTTCTGTCACTTGTGAAGAATTTTTGCAGATGAAGCAGACTTTGGCACAGCTCAAACAGAAGGTAATGTGATCAAATTCTTGCTCCGCGATCTATGTAAATTCTGCCAGTGGGTAAAGTGCTGCTCTTGGCAGCAATCTGTGTCCCACACGCGATCATTGTTAATGGTCCGGCCAACATTTATCCCTCAACCAAACATCACTCAAAACAGATTGACTGCTCGTGAGCACATTGCTGTGGGAGCTTCCTGTGCACTGATTGGCTGCCACAGTAGTGATTGTTTACACTTCAAAATGTTACTTCATTGGTCGAGGGGTAAATATTGGTTGGAGCATTGGGAAATAGCCCCTTCTTCAGAATAGTGCCATGGGGTCCATTGATGTCTGCCTGAGCAGCTCGTGCCTCAGTTTAATGTCACCTACAAAAGCAACACCTCCCGACAATACAGCGCCTCACCCACTCTGGGGTGGGTATCGAACTCTTGACCTTCTGATTTCAAGCTGAGAGCACTGCCCTCTGACCCACAGCAGAATTCAGAGTCGAACAGAGGAAGAACAGTCAAGCTGAGCACCGTCCTGGGGTCTACCTGTTAGATGTTGGCCGTGACTGGTTTGCGGAACAGTTACAAAGCCATGGATGTCTGAACAATAACTGATTTATTGTAAGAACTATTTATAGACATACAAGATTGCAGGTATTATGCTGCCTCAGCCATGACATTTCTCCTTCTAGGCTCCGAGTCACCTGACTCTCTCTTACAACATCATATGGGCGATACTGTTCCTGCAGTCATACGCATTAACCCTTTCAGTCCTGGACACCCCAAGTATTACGCAACCCACCTTTGACACGTGGCGACGCTCGATCCACAGTGAACAACCTCGACTCAATCAGCCGTCAGAGCACCACGCCCAAGACTGATCTATATTCCCCCAACATCCATGTAACAATAATAATCATAATCTTTATTAGTGTCCCAAGTAGGCTTACATTAACACTGCAATGAAGTTACTGCGAAAGTCCCCTCGTCGCCACATTCCAGCTCCTGTTCGGGTACACTGAGGGAGAATTCAGAATGTCCAATCCACCTAACAAGCACGTCTTTCGGGACTTGTGGGAGGAAACCGGAGCACCCGGAGGAAACCCACGCAGACACGGGGGAGAACGTGCAGACTCCGCACAGACAGTGACCCAAGCCGTGAATCGAACCCGGGACCCTGGTGCTGTGAAGCAACAGTGCTGACCACTGTGCGACCGTGCCGCCCTGTAGGTGCACCTTTGAGCATTTGATGGTCTGAAAGGTGCCGGGCTCAATTGCAGTGACCCAGTAATCCCCAACCCTGGTTAGGAATTTACAGATTCCTGCTCCCGAGAATTTGAATCGGACAGCAGAAAATTTGGCCAAATTTGTGAAACTCACGAGCTCGCGATTCTCAGGCTAACTCACAAGTTATTTCTAAAAATAGCTCATTGTGGCTTTTGTTGTCCTATATAAAGATGCTTTCATGGTTAGATTCGTCAGCAACCTATTATTAGTCATGGAATCAGCTTAGCGGGTGGTGGTGTAAAGTCACACACCCTAATTATGAATAGCTGCTTGTTACTACACATTATTTTTATTTATCAATTTGTGACGTGGTTAAAAGGACATTATTATGGTGAAGTTCATCCAGAATGACAACTGTTAAGAAACAGATAAAATAGTTATGAACCCACCAACATTTAATGGACTTTTAATCTTGGTTTTAGCAATGAATATCAAATGATATTAACTCCTGTCAGAGACTGTATTTATAAATTACTGCGCTGTAGTGTAGTACTTGGGGCTAGTGAACGTGTATTTCAGAATAAACGCCACTAGCTTGATTTCAATTCCTGTTCTGGCTGAGGCAGACCTGGGGCCTGGCTCCTCGCCCTGCCACTGAGAATGGTCAGCACTGGCAAACCATCACTGCCAAAAACAGCCAAGAAAAGCAGCTCAGGGTGAACAACAGTTCATTTATTTAAAAATGTATTTTATTACAAACATGTATCAAAACAGGTTATGACACATAAGCACCAGGGGCGGGTTTAGCACAGTGGGCTATACAGCTGGCTTGTAATGCAAAACAATGCCAGCAGTGCGGGTTCAATTCCCGTACCGGCCTCCCCGAACAGGCGGCGGAATGTGGCGACTAGGGGCTTTTCACAGTAACTTCATTGAAGCCTACTTGTGACAATAAGTGATTATTATTATTATTATTACACCCCAGGAAACGTACTTCCCAGCAATCAACTATCCAGTCTGTACAAATTGTTCCCCTTTTTCACCCTCCCCCCACCCCCCCCCCCCTCTCCCCCTCCCCACCTGCGACGAACAGCTCCTCAAACACGGTCACAAACATCCCCCACCTTTTCTCAAACCCCTCTGCAGAGCCCCTTAACTCATACTGTATCTTCTCCAACCGCAGGAAGTCGTACAGGTCACCCAACCGTGTCGCTGCCCCCGGTGGCGATGCCAACCGCCACTCCAGTAAAATTCGCCGCCGTGCAGTCAGAGTGGCGAAGGCCACGACGTCGGCCTTCCTCCTCTCCATGAGCTCCGGCTTGTCTGAAACCCCAAATATCGCCACCAAAGGGTCCGGGCCCACCTCCTCCTCCACTATCCTAGCTAAGAACGCGAATATTCCTGCCCAGAATCGTCCCAATTTTTCACAACCCCAAAACATGTGCGCATGATTCACTGGCCCCCGTCCACACCTCTCACAACAGTTCAGGATGAACAGCATAAGATCAATAAGAAATAGAAGCACAAGGAGGCCATTCAGCCCTTCGAGTCTGCTCCGCTATTCAATGAGTTCAAAGCTGATCTTCCACTTCATCGCCATTTTTATGCATTATCCCATATCCCACAATGTTTTTCATACAAAATTTGTTGACGTCAGTCTTGAACCCGCTCAATGATCGAGCTTCCTGGGTCCCCTTGGGCCGAGAATGCCAAAGGTTCACTGCCCTCTGAGTGAAGACATTCCTCCTCGTTAGCTTCAGTGGAGAATGAGCCAAGGATCTGTCTTCAGGCAAAGAAGCCATCACTCACTCCTTGGCACACATTTACTTCAAAGTTGCAAGTCTGCAAGAAAAACATTTGCTCTTCTCGCTTTGTTTACAAAGTCATTCTGTTAAATCCGTCTCGGGCGTTTTGATGGTTCCCATTCTTTTCGCTCTGACAAAGTCCTGGCCCTCAACACCTCGCTGAATGTTCTTAATTGAAAACAACTTACAATCATAAAACAAGTGCAGAAAAACATGCCAACTATTTTGGCCGTTCTGCCTGCAGCTCCTCCCTTCTCAGTCACGCTGTTGCCAACGCGCACATTTCAAGGCGGATTCATTAAGCTTTTCTTTTAATGTGTACAATTCTCGAGAACAGGATGGCAAAAAGACGGAGCGAAGTTGGCTCCTTACTCTTTCTCTCTTTGCCTCAATTGCTTCTGAGTCATGAGGTCGTATGCACAAGTCCCACCCCAGAGACCTGAGTGCTGCCCAGTGCTTCATTGTCTCAGATGCTGGCATAGAGTTATATAGGGCGCGATCTAACTGGGAGAAAAAAAGTTTTGGGCAGGTTTCACGGGGTCGTTCCTGCTGCTGTTATTTTTCCGGGTCTCAGCGGGGAAATGCCCCACCGAGGCTGCATTCAAGTCGCTTTTTCTGCACTCCGCTCGCCATGTGGAGGAAGAGATCGAGGCGTCGTTTTTAAATGGCACCCCGATCTCGCAACCCTCCCATAACAACCCCCAGACCTCCCCAACTGATTTGTTGGGGGTCCTCGAGCCCCCCGCACCCCACTCATATGTGCAGGGCACCCCCTGGGCTCGATCCCCGGTGCAGGCCAAACGTCACCTGGGCACCTTGGTACTGCCAGCCTGGCACCCTGGCAATGCCAGGGCCAGGCTGGCAATGCCATCCGGGCACCTTTGCAGTGCCTGGCAGGCATACAGATGGCCCTGTCAGGATGCCCAGATGGCACTGCCAGGGCGCCCAGGTGGTACTGTCAGGATGCCCAGGTGGCACTGTCAGGGTGCCCAGGTGGCACTGTCAAGATGCCCAGGTGGCACTGTCAAGATGCCCAGGTGGCACTGCCAGGGTGCCCAGGTGGCACTGCCAGGGTGCCCAGGTGGCACTGCCAGGTGGCACTGCCAGGGTGCCCAGGTGGCACTGCCAGGGTGTCCAGGTGGCACTGCCAGGGTGCCCAGGTGGCACTGTCGGGATGCCCAGGTGGCACTGCCAGGATGCCCAGGTGGCACTGTCAGGATGCCCAAGTGGCACTGTCGGGATGCCCAGGTGGCACTGCCAGGGTGCTGAGGTTCCATCAGCAGTGCCAGGCTGCCACCCTGTCCAGAGGGCAACCAGCCGGGGCCTCTGGTCGCTTGGGAGACCAGTGCTAAATGGCGCCCCGGCTGAGGTCTCCTCGGTGAGGCCGATAGATCCCGGGGCCAGTTAGATCTGACGTCAGCATAGTTAAGTGAGAAGTTAAGCTCACTTAACCAAGCAAGTCTGAAACTTGCCCATTTTGGGCAGAGATCCAGATGACGACATCTCGTTTGATCTCATGGGGCATAACGACCGTTGGGAATCGTGAAAGAGACGTCTCACGGGATTTGCCAGCCGCGTCCCATCCGAATTCCAGCAGGATGTAGCCGGTAAATCGCGCCCATAGAGCTGTACAGCACATAAAGAGGTCCTTCAGCCCATCGAATCTGCGCTGGCCTTCTCGCACCTATCTATTCTAATCCCATTTTCCAGCACTTGGTCTGTAGCCTGTATGCTGGGGCGTTTCAATCGCTCGTCTAAATGCTTCTTAAATGTTGTGAGGGTTCCCGCCTCTACCACCCTTTCAGGCAGCGAGTTCCAGGTTCCCACCCCCCTCTGGGTGAAAATGTTTTTCCTCAAATCCCCGCTAAATCTCCTGCCCCTTACCTTAAATCCATGTTCCCTAGTTATTGACCCCCTCTACTTAAAAGGTAAGTTCCTTCCTTCCTATCCATCCTATCGATGTCCCTCAATTTTGTACAGCTCGAATAGGTCCTCCCTCAGCCTCCTCTGCTCTAAGGAAAACAACCCCAGCCTATCCAGCTTCTTTTTGTGGTCGAAATGCTCCAGCCCAGGGCAACATCCTGGTGAATCCCCTCTGCATCCCCTCCAGTGTAATCACATCCTTCCTACAGTGTGGCGACCACAGTACTCTAGCTGTGGCCTAACGAGCGTTTTACACATAACCGCTCTGACTTTCAGATGGACATTAAACCGAGTTCCCTGTCTGACATCCCAGATGAATGTGAAACATCCTATAACATGAAAAGTCTCCCCAGCGCCCTGGCCAATACTTACCCCTCACACAACACCACTCCTCACTACTTAACTGTGCAATGGACAGTCTGCACTGTTGGATATTTTATAAGATAAGGTAGCATTGTATTTATGGTACCTGAAGCCTCAAATGTTCAAATCCCACCATAATAAGTTGGGAAACAAAATTCAATAAATAAATGTGGGCTGACACGAGAGAAAATGGCTGGATTATCATAACAAATCCCAGCGTTTGTCTTATTAATGTTCGTCAGGGAAGAGAATCCCTACCTGGTCCGGCCTATGAGTTAAAGTCTTTACAGTTGCCTGACAAGACAGTCAACATCATTTGCGCCAATCCAGTCAGCAATTCCAGCGAATGAGTACCCAAAAAAAAGCAAGATGTGAGTCTTGCATCTTCGTTTAATGGTGTCGGAGCTCCCAAAGGCCTCATTGTTTTCGGAAGACTTCACTCGAAGTCTTCACGGAAGGCAGCATGGTAGCACAGTGGTTAGCACTGTGGCTTCACAGCGCCAGGGTCCCGGGTTCGATTCCCAGCTTGGGTCACTGTCTGTGCGGAGTCTGCACGTTCTCCCCCTGTCTGTGTGGGTTTCCTCCGGGTGCCCCGGTTTCCTCCCACAGTCTAAAGATGTGCAGGTTGGGTGGATTGGCCATGCTAAATTGCCCTTTGTGTCCAAAAAGGTTAGGAGGGGTTATTGGGTTACGGGGATAGGGTGGAAGGGAGGGCTTAAAGTGGGTCGGTGCAGACGCAATGGGCTGAATGGCCTCCTTCTGCTCTGTATGTTCTATGAAGTGTGAAGCTTAACTTCTTTTGTAGTTCTGGCTCAGGGGGTAGCACACGTGTCTCTGGGTCAGAAGGTAGTGGGTTCGAATCCCACTCCAGGGACGTGAGCACAAATATTAGTGCTGATGTTTATAGTGGGGTACTGAGGGAGAACTGCACTGTCAGAGTTACTGTCTTTTGAATGAGATGTTCATAGAATCATAGAATTTACAGTGCAGAAGGAGGCTATTTGGCCCATTGAGTCTGCACCGGCCCTTACAAAGAGCATCCTACTCAAGCCCACGTATCTACCCTATCCCCATAGCCCAGTAACCCCCACTTAACCTTTGTGGATACTAAGGGCAATTTAGCATGGCCAATCCACCTAACCCGCATACCTTTGGGCTGTGGGAGGAAACCGGAGAACCCGGAAGAAAGCCATGCAGACACAGGGAGAACGTGCAGACTCCGCACAGACAGCGACCCAAGCCGGGAATCAAACCTGGGACCCTGGAGCTGTGAAGCAACTGTGCTAACCATTCTGCTACCATGCTGCCCATGTTAAATCATGGCCCTACCTGTTCTCTCAGGTAGGCATATATGATCCCACAGTGCTATTTTAAAGATGACACAAGTAAGTTCTCCCTGGTGTCCTGGCCAACATTCATCCCTCAATTAACAGATAATCTGCTCATTATCAAATTACTCTTTGTTGGATCCTGCTGAGCACAAATTGGCCGCTGCATTTCCCACATTACAAGTGATTACACTTTAAAAGTGCTCAGTTGACTCACAGAATAATAGAATCCCTACAGTGCAGAAGGAGGCCATTCGGCCCATTGAGTTTGCACCGAGCCTTCGAAAGACCACCCTATCGAGGCACAATCCCCCACTATATCTCTGTAACCCCATCCAACCTTTGGACATTTTGGGGCAATTTAGCACGGCCAATCCACCTAGCTTGCTCATCTTTGGACTGTGGGAGGAAACTGCAGACACAGGGTGAAGGTGCGAGCTCCACACAGACAGTAACCCGAGGTTGGAATCGAACCCGGGTCCCAGGCATGTGAGGCAGCAGTGCTAACCACTGCACCACCTTGCCGCCCACCAAAGTACTTGAAAGGTGGTTTATAAATGCATGACGCGCATGTCGTGTGGCGGGCAGTAAATAATAATAATAATCACTTATTGTCACAAGTAGACGTTACTGTGAAAAGTCCCTAGTCCCCACATTCGGGCGCCTGTTTGGGGAGGCTGATACAGGAATTGAACCCGCGCTGCTGCCTTGTTCTGCTGCCACCTGTGCTGCATCCATGCCCATGTCCAATTTCCACCCCCCCCCCCCCACATTCTCTTATTGCTGCACGTGGCTTTGCTCATACAATCTAATGAACCTCTCACTCAGCGGATCAGCTATAGTTTGAATGAAACATCTTTGTGTTGAATCCAGGGGCTTATTAATAATAACATTTTTTTTTTTGCAACACAACTTAACAGCTGAAACTTCCCTTTCCCCAGCTACTGTTTGCCAATCTAGATAACTCCAGTGAAAAGACGCTACTGGCCAGGAAATGTACAGAAACGTTGCCGTGCCCTCCGCATGTGCCTGGTGCCCCAGGACCACCTGGTAAGACCACCCGCCTGTACCCGTCTAGTTTAAGAACAAAAACAGTGAAACTCTTAGGAAAGCCGGAAGGGTCAATCTGGTTCCTCCAACAGCAGAATACATTCAACAAATGTCCCCCCCTCATTCCCCATCCCTCCGCATTGTGCCCCCCCCCCCCCCTCAAACCACCTCCGCTCTCCCTGCTCCAGTACGCTGAATGCAATTAACACAAACAAACTGAAATATAACAGGCCACGCCTGGTACCGTTTTGACCTCCATATCTGAGGAAGTATATATTTCCCTTCGAGGGAGTGCAGCAAAGGTTCACCAGATTCATTCCTGGATTGGGAGAGGACATAGGTTTGAAGTGCGTGGGGAAAAGTTTAGAACTAATGTGCGAGGGAAGTTTTTTTACACAGAGGGTGGTAAATGTATGGAACGCGCTGCCTGGGGAGGTGATGGGAGCAGGTACAATAGCGGCATTTATGGGGCATCTAGACAAATATATGAATAGGGTGGGAATGGAAGGATACGAACTCTAAGTGCAGATGGTTTTAGTTTAGGCAGGTACCATGGTCTGCGCAGGCTTGGAGGACCGAAGGGCTTGTTCCTGTGCTGTATTGTTCTTTGTTCTTTGTTCTTATTATTGTCACAAGTAGGCTTACGTTAACACTGCAATAAAGTTACTGTGAAAAGCCCCTAGTTGCCACACTCTGGCACCTGTTCAGCTACACGGAGGTAGAATTCAGAATGTCCAATTCACCTAACAGCACGTCTTTCAGGACTTGTTGGAGGAAACCGGAGCACCCGGAGGAAACCCGTGTAGACACGGGGAGAACATGCAGACTCCGCACAGATAATGACCCAAACCGGGTCCCTGGTGCTGTGAAGCCACAGCGCTAACCACTGTGCTACTGTGTCGCCCATTAGCATCCTGGGGGGTTACCATTGATCAGGAACTGAACTGGATCCAGCCATTTAAACATTGTGGCTACGAGAGCAGGTCAGAGGCTGGAAATTCTGCGGCGAGTAACTCACATCCTGACTCCCCAAAGCCTGTCCACCATCCACAAGGTACGAGCCAGCAGTGTGATGGAATACTCTCCACTTGCCTGGATAAGTGAGGCCGCAATGACACTGAACAAGCTTGACGCCATCCAAGACAAAACAGCCCTGCTTTGTTGGCACCCGCACCACCGATGCACAGCGGCAACAGTGTGTGCCCACTACAAGATGTACTGCAGCATCCCACTATGGTTTATGCGCTAGCACCTTCAATACCTCTACCACCTAGGACAGGGGCGACTGGCACATGGGAACACCTTTATCTGCAAGTGACCCTCCAATCCGCACACGTTCCTGACGTGGAAATATCTCATGGAAATAATCCTGGATCTCCCTCCCGAACAGCACTGTGGGTGTACCTACACCTCACGGACCGCAGCGATTCAAAACTATGGCGCGGCACCACCTTCTCAAGGGAAGATAGGGATGGACAACAGATGCGGGCCTAGCCAACGATACTCCGATCCGAAGAGAGAATAAAAAAGTGCTGGCTGAAGAGTTTAAAACTCGGAGGCATTGTCTCGGGAGGGTCATGAATCTTTGTCATTCTCAACCCGTGGAAGCTGTAGATGCTGTTGTTGAGTATATTCAAGGATGAAATCAATAGACTTTCGGACACTAATTAAATCAAGGGATATATGGGGCCTGATCTAACCAAATGGGACCAGAGTCACATAGCGATCGCATTTAGCTACGTGTTTCCGGCGATTGCAGTGCCAAGAAAGACCCCATTATCTAACACCCATTTGGTTAGATACAGGGCCTCAGGGGGGGAGGTGGGCCTAAGGCCGCACTCAGCCCCGTTTTCGGCACCGAGGAGCTCTGCTTGCCAGAACTCTTGAGTGCAGCGAGAGATCGGGACGCCATGTTTAAATGACGTCCTGACCTCTCAAGGGAAGCCCCACTCACTATAAGGGGGTCTCCGGGACCCCCTGCACCCCACACCCATGAAGTCCAACCCCCAGCTCGATCAGCGTCATGTGAAAAATACCAGGTTGGCACTGCCAACCTGGAATGGTGGCAGTGCCCCTGTCAGCTGGCAATGCCACCTGGTCCCTGTTTGTGGAGACCAGCACTGAACGGCGCTCGGCCAAGGTCTCCAAGGCGAAGGGGATAGATCCCAATGGTTGCGTCAAGGAACGGCGTATTAAAGTGAGACTAGCTGTCTCGCTCTAATATGCAGATTTGCCAAAAGGTGATCGCGCCCACAATGGTAAGGCTTCACATTGCGGTGTCTCGTGAGATCGCGTTAGGTCTCGCAAGGTGGATCGGGCTGGGTAGATCCCGGGATCAGGGTCTCCCGCCATTTACCGGCCACGGTGCATCGTGGCGCGCTGCTTTTCGGGGGCAGGGTGGCCGGTAGATTCCGCCCATGGATAAGGCAAGAAAGTGAAGTTGAGGTGGAAGGTTGACCTGGACCTTATTGAAAGGTGGGACATCATTATGGGTGGGATGGGAAAATTTGGTGAGCCATTAAAAGTCAACGGCCCTCCAGATTTTCCCGTTCCTCACGCGACGAGCGGTGTCAGGACTGTAAAACCCCGCCCTATGATTCAGGTCGATGACTTTGCCAACTATACTGATGGAAGTAATCAGTGACCAATACAGAGTCCAAACACTGGGAATGTAAAGCACCAAGAGTAGGCCATTCGATCCATCAAACCTGCTCCATCATTCAACGGGATTGTGGCTGATCTTTGACTTCAATTCCACCTTCTGCACTCCTCAAACCAGAGACCCAGAGTAATGCTCTGGGGTCCCAGGTTCAAATCCCACCACTGCAGATGGTGAAATTTCAATTCAATAAAAATCTATTGATGACCATGAAACCATTGCCGATTGTTGTAAAAACCCATCCGGTTCACTGATACCCTTTAGGGAAGGAAATCTGCCGTCCTTACCTGGTCTGGCCTACATGTGACTCCAGACCCACAGCAATGTGGTTCACTCTTAAATGCACCCTCAAGGGCAATTAGGGTTGGGCAATAAATGCTGGCACAGCTTGCAACGCCCACATCTCATGAACGAATAAAAAAATCCCTTAATGTCCAATAATCTATTCTTCTTTGTCTTGAATATATTCAAAGACAAAGGGGCGAGGGAGTAGGCCTAGGTGGGGTGCACTTTCAGAGGGTCGGTGCAGATTCGATGGGCTGAATGGCCTCCTTCTGCACTGCAGGGATTCTATTCTTTGATTCTGCACTATAGGGATTCTATGATCCTGAGCAAACACAGCAAACATAAGGGATAAGAGTGAACAACGTTCTCCTCATTTCCGTCCTCAATGACCGACCCCACACTCTGAAACAGCGACCCTGAGTTCTCGACTTCCCAGCCAATTGTGACATCTCAGTCCATCCACCCTGTCAAACCCTTGGCAGGAATTCAGCTCAGTGCAACAAGGGGCGGGAAGGTTCTTTTAATTGAGATACTCGGATTGTGAGTGTCTACTTCAGGTTTTGTTTTAAGGCTTTCATGGCAATGCTGCGTTTACATTTTCTGTGGTGTAATTTGTCTGGATTGCAGTCGGCAATGCATAAAGCCCAGCATTATGTTGGAATGTATCGCAAGGGTGGAACACTTGATATCATAAACCACAAGGCCAAAGTTTGAGTGCTGTATGCAAAAAGGTACCTGCATAGATGGATTGTATGTGAATCATTAATTATTTTCTTCGTGTTGTGAGTGCATTGTTTGCAAGACTTGATAGGATATTTAAGAAATGGTGTCACTGAATGCACTGTGTTTGATTGGATTGCAGAGTGAGTGATTGAGCCATACAACATAGGGAGGTCTCGGGTTTCACACCTGCCAGTGTTGGGTGGGACAAATCATGTTGCGTTCGCGTTTGAAACCCTCAGCCATGCCTTTGTCGCCCGTAGACCTGACAATTCCCAAGCCATCCTGGCTAACTTCCTAGTTTAACACCCTTCATAAACCTAAGCTTATCCAAAAGTCCCATTTACCTATCAAGGCCCCGTCTGTCCTTTCGAACGGACGTAAGAGATCCAATGGTACTTACTGTGAAGACGACCAAGGGACTCCTCCCAGGAGGCGATAGCCAAAACTTAGCACCCAACACCTGGTCATTTATCACAATTCTGTCTGTGGGATCTTGCTGAGCGGGATGACGGCTGTGTTAAATCAGCGATGATACTTCAAATGCGGATTTGGTTGGCTGCGAAGTATTTTGGAATGACCTTTGCATGTGAAAGATGGCATGCAAATGCAAAGCTTTCTGTTTCTTTGCACCTGTCCACCCAACTTCTATGAGGGGACCGGTTTAGCTCAGTGGGCTGGACAGCTGGTTTGTGATGCAGAACAAGGCCAGCAGCGCGGGTTCAATTCCCATACCAGCTGAGAATTCTGAATTCTCCCTCTGTGTACCCGAACAGGCGCCGGAATGTGGCGACAAGGGGCTTTTCACTGTTGCAGTGTTAATGTACAGTAAGAAGTCTTACAACACCAGGTTAAAGTCTGTGGTTTACCGTCACAGGTTTGTTTCGAATCACTAGCTTTCGGAGCGCTGCTCCATCCTTTCACCTGATGAAGGAGCAGCGCTCCGAAAGCGAGTGATTCGATATAAACCTGTTGGACGTTAACCTGGTGTTGTAAGACTTCTTCCTGTGCTCACCCCAGTCCAACGCCGGCATCTCCACATCAGTGTTAATGTAAGCCTACATGGGACAATAAAAGGTTATTTATTTATTTACTCGCCTACCCACTTCCGACTTCACAAATATTGATTTATTTTCCAGCACAAGAAAGTAGTTGCAATAAACAGGTTTGCATCAATCCGTTAAAAGCAGGATAATGGTGCGGCACTGTGGTGCAGTGGTTAGCTCTGCTGCCGCACAGTGCTGAGGACCCGGGTTCGATCCCGGCTCTGGGTCTGTGTCCGTGTGGAGTGTGCACATTCTCCCCGTGTTAATGTGGGTTTTGCCCCCACAACCCAAAAAGACGTGCAGAGTAGATGGATTGACGATGCTAAAATTGCCCCTTAACATAGAAAATAGAACATAGAACATAGAAAATACAGCACAGAACAGGCCCTTCGGCCCACGATGTTGTGCCGAACCTTTGTCCTAGATTAATCATAGATTATCATTGAATTTACAGTGCAGAAGGAGGCCATTCAGCCCTTCGAGTCTGCACCGGCCCTCGGAAAGAGCACCCCACCCAAACTCAACACCTTCACCCAACACCAAGGGCAATTTGGACATTAAGGGCAATTTATCATTGGCCAATTCACCTAACCCGCACATCTTTGGATTGTGGGAGGAAACCGGAGCACCCGGAGGAAACCCACGCAGACACGGGGAGGACGTGCAGACTCCGCACAGTCAGTGACCCAAGCCGGAATCGAACCTGGGACCCTGGAGCTGTGAAGCAATTGTGCTATCCACAATGCTACCGTGCTGCCCTTGAGAGCAAATAAATCTACACTATATCATTTAACCGTAATCCATGTACCTATCCAATAGCTGCTTGAAGGTCCCTATTGTTTCCGACTCAACTACTTCCACAGGCAGTGCATTCCATGCCCCCACTACTCTCTGGAGTACTCTCTTCTTAATTGGGGGAAAACAAAGAATTGGAATTTTTTTCAAAAGAGTCGGAGATTGAGAATATGAGTCAAGCACAGGCAGGATTGTTGCTGTATTTGAACTTCTTCCTGGACTCCTTCAAATCTTAGGAACGTGTCTGAAGTCGAGTGAACTCAAGTCCCCACTTCCGATTAGATGTTAAAGGGGCTTTTGAATCAGTGAGAGTATGACAGTGAGGGAGGAAGTGTTTACACAATTAGCGTGGATAATTGGAACCGATGTTGGTTGTTTACACTTGACAAGATATACCGTCAAAGTTTTCTGTTTAGAATTGCGCCTTCAAAAAATGCCTTCGTAAGTAAACTGTTTTGTGATTGCCATGGCTGAAGTCCAACGTAAACTCAAGCAGACGGGAGTTTTCTTTTTGTCAATTGTGCCACATTCTTGCTGCTTTGCATCCAACTATGCTGGGAGCGATGGAATCAGTTCAGTGCAAACCCCCAAAACACACATATGCAAAAACAGAATTAAGGAGGAGGCGCGATCATCAATTTTTCTTTTTGAAAGTCCGACAGAGAAATGAGGAGAATGACAAGAACGTGTACTTGTTTATCTCTCTCCCAGGCTTCTCTTATTCACTATAGATATCAGCCGATAGCATTTGGTAGCAGTGTCAGCAACATCTGAGCGCCTTTTATGAGAACAAAATGTGCCCAGATGATTCATAAGAGGCATGTTGACACCGAACCACAAAATGAGATATTAGATCAGGTGACCGAATGCTTGCTGAAAGAGGTGGGTATTGCGGACTGTCTTAAAGGAGGAAAACGAGATGGCGAGGGGCAGGAAGATATTTCCAGAGGTTCAGGTTAAGGGAACTCAAAGCCACCAATGGCGGGACAATTAAAATTTAGGCATGCCCAGGAGGGTGGAAGTATGGGAGCGCAGAGTTCTCAGAGGGTTGTGGACAGATGGCAGAGCTAGGTGATGTGTTGGGTGTTCTGGATCACATACAGGTCACCAACACTTGAAGTAGTGCAACATTATTTTATTAAAAGGTTAACTATTTAAACATACTTGCACAGTGGGTAAATACAACACCAGCTTTAACTAAAGACCTTTGCCTTGTCCTAACCAGTTGAAGCACTCAGCACATGGTGAATGTCTGTGTTGCAGGCTGTGAGCTCTGTCCTCCTAGCTAGCTGCTACTCGAATGAGCGGGAACTCTGATGCCCCCTGTCTTTATAGTGCATGTGCTCTAACTGGTGATTGGCTGCAGTGTTGTGTATGTTGATTGGTCCCACTGTGTGTCCATCAGTGTGTGTCTGCACCATGATATACTGGTGTATATTATGACACTAGGGAGGGGCGAGGCCATGGAGGGATTTGAAAATGAAATGAAATGAAAATGAAATGAAAATCGCTTGTTGTCACAAGTAGGCTTCAAATGAAGTTACTGTGAAAAGCTCCGAGTCGCCACATTCTGGCACCTGTTCGGGGAGGCTGGTACGGGAATTGAACCGTGCTGCTGGACAGCCTTGGTCTGCTTTAAAAGCCAGCGATTTAGCCCTGTGCTAAACCAGCCCCTGGAAAACAAGGAGGAGGATTTTAAAATCAAGACACTGCTTGACTGGGAGCCAATGTTGGGTCAGCGAGCACAGAGCTGCTGGAGGAATTAGTTTGCGGTGAGTTAAGCCTTGAGCAGCAGAGTTTTGGATGAGCTCGGGTTTACGAGGGGGGAGGGGGGTGGAATGTGGGAGACCAGATAGGAATGCATTGGGAATTGTTACGTCTAGAGGTAAGAAAGTTATGAATGAGGAAAATTGGGGCAGGACATGTCAAACGGGGACCAGGCATAACGGTACCTAAGGGGGAGGTCTCCCAGGTGATCGGAGCCCCCCCCCCTCCCCCGTTTGGGTGGTCAGCTTCTGGGGAGGGGTGGTACCCTGGCACTCCCGATGCCACATGTACACATTGGCACTGCCAGCCTGGCACCCTGGCAGTGCAACCTGGGTGCTGGCCTGGCATTGCCAGGGTTCCCTGGTGGCACTGCCAGACTGAAAGTGCCACGGTGCCAGGATGGCATTGTGCCAATGCCCTTAAGAGGTAGGGGGGGCTGCTTGAGGTCTCCCCAACAGGTACATTGTGGGGTCTGGGGTGTTGCGTTGCGGTGTCGAGAGATTGGGGTGCCATTTAATAATATTATAATAATCTTTATTATTATCACAAGTAGGCTTACATTAACACTGCAATGAAGTTACTGTGGAAATCCCCTAGTCGCCACACTCCGGCGCCTGTTCGGTACACAGAGGGAGAATTCAGAACGTCCAATTCACCTAACAAGCACGTCTTTAGGGACTCGCGGGAGGGAACCGGAGCACCCAGAGGAAACCCACTACGATCTCTGTAATGTTGGCCTCTTGTGCTCCACAATTGACAGCTACTCTTCCAGCTGTCTAGGCCCTACACACTGGCACCCCCGACATAAACAGTGGAGTGACTTGGATGATTTATTGCATTAAACGCATCATCTAAATACAAACAGTCAGTCGCAAAAAGTCTTGTGCATTGCTGGGGGTAAAAAGGACGTGTTGCAGAAGTTTTTTGTCTTGCACTCATCAGGACAAACTCAAGAACCCCAAACTTCAAACTTTCACGACAATTTATACTGCAGGGGAAAAAAAACTTATCTTGCGTTGTAAAAATTGTTGTGATCTTTTGAAATTTGGCATTCTTGCATTTGTCTTAATGAGTGGAAGATGAAAAGCCTTCATCAACATGTTGATCTTTTCAGCAATATCCAAACTGAGATTGATTAACCTAACTTGCCGTTAAGCTTGGTGACATGTTTTTCTCATTTAAGGTCCACCAGGAAATTTAGGCCCAAAAGGCAGCGTTGGGCTTGTGGGGCCTCCGGGAACCCCAGGCGTTCGTGGACCCAGAGGTGATATGGGCCCCATGGGTCTCATCCCTGATCAATCCCATGCCAAGAGAGGAAGACGCGGTCCAGTGGTGAGTGAAGTTTACAGTGTAGTTATGGGCCAGGGTTTAGAGAACCCCAAAGTATATCATGGAGTTCACCTGACCCACAACTTTTACTAGATTGTGGTATGGGGAGCACACGGCCCACTCTACAGGTGTGGTACAGCAGAAATGGAAAAGTATTTTTTAAAGCAAAACAATGTTTATTCTATGAACTCAAGTCAACCTTTTTTAAAAACATACAGTGAACATCTCAGCAACCATTAATTCAAATACAACCCCCAAAGAATACAACACTAAGTAATCCTTAAGCTGTCCTTTTAACATCCATAAGACTTAAAAAAGAACTTTTAACAGAAGCACATCAGGTTACAGTCACTACTGAGAGCAATTATTAGTTTTAAATCACCAAAGGATCAATTTACAGTTTTTTAGATTACAGAGAGAGATAGTAATACCCCTTCTGGCTGTGACTGCAGCTATCCAGCTCTGAAAACGAAACTAAAACACACCCTGCAGCAAACAGCCTGAAACGAAAGTAAAAAGCTGACAGACAGCCCAGCTCCACCCACACTCTGACAGCACTGATAAATACCCATTTCTTAAAGGTACATTTCTTAAACACCCATTTCTTAAAGGTACTCTCACGTGACAGTGTGCAGGCATCAAATTTGTTTTTAAGGACATTGTTTTTTGAAAAGGCAAAGTGAGTCCCTGCAACATCATTAGCTGCTGAAGTGCCCTGGAGCTGTTCTCACGGCAGCATTTAGGTTTCTTGTTTGTGTTGAATATGTGGCGTTTGCAGGTTCATGACGTGTTTCACAGGAGAACTATCGAACAAAATGTGACATTGAGCCGCATAAGATAATAGAGAAACTCACTGTAATATCCCACTGGGATCTACGGGGTGGGAATGCTCGTCTTCCCAGTGTTCCTTGCGGAGTACGAGATTCCCCGCCAGGGGCCGGGTATCTCAATTACCCAGTGCATATAAGGTCGGCCAGTAAGGCGCAAACCAAGCAGGAACCCGGTCGGGGTCTACAGGGAAGTGTTATATATATTGTTTGTATCATTCTTTATTTTTACTCTTATGTTGACTCCCCGTGTCCTTATTAAACTGACAAAATACATCAAGTAGGCCAATTTAAGGAGTGTGTTAAAGGAGGAAAGAGCGGTTAGGGAGGAAATTCCAGAGCTTGGGACCCAGGCAGCTGAAGGCATGGCCACCCATGGTGAAGTGATTCAAATCGGGGATACGCAAGAGGCCAGAATTAGACAAGCGCCGATATCTCAATGGGCTGTGGGTCTGGAGAAAATGACTAAAATAGGGGGAGGGGGGAAAGAGGCCAGGGTGACAGAATCTTGAGGCAAGCAGTCATCTGCAGGAGAGGGTTTTCTCATTCATTGAAGGAATGTGGGTATCGCTAGGCCAGCATTCATTGCCCATCCCTATGGGGTCCAGCCCTCCCATAACAGAGCACCCACCGCTATCAACTCTCAGATGATATATCTTGCAGACTAAAATGATCTGTTATATTTCTAGGGCACACCTGGGACACCAGGAAAGAACGGACTAAAGGTACAGTTTCCCCCTGCTCATTTTGACTGAACAATGTATATTTTTGTTGTGATTTTCTCATTTGTTTTTTATAATTTAAAAATTTTTTAAAAAGAAAATTTAGAGTACCCAATTCATTTTTTTCAATTAAGGGGCAGTTTAGTGTGGCCAATCCACCTACCCTGCACATCTTTGGGTTGTGGGGGCGAAACCCACGCAAACACGGGGAGAATGTGCAAACTCCACACGGACAGTGACCCAGAGCCGGGATCGAACCTGGGACATCAGCGCCGTGCGGCAGTAGGGCTAACCCACTGCGCCACCGTGCTGCCCCCTGTTTTTTATAATTTAAAGTACCCAATTCTTTTTTTTTCAATTAAGGGCGCTTTAGTGTGGCCAATCCACCTACCCTGCACATCTTTGGGTTGTGGGGGTCAGACCCACGCAGGCACGGGGAGAACGTGCAAACTCCACGCGGACAGTGACCCGGGGCCGGGATCGAACCCGGGGCCGGGTGGCGTGAGGCAGCGATGCTAACCACTGCACCAAGATGCCGCTCCGATTTTCTCATTTGCGACACATCGAATGCTGCTTGAGCGGGATGCTCTGGAGACAGGGCCCATATCCCCCATTGGTTTAAGGGTTGAATTACTCAGAATGCAGAGCACCGAAGCAGGCCATTGGGCCTGACTGATCTGTGCTGGTGTCTACACTCCATGGGAACCTCTTTTCACCCTATTTAAATTATCTGGCATTAAAACAGACCTACTGGTGCAATACTGATGGAGCGCTGCAGGCTGCAGAGATCTCCGGGATCCTTTGTTGACCTGAATCAGAATTAAAGTCGTGAATTGCAATTGGCCTCATGACCCAGGCTGAAGGAGGTGAAAGGTCCTCCCATCCTGCCCCCCCCCCCCCCCCCCCAAAGTCACCATAGATTCATAGAATTTACAGTGCAGAAGGAGGCCATTTGGCCCATCGAGTCCGCACCGGCCCTTAGAAAGGGCACCCTACTCAAGCCCACACCTCCACCCTATCCCCGTAACCCAGTAACCCCAGCTAACCTTTTTCGACACTAAGGGCAATTTAGCGTGGCCAATCCACCTAACCTGCACATCTTTGGACTGCGGGAGGAAACCGGAGCACCCGGAGGAAACCCACGCAGACACGGGGAGAACGTGCAGACTCTGCACAGACAGTGACCCAAGGCCAGAATTTATTTATTTTTAAAACATTTAGAGTACCGAATTCATTTTTTCCAATTAAGGGGCAATTTAGCGTGGCCAATCCACCTAGCCTGCACATCTTTGCGTTGTGGGGACGAAACCCACGCAAACACGGGGAGAATGTGCAAACTCCACACGGACAGTGACCCAGAGCCGGGATCGAACCTGGGACCTCGACGCCGTGAGACCCACCGTGGTGCCCACTCCCAAGGCCAGAATTGAACCCGGGACCCTGGCGCTGTGAGGTAGCCGTGCTAAACTACATGCCACCTGTCTTCTGACAGCACTGATCACATTTCGGATGATCTTAAAAGTATTAAAGTGCATCGGTTAGCATCTAACTGTCATAACCATGCTCAGACCCGAGCAAGAGAAGTGAAGACGTGACACCAAACCCTTCAGAACATCTCTCTGCTGTTTCTAATGTACAAACTTCCACAAGACATAGAATTACATAGGATTTACAGTGCAGAAGGAGGCCATTCAGCCCATCGAGTCTGCACCGGCGCTTGGAAAGAGCACCCTACCGAAGTCCACACCTCCACCCTATCCCCATAACCCAGTAACCCCACCCAGCACTAAGGGCAATTTTGGACACTAGGCAATTTTAGCTTGGCCAATCCACCTAACCTGCTCATCTTTGGACTGTGGGAGGAAACCGGAGCACCCGGAGGAAACCCAAGCAGACACGGGGAGAACATGCAGACTCCGCACAGACAGTGACCCAGCGGGGAATCGAACCTGGGACCCTGAGGCTGTGAAGCAATTGTGCTAACCACCGTGCTACCGTGCTGCCTGCAGTTAATGGTGAATTGATACACAGACGTCTGTGCAATACAACTGTGCTGATGCCACCATTATAAAGACACACGCCCAGTTTAATTGATTCATTCTGATGTTGGTTTAATTTTGTTTGGCAAGTCGACCTTTCACCCTCTAACTAACCATCACTTGTACGTTCCAATGGGAATTTGTTGAATTTTCTCTGAATCAATTGGACACAGAGCAAAGGGGTACCAGTGCAATATCAGTCACGACTCATTTAGGCGACACCTGTTTGCCCGCTCTCTGCAAATGTGTTAACTTAGCTATTTTAGAGGGCGGCATGTGGCGCAGTGGTTAGCACTGGGACTGCGGCGCTTTGGACCCGAGCTCGAATCCCGGCTCTGGGTCACTGTCCGTGTGGAGTTTGCACATTCTCCCCGTGTCTGCGTGGGTCTCACCCCCACAACCCAAAGATGTGCAGGTTAGGTGGATTGGCCATGCTAAATTGCCCCTTAATTGGAAAAATAATAATAATTGGGTACTCTAAATTTATATTTTAATTAACTTAGCTATTTTGAACGTGAGCGCCGTCGTTTAGAGGGTGTTGATCTGGACAGGTTCAATCCTGACATTACATAGCATGATATATTTCAGATCTGCTGACCGGAGTAAAGGGTCATCTTTGCTTGCTTCTAGTTTATAAGCCAGCCATTAATTTGTGAATCTTTAATGTTCTTTTTCAGGGCGAGCGAGGCTTTCCAGGACCACGTGGACTCCCAGTAAGACATCTTGAGTGCACCTAGTAACACTGTATTAATTTTCAACTCAGTTCACATCTATATCTGCGGGCCGCACGGTGGCACAGTGGTTAGCACTGCTGCGTCACGGTGCCGAGGACCCGGGTTTGATCCCGACCCCGGGTCACTATCCGTTTGCAGTTTGCACATTCTCCCCGTGTCTGCGTGGGTCTCACCCCCAAATCTCAAAGAGTTGTGCAGGGTAGGTGAATTGGCCACGCTAAATTGCCCCTTAATTGGAATTTTCTTTTAAAAATGTATATCTACGTGGATGATCTGAAAGCATTAATCATTCCATAAAGTGTCAAACTTTGGGAGGGAGGCATTCATTTCCTGTGGAGGTCAATTACAGGTTAATTGCTACAGGTGGAGGAAACTGCAGCCTAACCTGGAGCCAAAAATGTATCGAGAACTTAGCGATCTGATAACTTCTCTCACCCACAGCAAATCACCTGTGACCAAATTTTAGGATTTATTTAAGGAATTTCAGCATGACGCACGTGTCCTTCGGGAAACAGGTCGCAAGGGAATGTCGCCATGGACTCCTGGCCGCCCATGCTCAGCGCAGGGAGCTAGCTTTGGAAAACAAAAAAGCAAATTTTTAAAGAAAGTCTTTTGCGAAGCTGGAGAGATGGAAGCAGACTGAATCTTGTGCTGTCACCCCACGACACGATTAATCTCCCCCTGTGCCTCGTGGGATACGAGCTACATCGCCATGGGGCGGAGGCCGATTAGGGGGCCCGTTAGCTCATTGCCGGGTAGGAGAGGAGCTGCAGAGTGGTCCCGGCCGGGATTGGGAGTGTTGCTTGTAAACACTTTCCTTTTGGGAATAAACCATCTTTTGACTCTCCTTTCCCCACCCCTCCGTGACTACTAAATTTCGCAACTCCCGAGTTTCAGTTTAGGCATATTCATTGACAGGCAATTGTTGCTGAATGAGCAATTGACGCGATCAACAGGAAGGGAAAAAGAACAATGCACTTGTGTTTTGTTGTCCAGTCATAATAGGTGACATAATCGTCAGAATGAGTAAGGTTTTATTTATGGCAAGGAGCAATCACATTTCGCAATGAGAGAGGTTAGGTGGGGGGTTAACAAACACTAAAGATAATGACACCTGGCAGCAACAACATTTTCTTGGGATGGAGGCTGATTGTTCCAGGTTTCCATTACTCTTTTGTGGGAAAAAAAGTGTCCCGGATACAAGTGGATAAATCAGTGCACCGACAGTCAGGCTGAGAGTCAACGAACTGGGAATGATGTAAGGGGAGACGAGAAGGAAATTGGAGGCAATTGGAAGCTGTTGCCAAGATCCCCTGAGGTCGATGCAAAAGATCCCGTGGTACTATTTTGAGGAAGGTCAGGGGAGTTCTCCCAAGTGTTCCGGTCAATGTTGAGCCTTTAATCGCCAGCGTAGAAACAGATTGAAAACAGAATTTTGGGCAGGATAACTTTTTGGCAAATCTGCATATTAGAGTGAGGCAGCTTGTCTAGTGTGCAGATTCCCGAGGTATCCAAGGCTTTGAGATTCATCCCCCTTGCCTCGGAGATCTTGGGTGAGTGTTGTTCACCACTGGTCCCCACAAATGGAGACCAGACGGAACGGCACTCGTGGGAGTCTCCCAGGGGATCGAAGCTGCATACCCTTAGGGTAGGGTAGTGCCCTGGCACTGCAGGTGCTATCTGGGCACCCTAGCAGTGTCACCTGGGTGCCAGCCTGGCGCTGCCAAGGTGCCTGGGTGGCATTGCCAGCTGACATGGGTAGTGGCAGGTTGGCATTTTTGCACGTGATCGGGCTGGGGTGCCCTGCATGGTTGTTGGGTAGGATGCGGGGAGAGACGGGGGATCCTTCCATAGTGCGTTCGGGCTTGGGGAGGCTCGGGCGTCGCTTCAGGGTCTCAGATTGGGCGCCATTGATCTCTCGCTACACTGGGGAGTACCGGCGAGCGGAGCTCCTCAGTGTGCACAATGGGGTTATGTGCGCCTGCCAGAACGGGAAACACGTGGCTAGACGCGCTCGCTATGGGACTTTGTTACCAATTAATTGAATCGCGCCCAGAGTCAACATTTTAAATCCAAATGATTTCTGCAGAAACAGATAATCTGGTCATTGTAACATTGTTGTCTGTGGGAATTTGGTGTGCGAAAATTGGCTTCTGCATTTTGTATCTCGCAACAGGGACAACCCTTCGAAAAGACCTTAATTGGTTGTGGAGTGCGTCGGGCATCCTGAGGTCCTGAAAGCTGCCGCCCAATTTTCTTGGGATAAATATTGGTCAGGATGCCAGAGATGTTCTTCTTCAAAATAGCGCTCTGGGATCTTGTATGTCTGCAACCAAGAGCAGGCAGGACCCCTTTCGCAACCGAAAGACAGAACCTCCAGCAGCACAGCACTCCCTCAGTACCGCACTGGAGAGCTGGCCTGAATGATGTGCTCAATTCTTAGAAGGGGGACTGGAACCCACAACCTTCTGGATCAGAGAGTAACAAATGAGAACATTTACATTGCGGCGTAAGGAGACACACAAACACAATAAAACAAAAGGACACACAGCGAGTGAGCACGAGACTTAAATCTTCATACATCCTAAATGCACATTAGCAGGCTCGACTGTACATGGAGTACAAGAGAACGTTAATCTTCATCATTCAACTGGGTATTCAGATTCTCCCCATTCTTGCTACTTTTTAAATTAAAATGCAAGAAAACTGTAAACACCGCAAATCTACAAGATTATGAGGGGCATGGATAGAGTGGATGGGCAGGCACTCTTTCCCAGGGTGGACGGGTCAGTCACCAGGGGGCTTAGGTTTAAGGTCAGTGGGGCAATGTTTAGAGGAGATGTGCGAGGCAGGTTTTTTACACAGAGGGTGGTGAGTGCCTGGAACGCGTTGCCAGGGGAGGTTGTGGAAGCAGATACATTAACGGCGTTCAAAAGGCACCTTGACAAACACATGGACAGGATGGGTATAGAGGGATACGGCACAAGGAAGTGCTGAGGGCTTTGGCCAAGAGTGGTATCATGACTGGTGCAGGCTTGGAGGGCCGAAGGGCCTGTCCCTGTACTGTATTGTTCTTTGTTCTTTGAAATAATAACACAAAAATGCCATAAAATGGCCATCGGCTGCTGGGAGAATCGACAAAATAATGTTTCAAATGTACACCTGCTAAATAGCCGCAGACTTATTAGCTAGGAAGTGACGTGTCATGTGTAAGTGTTCCGGGGACTACATTTCACACCTTCACTAAAGTTGGAAGTGATGTGTACGTAACCGTTCAATCTGATTCTTCTTTTTAGTCTGGTCAGCATAACAAAGTGAAGTAAGAACATTTAGTAAGGACTTGAGGAAATATTAAGGATGAGCAGGTTTTACAAAGGAGAAGAATGGGAAGAGGTGGTTAATATTTGGGGGGTGGGGGGGGAAGGGTGGTCTAGGGGATGGGTCAAGACTGTCAAATTGTGCTGGTGGGGCAGTCTGTAAGACCCTCCCCCATTGCCTCAGCTATTCATATATTCAAAATACGTATCAATAAAACATCCTGAAGTCCTTGCCTCATACTTATATCGGTTAATGTTACTCATGCCTTTTGACCATCTTGTGGTCTCCGTTGTACTTTGCGTTGTGTGTGTTTTGAGCGATGTCATGTGGATTGCATGTTCAATGCTTGCGCATGTGGATGTTTCTGTTGAAGGGTTTGCCCCTGTACCTCCCTCTGTCCTCTCCATCGAAGCGGCCCGACCTGATGAGCGTTTGCAGTATCTGCAAGGGTAGTAGTCATGGGCGACTTTAACTTCCCAAATATTGAGTGGAAACTCTTTAGATCAAATAGTTTGGATGGGGTGGTGTTTGTGCAGTGTGTCCAGGAAGCTTTTCTAACACAGTATGTAGATTGTCCGACCAGAGGACGGGCAATATTGGATTTAGTACTGGGTAATGAGCCAGGGCAAGTGATAGATTTGTTAGTGGGGGAGCATTTTGGAGATAGTGACCACAATTCTGTGACTTTCACTTTAGTAATGAAGAGGGATAGGTACGTGCAACAGGGCAAGGTTTACAATTGGGGGAAGGGTAAATACGATGTTGTCAGACAAGAATTGAAGTGCATAAGTTGGGAACATAGGCTGGCAGGGAAGGACACAAGTGAAATGTGGAACTTGTTCAAGGAACAGGTGCTACGTGTCCTTGATATGTATGTCCCTGTCAGGCAGGGAAGAGATGGTCGAGTGAGGGAACCATGGTTGACAAGAGAGGTTGAATGTCTTGTTAAGAGGAAAAAGGTGACTTATGTAAGGCTGAGGAAACAAGGTTCAGACAGGGCATTGGAGGGATACAAGATAGCCAGGAGGGAACTGAAGAAAAGGATTAGGAGAGCTAAGAGAGGGCATGAACAATCTTTGGCGGGTAGGATCAAGGAAAACCCCAAGGCCTTTTACACATATGTGAGAAATATGAGAATGACTAGAGCGAGGGTAGGTCCGATCAAGGACAGAAGCGGGAGATTGTGTATTGAGTCTGAAGAGATAGGAGAGGTCTTGAATGAGTACTTTTCTTCTGTATTTACAAATGAGAGGGGCAATATTGTTGGAGAGGACAGTGTGAAACAGATTGGTAAGCTCGAGGAAATACTTGTTAGGAAGGAAGATGTGTTGGGCATTTTGAAAAACTTGAGGATAGACAAGTCCCCCGGGCCTGACGGGATATATCCAAGGATTCTATGGGAAGCAAGAGATGAAATTGCAGAGCCGTTGGCAATGATCTTTTCGTCCTCACTGTCAACAGGGGTGGTACCAGGGGATTGGAGAGTGGCGAATGTCATGCCCCTGTTCAAAAAAGGGACTAGGGATAACCCTGGGAATTACAGGCCAGTTAGTCTTACTTCGGTGGTAGGCAAAGTAATGGAAAGGGTACTGAAGGATAGGATTTCTGAGCATCTGGAAAGACACTGCTTGATTAGGGATAGTCAGCACGGATTTGTGAGGGGTAGGTCTTGCCTTACAAATCTTATTGAATTCTTTGAGGAGGTGACCAAGCATGTGGATGAAGGTAAAGCAGTGGATGTAGTGTACATGGATTTTAATAAGGCATTTGATAAAGTTCCCCATGGTAGGCTTATGCAAAAAGTAAGGAGGCATGGGATAGTGGGAAATTTGGCCAGTTGGATAACAAACTGGCTAACCGATAGAAGTCAGAGAGGGTGGTGGATGGCAAATATTCAGCCTGGATCCCAGTTACCAGTGGCGTACCGCAGGGATCAGTTCTGGGTCCTCTGCTGTTTGTGATTTTCATTAATGACTTGGATGAGGGAGTTGAAGGGTGGGTCAGTAAATTTGCAGACGATACGAAGATTGGTGGAGTTGTGGATAGTAAGGAGGGCTGTTGTCGGCTGCAAAGAGACATAGATAGTATGCAGAGCTGGGCTGAGAAGTGGCAGATGGAGTTTAACCCTGAAAAGTGTGAGGTTGTCCATTTTGGAAGGACAAATATGAATGCGGAATACAGGGTTCACGGTAGAGTTCTTGGCAATGTGGAGGAGCAGAGAGATCTTGGGGTCTATGTTCATACATCTTTGAAAGTTGCCACTCAAGTGGATAGAGCTGTGAAGAAGGCCTATGGTGTGCTCGCGTTCATTAACAGAGGAATTGAATTTAAGAGCCGTGAGGTGATGATGCAGCTGTACAAAACTTTGGTAAGGCCACATTTGGAGTACTGTGTACAGTTCTGGTCGCCTCATTTTAGGAAGGATGTGGAAGCTTTGGAAAAGGTGCAAAGAAGATTTACCAGGATGTTGCCTGGAATGGAGAGTAGGTCTTACGAGGAAAGGTTGAGGGTGCTAGGCCTTTTCTCATTAGAACGGAGAAGGATGAGGGGCGACTTGATAGAGGTTTATAAGGTGATCAGGGGAATAGATAGAGTAGACAGTCAGAGACTTTTTCCCCGGGTGGAACAAACCATTACAAGGGGACATAAATTTAAGGTGGAAGATATAGGAGGGATATCAGAGGTAGGTTCTTTACCCAGAGAGTAGTGGGGGCATGGAATGCACTGCCTGTGGAAGTAGTTGAGTCGGAAACATTAGGGACCTTCAAGCTGCTATTGGATAGGTACATGGATTACGGTAAAATGATATAGTGTAGATTTATTTGTTCTCAAGGGCAGCAAGGTAGCATTGTGGATAGCACAATTGCTTCACAGCTCCAGGGTCCCAGGTTCGATTCCGGCTTGGGTCACTGTCTGTGCAGAGTCTGCACGTCCTCCCCGTGTCTGCGTGAGTTTCCTCCGGGTGCTCCGGTTTCCTCCCACAGTCCAAAGATGTGCGGGTTAGGTGAATTGGCCAATGATAAATTGCCCTTAATGTGCAAAGTGCCCTTGGTGTTGGGTGGAGGTGTTGAGTTTGGGTAGGGTGCTCTTTCCAAGAGCCGGTGCAGACTCAAAGGGCCGAATGGCCTCCTTCTGCACTGTAAATTCAATGATAATCTATGATTAATCTAGGACAAAGGTTCGGCACAACATCATGGGCCGAAGGGCCTGTTCTGTGCTGTATTTTCTATGTTCTATGCAAGGGCAAGGTTTCCCCCATGGGCTTCAGGACCCCGTCGACAGGCTCGGGTGGGGGGGGTTAGAAGAAGCCCCCAATTTGCCCAAATTGGGCAATCAGAGGACAGAGGGCGGGCTCACTGTCTGATTATGTACAAGGCAGGAGCGGCAATTGGAGGTCTTCCAGCTTGAAATGCAGCAGCAGGAGCTAAGTGCGGGAACAGGGCAGCCCAACATGGGCCCCCAAAGCTTGCCTGGAGTACAGGTAACCTCAGTCATGCTCCAGCCTAAGCCTAGTCCGACCCCTGACATTAGGCCATTAATGGCCATTGAAAGGCTCAATTGACTACCTGCCACTCAAGGTCCCCCCCCCCCCCCCTCCCCCCTCCATCTGACCCCAGTGAACCAGCAAAAAGTCCACATCCAGCCGTTTCTGTCCTGCCCCGAGTGCGGGATTAAAAGCCAGCCCCGGTTTCCTCTCCTGTCGTGAGGTTATCCTCGGGCCTGCATTGCGTGACTCCACCCTCTAGGCCGGCAATCTCCCCACTGCCTCAACAACAGCTGCACAAAAGCAACAGCTGCTGCACCTGGAGATATTTTGTTTTCTCTCCAGTTTAATGCAAGTTTGATGTTACACATCAGAGATTACTGACATGCACCAGTGCATTTAACGTCAACACAGGAAAGTCTACAAAACCAGCAAGATAACTGATAAGAAAGATGGAATTTGGAACAAGGAGGGAAAAAGACAGACAATCTGAATCTGACCTGTGCAGAATAGGAACTATTGCATAATTGTAGCACCATTTAAAAAGTTGATTTTACAATTTTTAAAGGGGGGAACAAGGATTTGTATTTACATCATGCTTCTCATGACTACTAGACATCTCAAATCAATTAAGTACATTCAAAGTACAACCCCTGTTCTATTGCCAGAATTGTGACCGCCAATATGTGCACAGTAAACTCCCATGAACAGATAATCTGTTTTGTTTTCACATTATTTGTTGCAATGCCTTGACCAATTAGTCAAGTTGCCTGGTTTAAATTTCTTGGCAGTTAACTGTCAGTCACCATCAACTGGTGCATTCTCCATAGCTTTGCCTCTATCAATCAGTGTCCACTTGTCAACCAATCAGCACTCTCTTCTCATAGAAGTCATAGAATTTACAGTGCAGAAGGAGGTCATTCGGCCCATCGAGTCTACACCAGCCCCTGAAAGTGCACCCTACCTAAGCCCACATCTCCACTCCATCCCTGTAACCCCACCTAACTTTTGGACACTACAGGGCAATTTAGCGTGACCAACTGACCTAACCCGCACATCTTTGGATTGTGGGAGGAAACCGGAACACCCGGAGGAAATCCACGCAGACACGGACGGGGGGGACGGGGGGGGGGGGGGTGGACGTGCAGACTCTGCACAGACAGTGACCCAAGACAGGAATCAAACATGGGTCCCTGGCGCTGTGAATCAACAGTGCTAACTACTGTGTTACAATGCTGCCCCTAGAGTATACATTTGTTGATTCCCCGTGCGTTGTATTCTTGCAAATGTCCTGTTGCGTGCAAGATGAAAAACTTTGACAAAAAAAAAAAATTTTTTTCAGCAGCACTCAGCATCTGTGATGCTGATTGAGGGATTGGCCAGAACACCTACTCTCCTTCAAAATAATGGGACCTTTTACATCCATCCAAGTAGGTAAATGGGGCCTCAGCTTAACATCTCATCTGAATATTGCGCACAATTCTGGTCGCCACACTACCAGAAGGATCTGGAGGCTTTGGAGAGGGTGCAGAGAACGTTTACCAGCATGTTGCCTGGGCTGGAGGGTGTCAGCTATACGGAGAGGCTGAATAGACTCGGACTGTTTTCATTAGAAAGACCGAGGTTGAGGGGTGACCTGATAGAGGTCTACAAGATTATGAGGGGCATGGATAGAGTGGATGGGCAGGCACTCTTTCCCAGGGTGGAGGGATCAGTGACCAGGGGTCATAAGTTTAAGGTCCATGGGGCAAAGTTTAGAGGGGATGTGCGAGGCAGGTTTTTTACACAGAGGGTGGTGAGTGCCTGGAACACGTTGCCAGGGGAGGTTGTGGAAGCAGATACATTAACGGTGTTCAAAAGGCATCTTGACAAACACATGGATAGGATGTTTATAGAGGGATACGGCACAAGGAAGTGCTGAGGGTTTTGGCAAAGGTTGGTATCATTTTTAAAAATAAATTTAGAGTACCCAATTATTTTTTTTTCCCAATTAAGGGACAATTTAGCGTGGCCAATCCCACCTACCCTACACATCTTTGGGTTGTGGGGGTGAAACCCACGCAGACACGGGGAGAATGTGCAAACTCCCCACAGTGACCCAGGGCCGGGATTCGAACCCAGGTCCTCAGCGCCGTATGAAGCAGTGCTAACCACTGCGCCGTGTGCCACCCCAAAGGTTGGTATCATGACCGGTACAGGCTTGGAGGGCCGAAGGGCCTGTTCCTGTGCTGTATTCTTTGTTCTTTAAAAGACAGTGCTCCCCTCATTACTACACTGGAGTGTCAGCCTCAATTTTTGTACTCAAGTCCTGTAGTGGACAAGAACCCCAGAACCTTCTGATTGAGAGGCAGGAGCGCTACCAGCTGAACTGACACTTTAGCTCAGTGCTGTACAATACCTCAGGCACTGACCATATGTGGCTAATTGAGAATCCAGGTGATTAACAATTGAAGGATGAATAATGGATACCATCACTGGGCACGTGATCCCAGTACTCACATTGACATGGTGCCCGCGAGTGAGTGCTTCCCAAGCTACGAACAGTGGCTACACTCCAAAAGTAATCAATTGGGTAGAACACGCTTTGGGACATCTCAAGGTGGTGAAAGACACCAGATAAATGCAAGTCTTTCTTTCAATCTTTTTATCAGCTGTGCTGATGGAATGATAAAACAAAAACTAAAATGAAAGACAGAGTGTGGGTGCTTTACTTCCTCAACTATTGAATAACGCAGGCACTTGACAAGCCAATGTGCGTGAAATAAATAAACCTGTATTGTTTGAATGCATGCAAGAGGTTGTCCACTAAAGCCAGTGTATCTGGCTAAAGTGGTGTTATTGTAGCCAACACATGGTCTGGGCGATGTGTCTGCCAATTCAAATATAATTGAAAATAAGTTCAAAGTGTTTTGATCTTGTTCGTCTCAATTTGTCTCATCTTATCCCTATCCCTGGGATCTGACCAACTTAAACATACCATCCACATTGGGAGCGTAGGTGTGTAAGATTTTCAAGATATGATGGAAATTAAATAAAATACTCCCTTCAACGATGTTGTATGGAGGGGTTTGCTATGAGATAGGAGGCAAGTTACCGATTTTTTTTCGCCAATAAAGGGGCAATTTAGCGTGGACAATCCACCTACCCTGCACATCTTTGGGTTGTGGAGGTGAGACCCATGCAAACACGGGGAGAATGTGCAAACTCCGCACGGACAGTGACCTGGGGTCAGGATCGAAGCTGGGTCCTCGGCGCTGTGAGGCAGCAGTGCTAGCCACTGCGCCACCATGCCGCCCTCGGAGGCAAGTTACAGATGGGTCATTTTATTCTTGCACTGGATTTTTATTTTACTTCCAGGGCCCTCCTGGATCATTCGACTTCCTCCTACTGATGATGGCCGACATCAGGCACGATATAATCGAACTTCAGGAGCAGGTGTTCGGCGAGCAACGAGGCATAACCATCGACAGTCTGCCCCTGGACACACAAGATGCAGGATCTGGGCAAGAGAAGGTGTTCCCTACACATCCTGGTAGTCACAACAGGTGACCAGATCTTCCAAGATGTTTAAACACCATCTCATCTACTGTTCGCCTGTCTCTATCTCATTGTATTTTTTATGTGAATTAGTCAGATCACACCAATATACTTGTATTGTGCCACAAACTACTTCGATAAAGAAATGTATGTACAGTGCTTAGTTGATATTTGTTTGTGCCAAAGTGGGGCTGTTAAACCCTGTTGCCCATATCCTACCCCACACACATACTCGTCCATCTCTTCAAACATGCTGGGTGCGATTCTCCCCCCCCCCCCCCCCCCCCCCCCACGCCGGGTGGGAGAATCGCCGGGGTGCCGCGTGAATCGTGCCACGCCGCCCCGACCCCCGCAGGCGATTCTCTCACCACCCCCCCCCCCTCCCCCCCGGAAACCAGCGGCACGCGATTTGCACCGGGCCGCTCGGAGAACCGGCGAGCGGCGATTCTCGGGCCCGGATGGGCCGAGCCCGCTACGACACGACTGACTCCCGCCGGCACCGTCCACCCCTGGTCGCTGCAGCCGGGAGCGCTGGGGGGGGATTGAGCTGCCCCAACTGCGCATGCACGGGTTGGCACAACGCCAATTTGGCACCACGTAAGGACGCTGGAGCGGTGTGAACCACTCCAGCGCCGTGCTGGCCCCCTGTGGGGGCCAGAATAGGTTGTGCCCGGGCTCTGTTCACGCCGTCGTGAAACACAACGGCGATCACGATGGCGCGAACACTTAGTCTCCATTTTAGAGAATCGCGCCCATTGAGTTCAAAGTCCTTTTTTAAGAATTAATTTACGGGTGTGGCAAGACCAGAATTTGTTTTCCATCCCTAATTATCCTTGAGAAAATGATGGTGAGCTACTTTCTTGAACCACTTCAGTCCAACGTGACGTAGGTACACCCACAGTGCTGTTAGGAAGGGAGTTCCAGCATTTGACCCTTTGACAGTGGAGGAACGGTGATATATTTCCAGATCAGGATGGTGAGTGGCTTGGAGGGGAACTTGCAGGGGTTGGTGTTCCCAGGTATCTGCTGCCCCGTGTCTTTCTAGGTGGTAACGGTCACAGGTTTGGAAGGTGCTTCCGAACGAGCTTTGGTGAGTTTCCGCAAGGCATATTATAGATGGTTCAGACTGCTGCCACTATGCAACAGTAGTGGAGAGAGTGCATGTTTAATTTGGTGGATGGGAGGCCGAGCAAATGGGCTGCTCTGTTCTGGATGGTATCCAACCTTTTGATTGCTGTTGTAGTCACGTTCATCCAGGCAAATGGAGAGTTTTCTGCCGCACTCCTGACATGTACTTCTTTGCCAATCTCTCCGTGGCTTTGTCTTAACCGACCTCACCGTCTACTTCCTGAACACCAGCCTCCACACTTAACTCTTCCAACTTTGACCATTCTCACATCGATTCCGCGACCTCACCGGATGCTGCAACTGGTGGAGCCCTCTGTTGTTGACTTAGGAGGATATGTTGGACAGGCTGAGCTCATTTCCACTGGAGTTTGGAAGAATGAGGAGGGACCTGATTGAAGTATACAAGATCCTGAACAGTATTGACAAGGCAGGTGCAGAAAGGATGTTTTCTCTTGTGGGTGAGTCCAGAACTAGGGGACGCCATTTTAAAATTAGGGGTCGTCCTTACAGGACAGAGATGAGGAGAATCGTTTTTTCTCTCCAAGGGCTTGTGCGTCTTTGGAACTCTTTGCCTCAGAAGGCGGTGAAAACGGGGTAACTAAATATTGTTAAGCAAAGGTGGATAGATTCTTGTTAGGCATGAGGATCAAAGGTTATCGATGGGAATGTAGAACTCAACACAAGCAGATCAGCCATGATCTTGTTGACTGGTGGAGCAGGCTTAAGGCCTAGTTCTGCTCCAACTTCATATGTTCGTATACAAGGGTAAACCGGTTCTTATATATACTTAAGAATGATGCTCTAACCTTTCCCCAATTAGTGACAAACGCTCTGACCGACAACTAGAGCGTGCACATTATTGTGGCAAGGTAGCAGCGTCACATTTGGGGCAGGGTAGCACAGTGGTTAGCATGGTTGCTTCACAGCTCCCGGGCCCCAGGTCTGATTCCCGGCTTGGGTCACTGTCTGTGCGGAGTCTGCATGTTCTCCCCGTGTCTCCGTGGGTTTCCTCCGGGAGCTCCGGTTTCCTCCCACAGTCCAAAGATGTGCAGGTTAGGTGGATTGGCCGTGATAAGTTGTCCCTTAGTGCCCAACGGTTAGGTGGGGTTACTGGGTTATGGGGATAGGGTGGAGGTGTGGACCTTGGGTAGGTGCTCTTTCCAAGAGCCGGTGCAGACTCGATGGGCCGAATGGCCTCCTTCTGCACTGTAAATTCCATGATTCTGTGTTTGAACAAGCTGTCCAATTTAGTCAAACACCTCCACTTTTTCCTTGCAAATTAGTCCTCTTCCAAGATGCGTACAATTGCCTTTCTGTAGTTCCTATGGAATCTGAATCCACCATGCTTTCACGTAGTGTATTCGCCATGCGTAGAATAAATTCTCCTCACTTCCCACCATTTCGTTTTGCAAATGATATCAAATCATTGATAGTTTCGAAAAGGTGAGGCTAAATTGACCTTCCACAATTTTATGAATGTCAGATTGTGTTTCCGCATGCCTTTGTCATTTTAATTGCTTACCGCAGGTGACACACTTAGTATAGGGTTCGGGTTAGGGTTCCAGGAAATCAAATCATGTTGTATTATAAACTGTGAAATGGCTTTAGTAAGTGACTCCACACGGTCAGCTCAGGTCCTGGGTTTCCCAATTATTCTTATGTATAAAAATAATTTAAAATCATGCAGAGTGTATACTTGCTGTCTCCAAACTGGTTTCCTGTCAGGAGTTTTGATCATCTTTCGTGCCAAAATTCAATATAACTCCATTGCACCTCAAATGTTAATTGGTGTTTGAGATACTGGGACATAACAAACAGCTCTAGGAATGCAGGGCATTTATGTGCTAGTGACTAAATCGCCTACATTGCAGGACAGTTTATGCAGCATTTGACCCAATGTGGCGGCACGGTGGTTAGCACTGCTGCCTCACAGCGCCAGGGACTCAATTCCCGCCTCAGATGACTGTGCGGAGTCTGCTCGTTCTCCCCGTGGCTGCGTGGGTTTCCTCCGGGTGGTCCGGTTTCCTCCCGCAGTCCAAAGATGTGCAGGTTGGGTGGATTGGCCGTGCTAATTTGCACCTTAGTGTCCAATGGTTAGGCAGGTTGACTGGGTTATGGGGATAGGGTGGAAGAGTGGGCTTGGGTAGGGTGCTCTTGGAGAGTGTCAGCACAGACTTGACAGGCCGAATGGCCTCCTTGTGCACTGTAGGGATTCTATTGATAGATTCTACGGATGCCTGTTGTTAGAGCCTGGTTCAAAACTATTGGGCCAACATCATTCTATCATTAAGTGATTGACGCATTCAAATAGCACCTTTTTTAACAAAGGCACTTGCCTCTGAAAAAGGGCAGACAAAGGGGTCTCCAACATGTTCATCGAAACATACACATCTGGGTTCCATACTTTCCTCAAGGCTGGGCTAGATAAGTAGAACATTGGTGAGCACCAGACTGGCTGCGCCCAGAAATTATGGAGTGGTCCACCTCCAACTAGAAATGTTTTCTGGTAGTGGATGGGACCTTCATGGGTTATATTGGCACCCCTGTATGTTGGAGCACACAAGTCAGTTTCCTCAATAATCATTGGATAATTGTCTATTGTGGGGTGTTTTGTGCCACCTGCAGTGCCAACGCTGACACCGTTGTCTGATAGAACTCTGCCACTTTGTTGGCCTCGATCGGGAACGCCCTGTCGAGGCTGCACTTTAGTCATTTCCTGCACTAATGAGCTGGAAGAGTATTCACGGACTGGGCGCCATTTTTAAATGCTGCCCCAATCTTTCAACCCGCTCCGAATACCCACCGCAGCCACCAGACGCCCCCCCCCCACTGCACCCAACTTACCTCTTAGGGGGTCCTTGAGCCCCCTTCACCCCATCTCTTAAGGGCAAGGCAACCCCGGGTCAAATCGTTGGCACGGACAACCTGGTATCTGGGCACCTTGGCACGGCTGGCCTGGCAGTGCCACCTAGGAACCCTGGCGCTGGCAGGGTCGAACTGCCAGGATGCCCGGATGGCAGTGCCAAGGTGCCAGATACCAGGTGCCAGCGGGAATGCCAGGGAGACACCATGCCCAGAGCCTGGCCATCTCCGGGCCTCCAGTAGCTTGGGAGACTCCCTCAGGCACCGCTACACCTGGTCCACGTTTAAATGGACCAGAGCTAAACAGTGCCATGGTGAGGTGTCCCAGGAGAGGCCTCGGGAGAATCCGGCTTAGACATATTTAAATCAGCCGAATGGATCAGTGAGGGCGAGGTCCAGATTGTGATGTCTCGCAAGACCTCGCGAGGAGTTCCGAGCTTCGCAATTCTCGAGAGAGAGAGAGAGAGAGAGCGAGAGAGGCCTCTTGCGAGATTTAATGGCCTCATTGCGTTACCACGTTGGGCGTAACGAGGACATTAGATCGCGCACCATATATCGAGCATTAAAGATCATGCATAGAATCCTGTCCACAAACCTTCTAGTCGCGATTTCTGGTCACACTTCTGTGTCAGCACTGCAAATTGGAATGTCAATATTTCATAGAATCATAGAATTTACAGTGCAGAAGGAGGCCATTCGGCCCATCGAGTGTGCACCGGCCCTTGGAAAGAGCACCCCACTTAACCTGCACATCTTTGGACTGTGGGAGGAAACCGGAGCACCCGGAGGAAACCCACGCACACACGGGGAGAACGCGCAGACAGTGACCCAAACCGGGGAATTGAACCTGGGACCCTGGAGCTGTAAAGCAACCGTGCTAGCCACTGTGCTACCGTGCTATTCCTGTTCAATTTTTTTGTCACAATGCCGGCCCAGGTTCTGGTAATTATATGGCTCTGTGGAGATGTTCCCTGATCATCACCTCTGTATGTATACTCACAAAAGTTTATATTTAATAATCAACAGTGGAAAATTTTACTGGCAATTTACTCTATATTACAAAGATATACACCAGGGCGAGACAGACTCACCAAAGAATGTTAAAGTTTATGACGCTAATTTGTAACTATTTTCTTGTAAAGTATCTCGATAATGCTCTTTACTCTCCAAAAACTGTTCCAATGATTTGTATCTCAGGTTTGTAGTATTCTTAAGGTCTTCATGTTTGATTATACATGTGTCTGATTATAGTGTGAAAAGTATACTCAGGTATCTATTGAGAAATTATTTTTCAATTTTCTCTATTTTGTACGTTTGTCAGTTTTATTTATCCCCTCACAGGTGGCAATCGTTTCAGTCCGATTGCCGGTTGGGAGAGTGAGGAGGTGGAACAGGAAAGTGGTAGTGGAGAATCTTCACGGGAGCACCATCTGATTTTGTGTGTTTCACCGTCATTTCCCCTGCACCACCATCCAATAGTGATGGTCCAAAATTGGGCAGGAGTGGGGTGTTACAATTGGATTCAAGTGAGCCAGATCCGGGAAGCGGGGGGGGGGGGATGGAATTATTCAGGTTCTGCTGGAGGAATCAGCTCTGCCGTGACGCCCCTCAAGGTCAAATTGCCCGCCAACCCCCTCCATTCACTTACCTTCCAACAGGAGAAAGTCGCCATTGAGTGGTGGTCAGAGGGATGTCATGTGGCCAAGTTAAGTCTGTCATTTCATTTCAATCCGCCATTATCACCGGTAACAACTTACTTCCGTTCACCACCTCGAGCATCAGTCAAACCTGAAAGAAGGTGGGGAAACAAAATCAAAATCAAAATTTGCGCCTCCCATTGTTTCAAAAACATGCTTTCCTGTTCCACGTCCACAGTTGCTCATTATTGGCAAATTTTCCCAAGAGTAAATCTGCTAAGCAAAAAGTAATGTACATGTCTGTGGTGTTCTTTGTTTTGCTTATTTAGGATGGTTGGAGGAGTGTTCACAAAGACCACAAAATAGTTTTTAACTTAAACAAAGCTATGATTTTATTCGGGGCTGGTTTAGCTCAGTCGGCTAGAGAGCTGGTTTTGTGATGCAGAACAAGGCCAGCAGCGCGGGTTTAATTCCCGTACCAGCTTAACCCGAACAGGCGCCAGAATGTGGCGGCTAGGGGCGTTTCACAGTAACTTCATACTTGTGACAATAAAAGGTTATTATTATTATTTACACTACTAAACTGGGTTTCGACACTTAGTCCTTTATAGAATTAATCAGTAACAGCCAACTCAACTCACCTACTGCTAATCTCACCACTGGTATAACTATAATCTAACTTTCTGACGCTAATGGCTCTGATGACTTTCACTAGCTATCTCCTGCATACACTCCTCCCCCAAAGGTCGAGCATCACCGCCTTATATAGTTGTATCAGCAGCTCCCTCTAGTGGATATTAATGTACTACATTAACTCTTGTACTGTTGATAGTTATGATAATCCCGCACATGTTTTGCCTGCAATATTTTATAAATCTGACCAACCACGGTTTTGCAAGGTGTTATGGGCCAGGGTTTAAAGAACACTAAAGTATATCATGGAGATCACCTGACCTACAACTGTTTATAGATTTTGGTTATGATGATGGGGTGAAGGGGGCTCAAGGACTACTCTTCAGGTGTTATGCATCAGAGGCCTTAAGCACTTTAAATCACAAAGTTTAGTCTACAAATTCAGTTAACATTTTATAAACACACACAATAAGCATTTTAATCAACCACAAACATACATTCCCCCCACACAGCTACAGTTCTCATGAAGAATATATCTCTCAATAACTTCCTTTTACTGTTTTTACTCAAGTAACAACATCCATAAACGCAAACACCCTTTTTCCCACAAAACAGTAGGTTTGAAATCCTTCCAGAAAACAGGTATCACTTTTAAATTATCAAGTGATCTGGACACCTTTTAGCATATATAGAGAGAGAGAGACCAAAATAAACCTACTTTGTCTGAATGCAGCTCCCAACTGTCTGAACCGAAAGTAAAACACAGAGCTCCCAGCTCAAAATGAAAATAAAAGCCAGAACAACAGCCCAGCTCCACCCACACAAGGACATCACTGAAGCTATTTGATAAACACACATTTCTTAAAGGGACATTCCCATGACAAAGGTCTGTCAGTTATCATTTCCGTTCTGGATCGGTGAGCAATGCCTCGTCTTGTGTGACAACTTGGCTTCCACAAGGACATATATCGCCTAACATGACAAAGTCCTAAATGAGGTCAGTTTCTGAACCCTGTTTCATGCTGCACTTTAACCAGGACTTGGAAAAATCACTCTCCTTAACAGGGGGTGACTCCCAAAAGAATTGCTTCTGTCCTGAGTATGTCACCATTTTTACAAATTCTGAATTTTTAACATGCATGTTTCCGAACTTGGGAGTCGCTGCTTAGGCCAGCATTTATTCGCCATCCCTAGTTGCCCTTCAGGAGTTGGTGAAGGCGCTGCCTTCTTGAACCGCTGCAGTCCATGAGGTATAGGTACACCCACCGTGCTGTTAGGGAGGGAGTTCCAGGATTTTGCCCCAGCGCCGGTGAAGGAACGGCCGATATATATCCAAGTCGGGGTGGTGAGTGACTTGGAGGGGAACCTCCAGGTGGTGGGGTTCATAGGTATCTGCTGCCCTTGTCCTTCTAGATGGTAGTGGCTGTACGTTTGGAAGATGTTGTCTAAGAAACCTTGGCAAGTTGCTGCAGTGCATCTTATAGATGGTACACAAGGCTGCCACTGTGCGTCGGTGGTGGGGGGGTTGAATGTTTGTGGTAGGTGGTACGGGAATTGAACCCGCGCTATTGGCCTCGCTCTGCATCACGAATCAGCTGTCCAGCCAACTGAGTCACATAGATGCAAGGTGCACTTGTGTGAGCGAGAGAGAGAAACAGCAAGAGAGATTAAAGTAACAAGCCCAACCTTCCTGATTGGTCTATTTAAGAGTAGTATTGTGAACGAGGGCAAGCCCACTTAGACAAACAATCCACTCCTCCTGATTGTATACAATTTAGGCAATGAGGTTTAACAATTCCTAATTCATTTACCCTCCCGAGGGAGGTTAATAATCACAGGTAAAACTGGTGGGAAAATAATGCTGAACCATGTCACTGTTCAATCAAACATAAATGCCAGTGAATGTAATCTCCATTACAGTCTGCATTATTCAACCCTGCCCGATTACATTCCACAGATGATATTTCTATTAAAATTGGAACAAGATGTTTCAGAGCCATTTCATCTATATCTGCTTTCTAACCTTCAATCCCATTCTTCACCAGATAATCACCCAGCTCTTTTTCCAAAGTTCTAAGTTTTTAAAAATTCATTTACAGGATGTGGTTAGGCCGGCATTTATTGCCCATCCCTAGTTGCCCTTCAGAAGGTGGTGGTGAGCTGCCTTCTTGTATGCTGCAGTCCTTGGGGTGTAGGTACACCCACTGTGCTGTTAGGGAGTTCCAGGATGTTGCCCCAGCGACAGTGCTGGAACAGCGATATATTTCCAAGTCAGGATGGTGAATGACTTGGAGGGGAACCTCCAGGTGGTGGGGTACCCAGGTATCTGCTGCTCTTGGCCTTCTAGATGGTAATGGTCTTGGATTTAGAAGGTGCTGTCTAAGGAACCTTGGCGAGTTACTGCAGTGCATCTTGTAGATGGTACACATGGCTGCCACTGTTCGTCGGTGGTGGAGGGTTTGAATGTTTGTAGAAGGGGAGCAATCAAGCGGGGCTGTTTTGTCCTGGATGGTGTCGAGCTTCTTGAGTGTTGGAGCTGCACTCATCCAGGCAAGTGGAGAGTATTCCATTACACTCCTGACTTGTGCCTTGTAGATGGTGGACAGGCTTTGAGTGGTTGATGGTGGTCAGGAGGTGAGTTACTCAGCGTAGGATTCCTAGCCTTTGACCTGCCCTGGTAGCCACAGTATTAATATGGCTAGTCCAGTTGAGTTTCTGATCAATGGTAACTCCCAGGATGTTGATTGTCATAAGAATAAAAAAAACTCAGCAGATCTGGCAGCAGCTGTGGAGAGAGGGACAGAATTAACATTTTGCGTCCCCGAAACCGAAGAGAGGAAGGATTCCTCAGATCTCCAACACTCAAGCAATATTTTGACTTTGTGGATGCCATAACTGTTGTTCTGCGTTTACAATTCTGGGTATCTGCTACTCTTTGAGAATGGAAACTGGGGTTTTTCCCCTCAATTTGCAAGTATTGTTTCAGTCCTAACTGTATTCCTTAACTTCACAAACTCCATGTTCATTTTTTTTAAGACCCTAAATTTTGTTACTTGGTGTCTCCCTCCACATGCATCACCCTCACTTTGATAGAAAACCGAAGAGGCCATTTGTGAATGCACGGATATGTTTGGTGTGGGGTTCAGTTCCCATCCTGGATTGATATGTTCACGTTGGGAGAGCGTGCAGAACACTCAACAGTGTTATCACAATCGCAAAATGTTGCACAGACTAGTTCTGTATTCCCTTGAGTAATAGAATATAAGGGGTGATATAAAGGAGTTGTTAAAGATAAGTTGTTCTCACCCCCACAACCCAAAGATGTGCAGGGTAGGTGGATTGGCCACGCTAAATTGCCCATTAATTGGGAGAGAAAAAAGAATTGAGTACTCTACATTTATTTTTTAAATTAATTAAAATTAAAATTAAGAAACTATTTTCTCTGGTGCTTCTCTGGTGGGGCAAGTCCAAACCAAAGGATATCAACTTAAAATTCAAGCTAGGCCATTCTAAGGTGAGGCTGGAAAGAATCTCCTTTCGCAAACTGTGCGTGAGATCAGAAACTCTCCCTTCCAAATATTTGTTGAGGGTGAGGGTCATGTAGTGATCTGTACATCTGTACATACACCAGGGACTACAGACAGATGTGACAGCCACAGCATCACTAGAGGGCAGCATCAGAGACGGGTATAAAGGGTCCAGCCCAAGGGAGGATCCGCCTCTTTCAGAAGCACAGGGCTAGTAAGCAGCAGCAGACAGAGACAGCTCAGCACAGGCAGCTTACCTTAGCTTCACTGGTCATACCTCTTGACTATTATATCTAGTTAAGCTCTGGAAACAGAACAAACCCATTGAATAAAGTATTTGTGTTAACTGGAAGTCTACAATCTTTATTCAGACTTAGAGAATAACATAGGTCAAGTGAAAGTTTCAAAACCAGAATTAATAGATTTTGATGAGCAGGAGATGATACCAAACGAATGGAGATAAAGTGAGGATTGGCCATGATCTAATTAAATACTGGGAGAGGCCTGAAGGTTTAAAAAAAAAAAAAAATTTAGAGTACCCAATTCATTTTTTCCAATTAAGGGGCAATTTTAACGTGGCCAATCCACCTACCCTGCACATCTTTGGGTCATGGGGGCGAAACCCATGGAGGCAAACACGGGGAGAATGTACAAACCCCACACGGACAGTGACCCAGAACCGGGATTGAACCTGGGACCTTGGCGCTGTGAGGCAGCAGTGCTAACCACCGCACCACCGTGCTGCCCTAGGGTTTAACAGCTTACTCTTGTTCCTATATTTCTCCCTCCATGGTCATGCCATTTGACAAAGGAATCTGACTCAAACTTGCTCCCAGTCAATCCTTGTGTACATGTTTTCTCATAGCGGCTATTGAACAGGCAAAAAGATCGAGTTGTATTTATTCTTTTTGGATCTGGCCAATTGTAGTCGACCATCATCAATCACCCACTCGAGAACAGACTTCTCAAGGGTCAGTCTGGTCTGTCTCACACCGAATGGATCAAAAACTATTCCGTTACCAGGCAGGCCGCAACTAGATTCATTCATGTTACCATCACCTCACTGAAATTCATGCTAACAGCTTGAAAACTCATGGAATCAGGGAGAATTAGCACCGCAACTTCAAGTGCGTTTTGATTTCCTTTTTCTTAAATGTTTCCCATTAAGGGGCATTTTAGCATGGCCAATCCACCTATTCTCAAACACAAAATTAGTGTTTGTACCGTTTGGCCTTGTATATATTTTTTACTGTTTTCATAAAAAGATACGGCCAATCCACCTAACCTGCACATTTTTGCAGACACGGAGAGAATGTGCAAACTCCACACAGACAGTGACCCAGGGCCGGGATCGAACCCAGGTCCTCGGTGCCGCGAGGCAGCAGTGCTAACCACTGCATCACCGTGCCGCCCTCTCGTTTTGATTTCGTCTCGCCGAGCTCACACTCCAAGACATATTATTTCTCCTTCGTGGCCAGCAATGATGTTCCTCAAGGAACGCACACAAACCTACTACCTCCACACTCTCATTTCCACCTCCAGCTAATGGTACTTGAAGAGCTGGACTGCCTCAGGAAGGATGTAGGTTAGGTATCCCTGCCACCGAATTCCACTGAGTTAATGTTGCATCTTCAATGGGGCATGAGTGACTGGTAAATGGAGGGTTGCTGGGATCCCAGAATCAACTGGCCTGTCAACTATTATCCTCCAATCAGTTGTCACAGGAATTTAAACAGAAAAAGCACACGCAAAGCCCAAATCATCATTAAAACTTCCTTTAAATGCATGGAGATAGAAGGGTTTTTAAAGTTGCAATCAATGCAAAAAATGATGCGTAGCGAAACACAACAATGATTGCTATATATATATAGAGAGACATATTTATATATAGGTGGTCAGCCGTGTCTCGGTTGGTAACTCTGATTGAAGGCTGAGTGCATTGTGTCACAGTTAAACGCAGCAGCTAAACTGTGCGTGAGAATGTGGGATTGGGAGATTAATGATGGGACACTAGTCCAAGGCACTCCCTGCATGTTCAGGCAGATGGAGATCCCACAGTGCGACTTAAAGAGGAGAAGGGAGCTGTCACAGTGTCAAGCCTGTTAAATGGATCCAAACCAGATGGTGAAGTATGAAACCAGACCAGACACAGATCTTTTTCTTGATAGTCGGTATATTCACAGAACCCAGCATTACATTACTGCCAAAGCAGTCCTTTTTTTTTTAAACCTCTTTTGAGTACAGCAATTCAACAAATTCACCAGTTGACAGCCCCTACTAGGGGAGCGACTCTTTATATTCTTTAAGCACGCCAATTAAACAAACTAATTAACTACTGATTAACTAATGAACGGCCCTTAAAGGGGCACTGTCACAAAAAGAAAACTTAATCATGTTTTGGAGAGTGACGATGCATTCCCGCCCCTGCAGCACCCACGGGTCACGCTAGCTCTCAAGCATAGCGCAGACACCAAAACTCCGTCTCCAGGGACGCCTGGGCATGAACAAATCTACAGAAGAGGGGCAGCCGGTTGGGCCAAACAACCCCCTCAACTGTTCACTGCCTGCTCCTGTTAATGGCCACCTCAGCCCAGCCTAGGAGCAGGCTCAATCCCTCTTTAGGGGCAGCACGGTAGCACAAGTGGCTGGCTCTGTGGCTTCACAGCTCCAGGGTCTCAGGTTCGATTCCCGGCTTGGGTCACTGTCTGCGCGGAGTCTGCACGTTCTCCCCGTGTCTACGTGGGTTTCCTCCGGGTGCTCCGGTTTCCTCCCACAGTCCAAAGATGTGCAGATTAGGTAGTTTGGCCGTGCTAAATTGCCCTTAGTGTCCAAATGAGGAGGGGTTATTGGGTTACGGGGATAGGGTGGAAGTGAGGGCTTAATTGGGTCAGAGCAGACTCGATGGGCCGAATGGCCTCCTTCTGCACTGTATGTTCTATGTTCTGCACTTTTAAAAACCAAATTAACAAATAGAAACTAATGAAAGGGCCACCATAGCAACAGAGAAAAATTTCAAAGGAAACTTAGCAAGTTAAATTCAAATGTAATTACTGGGGCCGGTGGGGTGCCCACTGGTCATGGAAGGCCTCTACCACACTGGTGAACACTGCATGCCTCCTCTCCAGGGACAGCTAGGCACAAACATAGGCTGATCCAAATGACCTCGTCAACCGCTCACTGCCTTGACCTGTTAATGCCCACTTTGGCTAGGCCCAGCGAGCATACAAATGAAAGAATTAGGAGCAGCAGTAGGCCATTCAGCCCCTCGAGCCTGGTCCATCAATAGGAGCATGGCTGATCTGACTGTGGCCTCAGCTCCACATTCCGCCTGCCCCGAATAACCTTTTGACTCCCTCGTTAGTCAAGCATCCATCTACCTTCGCCATAAAAGTATTCATTGACTCTGCCTCCACTGCTCTCTGGGGAAGACAGTTCCAAAGGTTCACAACCTCAGAAGACGTTTCTTCTCATCTCCATCTGAAGTGGGAGACCCCTTATTTTTAAACTGTGTCCCATAGTTCTAGTCTCTTCCATATGTGCAAGCCCAATCCCTCTTTATACTCTTACATTAAACAACAAGAACAACCAATGAAACAAAAAACGAGAGATGGTAAGTCCCTCTTTATATGTGCTCAAGATACTGAATCAAAATCCTCCTCCAGTTTATCCTTAACCCTGACAATATAATTAACATAACATTAAGAAAGACAACGATGCTCCTTCCACACTACCGAAAATCAATGGGGGGAAAATCTTGTTCAGTGTGCAAGCGACAACACTCCTTCACAACACAGGGAGGGGAACAGATTGCTAATGATTGACAGAATTTAACAATAATAATCTTTCATCGTCACAAGTATGAAGTTACGGGCAGCACGGTGGTGCAGTGGGTTAGTCCTCACGGCGCCGAGGTCCCAGGTTCGATCCCGGCTCTGGATCACTGTCCGTGTGGAGCTTGCACATTCTGCCCGTGTTTGCGTGGGTTTCGCCCCCACAACCCAAAAGATGTGCAAGGTAGGTGGATTGGCCACGCTAAATTGCCCCTTAATTGGAAAGAAAAATGAATTGGGTCGACTAAATTTTTTTTTTTAAAGTATGAAGTTACTGTGAAAAGCCCCTAGTGACCACATTCCGGCGCCTGTTCAGGTAAGCTGGTACGGGAATTGAACCTGCGCTGCTGGTCTTGTTCTGTATCACAAACCAGCTGTCTAGCCCACTGAGCTAAATCAGCACTGAGATCAGTTATGTCTGGACCAAAAATGAAAATTCATCTCCAGAACATTGTTGTGAGCCAGCCTAGAGAAAAGTCATCAGGGCATTGTATATTTTATTTTAATTATATTGTTTCTTTATAGAAGTATTGCAGATGGGGAAAAACAATGCTGTTGCTGACGATCAAGAATCATTTTGCTTTCCAATTGGCTGAGAAGGTGCGAGGTCAGACATGATGGCTGACCAATGGTGGTAGCTTGGGGGCAGGGCAATTGGAGGCAGGAGGTCATGTGACCCCATCAGTGTGGGTTTCCTCCGGGTACTTCGGTTTCCTCCCACAGTCCAAAGAGGTGCAGATTAGGTGGATTGGCCATGCTAAATTGCCCTTAGTGTCCAAAAAGATGGGATGGAGTTCCAGGGTTACGGGGATGGGGTGACGGTGTGGGCTTGGACAGGGTGCTCTTTCCAAGGGCTGGTGCAGACTCGATGGGCCGAATGGCCTCCTTCTGCACTGTAAATTCTATGATTCTATGATCAGAGTTGGCAACACTAAGCGAGGCTAGTGGCGTAGTGGATAGCACTGGCACTGCGGTGCTGAGGACCCGGGTTCGAATCCCGGCCCTGGGTCACTGTCCGTGTGGAGTTTGCTACATTCTCCCCATGTCTGCGTGGGTTTCACCCCCACGATCCAAAGATGTGCAGGTTAGGTGGATTGGCCATGCTAAATTGCCCCTTAATTGGAAAAAAAAATTATTGGGTACTCTTAAATTTATTTTTTAAAAAGTTGGCAACACTAAGACCAAAGCAGAAAAACAATGAATTACGAAAAGGACTCTAATGTTGGTTGAACATTCTGGGATGCTCCTGATAAAACCGGGCTAATCTCAAAATAGTAAGCGGCAGATTTAGAAACATATTATAATATGCACAAGGCTGTTTTCACATTTCTTTTGGAACATATTGTACATGGCAAAGTCTAGGAGAAGGGGAAGCAAGCTTAAAAACAGACAGACCATTCAGGGAAAGGGTTCAGGAAACACTCCTTCACTTCAAAAGGGTGGCAGAAGTGTGAAACTCACCCCAACACAAAGCAATAAGAGCCAGATCAATTACTAATTTTTAATGTGACATTGATACATTTTTACCAGCCGAAGCTTTTAACGGATGAGGCAGCGAGACAAGGGGATGGATGAAGTTAATCTACATGCCAGTCATGATCTCATTCAATGTTGGAACAGATCTTGAGCGAGAGAGAGAGAGAATTTCCATTCTCATGCTCCACACTCTGGAAGAAGAATTGAGAGGAAGAAATCTGTTATCTGAGTCTAACAGCATACTAATTTCCATCAGTCCCAGCACTTTTCCTGCCCACGTGGTGGTGATATGCATGTGAAAAATGAAAATCGCTTATTGTCACAAGTAGGCTTCAATGAAGTTACTGTGGAGAGCCCCTAGTCGCCACATTCCGGCGCCTGTTCGGGGAGGCTGGTACGGGAATTGAACCGTGCTGATGTACACATCATTGTATATAGTTGCCTATCAGAGCACATAGTTATTGGTATGACCTCCGACCAGCAGGTGGCATTCGAGATCTATCACGTGACTCGGATCACCTGCCAGTTGGTAGTAAGTCGTACAAGAGGATAGTTGAAATGAAATGAAAATCGCTTATTGTCACAAGTTGGCTTCAAATGAAGTTACTGTGAAAAGCCCCAAGTCGCCCCATTCCGGCGCCTGTTCAGGGAGGCTGGTACAGGAATTGAACCGTGCTGCTGGCCTGCCTTCAAAGCCAGCGATTTAGCCCTGTGCTAAACCAGCCCCTTAGAATAAAGAACAAAAAAGAAAAAAGGAAAAAAAAGAGCAAGAGTGGCAATGGCAGAGATTGTCACAATTTCAAAGCTGCTTTTGTGGTGACCCAACCTATGGCCCAATTACTACCCAGCTGTTATACTTCAGCGATGATGAACCATTTAGCTATCTGGTGAGTGCCCACCATGGCGATATGAACCGTTGGATGCAATCAAAGGCAGAGTTTGAGCAGACAATCAGAATGGTGCCCACAGCACTGAAGCACTCCCCCAGTACTCCACTGGATTGTCATCCCGGATTTGTGAGCTCAAGCTGCAGAGTGCGATTTGAAACCAGAACCCTGAGACTCGGAGACTAGAGCGCTACCAACTCGGCCGCAGCTGGCCGAGCTAAGTAAGGCCCTTTACTGCTTCTCAAAGGATGGGCAAAGTGCTGACCTTGCCCGTGACACCCACATCCCATGAAGTGATAAAAATCTTCTGTTCAATCTCATAAGTGCTTCAGATGTCCCGTACTCAGTAACTGCCTTGACCTTTGATGCACGGACTAATGCCGCAGTTACCCTGCATCAACATCCCACAAAGGCCAATGAAATAGAGAGCCAGTTGGAATCATAGAACCTCTACAGTGCAAAAAGAGGCCATTCAGCCCATCGAGTCTGCGCCAACCCTCTGAAAGTGCACCCCACCCAGGTCCACTCGCCTGCCCCCTATCCCTGGAACCAAATAACCCCACCTAATCTTTTGCCACGAAGGGGCAATTTAGCATGACCAATCCACCTAACCTGCACATCTTTGGCCTGCGGGAGGAAACCGGAGCACCCGGAGGAAGCCCACGCAGACACGGGGAGAAAGTGCAAACCCGACACAGACAGTCACCCGAAGCTGGAATTGAACCCAGGACCCTAGCGCCATGAGGCAGCAGTGCTAACCCCTGTAATAATAATAATTCATAATCCTTAACATTGTCACAAGTGGGCTTACACTAACGCTGCAATGAAGTTACTGTGAAAATCCCCTCGTCGCCACACTCCGGCGCCTGTTCGGGTACACAGAGGGAGAATTCAGAATGTCCAATTCGCCTAACAGCGCGTCTTTCGGGACTTCTGGGAGGAAACCGGAGCACCCGGAGGAAACCCACGCAGACACGGGGGGAATGTGCAGACTCCGCACAGACAGTGACCCAAGCCGGGAATCGAACCCGGGACCCCGGCGCTGTGATGCAACCGTGCTACCCACTGTGCTACCGTGCGTGCCACTGTACCACCTTGAGGGAAGAATGTTGACCAGGACACCCTGGCCTCCTTCAAATCGTAACCACCTGAACTTCTGGAGAAGGCCACAGTTTAACATTGTATTCAACATATGATTCCCCAACAGTGACTATAATCTTACATCATAAGAAATTTTACAAGTTTATCCGCCTCTCAGAAAAGCTTAGCCACAAAGCTTGGGAGTGCATGCTGAGAACTCCCAGCACGATAGCACAGTGGTTAGCACAGTTGCTTCACAGCTCCAGGGTCCCAGGTTCGATTCCCGGCTTGGGTCACTGTCTGTGCGGAGTCTGCACATCCTCCCAGTGTCTGCGTGGGTTTCCTCCGGGTGCTCCGGTTTCCTCCCACAGTCCAAAGATGTGTAGGTTAGGTGGATTGGCTCTGCTAAATTGCCCTCAGTGTCCAAAAATGATTAGGTGGAGTTACGGGGATAGGATGGAGGTGTGGGGTTGGATGGAAGTGTGGGCTTGGGTAGGGTGCTCTTCCCAAGGGCCGGTGCAGACTCGATGGGCTGAATGGCGTCATTCTGGACTGTAAATTCTATGAACGGAGGTGTGAGCACCCCCTGGGTTTTTGCCCACACTCGCAAGCACAGACCAGCAGGGGTCATCACATAGCAACCAGAAGCTGTAACCCTGGTTAGTTTTTCACTTGTTCTCAAGTGTTTCAGGCAAATCACAGGGAACACCCACTCCGGCCCAGGCTCAGAGAAATTTGAATAGGAATCAGATCTGGGAGCATCTGCGTGGCTCTGACTCAAAATCACCTTTACAAACTACCAACGGTGCAGAGATTGTCTCTTAATCAGGTTTAGCCAAAATGCAAACTTGCAGTAGCTGAAGATGAAGTGAATCGCCACTGCTAAAGACCATGGGCGGAATTTCCCCCCATTTATTCCACCTGTCGGTGCCGGCGTGAAAATTGAGAGTGAAACCCATGGTCTTGGCTCTCCTGGGCCCGGTCCAAGATGATGGTCCTGTGGGCGCTCACTCGACAAGAGCGTGGTTGTAACTTCCTGCTATAACCTGCCTGCTTACCATTGGCTGGGGACTAATGACAATCCCACAATCCTGTGGGAGCATGAGCTTCCCCAATGAGGGGGGCGGAGAAACCATTAGTAAACTCCAAGTATAAATAAAGCTGGCCAGTTGGGAACCAGCAGGAAAGAGTGTGCAGCAAGGGAAGTTACTGCTGCTGTTATATATATATGTTATTATAAATAAATGTTATTACTTTGTATCCTTAAAACTCGTGCTGGATTCTTCGTGGCTCTCACAAAACTGGCGACGAGGGTTAAAGAGAATAGCTGTCTACACTGCTGAAGCCACCTCCCTGGATTTTTGTTGGATACAGGTTGGAAGTTGTTTTCTATTATACCATGCCTCTGTACGGACGTTTGGATGTTTTTGATGCTGCGCTGGAAAGCTGGAACCAGTACGCACAACGGATGCGTTACTATTTCCGGGCAAACAATATCACCGAAAACGAGCGTCAGGTGGTCATATTGCTCACCGCCTGCGGCCCGCATATGTTTGGGGTGATTAGGAGCCTTACGTACTCGGCTGCGCCGGACACCAAAACGTTTGATGAACTTGTGAATATAGTGGGGCAACATTTTAACCCAACCCCGTCCACGATAGTCCAGCGTTACCGGTTTAATACAGCCGAGAGGACCCCTGGAGAATCCCTTGCCGATTTTCTATCAAGGCTACGCAGGATTGCGGAGTACTGTGACTATGGTGAGACCTTGTCAGAAATGTTACGCGACCGTTTGGTTTGCGGTATTAACAATGCGGCCACCCAGAGAAAGTTGTTAGCTGAGCCAACATTGACTTTTCAACAGGCCATTCAAATAGTATTGTCTCGAGAGAGCGCAGAACGAGGAGTGCAGGAGCCACAGGGAATGGAAGTGCATGCCTTGGGGCGCAACCCCCTTCCGTCCGAAAACGTCCCCCCGCACTCCTGAGGTACCTTGGGCGAGGCGATGTCCGGACCGACACTAGTGGCCGTCGGACATTCCTCCCCGAAGGGAACCTTCTCCAGAACCAATGGATGAGGAACCATGTCTGTGTCAGACTTGTAGGTGCCGACCCCGTCGCGGACGCCGGTCCTGGGGGCGCCAGAGGCGCCGTTGTTCCGACCAAAACTGGGACCAGCCCAGGGGCCGTACCTTCCATGTGGATGAACCTGTGGCGACTACTCCTGAGGACGTGGAGACGGAGGATGACTGCCTGCAGCTGCATTGTGTGGCAGCTCCCCGTGTGGCCCCCATTAAGGTGACAGTACGGGTCAATGGTCACCCGCTTGAGATGGAGTTGGACACTGGCGCAGCGGTCTCCGTGATCGCCCAGAGGACATTCGACCGCATCAAGCAGGGTATACAGATCCTTACATTAACCGACTCACAGGCCAGGTTGGCCACCTACACGGGGGAACCACTGGACATTGCAGGAACTACAATGACCCCTGTTGTTTATGGACACCAGGAGGGGTGTTTCCCACTTATCGTGGTGCGCGGCCATGGGCCCAGCCTGTTGGGTCGGGACTGGTTGCGCCATTTGCGGTTGCAATGGCAGCACATCCTCCAAACAGTTTCTGAAGGGTTGACTGAGGTGCTAGGACGATACCCAGATGTATTCTAGCCTGGTTTGGGGAAAATAAAAGGGGCCGTAGCCCGTATCCAAGTCGAACCAGGAGCCACGCCGCGCTATTTCCGGGCGCGCCCGGTGCCTTACGCCTTGCTCGAGAAGGTAGAAGGGGAGCTCACTCGTTTGGAGAGTTTGGGTATTATCAGGCCCGTCCGTTTTGCTGACTGGGCAGCACCAATTGTACCTGTAATGAAGCCAGATGCCACAGTTCGCTTGTGTGGCGACTATAAACCTACAGTGAATACGGTTTCCCGACTCGACCGATATCCAATGCCTCGCATAGAGGATCTCTACGTGAAGCTTGCAGGTGGACTCTCGTTCACAAAATTAGATATGAGTCACGCCTACCTGCAGTTGGAGCTGGACCCTGCCTCCCGACCATATGTAACGATTAATACACACCGGGTCCTGTATGAATATACACGGTTGCCCTTTGGAGTATCCTCTGCCTGCGCTATTTTTCAACGTGTTATGGAGGGCATTTTGAGAGGTTTACCACGTGTTGCTGTCTACTTAGATGACGTTTTGATTACAGGGACGTCGGAGCAAGAACATTTGGAAAATCTGGAGGCTGTCCTTAGACGCTTTTCGGAGACTGGAGTCCGTTTACGTCGCACAAAGTGCGTATTTCAGGCTAAGGAAGTAGTCTACCTAGGTTATCGAGTGGACCGCGAAGGTTTGCACCCCGTCGCAGAGAAGGTGCGCGCGATTCAACAGGCCCCCGCCCCGACTGACACTTCGCATCTTCGTTCTTTTTTCGGTCTCGTAAACTATTACGGGAAGTTCCTCCCCAATCTGGCAACCACGCTGGCCCCTTTGCACCTTCAGCTAAAGAAAAATCACACCTGGGTTTGGGGTCAGCCACAAGAAACCGCTTTCCGGCGGGTAAAGCAACAATTGTCGTTGACTGGGTTACTAACCAACTATGATCCTGGAAAGCCTTTGCTCGTCACATGTGATGCATCCCCGTATGGTATTGGGGCCGTCCTGTCCCACAAGATGGAGAACGGGGCCGAGCGACCGACAGCTTTCGCCTCCCGCACATTGACTGCAGCGGAGAAAAAGTACGTGCAGATCGAGAAGGAGGGCCTGGCAGTGGTCTTTGCGGTGAAACGCTTCCACCAGTACGTGTACGGCCGCCATTTCACTATCGTGACTGATCATAAGCCTCTGCTGGGACTTTTCAGAGAGGATAAGGTAATACCGCCAATTGCTTCTGCACGGATCCAGCGCTGGGCTTTGTTGCTTGCTGCATACGAGTATTCTCTGGAGCACAAACCAGGAACGCAGATAGCAAATGCCGACGCACTGAGCCGATTGCCTTTATCGACCGGCCCCATGTCGACCCCCACGACCGGTGAGGTGGTTGCAACCCTAAATTTTATGGACACCTTGCCTGTCACGGCATCACAGATCCGTGAGTGGACCCAGACAGAGCCAGTCCTGTCAAAGGTTCGGCACATAGTCCTGTATGGTGAGCAGCATAGACAGCTCCCAGGCGAGTTGCGGGCATTTTCCTCCAAGCTGTCAGAATTCAGCGTGGAAGACAGCATCCTCTTGTGGGGGACGCGTATGATTGTCCCGGAAAAAGGCCAGGAGCTGATACTAAGAGACTTGCACAATGGGCATCCAGGTGTGACCAAAATGAAAATGTTGGCCCGGAGTTATGTCTGGTGGCCAGGCCTCGACACCGGCATTGAGAAGGTGGCCCAAAACTGCTCCATTTGCCAGGAGCATCAGAAGCTTCCATCGGCCGCGCCCCTACATCACTGGGAATGGCCAGGGCGGCCTTGGGCACGCTTGCATGCAGATTTCGCAGGCTCTTTTCAAGGATCCATGTTCCTTGTATTAATCGACGCCCAGTCTAAATGGCTAGAGGTGCATAAGATGCAGGGGCCAACGTCCTGCGCAACAATTGAAAAGATGCGTTTGTCTTTTAGTACGCATGGCCTCCCCGAGGTGCTGGTCACGGATAACGGCACTCCAATCACGAGTGAGGAGTTTGCGAGGTTCCTGAAGATGAACAGCATACGCCATATTCGCACTGCCCCTTACCACCCAGTTTCAAATGGGTTGGCGGAGCGCGCAGTGCAGACATTCAAAAGAGGCCTAAAGAAGCAGTCTTCCGGATCAATGGACATGAGACTGGCTCGCTTTTTGTTTACGTACAGGACCACCCCCCATGCGGTGACTGGTGTAGCTCCCGCAGAACTCCTAATGGGCCGGAGACTTCGCACCCGCCTTAGTATGGTTTTGCCGGACATTGGCGCAAAAGTACGCCGCACACAAGAACGGCAGGGGCAGGGATTTTCTCGGCATCGGCCGATTCGGCAGTTTGCGCTCGGTGACCCAGTGTTCATTCGGAATTTTGCTGGTGGTGCCCAGTGGGTTCCTGGTGTAATCTTTCGCCAAACGGGCCCTATATCTTACCAGGTGCAAGCCCAGAGTCGTCTCCAGCACAAACATGTAGACCACGTTCGGTCCAGAAGACTAGCACCTCCAAAGATTCCCCGCCCCCGGAGCTCATTTCTACAGCCGCAGAGACCAGAGACAAGAGAAGGTAGTCCTCACAATCTTCCACTGGTGCCTCACTCGAAGCCTGCGCAGGTCGTTACAGAACCGAATGGAGATAGGGACGCTGACATGACGGAGGCAGCAGACTCTGACTCCGAGATGGAGACACAGGACGCATCAGAGGGGGAATCCTCGGGTCCACGGGCCGTGGATGTACAACCGTTACGCTGTTCATCACGGAAGCGCCGGTCTGTCTCGTTACCATCCGCCCGATCCAGCGCCGCGTGCAAATGGTGTCCGGCCTGCGGCCAAACGAGTCCGACGCCCTCCTTCGCCAGGGTCTTCGGTGGATTCCTTGGACTTTGAGGGGGGGAGGGATGTTATAACCTGCCTGCTTACCATTGGCTGGGGACTAATGACAATCCCACAATCCTGTGGGAGTATGAGCTTCCCCAATGAGGGGGGCGGAGAAACCATTAGTAAACTCCAAGTATGGAAATGAAGCTGGCCAGTTGGGAACCAGCAGGAAGGAGTGTGCAGCAAGGGAAGTTGCTGCTGCTGTTATATATATATGTTATTGTAAATAAATGTTATTACTTTGTATCCTTAAAACTCGTGCTGGATTCTTCGTGGCCCTCGCAAAACTTCCTTTCTGCACTTGTGTGCGGCTGACTGGGAAAGGCCACACAGGTCACCCATGCTGCCCTCAAACGAGCTGCTGGCAGAGTCATTCCCCGTCCCCAGGGATAGACAGCCTCCGCCGGCACTGGACCTCTGACTGCTGGAGGTAGGAAGTTCTACGGTGGATTACCCACGGCCAGTAGTTTCTCTGCTGAGGTTTCGCCATCTGTGGCCCTGCTCCCAGAGATCAATAGGCCTTGTCTCCCCCTCCACTGCAGGGTGCAGGTTCTTGGGCCCTGCCTCCCCCCTCCCTGCAGGGGGCAGGTTCTTGGGCCCAGCCTCCCCCTCCCTGCAGGGTGCAGGTTCTTGGGCCCAGCCTCCCCCTCCCTGCAGGGTGCAGGTTCTTGGGCCCAGCCTCCCCCTCCCTGCAGGGTGCAGGTTATTGGGCCCTGCCTCCCCCTCCCTGCAGGGTGCAGATTCTTGGGCCCAGCCTCCCCCTCCCTGCAGGGTGCAGGTTCTTGGGCCCTGCCTCCCCCTCCCTGCAGGGTGCAGGTTCTGGCTGTGACAACGTCGCTGCTGCTGCGCAATCGCAATCAGAAGAATTGCCAGCTCGACTGGCTCCATGAGTCTCCCCAATCAAAAACTGGAAGGAAGAGAACAGCCGAGTGAACGACGAGGGGTCTTGACAATGCCCTGACTCACAGCCCTCACAGGATCTGTGACGTCAACCCATGCGCACCTCCCCCCTCCCCCCCCCCCCCTTGTGTGAGCACCTTTTCAAGCAGCCTCACTCCCTCCCGTGCCACACAATAGCCTCTTCACCACAGTTGCCCCTCTCCACTCCCCTGAATGAAACGCCTCGACGTTTGAGAGCTCCAGCGGCCTGCGACTCCCCCAGGAATGAGGAGCGAGGGCAGCTGAGCGCATTCAATGGGCCTACAATCTGACCTCATGGGGGAACGAGACGCTGCCACCCGTAATCTCCTGAACACGGCAGGTGGCATGGAGGCACAGTGGTTAGCACTGCTGCTTCACAGCGGTGAGGACCCGGATTCAATCCCGGCCCCGGGTCACTGTCCGTGTGGAGTTTGCACATTCTCCCCGTGTCTGCATAAATTGGGGTGGGGAAAGGGAGGTCTATTCTAAATGGGAATGAATGAATTACAGAATTACAGTGGGAAAGATAGCCTTTCAGTGCGTTATTTGATTCTATAAATTTAGAGTACCTAATTATTTTATTCCAATTAAGGGGTACTTTGGCGTGGCCAATCTTCCTAACCTGCACATCTTTTTGGGTTGTGGGGATGAAACCCTCGCAGACACGGGGAGAATGTGCAAATTCCACATGGACAGTGACCCGGGGCCGGGACTGCATTCAGTGCATCACGTCCATGCTGGCTCTCTACAAGGGGAACTCAGCTCGTGCCATCCCCCCACTCTTTCCTCGAAGACCTGCAAATCTTCTCTCTTCAGAGGCTTTTCCAATTTTTTTTCGAATGCCATGATTGAATTTGCCTCCACAAAACTCTCAGGCGGAATCCAACCGATCACAGCATAACCACTTTCTTCCCTCATGGTGTCGTTCCTTCTTTGCCATTCAGCTTACATTGATGTCCTCGGTGTCATGATATGCAGACACACACATAATGATATACAGACAAGCAGCTAATGGACACAGAGAACAGGGTATGACCAATAAGCAGGCAGGACACTCAAGGGTGGTATCTCACTATAAAAGACACGAGGCACTCACACTCCGCCTCTTTCCACTGATGAACATCTAGAGAGTCAGTCAAGGGAGTTGTTACAATCTCACACCTCCACCACATGGCTAAGAGTTAATCTGGTTCAGTCGGACAGAGTAACCACACTTAAGTTAGCAGAGAGTCGAACTCACAGAGAACTGTGCTAACTGTGCTATTAGTTCAATAAACCTGATTGAACTAACTTCAAGGTCTGGAGTATCTTTCTGATCTAAGCTGCATCCAGTTGCAGCCAGTGTTAGACCGGTGTACCTAACACGACATTCGGGTTCTCGAACATCCTTCCACCAATGGAGAGGTTTCTACTCTGGTCCGCATAACTTTGAACTAGGGTTGCCAACTCTGATTAAACGCATTCCTGGAGGTTCCATCACATGACTTGCCCCCCCCTCCCCCCCCCCCACGCTCCAGCCGTTAGTTGACCAACACACCCATCCTTGTGACGCATGTCCGTCCTACACCAATTGGAAGGCAAAACGACCCATTACCCAAATGCATGATGGTTGATTGAGCCAAACAGCCATTTTTACTCCATTTTCAATATTTTCAGGTCTGGTAAAGAGAAAAGTTCAAAGAAAATGAAACACATGAGATAAATTTTTCTTAACGTCCCGGTGATTTTTCTCCAGGGCTGCACACAGCAAAGTCCTGGAGATTGATCTTCAATTGTTGGCGTCTCCCGGCCAATACTGGAGGGTTAGCAACTGTACTCGTTCAAATCTGCTACCAGCATTTTGGCCGGTTTCTATCCTCACTGTTGTTTGAAGGGGTCAAGAAGGCAAGGAGGCTCGCAGAAAAATACTTTTCACTGTGTGGTGGTATCTTCTCCACCGTGGACCTTAAGTCCGCCGACCACCAGCTCCCCATTCGCCCCGGTGACCGCAAGTACACTGCCTTCGAAGCAGACGGGCGGCTATACCACTTCTTAAGGGTTCCATTCGGCGTCACGAACGGAGTCTCGGTCTTCCAACGGGAGATAGACCGAATGGTTGACCAGCACGGTTTACGGGCCACGTTCCCGTACCCCGACAACGTCACCATCTGCGGCCACGACCAGCAGGACCATGACGCCAACCTCCGCAAATTCCTCCAGACCGCTAACGCCCTCAACCTCACCTACAACAAGGAAAAATGTGTGTTTAGCACCGACCGTCTAGCCATCCTTGGCTACGTAGTGCGTAATGGAGTGATAGGCCCCGACCCCGAACGCATGCGCCCCCTCATGGAGTTCCCTCTCCCCCACTGTGCCAAAGCCCTGAAATGCTGCCTGGGCTTCTTTTCTTATTACGCCCAGTTGGTTCCTCAATACGCAGACAAGGCCCGCCCACTAATCCAGTCCACTACTTTTCCCCTGTCGACAGAGGCCCGCCAGGCCTTCAGCCGCATCAAAGCGGATATCGCAAAGGCCACGATGCGCGCCATCGACGAGTCCCTCCCCTTCCAAGTCGAGAGCGACGCGTCCGACGTAGCTCTGGCGGCCACGCTCAACCAAGCGGGCAGACCCGTGGCTTTTTTCTCCCGGACCCTCCACGCTTCAGAAATTCGCCACTCCTCAGTAGAAAAGGAGGCCCTAACCATAGTGGAAGCTGTTGTAGGCATTGTAGGCATTACCTGGCTGGTAGGAGATTCACTCTCCTCACTGACCAACGGTCGGTAGCCTTCATGTTCGATAATGCACAGCGGGGCAAGATAAAAAACGACAAGATCCTGCGGTGGAGGATCGAACTCTCCACCTACAATTATGAGATCTTGTATCGTCCCGGAAAGCTGAACGAGCCGTCCGATGCCCTATCTCGCGGCACATGTGCCAACGCACAAGTGGACCGTCTCCAAGCCCTCCACGAGGACCTCTGCCACCCGGGGTCACTCGTTTCTACCACTTCATAAAGGCCCGCAACCTCCCTTACTCCGTCGAGGACGTCCGAACAGTCACCAGGAACTGCCAAATCTGCGCAGAATGCAAACCGCATTTTTTCAGGCCAGATAGAGCGCACCTGATAAAGGCTTCCCGTCCCTTTGAATGCCTCAGTTTGGATTTCAAAGGCCCCCTCCCCTCCACTGATCGCAACACGTACTTTCTTAACGTCGTTGACGAATACTCCAGTTTCCCCTTCGCCATCGCCTGCCCAACCATGACCGCGGCCACGGTCATTAAAGCCCTATGCACCATCTTTACCCTGTTCGGTTTCCCCGCCTACATCCATAGTGATAGGGGGTCCTCCTTCATGAGTGACGAGCTGCATCAATTCCTGCTCAGTAAGGGCATAGCCTCGAGCAGGACGACCAGCTACAACCCCCGGGGGAACGGGCAGGTCGAGAGGGAGAATGGAACGGTCTGGAAGACCGTCCTACTGGCCCTACGGTCTAGGAGTCTCCCAACTTCCCGCTGGCAGGAAGTACTCCCGGATGCCCTTAATTCTATCCGGTCCCTGCTGTGTACCACCACTAACCAAACGCCTCACGAGCGCCTCCTTGCCTTCCCTAGGAAGTCCGCTTCTGGAATGTCACTTCTGACCTGGCTGGCAGCCCCGGGACCCATCCTGCTCCAGAAACATGTGCGGGCGCACAAATCAGACCCACTGGTGGAGAAGGTACATCTACTCCACGCAAACCCGCAGTACGCCTACGTGGCGTACCCAGACAGCCGACAGGACACGGTCTCTCTGCGGGACCTGGCGCCCGCCGGAGCTCCCCACACCCCTCCAACACCAATCACCTCCCCCTCACTCCCGCCGGCGGACCCCACAGCCACCCCCTTCCCGGGGGGATCGGTTCTCCTCCCAGGCCCGTCCAGGAGTAAGGAAACAGAAGGGGACAGCGCGATGCTCCCAGAGTCGACCGGACCCGAGCCAGCACCACCACCACCACCCGGGCTGAGACGATCGGAAAGGGCGACCAGAGCACCATCTCGACTCATCGAATCGACTTAAGATGTATTTAATTCAGTGGCCCAGTAAAGCGGCATTGTTGTAAATAGTTAACGCTGCTAATCGGGTAAAATGTGAATAATCCAGTGGCCCAGTAAAAGCGGCATGATTGTATATAGTTCAATGGTTAAGGTACCAACCCTGTAAACCCCTACCACCATACCACCCACCACCCTACCGGGTTCTTTTTTAACAAGGGGAGAATGTGGTGGTATGTATTAGGGGGTAATAGGGTACACCATGAATGCCGAGGAGCTATTGGAGGACAGATGCTGGGTCCCGATTGGATCTGCCGCCTACTGGGCTCCACCCAGATAGGCGGGGTATAAGAACCCGGTTTACTCCCCGCAGCTGCATTCTGTGACTGAGCTGCTGGGGAACAAGTCTGCTCAATAAAGCCTCGATTGAAGTTCTCTACGTCTCGCCTCGTGTGTGATCGATGGTGCTACACACTGTACCTCGGTACACGTGACAATAAACAAATCCAATCTAATGAAATGAAAATGAAAATGGCTTATTGTCACAAGTAGGCTTCAAATGAAGTTACTGTGAAAAGCCCCTAGTCGCCACATTCCGGCGCCTGTTCAGGGAGGCTGGTACGGGAATTGAACCGTGCTGCTGGCCTGCCTTGGTCTGCTTTCAAAGCCAGCGATTTAGCCTTGTGCTAAACCAGCGCTCAGAAGTAATTGAATTGAATGTATTTTGCATCGAATAAATGATAAATACTATAGTCAGAACACCATAGGAAAGGGAAAGAATTTAACCTCTGCTGCACGTGCATAACTCTGAATCATGCGTTCTCCACTGTGCAATGCCAAAGTGGAACTACAAGGGGCGGCAGGGAACAAAGTCTGATGTGAATGCAGTCACTTCTTATCTAAAGCTGCCAGTGGAGATCCAACACTGTATCCAATCTGCGGGCACCACCTACGGACCCCTAAGGACGTGAGTCTTTGAAGACCACACAATCCGTGCTCACACCAAGACCCTCATGTACAAGGCAGTCCTCCTCCCAACTCTTCTCTGTGGCTCAGGAACTTGGACGACATAAGATCATAAGAACTAGGAGCAGGAGTAGGCCATCTAGCCCCTCGAGCCTGCTCCACCATTCAATGAGATCATGGCTGATCTTTTGTGGACTCAGCTCCACTTTCCAGCCCGAACACCATAACCCTTAATCCCTTTATTCTTCAAAAAACTATCTATCTTTATCTTAAAAACATTTAATGAATGAGCCTCTACTGCTTCACTGGGCAAGGAATTCCATAGATTCACAACCCTTTGGGTGAAGAAGTTCCTCCTAAACTCAGTCCTAAATCTACTTCCCCTTCTTTTGAGGCTATGCCTCCTAGCTCTGCTTTCACTCGCCAGTGGAAACAACCTGCCCGCATCTATCCTATCTTCATAATCTTATATGTTTCTATAAGATCCCCCCTCATCCTTCTAAATTCCAACGAGTACAGTCCCAGTCTACTCAACCTCTCCTCGTAATCCAACCCCTTCAGGTCTGGGATTAACCGAGTGAATCTCCTCTGCACACCCTCCAGTGCCAGTACGTCCTTTCTCAAGTAAGGAGACCAAAACAAAACACAATGCTCCAGGTGTGGCCTCACTAACACCTTATACAATTGCAGCAGAACCTCCCTAGTCTTAAACTCCATCCCTCTAGCAATGAAGGACAAAATTCCATTTGCCTTCTTAATCACCTGTTGCACCTGAAAACCAACTTTCTGCGACTCATGCACTAGCACACCTAGGTCTCTCTGCACAGCAGCATGTTTTAATATTTTATCATTTAAATAATAATCCCTTTTGCTGTTATTCCTACCAAAATGGATAACCTCACATTTGTCAACATTGTATTCCATCTACCAGACCCTAGCCCATTCACTTAGCCTATCCAAATCCCTCTGCAGACTTCCAGTATCCTCTGCACTTTTTGCTTTACCACTTATCTTAGTGTCGTCTGCAAACTTGGACACATTGCCCTTGGTCCCCAACTCCAAATCATCTATGTAAATTGTGAACAGTTGTGGGCCCAACACTGATCCCTGAGGGACACCGCTAGCTACTGATTGCCAACCAGAGAAACACCCACTAATCCCCACTCTTTGCTTTCAATTAATTAACCAATCCTCTATCCATGCTACTACTTTCCCCTTAATGCCATGCATCTTTATCTTATGCAACAACCTTTTGTGTGGCACCTTGTCAAAGGCTTTCTGGAAATCCAGATATACCACATCCATTGGCTCCCCGTTATCTACCGCACTGTTAATGTCCTCACAAAATTCCACTAAATTAGTTAGGCACGACCTGCCCTTTATGAACCCATGCTGCGTCTGTCCAATGGGACAATTTCCATCCAGATGCCTCATTATTTCTTCCTTGGTGATAGATTCCAGCATCTTCCCTACTACCGAAGTTAAGCTCACTGGCCTATAATTACCCGCTTTCTGCCTACCTCCTTTTTTAAACAGTGGTGTCACGTTTGCTAATTTCCAATCCGCCGGGACCACCCCAGAGTCTAGTGAATTTTGGTAAATTATCACTAGTGCATTTGCAATTTCCCTAGCCATCTCTTTTAGCACTCTGGGATGCATTCCATCAGGTCCAGGAGACTTGTCTACCTTTAGCCCCATTAGCTTGCCCATCACTACCTCCTTGGTGATAACAATCCTCTCAAGGTCCTCACCTGTCATAGCCTCATTTCCATCAGTCACTGGCATGTTATTTGTGTCTTCCACTATGAAGACCGACCCAAAAAACCTGTTCAGTTCCTCAGCCATTTCCTCATCTCCCATTACTAAATCTCCCTTCTCATCCTCTAAAGGACCAATATTTACCTTTGCCACTCTTTTTTGTTTTATGTATTTGTAGAAACTTTTACTATCTGTTTTTATATTCTGAGCAAGTTTACTCTCATAATCTATCTTACTCTTTATAGCTTTTTTAGTAGCTTTCTGTTGCCCCCTAAAGATTTCCCAGTCCTCTAGTCTCCCACTGATCTTTGCTACTTTGTATGTTTTTTCCTTCAATTTGATACTCTCCCTTATTTCCTTAGATGTCCACGGTCGATTTTCCCTCTTTTTACCGCCCTTCCTTTTTGTTGGTATAAACCTTTGCTGAGCACTGTGAAAAATCACTTGGAAGGTACTCCACTGTTTCTCAACTGTTTCACTATAAAGTCTTTGCTCCCAGTCTACCTTAGCTAGTTCTTCTCTCATCCCATTGTAATCTCCTTTGTTTAAGCACAAAACTCTAGTGCTTGATTTTACCTTCTCACCCTCCATCTGTATTTTAAATTCCACCATATTGTGATCGATCCTTCCGAGAAGATCCCTAACTATGAGATCCAGAATCAATCCTGTCTCATTACACAGGACCAGATCTAGGACTGCTTGTTCCCTCGTAGGTTCCATTACATACTGTTCTAGGAAACTATCGCGGATACATTCTATAAACTCCTCCTCAAGGCTGCCTTGACCGATCTGGTTAAACCAATCGACATGTAGATTAAAATCCCCCATGATAACTGCTGTACCATTTCTACATGCATCTGTTATTTCTTTGTTTATTGCCTGCCCCACCATAATGTTACTATTTGGTGGCCTATAGATTACTCCTATCAGTGACTTTTTCGCCTTACTATTCCTGATTTCCACCCAAATGGATTCAACCTTATCCTCCATAGCACCGATGTCATCCCTTACTGTTGCCCGGATGTCATCCTTAAATAACAGAGCTACACCACCTCCCTTACCATCCACTCTGTCCTTCCGAAAGGTTTGATACCCTCGGATATTTAACTCCCAGTCGTGACCATCCTTTAACCATGTTTCAGTAATGGCCACTAAATCATAGTCATTCACGATGATTTGCGCCATCAACTCATTTACCTTATTCCGAATACTACGAGCATTCAGGTAAAGTACACTTATGTTGGCTTTTTTACCTCTGTTCTGAATCTTAACACCTCGATCAGTAACCTCTCCTAAGTTATATTTCCTCTTAACCTGTCTCCTAATTTTCCTTGTCGTCGAACCCATATCTTCCTGTAACAACCTGCCGCGTCGCTTACCATTAATGTTTTCACTTCCCGTTTTATTTCTTTTAGTATTCCTGGTCCTATTCACTGAGCTCCCCTCAGTCACTGTACCTTGTACTGTCGCCCTTTTTGATTTTTGACTATGGCTTCTCTGCCTTACACTTTCCCCCTTACTGCCTTTTATTTCTGTCCCTGTTTTACTACCTTCCAACTTCCTGCATCGGTTCCCATCCCCCTGCCACATTAGTTTAAACACTCCCCAACAGCTCTAGCAAACCCCCCCCCCCCCCAGGACATCGGTTCCAGTCCTGCCCAGGTGCAGACCGTCCGGTTTGTACTGGTCCCACCTTCCCCAGAACCGGTTCCAATGTCCCAGGAATTTGAATCCCTCCCTCTTGCACCATCTCTCGAGCCACGTATTCATCCTCTCTATCCTGACATTCCTACTCTGACTAGCTCGTGGCACTGGTAGCAATCCTGAGATTACTACCTTTGAGGTCCTACTTTTTAGTTTAACTCCTAGCTCCCTAAATTCAGCTTGTAGGACCTCATCCCGTTTTTTACCTATATCGTTGGTGCCTATGTGCACCACGACAGCTGGCTGTTCACCCTCCCCCCCCCAGAATGTCCTGCAGCTGCTCCGAGACATCCTTGACCCTTGCACCAGGGAGGCAACATACCATCCTGGAGTCTCGATTGCGTCCGCAGAACCGCCTGTCTATTCCCCTTACAATTGAGTCCCCTATCACTATAGCCCTGCCATTCTTCTTCCTGCCCAGCTGCGCAGCAGAGCCAGCCACGGTGCCATGAACCTGGCTGCTGCTGCCTTTCCCTGGTGAGCCATCTCCCTCAACAGTATCCAAAGCGGTATATCTGTTTTGCAGGGAGATGACTGCAGAGGACACCTGCACTGCCTTCCTACTCTTGCTCTGTCTTTTGGTCACCCATTTACTATCTCCCTCAGTACCTTTCACCTGTGGTGTGACCAACTCGCTAAACTGTCCACGACGTCCTCAGCATCGCGGACGCTCCAAAGTGAGTCCATCCGCAGCTCCAGAGCCGTCAAGCGGTCTAACAGGAGCTGCAACTGGACACACTTCTTGCACGTGAAGGAGCCAGGGACAGTGGACGTGTCCCCGAGTTCCCACATCGCACACGAGGAGCATGACATGGGTCTGAGATCGCCTGCCATGTCTTAAACCTTTGGTTAACTTCAACAATTTCAATTTCCCCCAAACAAATTTAAATAAATAAATAAACAACAAAGAAAAAAATAAATAAATATACCAATGAAAAGAAACAGAAAAACAGAAACACTACTTACCAGTCACAAAAACCACTTCCTCCCCACCCAGCTTCGAATTCCCACCTCGATTCAAATTCCCAAACTCACTCTTAGCTGTGTCTCACTCCTGGCTCTGTCTTCTCTCTGGCTCACTGGGAGTGAGTTTACAAGTGGCTCTTTTTAAACTGTCCTGAATTGACTCCCCTCCCCCACCTGCTTTTAGATCAAAGTAGATTAAAGTGACTGACACTTAACTGCCAACCAGTTATGTGAGTGGGTGGGGCAGCCCTTGTTAACCTACACTGCACAATACTAGCTTAATTTAAATTAATTTAAACTCCTGAAATTTAAAAGGAGCTGCCTTACTGATTCAATTCAATTCAATTTAATTCCCACCTCGATTCAAATTCCCAAACTCACTCTTAGCTGTGTCTCACTCCTGGCTCTGTCTTCTCTCTGGCTCACTGGGAGACATACTCCAACTCAGGCCCCTGGAATGGTACCATCAACGCTGTCTGAGACAGAGTCTCCGTATCAGCTCGGAGGACAGGCGTCCAAACATCAGCGTCCTTGAAGGAGCCAAGAGCACCAGCAACAAGGCCATGATCATCCAAAATCAACTCTGCAGAGCAGGCCATGGGTGTCAGAGACCCGACTGCCAAAGCGAATCTTCTTTGCCCAGCTCAAGGAAGGGTCCCGAACAAGAGGAGGACAAAGGAAGCGCTTCAAAGACACCCTGAAGGCTTACCTCAAGAAATGCAACAAAGCCGTCAATGTCTGGGAGACGCTTGCTCAGAAGAGGTCTACTTGGGGGAACCTCCTGATTGAAGGGACGGAATTCTTGGAGAACACCTGACATCAACAGGAGATCCGGAAAAGGAGCCTGAGAAAGGAATGCCAGCAATCTGGAGTCCAAGGACCGATCCCACCTCCCGGAAACACCTGTCAATTGTGCGAGCGAAATATGGCTCTTGGATCGGGCTCATCAGCCGCACACAGACCAGCAGATTCCATGACCAGGTACGTGGGGCGCGATTCTCCGCGCCGTATGGGAGAATCGGCGTTTGCGCCATTTTTTCCCACGGTGCCGGTCCAAAACCGGGGGCGATTCTCCGAGGAGCGCAGTTTCGGCGGCATTCAGCCGGCGCGTTAGGCGCGGCGCCGGTCACGGGCCACTGTCCGCGGCTGGGCCGTCGATTCTCCGGCCTTGATGGGCCGATGGCCGCGTGGAAAAATCAGAGTCCCGCCGGCACCGCTCATCCCTGCTCACAGCCGGCGGGAACTCTGCGCTTAGGGTGGGGGGGGGGGGGGGGGCGGCCTGTGGGACGGGGAAAAGCGCTCCTTCACCAGGGAGGGGGCCTCCGATGGGCTCTGGCCTGCAATCGGGGCCCACCAATCGGCGGGCCGGCCTCTCCAGCCCCGGCCTTATTTTATTACGCAGCTGGACCCTGAACCCCCCCACGCCATGCTGCGTCGGGGCTGCCATGCTGAGGAGGTCCCCCGCGCATGCGCGGGTTAGCGCGGCCCAACTGCGCATGCGCGGGTTAGCGCGGCCCAACTGCGCATGCACGGATTAGCGCGGCCCAACTGCGCATGCGCGGATTAGCGCGGCCCAACTGCGCATGCGCGGATTAGCGCGGCCCAACTGCGCATGCGCGGGTTGGCGCGGCGCCCATTTGGCACCGGGAAGGGAGGTTGGAGCGGCGTGAAACGCTCCGTCTCCATTTTGGAGAATCGCTGCCATGGAGTTTCTGTGGTAAACAATCATACACGTCAGTGAGTGATCGCTGAAGAAGAAGTTTGGTCAACATATTGGATGCACAGCATGTGTCAAACAGTCTACACAAAAATGCAATAAACCACAGTTGCCTACAAGATTGATCATAAATTCCAGTTGAAAAAAATCCTGCAGACTAAGATTAACATTTCCCGACAGTTACTGTGTGTGACTCCACAAGAAATTGGATGTTGAATTCAGTGATTGTGCGTGATGGTAGCAGTGTCCTGAACAAGTAGGCGAGGGAGGGGAGATGGGGGGGCGGGGGCCACCAAGTACTGAATGCAGGAGTCCGAGAGAGTTGAGGGTTAGAGGACAAGGAGACAGACAGAAGAATGACTGTTCTTAAGGAGTTTAGGTGGTTACTGAGCGCCCAGTATGGAACAATAAGTAGGTTTGTGCTGGGAACTGATGGCTTGCACTTATAGAGAACCTTTCACACAACATTCGAACATCCCAATGCGTTTTGCAACCAATGAACCGCTCTTGAATTGAAGCCACCCTAACCCTAAGCTCGGCAACGCATCAGCAAATCTGCACACAGCAAGATCCCACACTGCAATGTGACTTTAAAAAAACTGTTTTCTGTTCTTTAAGTGCTGTTGGGTCGAGGGGTAATTAATGGCCAGTGCACTGGGGAGGACTTGCCTACTCCCCTTCAAAATAGCGCCACGCAAGCATTTGATCTGCCCACCTCAAAAGGCGTACTGAACCTCCCCTTATTGCCCCATCTGAAGGGAAGCAACTCCGGCTTCTCCAGTACTGCACTGGCGTGTAAGTCGGGGTTGTGTGCGCGTGTCTCTGGAAGGGAACTTGAACCCCAAAACCTCTGACTCAGGCAACGCTGCCGTCAACTGAGCTATAGCGAGCTGACAACTGCACCTTCTCACCCAACCCACCCCACCCCTTCCCACTCCTATTTAAGCCTCCGTGGCAAATGCCTAGTCTTATGTGTTAGTCTAGACGCTACGCCCAACTGTTAACCCACCTTTTCCACTGAAAGAAGCTAACAAATCCTCTTTTCTACTCCCCATGCATTAACTTCGAAGACGCTCGGTGAAAGAAATGTAAAAGGTGTAATATGATCATGTTTCTTTTCACCAACATTCACGAATAATTATAATCTGCAATAAAAGTGCACAATTGAAATGGACCCAACAAGTCTTCCCACCTCCCTGATCCTACACTTTAACCAACTGGATCCGGTGTGATTCCACTCTCCCATTAAATAACCAGTAATCAGGGTTCTGCTAGACGCTCCGTCAGCAGATAATTTTGTTTTTAAGATTTGACAAATTAAAAGGTGTCACCCGAGGCTCAGTTGGTGGCATCGCTGCCTCCGGGTCAGGCGGCTGTGGGTTCAAGTCCCATTCCTGGGACGTGAGAACAGAATGCAGGCTGACGTAGCAGTGCGGTAACACAGGGAAATGCTGCCAACGCTGGAAGTACACTATGCATTGCACTGCCAGAGGTGCTGGCTCTTGGATGAGCCATCAAACCGAGGCTTCTTAATTTGGCGTAAACAATCCCACGGCTCTATTTCAGGCAATCAGGAAGTTTGCCCTGGTCAATAATTAAGTCTCCTCCAACATCACAAAAACAGGTCGTCTGGTCATCAAATCATTGCTGTTTGTGGGAGTTTGCTGTGCACAAATTGGCGGCCGTGTCCCTGCGTTACAACAGTGACGATACTTCAATTGAGCTTTATTGCTGGGAAAGGATTTTGGCTCATCCAGAGGTTGGAAAAGGCAATATATAAATGCAAATTATCCTTTCCTTCTTTAAAACCAATCTCTGCTGTTGTAAGGATGGTGTTAGGTAAGGGTGGCATAGGATACTGAGCAAAGGTGGGTAAATGGATTTCAGCCATGATCTACTTGAATGACAGGAGAGCTTGAGGGGCTGAATGGCCTACTCCTGTTCTAATCTTCCACAGCAGACTCGAGGGACTGAATGGCTTACTCCTGTTACTGTATTCCACAGCAGTCCCAAAGAGCTGAATAGCCTGATCTTGATTAATACTTGATTAATACTTCTTGATTAATAGGGCAATCACGGGTTATGGGGAGAAGGCAAGAGAATGGGGATGAGAGACATATCAGCCCTGATTGAATGGCGGAGCACACTCGATGGGCCGAATGTCCTAATTCTGCTCCTATGTCTTATAGTCTTATGCTCTTATCTTCCACAGCAAAGCCGAGGGCTGAATGGCCTCCTCCTGTCACTGTGTTCCATAGCAGACTCGAGGGGCTGAATGGCCTCCTCCTGTTACTTGGTCCACAGCAGACTTGCGGGTCGGGTAGAGCATTGGAGCTCCAGCCAGAATGAAGACAAATTGATGAAGAACTCGGTGCTGATGCAACTCCCTCCCACAATCCTGAAATCCTCCGAAGCTAAGCGATAACCTCCTCATTTGCTGAGTTTAAAGCGTTGGTTTGTCACTGAGTCTGTGGAGGCGACACTCTGAGCAGTAACGTGCAGCATTGTAGGTGCCTTTCCACAAATGCTTAATGGGTTTGCACTGAGGCCCAGCGGAGGAAGTTAGCTGCACAGGGACCCTGGTCTGTCCTGGACCTCGTTAGCAAGGAACACTCTCGCCATGGTTGTTCAACGCCTGCCATTCGACAGATAGGGTTTGTCACGAGGAGCTTGTTGGCAACGTCTCGTGTTTCCCATTCCTTGACCCAAAGGATATCTTTTTTTTTAAAATTCAGAGCACCCAATTCTTTTTTTTTCTAATTAAGGCGCAATTTAGCGTGGCTTATCCACCCTGCACATCTTTGGGGTGTGGGGATGAGACCCACGCAGACACGGGGAGAATGTGCAAACCCCGCACGGACAGTGACCCGGGTCCAGGGTCGATTCCGGGTCCTCGAATTAAAACAAAGGAAAAGGGAAATGTTGGAAAAGTAGAAGCCAGCAAGCCTGGTCGGAACGAAAGCATCCAATATCAGGCCAGATGTTGGTTCCATCCACCCTGAGTGTCAAATAAACACTTTTGATTTTCTCTCTGCAAATGCTGACTGTCCCTGCTATGCATTTCCAGCATTTGCTGGAATTTTTCATTTCGAAACAGCACAAGTCTTGCTAGCTGCCAAATTGCTGTGGGGTCAGCTCGTCTGAGGAGCACAGTATAACTGCGGTGAGAAGGTATTACACTGAAAGTGTGCAGTCAATTGATGGTAATCTGCCTCCAAAAGCTCACAGGCAAGATTAAGTAACTCAAGGATCTGTATTAGTATCTATCGCTCTTTTATTTATATTACACCCACTGTTATGATGGTAAGAATAATCAAGAATTTAATGATAACTTCTTTAAAAATCTCTTTGGATCCTAACAACCATCTATTATCATATAAATGCTTCACCCCTGGAGGCGGCATCTTAACTGAACAGAGATAAATAGCAGCTCCTATTGAAGGCTTTCATACTGAAGTATTACCTGCAGACACGCCAGTGATTATGTTACAATACCGCATAGCAGAGATATTAGCCCACATTTAGCTAACTTCTCCAGGATTAGGTCTGTTAATGAATCACGTGTGGGGGGAGGGGGGGGGGGGGGGGGGGGGAGGTTGGGGGGGGGGGGGAGGTTCACATTGTGAAGGATTGCCAACAATCTCTCGCCTGTCAGCGCTGTGATACATTTGGTCATTGTCTCCATCATGGAGTCCTCATCGCTGGTATATCACTGAGGGGAGACTGTGTATAGCGAAAAGTCTAGGTGCGTAGAGAACTAGAAAAGAAATGTCTTGCATTTTTGCAGTACATGTGCTGGCCTTGGAAAGGGCCCAGAGGAGGTTCGCAAGAATGATCCCTGCAGTGAAGAGCTTTGTCGGATGAGGAACGGTTGAGGACTCTGGGTCTGTCCTCGTTGGGAGTTTAGAAGGATAAGGGGGGATCTTATTGAAACTTACAGGATACTGCGAGGGCTGGATAGAGTGGACATGGAGAGGATGTTTCCACTTGTAGGAAAAACTAGAACCCGAGGGCACAATCTCAGACTACAGGGACGATCCTTGAAAACAGAGATGAGGAGGAATTTCTTCAGCCGAGGGTGGTAAATCTGTGGAACTCTTTGCCGCAGAAGGCTGTGGAGGCCAAATCACTGAGTGTCTTTAAGGCAGAGATAGATAGGTTCCTGATTAATAAGGGGATCAGGGAATATAGGGAGAAAGCAGGAGAATGGGGATGAGAACTATATCAGCCATGATTGAATGGCGGAACAGACTCAACGGGCTGAATGGCCTAATTCTGCTGCTATGTCTTATGGTCACAAGTTCAGGATGTGCCCAAAGTGAAGCACTTGTGAAATATATTCAATGAGATATGTAGAGCATGCTTCAGCCAATTTGTTCGCACTAAATTCCCACGGTGCATCAATGGCTGGATAATTTGTTTCAGTGATGTTGATTACTGGATAAGTATTGCACAGGACACCAGGGAGAGCTACCCGTGTTTTTCTTTTGAAAAGTGCCAAAGGATCTGTTACGTCCTCCAGAGGGCCTTTAAATAAGCATCCAGTCAAAAAGATGGCGGTGTATCCAACAATGTGGCACTCCCAACTTGGTGCAACATCAGCCAATATTTCGTGCCCAAATCTCTGGAGTGAGACTGGAATACACAAGGTTCGAAGTGACGATGCTACACCCTGAGCCATCGCTAATTCCGCCGAAAACCTAAGGTCATTTGATTGCCCGAAGAATTCAAAATCACAAAACACCGTTGACCCCGTGCCGAAGACCAGGGGCGAAATTCTCCGGTATCGGCACGATGTCTGCCGACCGGCGCCAAAAACGGCGCGAATCAGTCCGGCATCGCGCCACCCCAAAGGTGCGGAATCCTCCACATCTTGGGGGGCCGAGCCCTAACCTTGCGGGGCTAGGCCCGAGCCAGACTGATTTCCGCCCCGCCAGCTGGTGGAAAAGGCCTTTGTTGCCCCGCCAGCTGGCGCGGAAATGACATTGCCGGGCGGCGCATGCGCGGGAGCATTAGCGGCCGCTCACAGCATCCCAGCACATGTGCTGTGGAGGGAGTCTCTTCCGCCTCCGCCGTGGTGGAGACCGTGGCAAAGGCGGAAGGAAAAGAGTGCCCCCACGGCACAGGCCCGCTCGCGGATCGGTGGGCCCCGATCGCGGGCCAGGCCTCCGCACCCCCCGGGGCCAGATCGCCCCGCGCCCCCCCCAGGACCCCGGATCCCGCCCGCACCGCCTTGTCCCGCCGGTAAGAGAGGTGGTTTAATCCACGCCGGCGGGACAGGCATTCTAGCTGCGGGACTTCGGCTCATCCGGGCCGGAGAATCGCGGGGGGGGGGGGGCCGCCAACCGGCGAGGTGCGATTCCCGCCCCCGCCGAATTCTCCGGCACCGGCGTGGGTCAGAGAATCCCACCCCAGGGCTGTAATTCCCCGGCCGTTGCGATTCACTTTTCCTGCTGGCATCGCACCCCCGCCCATGGGGGTTTCCCGGCAGCGTCACAATGGGAAATCCAATTGGCAAGCGGCGGGATGATAGAATCCCGCTGCCAGCGAACGGTGCGCGGCCAAGAAGCACGCGGCTGAGGGACCGTCCCTGTTGCACGCTAGTCCTGAAGTGGCTGATGTGAAGTAGTTAAGTCTGATTTGTCCCTTCACCTTCCCTCTTCTGAGTCTCAACCAAGACACTGCCACTGATACATTTTCTTTTAAATTTAGAGTGCCCAATTTATTTTTTCCAATTAAGGAGCAATTTATCGTGGCCAATCCACCTACCCTGCACATTTTTGGGTTGTGGGGGCGAAACCCACGCAGACACGGGGAGAATGTGCAAACTCCACACGGACAGTGACCCAGAGCCGGGATCGAACCTGGGACCTTGGTGCCGTGAGACAGCAGTGCTACCCACTGCGCCACCATGCTGCCCTGCCAGTGATACATTTAGTGACAGGCACTTGGTCACCAATAGGGCCGAATAGAGGACCCATGTTCCTTGGTTCCAAAGCAGGCGGGATCTGAACACCAAGATCAAACAAACTTATGTCGGTCACTTGCCTGCACACCTGCTCTCTCAGCAAGTGGCAGAAGCCAAGTGACCAGGGAGACAATGGAAGAAAAACCAGTGGGCGTTTATTCTCAAAGTAAGAATCAAGCTAACTCCCAAATGAAACTGAAGAACTACATTTCTCCCACAGCAGGAAGATTTTCACCCAACACCATTCTGGTCAAATATTAACCTCATTCTTTTAATGTGGAGATGCCGGCGTTGGACTGGGGTGAGCACAGTACGAAGTCTTACAACACCAGGTTAAAGTCCAACAGGTTTGTTTCGATGTCACTAGCTTTCGGAGCGCTGCTCCTTCCTCAGGTGAATATCCTTCCTCAGGTGAATATCCCCGAGTTCCTTCACCTGAGGAAGGAGCAGCGCTCCGAAAGCTAGTGACATCGAAACAAACCTGTTGGACTTTAACCTGGTGTTGTAAGACTTCGTACTCATTCTTTTAAAACACCTTTATATTTTGCGCACGTTAGGTGTTCTTTCTGCCAGACTTACGGAGTCAGCAACACAAGGAAGCCAAGGGAATCTTCTTGCCAATCGCCCCATATTACTAAAGCTTCACTCAAACCTTTGTCAATCATCAGCAGAGAGTCATCAATGTATTACCTTGACATTTAACACACTTGTGGGCGTCTCCACAATCCAGGAGGTAATACATCACCTGATGGCAGAAAGGCCACAAGAGCCAGGAAAAACTCTGGTTGAGTTAGGTCATTTCAGGGTCATTGGCAATGGTGAGATTGATCCGGATGTCTTTGGAGACAGTGCACCAGGGTGCGCACTCCGAAACATTAATCGCCAATTCCTACCAGAAAATATGAATGTGTTTTCCTCAGGTGTGAACAGGGTATGACTGTGTCCCGGTTGGCATTTACTATCTGGGGTTGCATGTGCGAGGAGGAGGCACTGAGGTAAAGAAGGACTGTCAACATGGGCAGAAGTGCAACTCACGTGAATATAAGGACACAAGGTAGACCTGGAGTAGACCATATGGCCTGTCCTGCTCCCCCAGTCAATACGATCATGTCCGATCTTAGTTTCCAATTCCATTTTCTTGCCCACTCCCCATATCCCTCAATTCCCTGAGACACCAAAAATCTGTCTATCCCAGCTTTAAATATATTCAATGATGGAGCATCCACATCTCTCTGTATTAGAGAATGCCAAAGATTCGTATTCCTCCTAGTGAAGAAAGTTCTCCCCATCTTAGTCCTAAATGATGGGCCCCCTGAATCTGTGCCCTGTGTTTTAGACTCCCCCACCAGTGAAAACAATCTCTGTGTCCAACCTAAGTCTCTTCAGAATCTTATATGTTTCAATAAGACCCCCTCTCGTTATTCTAAATTCCAGGCAATTTACTCACCCCCTAATCCTGGAGACCAATTTAGTGAACTATTCCTATGCCACCTTCAATTAAAGTATATCCTTCATTAAATGTGGAGAGCCAAACTGAACGCATATTACAATCCCAGACCAGAACACTAGTTCAGATACTGGACAGAAACGCCAATACTTGAGTTTATTTGCAGGACCGTCAGGAAAGAATAATTTGCTCCAGGATTGCATGAAAAAATAAGGCTTGGGTATTTTTGAAACAAAACATTATTATGACTACAATATTAAACTTTTTGAACTTCACACCCAAAACGAACAGCTTACAATTACCCCTTAATCACTACTCAATTTCCCATTAAACAACAAAAGAAACATACAGCTCTCCATCTATCTTACTATAGGAGAATTGTGGACTCGGAATCAGGCAGATCAGAATACAACTCCTCTCTCCAAAGCTTTCTTCAAAAACTGTCTCTCTAAAGCTTTTCAAAATGTTTTCTGCATTCCTTGGCTCCATCCACAGCAAGGACCTCATAAGAACATAAGAACTAGGAACAGGAGTAGGCCATCTGGCCCCTCGAGCCTGCTCCGCCATTCAATGAGATCATGGCTGATCTTTGTGGACTCAGCTCCACTCTCCGGCCCGTACACCATATCCCCAAATCCCTTTATTCTTTAGAAAGGTATCTATCTTCTTCTTAAAAACGTTTAAAGAAGGAGCCTCAACTGCTTCACTGGGCAAGGAATTCCAGAGATTCACAACCCTTTGGGTGAAGAAGTTCCTCCTAAACTCGGTCATCTCCCCAAGCTGAAAAACAAATGATCTCTGAGGGTTGCAAAGCACATTAACTCCCCAGGGACTTTCCCCAGTCAAACCACAGTCCATTAGTCCAGACTGAAAAACACATTGTTTTGACAATTTCACTGCCTGGCTGCTGAAAGTACCCAGGCCCTGCAAAACAAAATTTTTTTTTTTTAAAGCGTGACCACTGCAGTCAAACACACCCCAACCCCAGGCTTTTAACCCTTTAATTGCCCAATACTTAGAATCCAATAATCCTAAAGCCTTCCAATCATCACACACAGTATTCCAGATGTTGTGTCACCGAAGCCCTGTACAACTGGAGCAAGACTTTCTTCACCCCTGTGCTCCAATCCCCTTGCAACAAAGGCTATTTGCCGTCCTGATTGCTTCCTGCATCTGCGTGTCAACTTTGAGTTCCTTGTGGAGCATACCCAAGTTTCTTTTAACATTAACAAGTTTTTTTTTCAATGCTGCCTTCAGAAAGGAATGAGAGAAAAGTTAATTCAGTGTTAATGATGTTTCATTCAATTTATCAAAATGGAAATAACCACAATGCCAATTATTAAGGACAAGGACATCTTGGGGTTGGAATTGACAGACACACAAGTTCTTATATGTAAAACACTTGCTATATTTTCTACCCGCATGACCACCCATTACATTCTGCTGGGAATTTCTTTTAAAAATCAGTCTTCCCCTAGATTTCTCATTACTTTTACCAGTCCTTCCTTTTCACCTCAGGGGAAATGATAGCTGGATGGATAACTGGAGATCAGAGAAGAGATTCTGTACACACCACTGGAGGCTCCGTTTTGGTATAAAAGTAACCTTCATCCGTCAATCAGCGGAAACACCATATTCAAAGTGCAGAAAGATCTAATAGAATCATAGAAGATACATAGATACATAGAAGATAGGAGCAGGCCGAGGCCTTTTGGCCCTTCGAGCCTGCTCCGCCATTCATCACAATCATGGCTGATCATCCAACTCAATAGCCTAATCCTGCTTTCTCCCCATAGCCTTTGATTCCATTCTCCCCAAGTGCTCTATCCAGCCGCCGCTTGAATACATTCAAAGTTTTAGCATCAACTACTTCCTGTGGTAATGAATTCTCAGGCTCACCGCTCTTTGTGTGAAGAAATGTCTCCTTATCGTTACAGCACAGGAGGCCATTTGGCCCACCGGGCCTGTGTGGTCCCCTGCAAGAACAATCAAGCCGGCCCAAATCCCCTGCCCTTTCCTGTATCCCTAATTGTCCCCCCCCCCCCCCCTTTAATTCCCTTTTGGAAACCATGCATGGAATCTGTCTCCAGTGCCTTTTCAGACAGGTCATTCCAGAATATAACCACTCATTACATAGCAAAGATATTTCTCCTGTTGCCTTTGCTCTTTTCACCAATGAACTTAGTTCAGGTCCAGGAGGGTGTCTGGTACATGAATGCTTAAAGGCAAAATGCAAAGCTTCACTCCCACTACTAAATAGTAAATCAGGGTAAGTTCACAGCCTGAGTGTGTTGATGAACAACATCTCACAGCCCCAATTTAAAAGAAAAACTGAATTAAAATAGTGTTTTTACCAGGGGCAGCACGGTGGCGCAGTGGTTAGCACTGCTGCCTCACGACGCCGAGGACCCGGGTCCGAGTCCCGGTCCTGGGTCATACTGTCCGTGTGGAGTTTGCACATTCTCCCCGTGTCTGCATGAGTTTCGCCCCCACAACCCAAAGATGTGCAGGGTAGGTGGATTGGCCACGCTAAATTGCCCCTTAATTGGAAGAAAAAAAGAATTGGGTACTCTAAATTTTTTTTTTTTTAATTGTGTTTTTCCCAACCACGAGGCATCTCAAGAACCTTTTGCAGCCAATGAAATACTTTTGAAGTGCTGTACTGAAGGCTATGGATGGAAGTTGTGTGGCCCAATGGGTAGCGTCTCTGTCTCTGAGCCAGAATGCCTGGGTTCAAGTCCCACCCCAGGACTCGCCGGCCAAGGAAGGTGCGTTTATAACGCGGCCAAACTGGTTGAGTGTGTCAACCTACAAAATCCTTCTTCCAACACACGCCAATGGCTGGCAGTAAGAGTGGGAGAGATTCTGGGTCAACCACGCTTGATGTGGAGTGACGCCTCTCGAACTATAAGCCTCTGGCGATAGACTAGCGACCTGTTCCATGAAAAACCTCGCTCTCAAAACAGATGGACGTCTGCCATGTGCACCACAAGGTGTGGCAAGACAAACAACAACAACTTGAGGATAAGAGATGCAGCAGCCAATTTGCACGCTGCAAGCTCCCACAAACAGCTCATGATCTGTTTTTCCAATGATGCAGCCAGGGGCACTGGAAATAACTCACCTGCTCTCCTGCCAAGTTGTGCTTTGGAATCTTTTACATCCACCCGAGGGGTAGACAGGGCCTCAATTCAACGACTCATCCGATTGACGGCACCTCTGACAAGTGGTCATTTTTCTGCCCGGGTCCTGGAGTGGAACTTGAACTCAGAACCTTGTAACTCAAGAGGTGTGAGTGCCACCAATTGGGCCACATCTGACAATGTAACATCGCACCAGAGGTCTGTGGTACCAACTCCAAGCAAAGTGAATTTGCCCCCCTCACAAAGTCTCAAATCACTCCAGATGTGGGGAGGAATCCAGGTGTGGAGTTGGCCCCACACCTTGCTCCTCTTTGGTGGAAACTATATCACAGCAATAATGAGGTTACAGCATTAACAGCTATCTGCATTTACATAGTGCCTGCAAGGCAGTGAAATGTCCCCAAGGAGTGTAATTGGGAGAGAATTTGACACCAGGCCGCTGAAGGATATCTTGGTCTGGATTGTGCAATCAGTGGCAGAGCACATCACTCAACACTAACCTCGACGAAAGCAGCCCACAAAGAACTAGCAATTTCCACATGTCTAATGGCAGCTTAAACCTGGCACCAAGTCAAGGGGATGTGATGGCATGAAGCAGCGGGGATGTCAGTGAGTCAATCACATTGAAGCTTGTATACTCACAGCACACCAGGAGGTTAACAGCGCCGAATGCAAATGCTCCTCTAAATTTGCTGCTGTTGTGTGCGGCCTATTCATTGAGGTGCATGGCACCCTTAAATATTCGAGCGTGTTGGGCGAGGGGGCGCCCTATGTGCAGTATTGTGGCAATGTCTGGACTGTTCAGCACACATGAGCAGCTTAGAGGGAACAATGCTTAATATCCTTCACTATTAATTTCAATTTGCAAATAGCAAAATATATGCTTATGATTGGATTTACCGGGCAGCGCGGTGGCGCAGTGGGTTAGCCCTGCTGCCTCACGGCGCCGAGGTCCCAGGTTCGATCCCAGCTCTGGGCCACTGTCCGTGTGGAGTTTGCACATTCTCCCCGTGTTTGCGTGGGTTTCACCCCCACAACCCAAAGATGTGCAGGGTAGGTGGATCGGCCATGCTAAATTGACCCTTAATTGGAAAAATGAATTGAGTACTCTAAATTTATTTTTAAAAATGATTGGATTTACATACCAGCTAAAGTAAACAAACTGTAAAAAAAAAAACTTTTTTAAAAATTTCATCACGGAGAAATTTGGCACTCCGCAAATTGAAAATTAGCTTCTCAAGGCCAGTGATTGTGAGATTTTTTACAACAGGATTAAACTGGTCAATTCGTGAGATGGGAAAATCAGTTTGGTGGATGGGCAGGGGGTGGCTGGGGGGGGGGGGGGGTCCTCGACAGCACCCCCTCTGGAGAATTGTAGAATCACAGGCAGCAAAATCTTGATTTCCACAATATTCTACACACGTGCAGACTCCAGAAGATGCTGTCAGTCCCAGTGAATGAGGAATGCTAACAGTTCCACCGTTGTTACCCATTAGGTCAAGTGATCAAAAACTTGGGGGGGGGGGGGGGGTGATCGAACGGCCCAGTCGTGCCTGATTCAGTGATGCAATGAGGCCTCTCGCGAGATTTGTGATGCTCTGGATAGTCAGAGGCTTTTCCCCAGGGTAGAGGGGTCAATTACTAGGGGGCATAGGTTTAAGGTGAGAGGGGCAAAGTTTAGAGTAGATGTACGAGGCAAGTTTTTTACGCAGAGGGTAGTGGGTGCCTGGAACTCACTACCGGAGGAGGTAGTGGAGGCAGGGACGATAGGGACATTTAAGGGGCATCTTGACAAATATATGAATAGGATGGGAATAGAAGGATACGGACCCAGGAAGTGTAGAAGATTGTAGTTTAGTCGGGCAGTATGGTCGGCACGGGCTTGGAGGGCCGAAGGGCCTGTTCCTGTGCTGTACATTTCTTTGTTCTTTGTTCTTTGAAACGCCCCGTGAGATCTCGAGACATCACGAATCTGGATATCACCCAGCGAGGGCGAGATCCAGATTAAAATATTCGAGTGAGTCATTCTGCTCATTTAAATATGTCGGCACCCGATTCTCCCGAGGCCCGGGAACTAACAGCCTTGCCTGGGAGACCCACCCCCCCCCTCGCCCCCATGGTGCTCTTTAGCACTGGTCCACACAACCAGGCGGAACTGCACCTGGGGAGGTCTCCAGGCCATTGGACGCTGCCAGGTCACTGGAGGCCCCCGGGGGTCAGGCTCTGGACAGGGTGGTACCCTGGCACTCACGCTGGCAGCTGTGCATCTGAGCACTGCCAGCCTGGCAACTTAGCACTCCCAAAAGGGCAACCTAGCAGTGGCAACCTGGCACTACCAGGGTGCTTGGGTGGCATAGCCAGGGTGCCAGGCTGGCAGTGCCAAGATGCCCAGATGCCAGTTGCACGTACCAGGGATCGGGCCCGGGATCAGGGTGTTGAACTTGATGATCAGCCATGGTCAGAATGAACGTCGGAGCAGGCTCGACGGGCCGAATGGCCTCCTGCTGCTCCTATTCATCTTTGGAATGTGGGAGGAACCCGGAGCACCCGGCGGAAACCCATGCAGACACGGGGAGAACGTGCAAGCTCCGCACAGGCAGTCACCCCAGGCCGGAACTGAACCCGGGTCTCTGGCACTGCTAGGTAGCCGTGCCAGATGTGCCACCAGTGCCAGATTTGGAGGAGAGCAGAGATCTCGGCGGGTCGCGGGACGGGAGGTCATCGAGATGCCGAGGGGGCATCTCGACCCAAAAACGAGAACACTAAAAAATGGACATTCTGATGGGAATCACGAGCCACTGTGGATCAGCTTGAGGGTGAATTTGAATGTGAAAGGCAGAGGGTTTATTTTGATGTGGGGGGTGAGTGTGGGGGGAGGTAGGAGAGTGTCAGAGCAGTCCAGTAAAATACTAGCCTTAGTCACTGCAGCCTTCCTGTATTTCCACAGTAACGTCACTGCAGTGTTAAAATACTTGTGATACTAACAAAGATTATTATTATTGAGTGGCCAGGGTGAGTTTGCCATTCACAAAAATGAGGGTGGTGGGGGGGAAATCAAGGCAGGAGCTCCAATTTTATTCCTGACTTGGCTTGACAGATGACTTCTTAATCTCCAGACAAAGTGTGTTTGCTTCAGCAGTGGGGCTGGGAGGGAGGGAGGGAGGGCAGTGAATTGTCCAGGGAGATTGATGTGTCTCTGGCGAGGGAAGGGTGTTTAAGGAGCAGGCGTGTTCCGGTGCAGCTTGCTTGTTTGGGACGATTGCGTGACTGTGTGCACATAGTTCGATCGCATTACCTGCCATACGATTCTTGGCATCTCACGTCGCCCTGGAAGTCACGTTCGCACGCAAGGCGCTTTTTGTCTCCGTTGCACGACAGGCAATTGTTCAGGTCGGGCAATTACTGCATTTCTGGATCTCGTTACACACGAAACACAAAACCTTCCCCCCATTTATTTACATGACTGCTCATAGTAGGGGGATCCAGTGAAATATGCACACACATTACTGTGTCTATCCTTTCCAACATTCGTGTGTGTGTGTGCTGGACACATGGAAACATTACAGGGAGCAGCAACTCCACTGGGAGTTTGTTTTTTAAGAATGAGCAGAATTCACAAAAAGCAGGGAAGCCCCATTTACAACTCCACGAATTCAGCCTTCACGTGAAGTTGATTACAGGGAGAGAGAAAAAGTTTTAGAACTCGCCCTGATTTGGTGTTTTTTGTTGTTGGTTAAAGTAGTTTGACATTGTAAGCTTAGAAAGTGCATTAATTTTTTTTTAAGTGTGTGTGTGTAGGGGGTGGGGTAGTTTATAGAATCCCTATTATAATAATCTTTATTCGTGTCACAAGTAATAATAATCTTTATTGTCACAAGTAGGCTTACATTAACACTGCAATGAGGTTACTGTGAAAAGCCCCTAGTTGCCACACCCAGGTGCCTGTTCTGGTACATAGAGGGAGAATTCAGAATGTCCAATTCACCTAACAAGCACGTCTTTCGGGACTTGTGAGAGGAAACCGTAGCGCCCGGAGGAAACCCACGCAGACACGGGAAGAACGTGCAGACTCCGCACAGTTGCCCAAGGTCAGAATCAAACCCAGGTCCCTGGCGCTGTGAGGCAGCAGTGCTAATCACTGTGCCGCCCTTGTACAAGAATGCATGTCGCAAAAAAAATCGTTAAAAGCACAAATTTAGCCGGAGATGTGTCGGAATATAGAACATATGGGGCAACACGGTGATGCAGTGGTTAGCGCTGCTGTCTCACGGCGCCAAGGTCGCAGAATCAATCCTGGCTCTGGGTCACTGTCCATGTGGAGTTTGCACATTCTCCCCATGTTTGCGTGGGTTTCCCCCCCCCTCCAACCCAAAAGATGTGCAGGTTAGGTGGATTGGCCACGCTAAATTGACCCTTAATTGGAAAAAATGAATTGGGCACTCTAAATTTAGAAAAGAAAAAGGAATATAGAACATATGAAATAGGAACAGGAATAGGCCATTCGGCCCCTCGAGCCTGCTCCACCGTTCAATAAGATTGTGGCTAATCTGACTGTGGCTTTAATTCCACTTTCCTGCCTGTCCCCAATATTCAAGGGGCGGCCTTTATTTATTTTATTCCTTAATTATTTAATTTAGTTTTACTCATTTACACAAAATAGGAGAACCCTTGGCTCGCTTGTCAATCAGAAATCTGTCCAACTCAGTTTTGAAGGAACAATTAGCACATTCTGCTTTATTTCCTTTATGCCGCTATTGACACCTTCTTCAGTCCTGAATGCCATCATTTGTCTTGTGTCCATGATTTGTCAATCCCGCCTCAGCTCCGACATATCCGTGGCCTTCTATTCTGCCCCACTCCTCCAACCCCCCAGGCCAACTATATCATTCGTTGCATTTCTATCCCTCATCAGTTCTGTAGAAGAGTCATATGGACTTGGAAATATATGGGGCGGCACAGTGGCGCAGTGGTTAGCACTGCTGCCTCACGGCGCTGAGGACCCGGGTTCAATCCCGGCCCTGTGTGACTGTCCATGTGGAGTTTGCACATTCTCGCCATGTCTGCCTGGGTCGCACCCCCACAACCCAAAGATATGCAGGGTTAGCGGAATTGGATACACTAAATTGCCCCTTAATTGAAAAAAAAGGATCGGGTACTCTAAATTTATTTTTCAAAAGGAAATATTTTGCCATTGCTTCACTGTCAATCCTGGAATTCCCTAACAGCACAGCGTGTGTACCTACATCTCAAAGACTGCAGCGGTTCAAGAAGGCAGCTCACCATCACCTTTTGAAGGGCAACTAGGGATGGGCAATAAATGCGACGGTCACATTCCGTAAATGAATTTTAAAAACAGAAAATGCTGGATGAACTCAAGCAGATCAGGCAACATCTTTGGAGGGAGAAACAGAGCTAATATTTCATTAGTCCTGAATCTATTCAATGTTTCAGCCTCCACTGCTCTCCGGGGAACAGAATTCCAAACACTAACAATGATGGGAGCAGGAGGTGACCATTCAGCCCCTCAAGCCTTCTCCACCCAATGAGGACGTAGCTGATCTGTGCCCTTAATCCATATATCTGTTCCATCATCGCCCTATATCCCTTAAGTTCTTTGATAACAGCTTTCATAGAATCCCTACTTTGATACAGCCGCCATAGGATCTGCAAAACGGAGAGTGAAATTGGGTGAGAAGATTCATCAATATTGACAAAAGATGCAATCACAGTACTCGAAAGAAAGGTCAGTAAGGTTAAACTAGCCGGTGGAAACACCATGGGTAACGTTAAGTAATAGCAAATGTTCCAACAGCCCTTGTTGGGGCCATCTGCAAACTCTCTGATAGTAGCGATAGAGTAGCAACGAGCGATTATACAAATACTAAAATTAAGGAAATATGTAGCAAAAATATTGTGGTTAGAGTGAATGGTTTTAATTTTCACTGGATGGAAAGTAGGAGAACAGATTTATTTGTCAATGAATACGGGATAGTTTTCTTAAACAAGGAGGGCGAGATTGGTCATTGGTTGATTGTGAATTAGAATCATTGAGACATAGAATCCCTACAGTGCAGAAGGAGGCCATTCAGCCCACCAAGTCTTGGAACGAGCACACTACCTAGGCCCACGTCCCCACTCTATGCCCGTAACCCAGTAACCCCCACGTAACCTTTTGGACATTAAGGGGCAATTTGTCATGGCCAATCCACCGAACGTGCACATCTTTGGACTGTGGGAGGAAACCGGAGCACCCGGAGGAAACCCAAGCAGGCACGGGAGAACGTGCAAACTCCACACAGATAGTCACCCAAGTCCTCACTTTAACCTGGGTCCCTGACGCTGTGAGGCAGCAGTGCTAACCACTGTGCCACCGTGACGGCCCAATTAGTCGCCCGTGTTATATATGTCAACCGATTTTCGTTTCACTGAATTAGGTTGGGAAATCAGGCAATGTGTAAAGTGAGCTGCTGATTCACTATTGTGCACAAATGTCTTGTAATTCAATAGGTTGTCCAGCTGCCCCAGATGAGCCAGAAGGACCAGGTTCAAGTCCCACTCAAGGACTTAGTGACCATGGAAGGAGCATTCATTATTCATGAGGCCTTTCTAGATTGAAGGAACAACCATCCAGAGTCAGTTAACAATTGGATGGCATGGAATAGTGTAAATGTAAACATCTCCACAGTCCCAGAGGACCATAGCCCGCTCTCCCCTTTGAGAGCTGACTGGTGGTGGTTTAATCTGAGGGTCACCACACCTCAGGCGAGGGGCAAGGTTGAGAAGGCAGAGCCTTCATGAATAACCACAGCTGGCATGAGAATTGAACCCGTCGTCACTCTGTTCCACAAACCAGACAACTGAGCTTACTGGCGCCCCCCCCCCCCCCCCCACCCCCCCTGTGAATCGTGACCAATAGGTGAATAAAGTTCATATTACGAGGAAAGCAAAATACTGCAGATGCCAGAAGTCTGAAATAAAAACAAAGTGCTGGAAAAACACTGCAGATCTGGCAGCATCTGTAAGTTAACGTTTAAACCCAACAAAACTCTTCTTTGGAACTGAAGGTAGAAATTTAATATTAGAGAAAGGGAAGGGAGAATCACAATCAATATATTAAATATAAGTAATGCAAGCTTCAAATAAACCGGACATGAATTAACTGCAGTAAATTCAGCTCAACTGTTAATGGATGGAACTACAAAGAGTGGAAAGTGTTCAAAGGAGTATTTGCTTACAATATAAAACCACTGCATAGCCCTAAGAGGCAAAGGCGCCACTTTTGTAGATAAACAAGGTGTAGGCAAAAAAGGCAGGAGTCAGTGGTGAGCTAAAAGAAAAGATTTACAAACTACATGGAGGAGTGGAAATCCAATAGGACTGCGGGAGCTAGAAAGAGAGTCACAAAGAGTTACAAAGAATGTAATAAGAGATACAATAAGAAATAAGGAAGCAAACTCACAAGGTATAACAACGTTTTGATAAGTACACGAGGAGAGTGTAAAAGAGAATGTGGCAATTGCAAGCAAGACTGTAATGAAGAATAGAATGGATAATAAGGAAATAGACTGGTTAAACCAGAAAAACTCTGAAGAGTCATATGGACATTAATTCTGTGTCTCTCTCCACAGATTGTCAAATTGTGGGAGATATTAGAAACTTGGGTCCAGAAATGGGGTCCAAGATACAGCAGGCAATTTAGGGGTTGAAAAGGCTGCTAGCAGCCAGGACTCAAAGGGATGCGGATCATGCATGGCTGAATCACATGGTCCCATTCAGACTTAAACTCGTTAGGGAATGTTTAAGGCGGTTCGCCCAAGCTCCATTGTCTTTGAGGACATTCCTCCTTGACCAGCCATTATCCTATTACAGAGTCTGATGACCCATTTGTCCCTCAATGGAAGGTTAGCTGCATATGAATGGCATAGTTCTGGTTTTTTGTGTAAACATGAGCGAGCAATCAAGCAGCCCAATTACAATTGAGAAGTTCCAGTCTGATTTTCCAGAGGAGAACCTCTGTTTGAAGGGCTGGGCAGCGCTTAGAGAGAGAGAGAGAGAGTTGGGAACAGGCAAAGAAGGAGAAGAATGTATGCAGCCATTGAAGAGGTCATGAAAAAAGCCACACAGGGGGCAGCATGGTGGCGCAGTGGGTTAGCCCTGCTTCCTCACGGCGCTGAGGTCGCAGGTTCGATTCCGGCTCTGGGTCACTGTCTGTGTGGAGTCTGCACGTTCTCCCCGTGTTTGCGTGGGTTTCCTCCGGGTGCTCCGGTTTCCTCCCACGGTCCAAAGATGTGCAGGTTAGGTGGACTGGCCATGTTAAGTAGACCCCAAATGTCCAAAGGCTGGCTGAGGTTGCGGGGTTGGGGTGGGGTCGTGGGCCTCTTTCGTAGGGTCAGTGCGGACTCGATGGGCCAAATGGCCTCCTTCTGCACTGTAATGATTCTATGATTCAATGCGGTTAAATTCCAGCAGGAGATGGGATATTAGACAGGACTTGGAACCCTTGTACGGGAGTTGATTTTTAGTTTACCACTGATTTTCTGCATTGATGTGTTGAGGACAGAGGGCAGACACACCAAACTGGATGATAGGAGCATCAAAGTGGGATCAACTCCATTTTTAAATTTTAGTGTCCCAGATGCATGCAAATGAAGTGTGTGCAAATTTCCCGCCAATTGGGAGACAGGAACTGACAGGAGGAACCATGTTGCCAGTACGGGGATTAAACCCATGACCTTGGCGTCATTGGTACCATCGGCTAACCATCTGAGCTAACCAACCAACTCAACTCCATTTTGAAAGAGACCTGGATTGGCGCCTCATAACGATGCAATTAGGATCCCACTTATCATTTCAGGAAGCTGGCCAGAGCCTGTGAAATGCAGACTTCACAGTTCCAGAAGTGAATTCTTACTGTGGGCCACGCAGGAGCAGGAGCGAGTAGCACACAGTGGTTAGCACTGTTGCTTGGCAGCTCCAGGGTCCCAGGTTCGATTCCCAGCTTGGGTCACTGTCTGTGCGGAGTTTGCCCATTCTCCCTGGGTCTGTGTGGATTTCCTCCGGGTGCTCCGGTTTCCTCCCCTGTCCAGAGATGTGCGGGTTAGGTGGATTGGCCGTGCTAAATTACCCTTAGCGTCCAAAAGGTTAGGTGGGATTACTGGGTTACGGGGATAGGGTGGAAGTGTGGGCTTAAGTAGGGTGTTCTTTCCAAGAGCAGGTGCAGACCCAATGGGCCGAATGGCCTCCTTCTGCACTGTAAATTCTATGATTCTATGGTTCACTAACTCCACTTAGCAAAGAAAGCTAAATATATAAAATGCACAATTCTTATAAATCTCCCGGGTAAACCGTTTTCGCTCCATTGTTAAGGAAAGTCATTGCTTTTTCAAGACATCATTATTCATGGCTTTGCTTTTCTCCTCAAAGCACCCCTTGAAAAAATTCCATTATAACTAAGGCCAAAGTTATCTTATTAATTAAGGAGGACAATGGAATAAGATTTCCTCTAGTCCCCGTGTACAATAACTTTTAAAATATCTCCATAATTTTTGCTATAAATACCCTTTTGCTCCATCACTGGCTATCAATGCAACAATGCCAAGGTGGTTTGAAATAATGTATTTTAAATCATTTCTATTTTTAGATAAATATTTTTTTTAATGAATTGGGCTGGAAACTGGTGTGGATAGGAACAGGAGTTGAGATTTCTTTTCAAACACAAAATGTTCTTCATGATGATAAATCTAGTTTAAAAAATTAAAAAGATTCCCTGGAGCAATGCCAGAGAGGCAAATCAAGCTGCACTCATATGTCAGACCCTTAGCGAGGGCTCGGGGAGGCCAGAGTTCAGGGCGTGCTGGATGGCCGAGGAGCGGGTTGGATGGTGATGCAAGAACGTGCTAGACGTGCACCCATTGATGTCCAGTTCTTGGCCAAAGCCTCCCACGGCGTGTAAACAGTAATGTCCGGACCCGACAGCACTCGTAGAATCATAGAATTTACAGTGCAGAAGGAAGCCACTTGGCCTATCAAGTCTACACCCGTCCCCGAAAAGACACTCTACCCAAGGCCACACTCCACCCTATCCCCATAACCCAGCAACCCCACCTAACATTTGGACGCCATGGGTAAATTTAGCGTGACAATCCATCTAACCCGCACATCGTTGGACTGTGGGAGGAAACCGGAGCACCCGGCGGAAGGCCACGCAGACACGGGGAGAACGTGCAGACTCCGCACAGACAAAGACCCAAGCCGGGAATCAAACCCGCGTCCCTGGTGCTGTGAAGCGACAGTGCTAACCACTGTGCTACCGTGCCGCCCCAAACTCTGCCCGGGTTGGCCTTGGCCACGCTAAATTGCCCCTTAATATTCATGGATGTACAGGTTAGGTGGGGTTACAGGGAAAGGGCGGGGGAGTGGGCCTAGGTAGGGTGCTCTTTCAGAGGGTCAGTGCAGACCTGATGGGCCGAATGGCCTCCTTCTGCACTTTATGATTCTGTGAAAGCTCGTCTCAGTAATGGTGACCATGAAACAGTCGGCTGCTCATAAAACCGCATCTGATTCACTAATGTGCTTTAGGAAAGGAAATCTGCCGTCCTTATCAAGCGTGGCCTACATGTGACTCCAGACCCACGCCAATATAAGTTTTAATTGCCCTCTGTAATGGCCTAGCAAGCCCCGCAATTGTTAAAACTGACACAGAGACCTCTGTGGACTGCAAAAGTTCAAAATGTGGCTGACTATTATAATATCCGAGGTCTCTGGGTGCTAACTGAATAGTTACAGAGTCAGCTTGGGTAAGGAAAGCATTAAACTTTATTCAGAAACGTCTTACTGTGGGCAGCACAGTGGCGCAGTGGTTAGCACTGCTGCCTCACGGCGCCGAGGTCCCAGGTTCAATCCCGGCTCTGGGTCACTGTCTGTGTGCAGTTTGCACATTCTCCCCGTGTCTGCGTGGGTCTCGTCCCCACAACCCAAAGATGTGCAGGGTAGGTGGATTGGCCACGCTAAATTGCCCCTTAATTGGAAAAAAAAAATTGGGTATTCTAAATTTATTTTAAAAATCAGAAGACCAGCCCTTAAGCTTGGAAGCAAAAATAACCCTGAAAGATTATTTCCTTACTATTTGATAAGGTGATCACCTTACTCAAAAGTGTTATGTGGGATTTCAAACAAACGTGACCCTTAGTTACCCATTAGCTTCCATGAGCCTTTTTAAACAAAGTGTTCTTAAATCCTCACCTTGAATGAGAGTGCCAAATCATGGATAAGAACCTAGGCTATTTAAAATTTATAATAGTCGCAAAGTTATTTGAAAAGAATTTCCTTAAGTAGCAGGCTTTGTTACACTTGTTTATTCTACAGTGCTGCAATACTGATCACTCACATTCTGCGACTTCCTAACTGTGGTTCAACTTGGGTTGTTTTTTTTAAGTTTTGTAGTTCAGCTTAGATATGACTCAATGGTAAAGCATTTCCATCACCACTCTGTTTAACCTTGATGGACTCAACATGTTCAGGAAGTGTTTAAATTACAGTATCATTACCGCACTTGTCTGGTTGGGCAATGTTCCTGAAGTCACATCTGCTGCCACTTTGAGTTGATGACGTGAAGAAATATTTGAAATAATTGATTATGCAGCCGAGGTCGGCCCATGGTCCTTCTATCTGCATGATGTGCAGCACCTTCAAATTGACACTGGTGTTATGAGGGTTGAGCTGCTCTCCGAGGGTCTTAATGCAAATTGACTTGGCACAGCTTCTATACAGCTGCCTATGGATGGCAGTTCCACAGCACAAGCCTGCGGATAAATAGGCATTCTTGTAAACGATGCGCAGTTTAGGAAATGTAAGCTGATTCATTGGCAGAGTTTTGCTCTCCCTCTCTCTCTCTATGGCTTAGCTGGTAACCTTGCCAAGAACAGATTCTTCGAGCCTGACCCGAGTGAATCACATGATGACAGAAATTGCTCTTGGCATGTAATTGGTTCCCAATTGCCAAATGTATGTTTCAACAAGTGGTGGCAAACTATCCATCTCCTTTGTAGCATCCCATGAAGAATGAGGGGTCCTCGGAAATTCATATTAAAACTAGATATATTAACATGGCAAGAAACAAGCTGAAAACTAACCATGCTATTTTTGAAAAAACTCACAGCATAGATCAACACACATGATTCACAAAGATTGTTCCCTGTCCAGTTTAGCAGGCAATATTATCTCGTCTGTTACAGTGCAGATATATATTTCCTCACAGATATAAAGGCTACTCTCTGCTGGAAAATGAACGAAATAAAAATGTAACAGAAATGAATTCACGTCAGGGGTACACCAGATTCCTTATTAAATAAGTTTATTTATTTATTTGATTCACGTGTACCGAGGTACAGTGAAAAGTATTGTTCTGCGTACGGTCCAGACAGATCGTTCCATACATGATAAAAAACATAGGACATACATGAATACACAATGTAAATACATAGACATAGGGTGAAACATACGAGGCGGGATTCTCCGTCCCGCCGCACCCATTTTCAGGTGCGGTGTGTCCCCGCCGGCAGCACCCAATGGGGTTTCCCATTGTGGGCAGCCCCACGCCGTCGGGAAATCCGCGGGCGTGTGTGCGTAGCCGGGAAATGAAGGATCCCGGCGACGGAGAATCCAGCCCACAGGAGTGTAGTGCTACTCAGTAGAGAAGATGCGTAGAGAGATCAGTTCAGATCATAAGAGGATCATTCAGGAGTCTGGTAACAGCGGGGAAGAAGCTGTTTTTGAATCTGGTAGTGCGCGTTCTCAGACTTTTGGATCTCCTGTCCAATGGGAGAAGTTGGAAGAGAGAATAAACTGGCTGGGAGGGGTTTTTGATTATGCTGCCTGCTTTCCCAAGGCAGCGGGAGGTGTAGACAGAGTCAATGGATGGGAGGCAGGTTTGCCTGATGGACTGGGCTGTGTTCGTGACTCTCTGTAGTTTCTTACGGTCTTGGGCCGAGCAGTGGCCATACCAGGCTGTGATGCAGCCAAATAGGATGCTTTCTATGCTGCATCTGTAAAAATTGGTAAGAGTCAATGCGGACATGCCGAATTTCCTTAGTTTCCTGAGGAAGGAGAGGCGCTGTTGTGCTTTCTTGATCGTAGCAGCATCGTGGGTGGACCAAGACAGATTGTTGGTGATGTGCACACCTATAATCAACAACGTCCTTGGGGAAATTGCTACCACATCAGCAGTTAAGTCTGCATTGAATTTTGTTAAAAAATAGAAATAGAATTCCAGGGAAGGAGAAATTCTGGGCTAAATGGCCTCCATCTGTATTCCACACGCAACGAGGACTGCCCCAGTCTAACTGGAGAGCATGTATAATCTACAGTGCTTGGATTATTCCTCCATGGGCTGCAACTTCGAGGTCACATATACTGGAGACGATGCCTGCATGCAGAAAACTGGACGGCTGCCTGCAATAGATCATGTGACACCTTAACGTGTCGGCCAACAACTCATATTGCAAGGAAATGCCAGAAGATTTTAAAATAGCTGCTTGTATGAGTGATTGTATCTCAGAACAGGGCTGTTAGTTATATGGCATCAAGACAACCCTGTAAGACTGTGGCAATGCCAACCGATATCGTTACACAGCAACAGGACAGCTCCCGTGCAGATTTTAAACTAACCCTTCTTCTTGGTTGCTGATTTCAACTCAAATCGCGTGCAGGTTCCATTTCCCTTCCAGCAACATGGAAACATTAAGACCTAGAGTTTCTTCCAAGCCTTTACAGATTTGACCCTCACTGAAGACACGGATAAGATAGCAGTTTAAAAAGCGCAAACTATTGCTTCTGCTTTATTAAGATCTGCAGAATTTGCAATGAGCCCTGAATAAGAGTTACAAGGCTGTCAGGTCAAGCCAATAAACTCCCCTTTGCTTCCTCTTGGTTCATTAATGGGTGCACCACATGATACAGAGGTTTGCAGTGGTACAGTGGCTAGCGCCTGCTGCTTCATAGCGCCAGGGACCTGGGTTCGATTCCGGCCTTGGGTGACCGTCTGTGTGGAGTTTGCACTTTCTCCCCGTGTCTGCGTGGATTTCCTCTATGTGCTCCGGTTTCCTCCCACAGTCCAAAGGTATGCAGGTTGGGTGGATTGGCCAAGAAGCACTCCTCCCAGGCACCCGCCCCCCAATCCCCCCACCGCCCCATCAATGCGCGGGGGTACGTGGATGGGGGAGGGGGGGGGAACTGGGTGGAGTGCTCCTTCAGAGGACAGTGCATACTCGATTGGCCGAGTTGCCTCCTTCTGCACTGTAGGGATTCAAGAAAATAGATGGGGCAGCACGGTAGCTCAGTGGCTGGTTTAGGGGGCTGGTTTAGCTCAGTGGGCTAGACAACTGGTTTGTGATGCAGAACAAGGCCAGCAGCGCGGGTACAATTCCCGTACCAGCTGAGAATTTGGAATTCTCCCTCTGTGCACCCGAACAGGCGCCGGAATGTGGCGACTAGGGGCTTTTCACAGCAACTTCATTGCAGTGTTAACGTAAGTCTACTTGTGACAATAAAGGTTATTTGGGCAGCACGACAGCACAGTGGTTAGCACAATTGCTTCACAGCTCCAGGGTTCCAGGTTCGATTCCCGGCTTGGGTCACTGTCTGAGCGGAGTCTGCACATTCTCCCCGTGTCTGCGTGGGTTTCCTCCGGGTGCTCTGGTTTCCTCCCACAGTCCAAAGATGTGCAGGTTAGGTGGATTGGCCATGCTAAATTGCCCTTAGCGTCCAAAATTGTCCTTAGTGTTGGGTGGGGTTACTGGGTTATGGGGATAGGGTGGAGGTGTGGGGTTGGATAGGGTGCTCTTTCCAAGAGCCGGTGCAGACTCGATGGGCCAAATGGCCTCCTTCTGCACTGTAAATTCTATGATTCCATGATCATGACTATGTAACTGAACATGTAGCTGTATCGGTGACTCATACAGAGATTATTCTTTCAGCAAGCCACAGAGTCCTTTGTTTAGACCGCATACTGATTGAAGTTTTTTGAGTAGTTTATTTAATTTGATTTTGAATGAGTGAGAATTATTACAGTGGAATGGTCAGCACTATAGAAGACACATCAGGTGTCAGTAGGGGTGAGTCAAAATTAAGTCAAACTGGATGCTGTGACCTATCTGCAAATTTAATTATATTTCATTACATGCAGCTGGTGGACGTTAACTGGGGATCCACTTGAGCCCCCAAAAATGAACACAGCCGAAAACCTCATTGGGGTTGGGAGGTGTGTGCTTGCAGCATGAAACTCTGCAAATAAATATTTTAAAAGTGTGTAAAGATTGGCTCCAGTTCTACCATCTGGCCTTCTGGAATAGAACAAGCAACATCATGACATAGAAAGGTTAGAGGATTAGGCAGGTGGAAGTAGGATGAAGCTTAATGCAGAGAACTACAAAGCAATGCATTTCAAGAGATTCATTGTGCTAAATTATATAACTTCGAAAGGAGTAGGAAAGCAGAGAGATTTTGATGCAAAGAATGAAGTTGACCAAGCTGAAAAGAATAGATACGCAATCTTAGGTTTTATACGTGTGTGCAAAAGCAGAGATATAACAATAAACCTCAAGAAATCATTGGTTATGTTGTAACAATTAGAATATGGGGTTCCGGGTTTAGGGTGTCTCACTTTAGTTAAAAACGTCAATGGTTAAGGCAGCACGGTGGCGCAGTGGTTAGCACTGCTGCCTCACAGCGCTGAGGGGCTGGTTTAGCACACTGGGCTAAATCGCTGGCTTTTAAAGCAGACCAAGGCAGGCCAGCAGCACGGTTCAATTCCCATACCAGCCTCCCCGAACAGGCGCCGGAATGTGGCGACTAGGGGCTTTTCACAGTAACTTCATTGAAGCCTACTCGTGACAACAAGCGGTTTTCATTTCATTGAGGACCCGGGTTCGATCCCGGCCCTGGGTCACTGTCCATGTGGATTTTGCACATTCTCCCCGTGTCTGCGTGGGACTCACCCCCACAGCCAAAAGATCTGCAGGTGTGTGGATTGGCCACGCTAAATTGCCCCTTAATTGAAAATATTGAAGAATAAGTAATTAACTTGATTCAATTTCAAATTAGTGGAAAAGGGAAAGGTCAGGAGAATTATGTATTATTATGCAGGGACTTGTTCGGGCATAAAATGGAAAGCATTATCCGTAATAGTATTTCAAAAGGGAAGACCCCCTCAGTTTCTCTATTGTTTCCTCATAACTAAAGCCTCTCATATCTGGAATCGTCCTTGTGAATCTGTTCTGCGTCATCTCTACAACCACTGACTTCTAAAAATAAATTTAGAGTACCCAATTATTTTTTTGCAATTAAGGGGCAGTTTAGCATGGCCAATCTACCTACCCTGCACATCTTTGGGCTGTGGGGGCGAGACTCACGCAGACACGGGGAGAATGTGCAAACTCTACACGGACAGTGACCCAGGGCCGGAATCAAACCCAGGTCCTCGGCGCTATGAGGCAGCAGTGCTAACCACTGCACCACCGTGCCACCCTTCCATTGACATTTTTACTGAAGTGAGGCATCTAAACCCGGAACACCATATTCTAACTCAATGTTTTTCCCATTTTTACCAACCGGCCATGCTTCGCGACCCACGCCGGCCAACCTTCATGACGCACGCTGGCCGACCTTCGCGACCCACTATGCGACAGGTTAGCTTGTTTGGTCCTCACGATCTCACTTGCTTTGTCATTCAATGTTACATTTCTGCATGGGTTGGTCATCAGAGGTCCTGGACCTCACACCAGCACTGCTTTGACCTGCTGTGGACTCTCCTGAACAGCTCACACCAACACTGCTTTGTCCTGTTGGGGATTCTCCTGAGCAGCTCACACCAGCACTGCTTTGACCTGCTGTGGACTCTCCTGCACAGCTCACACCAGCAGGTTTAGTTGTGAGATCCTGGCCTGTTTGTGTCTCTGGCCCTCTCTTCCTTATTACAAAACGATCCATTTTAAATTTTACAGTCCTGTTGCTTGTTTGCTGCTGATGAAATGGAGGAACCGCAATTGCGCCCAGAGCACGTGATGTCAGCGTTTGGGGCGCGTGACCTGTTCTCTGCCGTCGCTTCAGGCAGGAAAACTGCCTTGAATTAAAGAAATAGTTTTCTCCTGGGTCGGCACGCTGAATTCAGGAGGTGGTGGTGTTTCAATCTGGGCTCTGGACATGCGCACTGATGAGCGGGCAGGCATGCGCAGCACACCCGCATTCTGAAAGCCGGTCGCAGCTGTCATTTTTAAAAGCCGGCTGCTGCAGCGCATTAATTCCCGCGATCGGGAATGCTGCGATGGATGGCCCCGCGACCCTCTCGACACCCGCCCGTGACCCATCTGCGGTTCACGACCCCGACTTTGAAAATGACTGTTCTAACTTACAACAAAACCAGTGAGAAAACAACGAAACAGCAATTTGTATTTCTATCGCACCCGAATATTAATAAAACATCACAAAGTGTATCACGGGAGCCAGGTTTGAAGCCAAGTCAATGTTTTGGCACAGCGTCAAAAATGTGGTCAAAGAGATAGGTTTGAAGCAGCATCTTATAGGAGGGGGGAGAGGTAGAGAAGCAGAGGGGTTGAGGGAGGGAATCGCAGAGTTTCGAGCCTTGGCAGCTGAGACATAACGACCAATGTTGCAGCAATTAAAATAGGGGATGCTCAGGAGGACAGAATTATAGGAGCACAGAGATCTCGGAGGGTTGTGGGCTGGAGGAGATTACAGAGATAGGGAGGAGCAAGGCTGTGGAGGGGTTTGAAAATAAGGATGAGAATATTTAAATTGGGGCATTGCTTAATCAAGAGACAATGTGGGTCAGCAAAGGACAAGGGTGTAAGACGAACAGGACCTGTTGGGAGTTAGGATATGGACAGTGTTTTGGATGATCTCAAGTTTATGGGGGGATTCTCCGTTAGCCAATGCCGAAATTGGGAAAGGTGATTGTGTGGAGAATCAATTCCGACGCCGAAATAACGACAGGCGCCGATTTGACACCAAATTGCAATGCTCCAGCACCTCGACAGCGGCGTCAATGCATTCCGGAACGCCCGTAGAATAGACACCGTTTGCTTATCATTAGCGGCCCTGACCCGGTATTCTCCGGGGCCTCTGCGATTCTCCGCCTCCGATGGACCGAGTTCCCTGCGGGGCTTTTAAAAATCGTGAAACCGGCATCGTGGCAGCTGAGGGGGAGAGAGGGGGTACGGAAAGTGTCCAACATCGCCATAGTTTGATGACAGTTATGTCGCTGGCCAGGGGGCCTCTGCCAGGGCTGGGGGGGAGTAGTGGGAGGTGGCCAGGAGGTGGGCTGTGGGGTCGGGGTGGGCGGGCACAGAACGCCGCAACCGGTAGAGCAGCCATGCAGCTGCGCATGCCGCGGACAGCCCACTGTGAACTTAGGACCACAGGTCGAGTACGTGTCCCCCTGGGTGCTCTCTGGCCCCAGCCGACCCATCAGCTGTGTGGACGCGCTCCAGCACAACCAGTGCCATCTTGTTGGCTGGGAAGAGTGTGTGTGTGGGGAGTGTAATGTGTATGTGCGGCTGCAGCTTATCAGCCTCCGAGTGTCGATCACAAACCCGGCGTATCCCGCACCGTTTTTCATTGGAATCGACTGTGTTCCACGTGGCACAGGTGCTAGCCCCTCAATGGTACCGGAATCGGTCCAGGTTCGGTGCCAGTTTTTCTGTTGTTAATAGTCCACAGATTCTGCGTTGGTGTCAACACATAGTCTCCAAAACGGAGAATCCTGCCTATGAAATTTTAAAAAGGAGAATTGGGAGAAATTTCATAGATCATAGGAATTACAGTGCAGAAGGAGGCCACTCGGCCCATTGAGTCTACACCGCCCCCAGAAAGAGCACCCCACCCAAGCCAACACCTCCACATCCCCACCCAACCATTTTGGACACTAAGGGTAATTTATCATGGCCAATCCACCTAACCTGCACATCTCTGGACTGTGGGAGGAAGCCAGAGCACCCGGAGGAAACCCACGCAGACACAGGGAGAACGTGCAGACTCCGCACAGACAGTGACCCAAGCCGGGAGTCGAACCTGGGACCCAGGAGCTGCGGAGCAACCGTGCTAACCACTGTGCAACCGTGCTGCCCGATTTGAGCAGAGGAGTCCCCCCCCCCACCCCGCCCCCCCTCCCTCCCCAAGTGATTTGAAAACTGCTTTTCAGAGGTGGTACCATTTTTGGGTTGGTTTGCAGTCAGAATAAGAAAATGATTGCTCACAGCTGCAGTATTGGCACATGTTGTTTGTCATTCCTTCACCTTTACATTTGAACAGCAAAGTCTGGATCACGTCGGGCAAAGTTTTTCGAGAATTAGAAACTTGAAAACAAAACAATATGAACTTGGAAACAGTTTTTGAAGCAAATATTCCCTGATGTAAATTTTAGAAAATTTGGATAATGAACAATGAGTGTGCCAGATGAGATGTAATAATTTTGAAAGTATTTGCCCAGTGATTTTGAAAGTAATGGATGTGATAGAATTTGTGTGCACTAAAACACAAAATGAGGAACGGATGCTGAACAATTTACATTTTCCTCATTTAGTTGCGTCTGCCGGGCACTTTTCCCCCTCACTCCCTTCCAGAATCTCAGTCAACTCCCAAATTCCATCTCCCAGTTCTGCCAAACCTCAGACTGCTTATCCAAACACTGCCAACTCATAGAACTATCCCTTCAATGTTTCCAAACCCAGGATCTACCTCTGCTGATTTCTTTTGCAAACCCCCTTCCTACGGGCTGCACGGTAGCACAGTGGTTAGCACCGTCGCTTCACAGCGCTAGGGTCCCAAGTTCGATTCCCCGCTTGGGTCACTGGCTGTGCGGAGGTAAGAGGTGAGCTGATAGTTTGCAAGGATGCCGGGGGTGAAAAGGTTGGTTCTGCGGAGGAGATAGCAGCACATTGAAGAGAGTGAACTGTCGCCTGGCTCAGTCACCCACTGTGTTGTGTCACACCTTTTAAAAAAAAAAATTCCAATTAAGGGGCAATTTAGCGTGGCCAATCCACCTACCCTGCACAGTTGTAACACATCTTAATCTGCAAGACAGACAGACCCCAGTGTGAAAATTCAACATTACGGGGGCGAATTTCCGAGTTCTGCGCCGGGCCGGAGAACCGCCACGACACCCCGACGCCGGCGCGCGATTCTCCGAGGTGCGGAGAATTGGCGCCATTTACACCGGTGCGTATGATGCACCGCCGACCGCTGTAATCGGCAGGGCCGCCGATTCTCCGGCCCGAACGGGCCGAGCGGCCGCGCGGATACGACAGTGTTCCGCAGGCGCCGTTCACCCCTGGTCGCTGCCGGCGGGAACACTGTGCGAAGGGTCGGGGGGGGGGGGCGGCCTGTGGTGCGGGGGAAAGCGCTCCTTCACCGAGGGTGGGGGGGCCTCCGATGGGGTCTGGCCCGCGATCGGGGCCCACCGATCGGCGGGCCGGCCTCTCCCCACCCGGGCCTACTTTGTTGCACGGCCGGCCCCTGAATCCCCACGCCATGTTGCGTCGGGGCCGGCGCGCTGAAGAAGTCCCCCGGGCATGGGTAGGTTGGCGCTGCCCAACTGCGCGTGCGCGGGTTGGCGCGGCGCCCATTTGGCGCCGGGAAGGGAGGCTGGAGCAGCGTGAACCACTCTAGCGCCGTGCTGGCCCCCTGTGGGGGACAGAATTGGTCGTTCCTGTGCCCGTTTCATGACGGCGCAAACACTTTGTCTCCATTTTGGAGAATCGCCCCCATGTGTCTGACACGACGCTGATTCCGAATGCGGCAACACAAATTAGATGCTTAATTAACATTCCAGCGGGCAGCACGGTGGCGCAGTGGTTAGCACTGCTGCCTCACGGCGCCGAGGTTCCAGGTTCGACCCCGGCTCTGAGTCACTGTCCGTGTGGAGTTTGCACATTCTCCCCGTGTCTGCGTGGGTTTCACCCCAAAACACAAAGTTGTGCAGGGTAGGTGGATTGGCCACGCTAAATTGCCCCTTAATTGGAAAAAATTAATTGGATCCTCTTAATTTATTTTAAAGAAAAAAAAAATTAACATTCCAGTGTCAAACCTCCCGCCTGCTGCGATGCCTCTTGGACTCATGACTAGATAGCCTTGGCTGAAAAATAGACACATTCGAACCGCGTTCAGTGGAATCTTGCTGTGCACTTCACATTCACTGGTTGCATGCAGCCTAATTCAGCCCCCTCTCCCCCCCCCGCCTCATCTCAAGCTATTCGTCAAATACCGAGTCAAACACCCCCATCTCTTTTTTCTCAAACTGAATGGGAAGCTGGTCTCGCACCCCCCCCCCCCCACATTGTTGACGTTTTCATTCAATTCCTGCAACGATTTGGTAAGCGGCCAAAAACGTCACAGGGATAAAAGTACATGTGGATGTCCAGAAGCAATGGTTAAACTCGGATTTCCTCATTCTCCTTCGCCCTGTTAACGACAAATACTTGTGATTTTTGTTCCTGTTAAATTTATTCAACCACCTTTAAAGTCTGTAAGTTGGGGCTGACGGGGAGGGGGGGGGGGGATTACTGAACATCTGCACCCAACATGGAAAATGCTACAGAACTTGAGATGGGGTTGCACATTCTCCCCGTGACTGCGTGGGTCACACAAAGATGTGCAGGGATTGGCCACGCTAAATTGCCCCTTAACTGGACAGAAGATAATTGGGTACTCTAAATTTTTTTGAAAACTCAAGTTAGAGTGGACTCTCGTGGTTCTTTCTGAAAGACTTCTTTGAGTCTAAAGCTGCCCCATGACCCACCTCCATGTGGCTCCCTAATCACCACCACTGGCCAGCGTCCAGGCAAATTGATTGATTGATTTGATTTATTGTCACATGTACCGAAGTACAGTGAAAAGTATTTTTCTGCGGCCGAGGGAACGTACAGTACGTACATAGTAGACAAAATAATAATCAACAGAAAACATTGACAAATGGTACATCGACAAACAGTGATTGGTTACAGTGCGGAACAAGGGGCCAAACAAAGCAAATACATGAGCAAGAGCAGCATAGGGCATCGTGAATGGTGTTCCTACAGGGAACAGATCAGTCCGAGGGGGGGTCGTTGAGGAGTCTTGTAGCTGTGGGGAAGAAGCTGTCCCTATGTCTGGATGTGCGGGTCTTCAGACTTCTGTATCTTCTGCCTGATGGAAGAGTCTGGAAGAAGGCAAAGCCTGGGTGGGAGGGGTCTCTGACAATGCTGTCTGCCTTCCTGAGGCAGCGGGAGGTGTAGACAGAATCAATGCGCGGATGGCAAGCTTGTGTGATGCTTTGGGCTGAGTTCACCACACTCTGCAGTTTCTTGCCATCTTGGACCGAGCAGTTGCCACACCAGGAGATTCTGAATTCTCCCTCAGTGTACCCGAACAGGCGCCGGAGTGTGGCGACTCGGGGCTTTTCACAATAACTTCATTGCAGTGTTAATGTAAGCCTACTTGTGACACTAATAAAGATTATTATTGTTATGTCTATAGTTCTGTGGAAGGGTCATGTGGACTCCTGGAAACGTGAACTGTGTGTTTCTCTCTCCAGAGGTGTTGGGGTTGGGTTTGTCCAGTGTTGTCTTTTTTTTTAAATCCCAATGTAACTTCCCCCCACCCTGGTGAAATTATTTGGCAAGGCTGCATTTTAGGGCCTTTTCCTCTCTCATTCAAACCTAATTAAGGCGATGGACAAAATGAGCTCCATAATCCCTTTAAGGTGAAACGGGCCAGGCTATAATTGGGGATTTGAATGCTGACATCCTCCCTTTTGTAGTTAATGGGACGGTAGGTGAGTCTGCACATTCTGAGCGTGTGATAAATCAGAACCAGTCCACCCCCTCCCCAGATACCTGACTTGCTGTCCTCGGGAGGAGATGAAGAAAGATAATCTTTCCGCACGCAAGGCTGTCTAAGAAAGTGCTCGGGGCTAAGGTTGCACAGCAGAATGTAGCAAGTGCTCTGAGCTCCCTCCACCGGGTGCGCTCTCCTGGGCCCGGACGCAACTGCAAATTAGACAGCAGACGAGAACGCCCGCACGATACCCTGGAGCTGTGCAAGTTTACATAAGACTTCTGAACATTTCAGCTACTCTCGGCTCAACTCTTTTCCTTTTTTTGTTTTTAAAAAAAATCTTCGTGCGTTTGGCTGTTAGACACTCTTCAGACAGGATAATGCCAGAGGAAACATTGCATTTAAACCCTCAGTGCGCTTTGCGCCAATAAGGAGGAATCTATGTGTTGTGTGTAAAGATCAGGTAATAGTGCCTGTGATCCAGAGTAATGTGTGTGTCAGTGTCCCACATACGATTGCTGAGTTATGAACCTGGATAGAATTTAATAATAATCTTTATTAGTGTCACAAGTAGCGCAGGTAGCACAGTGGTTAGCACTGTTGCTTCACAGCTCCAGGGTCCCGGGTTCGATTCCCGGCTTGGCTCACTGTCTGTGCGGAGTCTGCACGCTCTCTCTCCATGTCTGCGTGGATTTCTTCCGGGTGCTCCGGTTTCCTCCCACAAGTCTAGAAAGACGTGCTTGTTAGGTGAATTGGACATTCTGAATTCTCCCTCCGTGTACTCGAACATGTGCCGGAATGTGGTGACTAGGGGCTTTTCACAGTAACTCCATTGCACTGTTAATGTAAGCCTACTTGCGACAATAAAAATTATTATTATTACATTAACAGTGCTCAATGGTGAAGGGGGCCATTCGCCCCATCGAGTCTGCACCATCCCTTGGAAAGAGCACCCTACACCTCCACCGCATCCCCATTACCCAGTAACCCCCACCTACCCTTTTTTGACACTAAGGGCAATTTAGCACGGCCAATCCACCTAACCTGCACATCTTTGGGATATGGGAGGACACCGGAGCGCCAAGAGGAAACCCACGCAGACACAGGAAGAAAGTGCAAACTCCATACAAGACGGTCACCCAAGGCTGGAATTGAACCCGGAACCCTGGCGCTGTGAGGCAGCAGTGCTAACCACTGTGCCACCATGCCTCCCCATGGCGACGTTTATCGATGCTCACAGAACAGAAACCAATAGGAGCAACAGGAGGAGACCATTCGGCCCTTTGAGCCTGCTGCGTCATTCATGAAGCGGGGAAAGGCTTCGGAAATCAGAAGCACAAATGGGCTTAGGAGTCCGAGTTCAAGATTCTCTTAAGATTAATGTGCAGGTTCAGTCGGCAGTTAGGAAGGCAAATGTTATCATTCATGCCAAGGGGGCTAGAATACAAGAACAGGGATGCACTGCTGAGGCTGTATAAAGATCTGGACAGACCCCATTTGAAGTATTGTGAGCAGTTTTGGGCCCCGTATCTAAGGAAGGATGTGCTGGCCTTGGAAAGGGTCCAGAGGAGGTTCACAAGAATGATCCCTGGAATGAGGAGCTTGCACAATGAGGAACGGTTGAGGACTCTGGGTCTGTACTCATCGGAGTTTATAAGGATGAGAGGAGATCTTATTGAAACTCACAGGATACGGCGAGGAAACTAGAACCAGAGGGCACAATCTCAGACTAAAGGGACGATCCTTTAAAACAGATGAGGAGGAATTTCTTCAGCCAGAGGGTGGTGAATCTGTGGAATTCTTTGCCGCAGAAGACTGTGGAGGCCAAATCTCTGAGTGTCTTTAAGACAGAGATAGATAGGTTCTTGATTAATAAGGGGACCAGGGGTTATGGGGCGAATGCAGGAGAATGGGGATGAATCATAGAATCATAGAATCTACAGTGCAGAAGGAGGCCATTCTCCCATATCAGCCATGATTGAATGGCAGAGCTGACTCAATGGGCCGAACGGCCTAATTCTGCTCCTATGTCTTATGATCTTATGGTCTTATTATGATCATCCAACTCAATAGTCGATCCCGCCTTTTCCCCATCAAAGGCAGACAGTTTCTGTCGTGGTCATCACGTTTGCTTTACACACAAAAGGTCCTTTGATTCACTTCCCCCTAAGTGCTATATCTAACTGCTTCTTGAAAACTCAAGTGTCCCTCTTCGCTCCCCGCCCTGCCCCACCCTGGACAGAATGATGGTCTACTATGCTCTCTCACTATTTAATTTCCCACTCAACAAAATAAAAACGACTTATTTTCTTCAATCAGATCAATCCGAAAACTTTTTTTTGACTTGTTAGTAGTGTCCTGGTGCACAATGTACGCCTTTAATAAATTACAACTAAGCCCCTGGATTGGAAGGTTAAACCTAATAATCAACCCGTAGGCGAGTTGCACGGACACGACAGACTGAAGGGCCTTTTAGAACATTCTATGGTTGCCTCTCTCATATCTGAAAATAATCATAATATATAACCTCAAGGAGGGGACGCGGGTAGAGATGGAATGTTGTGGTAATGTGCTTGGACCAGTAATCCAGAGATAACCCAGGCTAATACTGCGGGACATGGGTTCAAATCTCACGCACAGCGGCTAGCACTGCTGCCTCACGGCGCCAGAGACCCGGGTCGATTCCGACCTCGGGTAACTGTCTACGTGGAGTTTGCCCGTTCCCCCCGTGTCTGCTTGGGTTTCCTCCGGGTGCTCCAGTTTCTTCCCTCAGTCCAAAGATGTGCAGGTCAGGTGGATTGGTCATGATCAATATACGGGGTTATGGGGATAGGGTGGGGAAGTGGGCCTGGATAGAGTGCTCTTTCAGGGAGTGGGTACAGACCTGATGGGCCCAGTGGCCTCCTTCTATACTATGCGGGTTCTATGGATTCTATGTAAATCAATCTGGAATATAAAGCTGCTCTGAGTAATGGTAACCATGAAATTATCTTCAATTGTGATATTAATCCATCTGGTTCACTCAAGTCCTTTACGGATTTTAGAAATTTGATTGTAAAGAGGTTGGGTTTTTTTTCTAGGCCAAAGTTGTGGGAATCTTTCAGGGGAAATCAATTCTAGTCAAAATTGACATTGGCCAGGGCAGCACGGTTGCAGAGTGGTTAGCACTGCTGCCTTACAGCGCCGAGGACCCGGGTTCGAGGACCGGCCCCGGGTTACCGTCCGGGTCAAGTTTGCACATTCTCCCCATGTCTTCGTGGGTCTCACCCCCACAACCCCAAAGATGCGCAGGTAGGTGGATTGGCCACGGTAAATTGCCCCTTAATTGGAATAACGGTAAATTGCCCCTTAATTGGAATAAAAAAGAGTCAGGTACTCTAAATTTTAAAAAAATTGACATTCACCTATAAAAATTCCTCTTAACCAATGTGGAAAGTATTGTTTCATAATTTACAGTCCCACTCGATTTACCCATATCCAGGAAGTTTAGGTCTTAATTGATGGACTTGGGGAACATGTGCATCAAATAAACCCCCTGGTTTATTTACTATGTATCGTTGCTCCTCACTGTTTGTGCAGCTATGACTATTATGAGGACTTTAGCCTAGAAACTTCCCTGGAGTGGAGTGGGGCGAAATCTCAGCCGCTAATAATCTTTATTAGTGTCACACGTAGACTTACATTAACACTGCAATGAAGTTATTATGAAAATCCCCCAGTCGCCACACTCCGGCGCCTGTTTGAATACGCTGGGGGAGAATTCAAAATGTCCAATTCACCTATCCAGCACATCTTCCAGGACTTTGTGCGAGGAAACCAGAGCATCCGAGGAAACCCACGCAGGGGAGAAAATGTAGCCTCCACACAGACAGTGACCCAAGCTGGGAATCGAATCTGGGTCCCTGGCCCAGTGAAGCAACAGTGCTAACCACTGTGCTACCGTGCCACCATAAATTTAAAGTGCCTAATTTTTTTCCCCCAATTAAGGGGCAATTTTTAGCATGGCCAATCCATCTACCCTGCACATCTTTGGGTTGTGGGGGTGAGACCCACGCAGATACGGGGAGAATGTCCAAACTCCACATGGACAGTGACCCAAAGCCAGGATCGAACCCGGGTCCTCGGCGCCGTGAGGCAACAGTGCTGACCACTGCACCACCATGCGTAGTGAAGGGCCCACCTTCCAGATTCCAATGCTGGCTGGTTGACCATAGTATTGTGCAGTGATAGGCTCGGAGATGGAATGACCCAGTTTGTCAGAGAGTGTGACGGGATTCCAAAGTTTCATCCACTGGCACCCACCACTCCCTCCACTCCCCCTCCAATGAGGGGCAGCCTTAGTCGTGCATTAGCTGTCTAATGCAGGATCGAGACCTCATATTGCACGGGGTGCAGCATGACTGATGCATGGGTGCATTGCCACCACAATCCTGCCACAGCTTGAACACAATTGAATGGTGGTTTCATTCGTCGGAGATGTCGCAACTGCTCATCTCTCCGCACGGCATCAAGTCATGCGGGTTACAAGCCACATTCACAGACACCAGTTCCAGGTAATAACTTCCCATGGCTGCAGAGTTTCGCCTTGAGCTGTAAAATGTACATGCACCTTCAACAGGGCAGCTCAGCCTAGGCTAGGAATCTTAATGTTCTAGAGAGCCACATACCAGTTTTACTCATCATTGCCACCTATATAATCAAGGTGCTCACATGAGCAATTTTGACAATGATGTGTGCCAACCTTACACCTGATGACTCTTCCAGGATATTGAGGAGATGTAGACTGGAGTTCTCTCTCACAGCAGTGGGCAGCATGGTAGCATAGTGGTTAGCACAATTGCTTCACAACTCCAGAGTCCCAAGTTTGATTCCTGGCTTGGGTCACGGTCTGTGCGGAGTCTGCACGTTCTCCACGTGTCTGCATGGGTTTCTTCTGGGTGCTCCGGCTTCCTCCCGCAGTCCAAAGATGTGCAGGTTAGGTGGATTGGCCATGATAAATTGCCCTTAGTGTCCAAAAAGGTTAGGTAGGGATTGGGTGGAGGCATGGGGCTTAAGTAGGGTGCTCTTTCCAAAGGCCGGTGCAGACTCAATGGGCTGAATGGCCTTCTTATGCGCTGTAAATTCTATGATTCTAGTAACATTTTAAAAAATATTTTCATGGGATTCGGGCATCACTGACAAGGCCATATCTAATAATCAAATTTAAATTCCATTAAATTCCTTAGTGGGATTTCATAGAATCCCTACAGTGCAGAAGGAGGCCATTATGGCCCATCGAGTCTACACTGACCCTTCGAATGAGCACTCTGCCCTTTTAACCCGCCCTATCCCCGTAATCCCATAACCTAACCTGCACATCCCCAAACACAAAAGGGCAATTTTAGCATGGCCAATTCACCTAATCCGCACATCTTTGGACTGTGGGGGGGGAAACCGGAGCACCCGGAGAGATCCCGCGCAGACACGGGGAGAATGTACAAACTCCACACAGACAGTCACCCGAGGCTGGAATTAAACCCGGGGCCCTTGCGCTGTGAGACAAAATTGCTAACCTCTGTGGCACCGTGCCACCCATTTGAATCTAGTATCCCACAGCATTAGACTGGGGCTCTGGATTGCTAATCCAATGCCATACCACCATCTCCTGTGAGGCTCACCTCACAGCATTGCCCTAGATCTCGGACATTAGCTCAGAAGATGGCTGCACGTCTAGAGTTCTAAATCATGGGGGAGAACTCTCCCCATTATCTAAATGGGAGGAGACTTGGGGTGCTCCGATGCAGAGGGATCTGGGTGTCCTTGTGCATGAGTACAGAAAACGAGCAGGTGCAGCAGATAGTAAGGAAAGCAAATAGAATGTTGGCATTTATAGCAAATGGAATTGAGTAGAAAGGTAAGGAAGTGTTGTTGCAACCAAACAAGGCACTGGTAAGATCGCACCTGGAGTATTGTGGACATTTGTGGTCCCCTTATTTGAGGAAAGGTGTAGTGGAATTGGAGGCAGTTCAGAGGAGGTTCAATAGGTTGATTCCAGAGATGACATTTCCCAGCATGGCTTGAGAGGACTTCTGCTCAATCAGTGGTTTCCATCAAACAGATAAATTCTAGAACCCATTAACAATGCTGCCTCCTTTGCATGGCACAAGGGCCTAAGATCTTCCATGTGCCCCAACACAGAGCGTCAACAGGACATACATTCAGTCCATTAGGTTGATGTGGTAAGGTACAATATGATGTATGTCATCGTGTGACATGTTAAAACAGGAATTCTTTTTTTTTGGTCTTTGACTAGTAATCCAGAGGCTCAGGCCAGTGCTCAGAGGAAAGAGGTTCAAATCCCACCAGGGTGGCTCGTCTAACTTCAACTGAAGTCATGAATCGGGAATATAAAGTTAGGCTCAGTAATGGTGACCATGATAACTATCATCAATTGTAATAGCCCAACTGTTTCACTGATGCTCCTTTTAGGAAAGGAAATGTGCCATCCTTACCTGGTCTGGCCTACATGTAACTCCAGACTCACAGTAATGTGGTTGACTCTTAAACTGCCCCTCTGAAATGTCCCAGCAAGCCACTCAGCTAAAGGTCAACTAGGGATTGGCAATTAATGCTGGCCTAGGGGTGCACGATGGCCCAGTGGTTAGCTCTGCTGCCTACGGCGCAGAGGATCCAGGTTCGATCCCGGCTCTGGGTCACTATCCGTGCGGAGTTTGCACATTCTCCCCGTGTCTACATGGGTCTCACCCCCACGACCCAAAGATGTGCAGGCTAGGTGGATTGGCGATGCTAGTTGCCCCTTAATTGGAAGAAATTGGGTACTCTAAATTCATTTTTTTTAAAAATAATAATGCTGGTTTTGTCAGTCACACCCATATGGTATGAAAAAATTTAAAAAAGAATCGGTTGCTGATTAAACCTGTAGTTTTCGAAACTATTATATTGGGAGGAGTTTGTAAAAAACAAGGACAAGGAACTGAGAATGAAGAACACGTCCCCAAACCCCAAAATTTAAATTAATTTCAAGAGGTCACTTGGATTCACCATATCATTTGTTAACTTCTCTATTCTGCCCTAAGATGCTGACTGGCGTGCTGAGAATTTTCTGATTTTGCTTCAGACCCTGAAGACCCGTGAATCGACCTCTTCGTTACATTATCTGGTCTGGGCTAGAGCACTGATTAGTGCGTCCATGGGCGACATGAAGGTTTACGAAGAATAATCGAGGGACGCTCTCGATTTCAGCCAGCCTGCCAACCAACCGAAAGTACAAATTGGTGAGAATTGAATGAAGAGAGAACTGGGCCTGGCCAAGATGCGCGCTCTGCTCATCTAACATTCTACCACATCAGCGGCCAACCTCACAACTGAAGCAGTTTGCGGCACACATCAGCTGCTGTTTTTTTGTGCAACGGGGGAAAAAATGAGGGAAGGGAAATAGATTTAAGATTTTCAAAAACATAGTGCTAGCGTTGCCCATTTCTCTCCATGAATTCAACTTAAAAATGTCAGATTTATTTTGTCCACACACAAATAAATGGCGACAGTGCTTCCTTTGCTTCAGTCCGCAGGTTTAGAGATTATCTACAGTATATATTTAAACAGAAAAGAATGCGAGCACACCTGCCCAACAGGTCCCTGCCTGCTGAACACCTGTCTCGCGCTAACTGGCATTCACAGTTTGGTTAATTTCTATGGCGGTTTCCTGCCTGCACTGACCAAAGATCGTGGGGCACCTCTGGTCCCAGGGTCGATTTCCAGCTTGGGTCACTGTCCGTGCAGAGTCTGCACGTTCCCCCTGTGTCTGCGTGGGTTTCCTCCCGGTGCTCCGGTTTTCTCCCACTGTCCAAAGACTTGTAGGTTAGGTGGATTGACCATGCTAAATTGCCCTCAGTGTCCAAAAGGGTTAGGTGGGGTTATAGGGTTACGGGGATAGGGTGGAGGTGTGGACTTGAGTAGAATGCTCTTTCCAAGGGCCGGTGCAGACTCGATGGGCTGAATGGCCTCCTTCTGCACTGTAAGTTCTATGATTCTATGTGCAGATTAGGTGGACTGCATATGCTAAATTGCCCCTAAGTGGGGTTGCGGGGATAGGGTGGGATTGGGCCTACATAGGGTGCTTCTTCAGGGTCAGAGCAGACCTGATGGGCCGAATGGCCTCCTTCTGCACTGACCGGATCCTACGGATGACCCTCACGAAGACACAGGGGGATCACTAATCGATCTCTTGGGGGAGTTCGTAGGGTATGGGTTCCCGTGAGAGCATGTGGAGCCCTGTCCAGCGGGGACCCGTTAGTGCCCCCAGACCCGGACCGGGAGTTCCAATAGTCCCGGGCTGATACATTAGTATTGTACACCGCGGCAGCAGCTTTATCTTTTGAGTTAAAGTAAACCTGTTTAGACTTCTTCTTCATGTTTCCTGGATTATTACACCTAAGTTTGTTATTTAACTTCAAAAGGTCCAATTTTAGGTTTGATCGATGGGCAGAGTTTAGTTTGTTGTTTCATCACTGTGGGGGGTTGGGGGAGAGTTATATATAATACCTTTTTTTGCTGCGTTAATACATAAAGTCGTCTGTGACATGAAGGATTATAATGTATGATACATGAAGGATAACTGTATAATTAAAAGCAACAGAAAATAAACACATGTTTTGAATCTGGATTCAGACAGGGAATAAGCAGGCAGGGTCTGCATTCACATCTGCTGCCATCATAATTTGATCTGAAGTAGCAACCATTGTTTACTTCAAGTACCATCCTGGAGGCTTGCATGATCAATGACACCAAAGTTAAATTACATGTTTTTGAAAGCAGGCTAAACTAGCAATAAAAATCGGGTATCAGGGGCGAGATTCTCCGACCCCCCGCCGGGTCAGAGAATCGCCGGGGGCTGGCGTGAATCCCACCCCCGCCGGTTGCCGAATTCTCCGGCACCGGAGATTCGGCAGGGGCGGGAATCGCGCCGCGCCGGTCGGCGGCACCCCCCCCCCCCCCCCCCGCGATTCTCCGGCCCGGATGGGCCGAAGTCCCGCTGCTAGAATGCCTGTCCCGCCGGCGTGGATTAAACCACCTCTCTTACCGGCGGGACAAGGCGGCGTGTGCGGGCTCTGGGGTCCTGGGGGGGGGGCGCGATCTGGCCCCGGGGGGTGCCCCCAAGGTGGCCTGGCCCGCGATCGGGGCCCACCGATCCGCGGGCAGGCCTGTGCCATGGGGGCACTCTTTTCCTTCCGCCTTCGCCACGGTCTCCACCATGGCGGAGGTGGAAGAGACCCCCGCCACAGCGCATGTGCGGGGATGCTGTGAGCATATAGTCCAACACCATCAACTCTTTGTGATTCTTTGCACAGGGGTGCGAATAGAGAAAAGAGATAAAGTGTGATGTCTCTCTTGATCTGCTTTGCAAAGCAGCAATCAGCAAAACAAGGAAAATACCAATATTACGAAGCCAGAACATTTTGAGTACAAGTTGCAGGAAGTCATGGTTTAATGGGACACTGTTTTGATCAGACCACTTCCAAGGGTGTTGTAAAGTCTCAGCCAAGACACCGCTCGTAAGCGATGCATGTAAAAAAGTTTGGTTTTATTCAGGTTATTCACTCCTCCTACTCCCCGAAGGATCTTCCATACCCGGCCCACACCCGGGCCCAGGTATTTGTATCCCAGCAGTACCAGGAAAAGGGGGGTTAGCCCCCTAATCTGGGTAGATCATATTCAGGTGAGGCCATAGGGATTGTAATGTTGCAGATCCCTGGAACTCCTGTAGGGTTAGAATAGGTGCAGTGTCCAGTTCCAGTTCTGGTCACAGAGCTGCATGAAAGATATATCAAAGCACTGGGGGCAGTGCAGATAAGAGCCAGATGACTTGGTCCTTTCATCAGGAGACAGATGTATGAGGATGGAATGGAGAAACTTAGTCTTTTCAGCCTTGGAAAGAGATAAACGTCCAAAGAGATAAACGATGCGCAGGTTAGGTGGATCGGCCATAATAAATTGCCCTTTGTGTCCAAATGTTTAGGTAGTGTTACTGGGTTACGTGTATAGGATGGAGGCATGGGCTTAAGTAGGGTGCTTTTTACAAGGGCCGGCACAGACTAAATGGGCCAAATGGCCTCCTTCTGCACTGTAAATTCGATGATTCTATGATTCATAGTGGCGCAACGGTAGCATAGTGGTTAGCACTATAGCTTCACAGGGCCAGGGTCCCAGGTTCGTTTCCCAGCTTGGGTAACTGTCTGTGCGGAGTCTGCACGTTCTCCCCGTGTCTGCGTGGGTTTCCTCCAGGTGCTCCGGTTTCCACCCACAAGTCCCGAAAGACGTGCTGTTAGGTGAATTGGACATTGTGAATTCACCGTGTACCCGAACAGGCGCCGGAATGTGGCGACTAGGGGATTTTCACAGTAACTTCGTTGCAGTGTTAATGTAAGCCTACTTGTGACAATAAAGATTGTTATTATTATACATAAACCGAGAACATTATGTTAATTAAAAGGTGACTCAAATCCCGGCCCCGGGTCACTGTCCGTGTGGAGTTTGCACATTCTCTCAGTGTCTGCGGGGCTCTCACCCCCACAACCCAAAAAATGTGCAGCATAGATGGGTTGGCCACGCTCAATTGTCCCTTAATTGGAATTTAAAAATTGGGTACTCTCAATTTATTTAAAAAATAGATGACCCAAATTGCTGACGGGAAAATAGAACCATGGATCGATAAGGGAACAGAAAGGCCATTTGGCCCATCAATCCTGTGTCAGCTCTTTGAACGACCCGTCCAGTTAGTGCCGCACCCCTGCTCTTTCCCCACAGCCCTGCAAACTCTCTCGAAATGTATTATTCTGATCCCACCACCCTATTAGACAGTGCGTTACAGATTGTGACAATGGACTGCGTTACAAAAATTGCTCCTTTAGCACCAATGCCAGGAAATTCTTCACACCAACAGTAGTCAACACTTGGGAACTGACATTCAGGTAGGTCGTGGAAATGAAACCCTGAAATGATTTTTTTTTTAAATAGTTGAATTGGGAGTGTAGGATGTTTTTAGATGGATGAGCTGAATTACCCACCTCATCTGTGTTTATCTCTTGATCTCAACTTAACATAGCAAACAATTTCCTGTGATTGCCATTTCCAGTTAAAATGTGTTAAAATTTTTCTAGAGAGCGATCAAAGAAAAACTTCCGGCCACATTTGCAATGTCACGAAGACAGACACCACATTCTCCCACAATGTTCCTTCAATTCAATTTTTCTCATTATGGCAACAATTACTTATGGGGTGGGAGGAGGAAGAAAGAATATAATATAATAATCTTTATTGTCACAAGTAGGCTTACATTAACACATAACTTAAGTTCCTGTGAGAAGCCCCGAGTACACAGGGAGAATTGAGAATGTCCAATTTGCCTAACAAGCACGTCTTTCGTGACTTGTGGGAGGAAACCGGAGCACCCGGAGGAAACCCACGCAGACATGGGGAGAACGTGCAGACTCCGCACAGACAGTGACCCAAGCCGGGAATCGAACCCGGGTCCCTGGCGCTGTGAAGCAACAGCGCTAACCACTGTGCTACCGTGCCATATCGCATCTTAAAGATACAAATTTTGCTAAAAGGGTCAAGAAAAGAAATCTCAAATTAAAATTCCTTTGCAGCTCCCCCAGTAACATAATGGTACAGGGTTAACATAGACCAGTGGTGCATACCCTGCGGCCCCCAGGCTCATCAGGGTTCTGATTGCGGCCCACGTTAACAGTTCCCATGCAGAGTTGCCAACTTCCACTTGTTTTGATCAGAGTATAACTGAAGTGATTCGCGTGTAAGACAATGGCGAATGAAGTGAGGTGCGTGCAGATAGCTCACAACATTGACTGTGAGAGCCGTGCACTCCCTCTGTGTCCAATCAAGTGTAAATATTTATTTTGTTTTTACCACTTGAAGTTGATGACAATTTTATTAATATATGAATGATTAAGCACTTTCTATAACTTATGAAATATTCAGCGTGTATTGAATGTATTCAATCTGATTCACGGGGTCATGGTTAGTGAACAAGCCCCGATTTCAAACTTGTGGTCCATTGAGATGAAGAAGGGTCATTGTGCGACCCACTCACTGGCCCTGGTTGTCCATCGCTGACAGACTATAAACTGTTGGGAATCAGACAGCTGATTTGTCACATCGGAGCTCAGCTTTCAGGTACGTTTAACTGTCCCATCGTACTTTTCTCCCCGTGCCTGCGCGGGTTTCCTCCGGGTGCTCAGGTTTCCTCCCACAAGTCCCGAAAGACGTGCTTGTTAGGTCAATTGGACATTCTGAATTCTCCCTCGGTGTACCCGAACAGGCACCGGAATGTGGCGACTAGTGGATGTTCACAGTAACTTCATTGCAGCGTTAATGTAAGCCTACTTGTGACACTAATAAAGATTATTCTTATAGTTCTATTGCGAGGTCTGGGTGACTCGTTTCTTTGGTTTATTTATTTTATTAATTTAGTGTAGCCAATTTTTTTTTTTCAATTAAGGGGGCATTTAGACTGGCCAATTCCACCTAACCTGCACATCTTTGGGTTGTGGGGGTGAGACCCAAGCAGACACGGGGAGAATGTGCAAACTCCACGTGGACAGTGACCCGGGGCCGGGATCGAACCCAGGACCTCGGCGCAGTGAGGCAGCGGTGCTAACCACTGCGCCACCGTGCCGCCCGGAATTGACCCATAATTTCATGAAATTTTATTTTGAATAATATTAAGGTTTGATGATCTAAATTTGGTCATTAGCCATCCCCACAAAGGGCCAAAGGCAGCTCTCTCCATCCGTGAGAAACAAGTGGTTTTATATATATAGCTTGACGAGTATTGCTGTATGAGCATGGGGCAAGGGGAGGAGATAGACGTCCCATAAATGACCACAGCCAATATGGGGATTGAACCCAAGCCATTGGTGTCACTCTGCATCATCGTCTACCCATTTAGCCAACTGATCTAATTGAGCCCCATTCTAAATTTGTTTGTCATTTGAAATATGTCAAAATGCATTGGAAGAAAAGACAAATTAGCCCCGCAAGGTTGTTTTGCCATTCAATGTGATCATGGCCTGCTCTGCAACCCAATTCCAGATATCCATTTTTACCCCCAGTGCGTTAATACCCTCAATAGGTTTTTGTTAACCAGTCTCATCCATCGCGCACTAAAATGAAGAAAATAACTCTTGGGGGAAAAATTCATAAACAAAAGAATTTGGAGTTACACAACAAGGGAAAGGTGTGGTTCTCCTCTGTGAATCACGACAAGAGGCTGGAGTTCTACTGTCCTTCCACACAGAAGAACTTGTTGAACTTTGAAACCATCGCTTACAGCTATTATATTAACATGATCTCACTGGTAAGGGTTTGCACAAAGTAATGTTTTTTTGAAGCAGTCAGGAACCTAAATGCATGTCCTGCCATTCAGTTGCTCTGAAGCCAAGCCCAGGCAGAGTTGGAGTTAGGTTCCATGTTAAGTGAAGCACTTGGAGAGGCGGCACGCTGGCGCAGTGGTTAGCGCCACTGGGGAGACCCAAAAAGCTAACACTCTTGAGTTTTCCTGCAGCAGACTTCTGGGGAGGGAGGTGTGGTGGGAGAGTCCCTTGCAGTGAGGCACTCTGTGCCTGATCGTGGGACCGGGCATCGGAAAGTTGGGGGGAGGGGAGGGGGGGGGGGGGGGGGGGGGGGTGGTGGTTGTGCACAAAATGGAGGGGATGGGGATGAGCCAAAAAGTCACCCTAACCCCTTGCTGGCGAACCTCCTCCCCTGCGAGTCACCTCCTGCTGTCAGTCACCTGAAGCCTGATCCTGGCCATCGTCTGGGTGAATTATTGATTATTGGCAGCAACCACCCACCCCCACCCCAGCAATCCCTCCCCAGATGGCACTGCCGAGCAACGCGGCTTCTGATTGGCCAGCACTCTCAGGGGGTGAATTTTTACTCCCAGCGTCCTTGATCCCTGGGAGAGGCCTGCCAATGGCCAGTTAAGTACCTGATTGGCAGTTAGTTTCCTGAAATGTGGCGATGCGGGACTCTTGCCAACTACCCAGCCGATAAGCAATGCCCCTGTCATGTACATTAAATACCGTCTAAGGTGCTGGCGTGCACAAGAAAAGGGGATTGAATTTCCTGTACAAGAATTCAAAGAGAAGTATTGAAATCTCACGACCTGGAAAGCATTTCCTCCCAAACCCATTGAAAAGTGGTCACTCTTGATCTTGTCTGGTTAGTAGGCATTGCATTTCATTTTAATTTACTGTGATGTGAAATGCTTCCGAGATGTGGCAAGTCACCGTTTGTAATTGTCGGAAACATCAGTGAGCTTGTGCACATCAAGATCCGACAGCAATGTGATAATGACCGGGGGAATTCTTTTACTCGTGTTGGGTGAAGGGTAAATATTGGTTAGGACACTTGGGAGAGCCCCACTGCAACCCCAGTACTGGCAGTGGAGTGTCAGCCTTGAGTCTACACTCCAGTATCTGGAGCGACACTTAATCCCAAGACTTACAGTTTGAGGTAAAAGCATTAATCACTATGACACAGTATGAACTAAAAGTATAGCACCCACCAATTACATTGGATAGAATATAAAGCACAGAAACAGCCTATTCAGCCCAACCAGTCTATGCCAGTTTTTATGCTCAACTCCAACCTTCTCCCATATTTCCTCATCATACCATCATAACCCTCGATCTCCTTCACCTTCATATTTGTCTGGTCTCCCCTTTAAATGCATCTACACGATTCGCGTTAACCACTAGCCATAGTGGTGAGTTCCACATTCTTACCATGGAATTATTTATCATACTATTACTTATCATGGAAACCTAGATGCACCTCCATTGTCAGAATCTGTATTGAACTTAACAACTCACACTTTGTTGAGTTCCTCTTTAATGACACCACGTGTGCCCAGGGGCTGTTTAGCACAGGGCTAAATCGCTGGCTTTGAAGGCAGGCCAGCAGCACGGTTCAATTCCCGTAACAGCCTCCCCGAACAGGCGCCGGAATGTGGCGACTAGGGGCTTTTCACAGTAACTTCCTTTGAAGCCTACTTGTGACAATAAGCGATTTTCATTTCAATAGATGGTGTTGCCATGGGATCCCTGCTCAGCCCAGCTCTAGCTAACATTTCCATTGGTTTCCCTGGGCAACTGTTTTTTGATGAATGACCCCTAACCTTTAACCCCTTGCATATTTTCTATAAGGTGGAGATGCCGGCGTTGGACTGGGGTGAGCACAGTACGAAGTCTTACAACACCAGGTTAAAGTCCAACAGGTTTGTTTCGATGTCACTAGCTTTCGGAGCGCTGCTCCTTCCTCAGGTGAAGGAAGGAGCAGCGCTCCGAAAGCTAGTGACATCGAAACAAACCTGTTGGACTTTAACCTGGTGTTGTAAGACTTCGTACCATATTTTCTATAGGTGGGTGATTACGTTTGCTATATTTGAGTCTGCAGCTGCATGGAAGAATTTCCTCCCACGCCTTAACGCACGCCATACTTTAAAAAAAATAAAATTTAGAGTACCCAATTATGTTTTTTCCAATTAAGGGGCAATTTAGCGTGGCCAATCCACCTACCCTGCACATCTTTGGGTTGTGGGAGTTAGACCCACACAGACACGGGGAGAATGTGCAAACTCCACACGGACAGTGACCCAGAGCCTGGATCTAACCTGGGACCTCGGCGCCGTGAGGCAGCAGTGCTAACCACTGTGCCAACCGAGCCGCCTAACGTACTCCATCCTGTGCACCAATTCACCTTTGAAATAGAGAGGTCTGACAAGCACTTTTTCCTCAATGTGCTAGGGCGGCATGGTAGCATAGTGGTTAGCACTGTTGCTGCACAGCGCCAGGGTCCCAGGTTCGATTCCCGGTTTGGGTCACTGTCTGTGCGGAGTCTGCATGTTCTCCCTGTGTCTGCATGGGTTTCCTCTGGGTGCTCCGCTTTCCTCCCGAAAGACATGCTGTTAGGTCATTTGGACATTCTGAATTCTCCCTCCGTGTACCCGGACAGGCACTGGAATGTGGTGGCTAGGGGCATTTCACAGGAACGTCATTAATTAGTTAAGAAGACGGCAAATGGGTTCTCAACTAAGGTCTACCTGAAGCTTACCTTCACTGGTCAGTACACACGTTAGGATTCCTACAGCTCCATGTGCTGTAAGCTTGGCCTTATTGGCAACCTTGTAAATAGGCCCCAAGCCTTGATGCTGAAATAGGCTGAGGGCCACCTCCTGCGGGATAATGGCTACCCCTGATCAGCTCTTTGGCTGCTTGTACCGCTCAAACTCATGGAACGGGCCTGAGGCTGCCACTTTGGTCCTGAAAGGTGCTCAGTCGACCTCAAACTGTCTTGCAAGGGTAAGGTGTCTCAAAAACGTGAGCAAGAGGCAATGCTAGCTATATGAAGCTGCTACTATAAAGTAGTAACACCAGTGGTATTGTCCACTAACATGATGCTGCCATCAAGCCAAAAGACATTCTGCCTCCCACACAAATGAGTAACGTGGCGTACAAATTTGACTACCGGTGTGACAACTATGTCGACTCTGTGTCCCAATGGTTGGTACATCATATCAAACTTCACATCCCTTCGGCTATTTGCAATAGGCAGAGTATTGACCATACTCGACCAGCCTCTATGCTTGCAGAATTCTGATCTTAGCATCCAACGTTAGTTGTGATTCCACAATTTGATAACACTTACTGAACAATCCCAAGTGCGCTAAGAATTAAACGATCATCAAATTTAAGATTCAGTCCAGCTTGCAGTCACTTCCACATGCCAGAAGCTACATATATTCATACCCAGGACCCTGTCTTTTGCAAGCTGAAAGAACGTGCCCAATCATTATCCTTTTCTTATTAAAAGAAATGTTTGGTGCATTTCAACATGACAACACCTCAACCAAGTCCACCTACCAATCAATCAACATAATTTTTCCCATGCAGCATAAATTGTTGTTCCTTTTGAAATTTGCTATTCTTGTATCTGTCCGGATGAAGGAGCTGCACTCTGAAAGCTAGTGATTCAAAACAAACCCGTTGGACTTTAACCTGGTGTTGTAAGACTTCTTACTGTGCCTTTTAAATGAGTTGAGTGTTTCAGTCTCAACCACCAACTTGGGCCGTGAATTCCAGGCACCCCCTGGGTGAAAAGGTTTCCCCCCATGTCTTTTTATCTCTTCTTTATCTACTCTTTATTGTCACAAGTAGGCTTTCATTAACACTGCAATGAAGTGACTGTGAATAGCCCCTCGTTGCCACATTCTGGCGCCTGTTCGGGTACACCGAGGGAGAATTCAGCATGTCCAATTCACCTAACAAGCACGTCTTTCGGGACTTATGGGAGGAAACCGGAGCACCCGGAGGAAACCCACGCAGCCACGGGGAGAACGTGCAGACGCCCCACAGGCAGTGACCCAAGCTGGGAATCGAACCCGGGTCCCTGGCGCTGTGAAGCAACAGTGCTAACCACTGTGCTACCATACCTCCCCTCCAACCCTTCTACCAATCACCTTAGATCCATGCCCCCTGGTAACAGACCCCCTTAGTTGGGGGAAACAAGTCTTTCCCTATCCACCCTATCTGAGCCCCTCATAATTTTGTGCACCTCAGTTAGGTCACCCCTTGGCCTCCTCTGGCTTTCTTTGCCCTCCCTATGTGCATTACCTCACAATTTTCCAGGTTGAATTTCATTTGCCCCTTCTCTGCCCACTCGGCCGAAACATTGATATCATTCTGGAATCGACAGCTATCCTTTCCGCCAGCAACTACATGGCCGATTCAAACATGTGAAGCAACTTTTTAGTCATTGGTGTACACTCCCAGATCCCCCTGTTCACCTACCCCACCTAGACTGGCACCTTGCAAATAACGTGAAATGAAATGAAATGAAATGAAAATCGCTTATTTGTCACAAGTCGGCTTCAAATGAAGTTACTGTGAAAAGCCCCTAGTCACCACATTCCGGCGCCTGTTCGGGGAGGCTGATACGGGAATTGAACCGTGCTGCTGGCCTGCCTTGATCTGCTTTCAAAGCCAGCGATTTAGCCCTGTGCATCTCCCTACCTTTACAATCAAATTGTGCTACTTCACATGTATCTATGTTGAGCCTAAGTGACAATTGTGTGCCCATTCTGCCAGTTTATTAATTTGTTGTCAAACTCCTCAGTGTTTTTTTTTTAATTTAGAGTACCCAATTCATTTTTTTCCAATTAAGGGGCAACTTAGCATGTTCGATCCACCAAGCCTGTACATCTTTTGGGTTGTGGGGGCAAAACCCACGCAAACACGGGGAGAATGTGCAAACTCCACACGGACAGTGACCCAGAGCCGGGATCGAACCCGGGACCTCGGAGCCGTGAGGCAACCGTGCTAACTACTTGCACCACCATGCTGCCCTGAACTCCTCAATGTTGGCAATCCGACCCGAAATTGGTGCCATTTGCAAATTTATAAATTGTGTTTTTGATTCTAAAGACCCAAAATTGCTCAGTGCATCAGTAGGGAGAGAAACGAGCTAGCGTTTCGAGTCCAGATGACCCTCATCTGGACTCGAAACGTTAGCTCTTTTCTCTTCCTCCAGATGCTGCCAGACCTGCTGAGATTTTCCAGCATTTTCTCTTTGGTTTCAGATTCCAGCATCCGCAGTAATTCGCTTTTATACTGCTAAGTGCATCGGGGGTGACAGAAGAGGCAGGTGGGCCACCTTGGATATGAATTCACCTGAGGAAGGAGCAGTGCTCCGAAAGCTAGTGATTCGAAACAAACCTGTTGGACTTTAACCTGGTGGTGCAAAACTGTGCTTGGATATGAATGGCCAGGGTGCAAACCACCCCCACCCCAATTTCATATAATTTACAATGCAGAAGGAGGCCATTCAACCCATCGAGTCTGCACCGGCTCTTGGAAAGAGCACCCTACCCAAGCCCACACCTCTGCACTATCCCTATAACACAATAACCCCACCCAACATTAAGGGCAAGTTTGGACACGAATGGCCAATACACCTAACCTGCACATCTTTGGACTGTGGGAGGAAACCGGAGCACCCGGAGGAAACCCACGCACACACGGGGAGAACGTGCAGACTCCGCACAGTGACCCAAGCCGGGAATCGAAACTGGGACCCTGGAGCTGTGAAGCAATTGTGCTAACCACTGTGCTACCGTGCTGCCCGAATTTAAATGTGAAAGGGACCTTGAACTAAAACTACCAGACGTGCTTATTTATTTTTGTTTTGCGTGACAGCAGCAAAGTTTGAGTTATGCCTCCTGACAGTCCCTCTAACTGGGTGTGTTGTGATAAGCAAGAACTGCAGTTCCCTCTTCTTGAGCCGCACGCCACAGACAGCGATTAACCTCTTAAATAATTAGCGAAATATTCCTCTCCACGCCTTCGCTCCTTTGCACGCATTGGTCTTCCCAAAGTAAACACTCCAGACACGCGACAGGACAGAGGTTCAGGAAACTAAAAGCCCATCAACATGCTGTACTCACCGAATGGGACACAGGCACCCTGACCAAGTTAGTGTGGGGTGAAATTACCATGTGTGCATTTCACCAAGCAGAATAAATCTCTCTGTCCATCAATTAATTTCTCCTTGAGTCGGTTCCAGAGGGAATGGACCTCTATTCGTTAATGTTAACAATCCTCGTGTCTGAAAACATGATCAATTTTTAATATATATATTTATTTCTAATTAAAACAATAACCCTTGCCTTGTTTCACACATTTTGTCTTGTTCCGGAGACGAGTTGAGGATTTTCTTTTCTTTGCAATGGGAATGTTGATGAAGAATGCAGCGTCTCAACACTTAAACCAACATCGAAATAAATTCCCGGGACTGATTTTAGCTTCAAGGAATGGGGGGGGGGGAATGAAAAATATATCTCGATCACGGGGGTGCTTCGAGACCAAACGTGGGGTTTAATTTAACTGATGTGCAATTCAGTTTAAGCTAATTATTGGAAAATAATGATAATATCGTTAATTGTAATATCTTCCATGGGCATCTTTTGTTGGGCGCCCAATTGATTTTAGCATTAATGTACAACTAAATAAAACAGTCCAGGTGACTTTCCGGTCCCCCCCCCCCTGTCTGGTGTGTGCACCAACTTTGGCTTCTTTAGAGTGTAAAATTATATATTTCTTTAAATTGCCCATTTCAGACCCGGTTCAGGGGAATTAATTGCAATCTCCAGACCACCAACAAAGATAGAATAAAGTAAACGGAGAATGCTTTATTTTTGGGGGGAGGGAGAAAATAACGTGATATCGTGTTTCCGAAAAAAAAATTTCCTTTCGTCTCGTCTCTTGGAAGTTAGTAAGTTTTTTTTTTGTTGAAAACCTGGCGTGCAAAGGATTCAAAGTTCATTGTGGATTTGCCTATAGGTAAACCCTGAGTCTGAGAGGCTTCGCACGCGACCATGGACCAATCAGGTGCTGCACATGCAATCTTTTTTTCGAAAAAAAAGTTAAAAGTGTGTAGTCCAGGATAGTTCCAATCGACCCAGGTTCCACTGTCCATCAATGAACTGGAAACCTGTCTGTGCTATTGCAAGGGACAGGTGCAAAAGATGTGTGTGGGTGAGTGCATTTGGCAGGGGCGGGCGGGGGGGGGGGGGGGGGTGTGTGTGTGTGTCATGGGAGTGAACACTAATTATATATTTTTTTGCAAAGAAAAAATATTAAAAAGCAATACCCCCACAACCCAAAGATGTGCAAGGTAATGGGGAAAAAAATAATAATTGGGTACTCTAAATTTATTTTTTAAAAAGCAATACATTTCCGATCACGTTGAGCATTTTTTTAGGGTGGGGGGAATATGGTAGCACGGTGGTTAGCACTATTGCTTCACAGCGCCAGGGTGCGAGGTTCGATTCCCGGCTTGGATCACTGTCTGTGCGGAGTCTGCATGTTTTCCCCGTATCTGCGTGGGTTTCCTCCGGGTGCTCCGGTTTCCTCCCACAAGTCCCGAAAGACGTGCTTGTTAGGTGAATTGGACATTCTGAATTCTCCCTCTGTGTACCCGAACAGGCGCCGGAGTGTGGCGAACAGGGGATTTTCGCAGTAACTTCATTGCAGTGTTAATGTAAGCCCACTTGTGACAATAATTATTATTATAAAGGTGTCACAGGTTAATGCACTAAATCATTCACACACGGGATCCTGAGGGTAAGGTTTACATTATAGCAGCCAATTGATCTGAAAACTCAGGAAGGGCCACGTCAGAGTGAGTAATGACCAGGCACTTGAGGTAGGTGGGGGGTGGGGATACAGAACATAGATCATCACCAGGAAAGGTTTCCTCTTCGTGCCAACGTATTGGACCTATTCTTCATGAAGGCCACTATAATTTAGCAGCACCAAGGGTACATGGAACATTACCCCAGCTCCCCGTTGAGTACTTAAATGGCAGCAAAATACGGTGTATGCTGAGATATCCAAAATTCATTTTAAAAATGCCAGAAAATGCTGGACTAACTCAGCAGGTCTGGGCAGGGTCAATGGACTCGAAACAACAACTTGGTTTCTCTCTCCACAGATGCTGTCAGACCCGTTGCGTTCATTCAGCATTCTCCATTTTTATCCCCCCGTTGATGTCAGCTACTCGCCCGGTATATTGGGCAAAGGGGCGAGACTCAAAGTGATCGAATGTACGGGTGCTGTTTTGGTCTGTATACTGAATGGGATGCCGTTTGAGGGATTGGTACGGTGTCAATTCTGATTTTTAAATGAAAGGACAGGAGTTGCCACATTGGTTGCCTGTCAATTTATGTTTTATCCTCTGGAAATTATTATTATATTTATAAATCTTTTTATTCTCCTCATTTTCAACATTTTCATCAAATAAACAACGAAAGAAAACAAACAAAACAAATACAGTACCAATCCCTCAAACGGCATCCCATTCAGTATACAGACCAAAACAGCACCCATACATTCCAAGTAAAAAAGAAAATTAACAATCTATCAGTAAACAGTGTAATTAAGAACAACAATAACTCCCCCCTTAATGTTCGATGGCAACCAATTCTCAAAAGTGTATAATAAACAGTCCCCATGAATTGTAGAACCCCCTCCTTCATCCCCTCAGTTCACTTTCTCGAGCGTTAAGAATTCCAGCAGGTCCCCCCACCACACCAAGGCACAGGGTGGAGAAGCTGACCTCCACCCCAGCAGGACCCGCCTCCGGGCAATCAGCGGGGCGAAGGTTAAAACATCTGCCCCCGCACCCGCCTGCAGTCCTGGCCGGTCCGACACCCCAAAAATGGCTTCTAGGGTCACTGGTTGCAAGTTCACGTGCACTACTCCCGAGATGACACTGAATTCCTTCCTCCAATACTTCTCCAGCTTCGGACAGGATCAAAACATACGTACGTGGTTTGTGGGTCTCCTCCCACATTGCTCACATACGTTCTCCACTCCCTCGAAGTGTCGGCTCATCCACACCCTCGTGAGGTGCGGCCTGTACACAACCTTCAGCTGCATCTGCCCCAACCTCGCACACGAGGTTGAGGCGTTCACCCTCCGGAGCACCTCACACCACAGCCCGTCTTCCATAACCTCCCCCAACTCTTCCTCCCACTTGGCTTTGATGCCTTCCATGGACTCCCCGTCCTCTCTCAAAATCCTATCATAGATAGCCGACACCAACCCCTTCATTTCCCCATTCCCCCGCCAACAATCTATCTGGAAATTATACACATTGTATAACACAGAGAACATTCGGCTGTCCTCTGTGTTCCACTCGAATCTCCTCTCACCCTTCTGTATTTAACCATCAGCACAGCTCTCTATTCCTTCCCCTCGCATGTGCTTATTTACCTTCCCCTTTAGTACCTCTCTGCTATTCACCTCAGCGACTCCCTGTAGCAGCAAGTTCCACGTTCTCAGCATCTAAATGCCTAAATGGATTTCTAAGTTGATTATCTTATACTGATGGTCCTTTAGTTTTACTCTTCCTGACACCAGAATCAGTGTGTCTACCCTACCAAAACCTGTCATCATTTTAAAGATCACTATAAGATCACTCTTTAGCCTTCTTTTTTCAAGACAATAGAGGCCCAGCCTAGTTCTCCTTTGCTGGTATATTAAACCTAAGTAATAGGTTTATAGGTTAAGCTTGAGATTGCTGGAGCTCCAGGTCATTGTCAACTCCTTCTCTGGAATATATGAGAAAATGGGTCTTTCGCTAAAGCCCCAGAAAAGTAAGGTCCTCTTCCGACCAACTCTCAGAGCAACCCCCCCCGCAAATCGATTAAGATCAATGGTGTAATCCTGAAAAGTGTGGACCATTTTCTATACCTTGGGAGTCTTCTCTCGACGAAAACAGACATTGACAATTAAATTCATCATCGCCTCCAATGTATCAGCTCAGTTTTCGGCTGACTATTTGAAGACCAGGATCTCAAACCTGAGACGAGGGTCATGCTTTACTAGACAGCAGTGAATCCCGTGTTCCTATATACTTTAGAGACTTGGACAGCCTACAGCAGGCACCTCAAAGCACTGGAGAACTACCCCCACTGATGCCTCCGCACGATCCTCCAAATCCAGTGCAGCAAAGGTGCTATGACAACAGCGTCCAATCCCAAACCAATTTTCCCAGCATCGAGGCACTAATCACGGGAAACCAGCTCCCCTGCACAGGACATGTTGTTCGCCCAGGTTGATGGGGTTGTTAAGAAGGCGCGTGTTGGGGACTTCCGGTGGCAGCAATGAGTGAGTGAGCCGCACATTCGGGGGCTCTCACTCCGGCGGGATTTGAGGACCTGGTTCCCCGGTTTTGCGGGGCTGTGAAAGGATGGCCACGGGGGGGCTAAGGAGCGAGCAGAGCTGCATGGAACTGCGGGAGAGCAGAAAGCAGCGCAAACGGGAAAGAAAGGGACAAAGGCAAGGTGCAGGAGAAGCTGACCCGGGAGCAAAGATGGCGGACCTGCGGACCTCGGACCCGGCAATCCAGCAAGCGCTGGAAAACATGCTGCAGGTGATAAAGAGCAGTTTTGAGTCGTTGAAGCGGGATAACTTGGACCCACTTCAGAAGGCAGTGGATCAGCTGAACCAGAGACTGGATGCCCAGGACGAGAAAGTTAAGGAGCTGGGAGAGGCGGTGGAGGAGCAGGAGGTCGCGCAGCCGATTGCTGTGCTAGAAGTCGACGGGTTGAAGGAGAGACAGAGAAGACTGCTGGACAGAGTGGAGGAGCTGGAAAATAGAGCCCGTAGATAAATTCTGAGGATCATCGGCTTCCCAGAGGGGGCGGAGGGAGCTGATGCCACAGCGTTCGTGGCGGACCTGTTGATGCAGCTGATGGGGGCTGAAGCCTGTCCGCGACCGCCGGAGCTGGAGGGGGCACACAGGGTACAGGCGAGACAGGTGCATCCGGGGGGGCCCCCCGTCCGATGGTGATCAGGTTCCACAGGTTTGTGGAGAAGGAGCGGGTGCTGCAGTGGGCAAAGAGCGCTAAGAGCAGCACGTGGAATAACAGTGTCCTTCGCATTTAGCAGGACCTAAGCCAGGAGGTGGCCAGGCGGCGAGCAGCCTTTAAACAAATTAAGGAGGTGTTGTTCAAAAAGCAGGTGAAGTTTGGTCTGCTCTTCCCGGCCCGTCTTTGGGTTACGCATCAGGGCCGACACCACTACTTCTCCGAGCCCGAAGAAGCGATGGACTTTGTGAGGGATCAGGGGCTGGTCTTGAAAAAAGGACCCACGGATGCAAGCTGGGGTCCGAGAATTACTGGTTGAAGGAACGCTCACTGTGCCTGGACTGCAGGTCGACTGTTTACTGCTTTAAAGGTGCCTTGTGGTGTATTTTTTGTGGGCAGTTTTTGCCTGTGGGGGATGTGGGGGGAGGGTATCCCCTTTTGTTGGGCTCTCCGAGTGCGCTGGAGCCTGTATTGTAACAAAAGGGTGACCGGTCAGCAATGTGGATTAAAGATGTTGGTTGGGGGCTTTTGTTTCATTTATGTCTATGGTTTTTATGTTTGTTTCGGATGGGGGATGTACGGGTACTGGGTTATTGCGGTGTTATATATATATATATATTTTTTTTGTGCTCAGAAAGGGACGTGGGTTAACACTTTTCTGTGTACACAGCTGGGACTGTATCGTACCTGGAGCAGCCTCGCGGTGCTGTTTGATGTTTACATCTTGTTTGATCTTTCCCATCTTAGTGAGACTGCTCCAGTGGGTCGGAGTGGGGGATGGTGTGCTGGGGAGTGGGAGATGAGGTCGGGGAAACAATGTAAGTCAGACAAGGGGGGGCCGGAGCGATGAGTCGCCGGGCTAGCAGATTGGCTAGTCAAGGGAGTCAGGTATGGGGGGAGAATACCGCCAGTGAATGGCAGGGGTGGGGTTATCGGGGGATGTTGCTAGGGGGGGAGGAGGGGGAGTTATTTTGCTGACGTGGGGGGGGATCTGAAGTAGGTAATGGAAAGGAGGTGGGGGTGGAGGCAGCCAAGAGGCGAGCCAGGAATGGCATGGCGCATGGGCCGGAGGCGGGCCCAAGAAAGGTTATGGCTGACCGGCGGGGGGGGGGGGGGGGGGGGGGGGGGCGGGTTGTGCCCCCCAAGCAGGCTGATCACCTGGAATGTCAGGGGACTAAATGGGCCAGTTAAAAGGGCACGTGTGTTCGCGCATTTGCGGGCTCTAAAGGCGGACGTAATTATGTTGCAGGAGACACATCTGAAAGTGTCTGACCAGACTCGGCTAAGGAAGGGCTGGATCAGCCAGGTCTTCCACTCGGACTTGGATTCTAAGTCCAGGGGGATGGCAATTATGATCAATAAGCGGGTTCAATTTGAGGCGGAGGGCGTAGTCGCAGACGGCGGGAGCAGATTCCTTATGGTAAGGGGCAAGCTGGAGGGGAGAAGAGTGGTGCTGGTGAACATATATGCGCCGAACTGGGACGACGTTGACTTTATCAAAAGAGTGCTGGGGAAGATCCCAGACCTCGACTCACGTAAGTTGATAATGGGGGGGGGGGGGGGGACTTTAATACGGTCCTTGACCCGGGGCTGGAGCGGTCATGTCCCAGAACGGACAGACTCCCAGCAATGGCAAGGGAGCTGAAAGGGTTCATGGAGCAAATGGGGGCTGTGGACCCATGGAGAGCCAGACAGCCGACGGGAAGGGGCGACTCGTTTTATTCGCATGTTCAGAAAGTATAATCTAGGATTGATTTTTTTATCGTGAGCAGGGACTGTGTAGGGGAGGTAAAGAATACGGATTACTCGGCAATCACTATCTCGGACCATGCCCCGCACTGGGTGGTCCTGCAGGTCGGTGAGGGGGCGGGGGGTGGAATTACCAACGCCCACAATGGAGGTTAGACGTAGGACTGTTGTCGGAGGAGGGGATATGTGAGAGACTTCGGAAGTGTATGCAAAATTACTTGCAGGTGAACGATACGGGGGAGGTTTCAGCAGCGACCCTGTGGGAGGCGCTGAAGGCAGCAGTGAGGGGGGAGCTGATCTCAATTCGGGCTCACAGGGTCAGGGCGGACAGAGCAGAAATGGACAGATTGGTTAGGGAAATTCACCGGATAGACAAGAAGCATGCGGGGTCCCCGGGGGAGGACCTACTCAGGGAGAGACAGAGATTGCAGGCGGAACTGGGGGTGCTATCCACGAGTAGGGCCGTGGAACAACTTAGGAAAGCGAGGGGCGTGGTGTATGAGCATGGGGGAGAAGGCCAGCAGATTGCTCGCGCAGCAACTCAGGAAGAGGGAGGCGGCCAGGGAAATAAGTAGAGTGGTTGATGGGGAGGGGAGCAGAGTGGGGGACCCGGCAGGACTGAATAAGGTATTTCGGGACTTCTATAGTAAGCTGTACACTTCAGAAGCCCCGGAAGAGCCGGAGGAGATGAAAAGGTTCCTGGATGGACTAACCTTCCCAAAAGTAGGCAGGGGACTAGTGGACGGGCTGGGGGCCCCGATTAGAGTGGAGGAGGTATTGGGGGGCCTAAAGGCCAGGCAGTCGGGGAAAGCCCCAGGACCGGATGGATACCCAGTAGAGCTTTACAAGAAGTTCTCGGAGATAGTGGGACCGGTCCTGACAAGGGTTTTTAATGAGGCAAGGGACAGAGGGACCCTGCCACCGACGATGTCACAAGCCACCATCTCGCTGATACTGAAGCAGGACACGGACCCGGAATCCTGCGGGTCATACAGGCCAATCTCCCTGATCAATGTGGATGCCAAGCTCCTGGCCAAGTTCTGGCGATTAGAATTCAGGACTGCGTACTGGAGGTGATTGGGGACTATCAGACAGGGTTTGTGAAAGGCAGGCAGCTGACAGCTAACTTGAGAAGATTGCTTAATGTGATCATGATGCCCCCGACGGGCAAGGAGGTGGAGGTAGTGGTGGCAATGGACGCTGAGAAGGCCTTCGACCGGGTGGAGTGGGGCTATTTGTGGGAGGTGCTTGGACGGTTTGGGTTCGGGGAGGGACTGGTTAATTGGGTCAGACTATTGTACCAGGCCCCAAAAGCTAGCGTTAGGACGAACAGGATAATGTCAGATTATTTCAGGCTACACCGCGGGACCAGGCAGGGGTGCCCACTCTCCCCGTTGCTGTTTGCGCTGGCCATAGAGCCGTTTGCGATGGCGTTGAGAGCTGTGAAGGGGTGGAAGGGAATGACTAGGGGGGTGGTGGAACATAGGGTCTCTCTATGCGGACGACCTGCTCCTGTACGTGTCGGACCCACTGGCTGGGATGGAAAATATACTGGAAACATTGAGGAAGATCGGCTGGTTTTCAGGGTACAAATTAAATATGGCCAAGAGTGAGATGTTTGTGGTACAGGCAAGGGGCCAGGAGAATAGACTGAAGGAGCTGCCATTTAGGCTGGTTGGGGAAAGTTTCCGGTACTTGGGGACACAGGTGGCACGAGACTGGGGCAGGTTGCATAAGTTAAATTTTGACTAGGGTGGTGGAACAAATGAAGAGGGAGTTTCGGAGATGGGATGCACTCCCGCTATCACTGGCGGGGAGGGTGCAGACTATAAAGGTGACAATCCTCCCTAGATTTCTGTTCATCTTCCAGTGCCTCCCGATCTTTATCCCATGGTCCTTCTTCAAAAGGACTGGCAAAATCATCATGAGCTTTGTCTGGGCGGGAAAATCCCCACGGCTGAAGAAGGCGATGCTTGAAAGGAGCCGCAGCGAGGGGGGACTGGCATTGCCGAGTCTGATCAACTACTACTGGGCGGCTAACATAGCCATGATAAGGAAATGGATGGTGGGTACGGGGTCTATCTGGGAGCGAGTGGAGGCGGCTTCGTGCAGGGGCACCAGTTTGGCATTCCTGGTCACGGCTCCCCTACCGCTGTCGCCGGCCAGGTACTCCACCAGCCCGGTAGTGGGGGCGGCCCTGCGGATATGGGGCCAGTGGAGGAGACATGTGGGGGGGGTGGGTGCGTCTGTCTGGGCTCCAATATGTGATAACCATCGATTCACCCCCGGGAACATGGATGGAGGGTTTCGAACATGGCGGCGGGTGGGGGTGGGGAGGGTGGGCGATATGTTCCTGGAGGGGAGCTTTGCGAGTTTGAGGGGCTTGGAGGAGAAATTTGGGCTGGTAAGGGGAAAATTCTTTAGGTACTTACAGATGCGGGACTTTGTACGCAGACAGGTCCCATCCTTCCCACGCCTCCCGCCAATAGGGATCCAGGACAGAATAGTCTCTAGAGGAGAAGGAGGAGAGGGTAGAGTCTCGGCTATCTACAAGGTGCTCATGAAGGGGCAAGAGTCCCAGATGGAGGAACTGAAACTCAAATGGGGGGAGGAGTTTGGCGGGGAGTTGGAGGACGGGCTGTGGGCGGAAGCTCTGAGTAGGGTAAACTCAACCGCAACATGTGCCAGGCTCGCCCTGATTCAATTTAAGGTCGTTCACTGGGCCCACGTGACGGTAGCTCAGATGAGCAAATTCTTTGGGGTAGAGGACAAGTGCGCTAGATGCGCGGGAGGACCAGCGAACCATGTTCACGTGTTTTGGGCATGTCCTAAGCTTAAGGGGTACTGGGATGGATTTGCGGGGGTCATGTCCCGGGTGCTGAAAACAAGGATGGTGATGAGTCCAGGGGTGGCAATTTTCGGGGTTTCGGAAGACCCGAGAGTCCAGGGGGAGAAAGTGGCAGATGTTCTGGCCTTTGCTTCCCTGATAGCCCGGCGACGAATACTGCTGGCATGGAGGGACTCAAAACCCCCGAAGACCGAACTATGGCTTTCGGACATGTCAAGTTTTCTGGGCATGGGAAAAATTAAGTTCGCCTTGAGGGGATCTGTACTGGGGTTCGCCCGAAGGTGGCAACCATTCATCGACTTCTTCGCGGGAGGGTGAACGTCAGCAGGGGGAGGGAGAGGAAGAGCGGGGGAGGGGGGAGATTAGAGTAGAGTAGGAGGGATAATTAGGGATATTAGTGTCACAAGTAGGCTTACATTAACATTAAAGTTACTATGAAAATCTCCTAGTTGCCACATTCCGGCACCTGTTTGGGTACACTGAGGGAGAATTCAGAATGTCCAATTCACCTAACAAGCACATCTTTGGGAGGAAACCGGAGCACCCGGAGGAAACCCACGCAGACATGGGGAGAACGTGCAGACTCCGCACAGACAGTGACCCAAGCCGGGAATCGAACCTGGGTCCCTGGCGCTGTGAACAACAGTGTTTTTTTTCTTAATTTAGAGTACCCAATTATTATTTTCCCAATTAAGGGGCAATTTAGCGTGGCCAATCCACCTAACCTGCACATCTTTGGGTTGTGGGGAGTGAAACCCACGCAGACACGGGGAGAATGTGCAAACCCCACTCAGACAGTGACCCAGCGCCGGGATTCAAACCCGGGTCCTCAGCGCCGCCGTCCCAGTGCTAACCACTGCGCCACCGTGCTGCCCTTGAACCAACAGTGTTAACCACTGTGCTACCATGATGAAGGGTTACACACCCAAACCATCATAACCTGACTTTTACCTTTACAGCCACTCGCTGAACCTGCTGCGTATTTCCAGCATTGTCTTGTTTTTATTTCAACGTTTTGACTTTTCAGTCTGTTCAGAATCTGGGGCGAAATTCTCCATAATCGGCGCGATGTCCGCTGACCGGCGCCAAAAACGGCACAAATCAGTCCGGCATCGCGCCGCCCCAAAGGTGCGGAACCTCCGCATCTTGACCGGCCGAGCCCTAACCTTGAGGGGCTAGGCCTGCGCCGGACTGATTTCCGCCCTACCAGCTGGCGGGAAAGGCCTTTGGTGCCCCGCCAGCTGGTGCGGAAATGACATTGCCGGTCGGCGCATGCGGGGGAGCGTCAGCGGCCGCTCACGGCATCCCCGCGCATGTGCAGTGGAGGGAGTCTCTTCCGCCTCCGCCATGGTGGAGACCGTGGCGAAGGCGGAAGGAAAAGAGTGCCCCCACGGCACAGGCCCGCCCGCGGATCGGTGGGCCCCGATCGCGGGCCTGGCCACAGTGGCGGCACCCCCCGGGGCCAGATCGCCCCGCGCCCGCCCCAGGACCCCGGAGCCCACCCGCGCCGCCTTGTCCCGCCGGTAAGAGAGGTGGTTTAATCCACGTCGGCGGGACAGGCATTCTAGCAGCGGGACATCTGCCCATTTGGGCCGGAGAATCGCCGGGGGGGGGGGGGGGGCCCGCCAACCGGCGCAGCGCGATTCCCGCCCCCGCCGAATCTCCGGTGCTGGAGAATTTGGCAACCGACGGGTGCGGGATTCACGCCAGCCCCCGGCGATTCTCCGACCCGGCGGTGGGGTCGGAGAATCTCGCCCCTGGTCTATTTAAGTAATAATAATAATAATAGTCGCTTATTGTCATAAGTAGGCTTCAATGAAGTTACAGTGAAAAGCCTCTAGTCGCACATTCCGGCGCCTGTTCGGGGAGGCCGGTACGGGAATTGAACCTGCGCTGCTGGCCTTGTTCTGCATTACAAGCCAGCTGTATAGCTCACTGTGCTAAACCAGCCCCTAAGTCAACCCAGTCTTGCTGTAAATGTGGCTCGATCCATCTCTAGCCATGCTTCTACACTTTAAACAGGGAGGAGGGTTCACAAATCCACACAAGTACCCAGATCCAATGGCCCCAGGACAAAAACCTCGCTCACACTGTTGGAAAGGTTATTTTTTTCAGAACATTATGTTATAGTCGTTATTTTTTTTTAAATACCTACAAGCCCTGCAATGGTTGAAGCATTAGATGAGGTTGTTACTCATTTGACTTTGATTGTTGCACAGATCAATGTCAGGAAGATAAATGTGAAACTGTCTCCGCGATGAGAGTTGAAATAGCCTCCTGGCAAAATGATGCGGCATTTATTTTACACCTGGTCTGTGCTCTAGTCCCAGCCCAGGGTGACATTTTGTCCTACTCAAGCTGTTTGATATTTTTCAGCTTACACCTTGATGTTGTCCCTGTGATGTCAGCCCCCGTGTCCTGGCTAATACTTACCCCACAATCATCATCACAAAAATAGATGATCTGATCATTATTACATTGATGCTTGTGGGCACATTGGCTGGCTGTGGTCCCTGCAATGAAACAGTGACTGCAACTCAAAAAGTACGTCATTGACCGTAAAGCGTTATGTGAATGCAGGTCTAATATTTAAAAACTTTTCACTTGCTGTCCAATCTCTCATTTTCGATTTTCTTCATCAACAAATCGTATTTGCCAGCTGTTCCGTGGTCTTCTCCATTTCTGATAGCCCTGCTGTGTCTTTCTCCTTCATCAGGCTTCAGCTGTCTGGGTCCTCAAAATACCTCCCTAAACCCCTGTGCCTCTCTCCTCCTTTACAACACTCTTTAAAACCTTTGACCATGGGCAGCAGGGTAGAACATAGAACACAGAACATTACAGCGCAGTACAGGCCCTTTGGCCCTCGATGTTGCGCCGACCTGTGAAACCACTCAAAAGCCCATCTACACTATTCTCTTATCGTCCATATGTCTATCCAATGACCATTTGAATGCCCTTAGTGTTGGCGAGTCCACTGCTGTTGCAGGCAGGGCATTCCACGCCCTTACTACTCTCTGAGTAAAGAACCTACCTCTGACATCTGTCTTATATCTATCTCCCCTCAATTTAAAGCTATGTCTCCTCGTGCTAGACATCACCATCCGAGGAAAAAGGCTCTCACTGTCCACCCTATCCAATCCTCTGATCATCTTGTATGCCTCAATTAAGTCACCTCTTAACCTTCTTCTCTCCAACGAAAACAGCTTCAAGTCCCTCAGCCTTTCCTCAGAAGATCTTCCCTCCATACCAGGCAACATTCTGGTAAATCTCCTCTGCACCCTTTCCAATGTTTCCACATCCTTCCTATAATGCGGCGACCAGAATTGCACGCAATACTCCAAATGCGGCCGCACCAGAGTTTTGTACAGCTGCAACATGACCTCATGGCTCCGAAATTAAATCCCTCTACCAATAAAAGCTAACACACCGTACGCCTTCTTAACAACCCTCTCAACCTGGGTGGCAACTTTCAGGGATCTATGTACATGAACACCGAGATCTCTCTGCTTATCCACACTGCCAAGAATCTTACCATTAGCCCAGTACTCTGTCTTCCTGTTATTCCTTCCAAAATGAATCACCTCACACTTTTCTGCATTAAACTCCATTTTCCACCTCTCAGCCCAGCGCTGCAGTTTATCTATGTCCCTCTGTAAATTGTAACATCCTTCCGCACTGTCCACAACTCCACCGACTTTAGTGTCATCTGCAAATTTACTCACCCATCCTTCTACGCCCTCCTCCAGGTCATTTATAAAAATGACAAACAGCAATGGCCCCAAAACAGATTCTTGTGGTACACCACTAGTAACTGGACTCCAGTCTGAACATTTCCCATCAATCACCACCCTTTATCTTCTTCCAGCTAGCCAATTTCTGATCCAAACTGCTAAATCACCCTGAATCCCATGCCTCCATATTTTCTGTGGGGAACCTTATCAAACGCTTTACTGAAATTCATATGCACCACATCAACTGCTTTACCCTCATCCACCTGTTTGGTCACCTTCTCAAAGAACTCAATAAGGTTTGTGAGGCACGACCTACCCTTCACAAAACTGTGTTGACTATCTCTAATCAAATTATTCCTTTCCAGATGATTATACATCCTATCTCTTATAAACCTTTCCAAGATTTTGCCCACAACAGAAGTAAGGCTCACTGGTCTATAGTTACCTGGGTTGTCTCTACTCCCCTTCCTGAACAAGGGGACAACATTTGCTATCCTCCAGTCTTCTGGCACTATTCCTGTAGACAAAGATGACTTAAATATCAAAGCCAAAGGCTCAGCAATCTCCTCTCTAGCTTCCCAGAGAATCCTAGGATAAATCCCATCCGGCCCAGGGGACCTATCTATTTTCACACTTTCCAGAATTGCTAACACCTCCTCCTTATGAACCTCAAGTCCTTCTATCTAGGAGCCTGAATCTCAGTATTCTCCTCGACAACATTGTCTTTTTCCTGTGTGAATACTAACGAAAAATATTCATTTAGCACCTCTCCTATCTCATCGGACTCCAAGCACAACTTCCCACTACTGTCCTTGACTGGCCCTACTCTTACCCTAGTCATTTGTTTATTCCTGACATATCTATAGAAAGCTTTAGGGTTATCCTTGATCCTACCTTCCAAAGACTTCTCATGTCCCCTCCTGGCTCTTCTTAGCTCTCTCTTTAGGTCCTTCCTAGCTAACTTATAACTCTTGAGCGCCCTAACTGAACCTTCATGTCTCATCTTTACATAAGCCTCCTTCTTCCTCTTGACAAGTGTTTTGACTGCTTTAGAAAACCACGGTTCCCTTGCTCGACCACTTCCTCCCTGCCTGACAGGTACATACTTATCAAGGACATGCAGTAGCTGTTCCTTGAACAAGTTCCACATTTCCATTGTGCCCATCCCCTGCAGTTTTCCTCACCATCCGATGCATCCTAAGTCTTGCCTCATCGCACCATAATTGCCTTTCCCCCAGATATAACTCTTGCCCTGCAGTATATACCTGTCCCTTTCCATCACTAAAGTAAACGTAATCGAATTGTGGTCACTATCACCAAAGTGCTCACCTACCTCCAAATCTAACACCTGTCCAGGTTCATTACCCAGTACCAAATCCAATATGGCCTCGCCTCTCGTTGGCCTATCTACATACTGTGTCAGGAAACCCTCCTGCACACATTGGACAAAAACGGACCCATCTAAAGTACTCGAACTATAGTGTTTCCAGTCAATATTTGGAAAGTTAAAGTCCCCCATAACAACTACCCTGTTGCTTTCGCTCCTATCCAGAATCATCTTTGCAATCCTTTCCTCTACATCTCTGGAACTTTTCGGAAGCCTATAGAAAACCCCTAACAGGGTGACCTCTCCTTTCCTGTTTCTAACCTCAGCCCATACTACCTCTGTAGACGAGTCCTCATCAAACGTCCTTTCTGCCACCGTAATACTGTCCTTAACTAACAATGCCACCCCTCTCCCTCTTTTACCACCTTCCCTGAGCTTACTGAAATATCTAAACCCCGGCATCTGCATTACCATTCCTGTGCTTGCTCTATCCATGTCTCCGAAATGGCCACAACATCGAAGTCCCAGGTACCAACCCATGCCGCAAGTTCACTCACCTTATTCCGGATGCTCCTGGCATTGAAGACACACTTTAAACCACCTTCCTGCCTGCCGGTACACTCCTGCAACTTTGAAACCTTACTCATGACTTCATTCCTCTCAACCTCCTGTATACTGGAGCTACAATTCAGGTTCCCAAGTCACTGCTAAACTAGTTTAAACCCTCCCGAAGAGCATTAGCAAATTTCCCCCCCAGGATATTGGTACTCCTCTGGTCCAGGTGTAGACTATCCCGTTTGTAGAGGTCCCACCGACCCCAGAATGAGCCCCAATTATCCAGAAATCTGAAACCCTCCCTCCTGCACCATCCCTATAGCCACGTGTTCAACTCCTCTCTCTCCCTATTCCTCGTCTCGCTATCACGTGGCACGGGTAACAACCCAGAGATAATAACTCTATTTGTCCTAGATCTCAGTTTCCACCCTAGCTCCCTGAATTCCTGCCTTACATCCCTATCCCTTTTCCTACCTATGTCATTGGTACCTATGTGGACCACGACTTGGGTCTGCTCCCCCTCCCCCTTAAGGATCCCGAAAACATGATCCGAGACATCACGCACACTGGCACCTGGGGGGCAACACACCAACCGCGAGTCTCTCTCGTTCCCACAGAATCTCCTATCTATCAATGGGTAGCACTGTTGCTTCACAGGTCCAGTGTCCCAGGTTCGATTCCCGGCTTGGCTCACTGTCTGTGTGGAGTTTGCAAGTTCTCCCCGTGTCTGCGTAGGTTTCCTCCTGGTGCTCCGGTTTCCTCCCACAAGTCCCGTAAGACGTGCTGTTCGGTGAATTGGACTTTCTGAATTCTCCCTCAATGTACCTGAACAGGCACCGGAATGTGGCGACTAGGGGATTTTCACAGTAACTTCATTGCAGTGTTAATGTAAGCCTACCAGGGCAGCACGGTGGAGCAGCGGGTTACCACTGCAGCCGCAAGGCGCCGAGGTCCCAGGTTCAATCCCGGCTCTGGGTCACAGTCCGTGTGGAGTTTGCCCATTCTCCCTGTGTTTGCGTGGGTTTCACCTCCACAACCCAAAAATGTGCAGGGTAGGTGGATTGGCCATGCTAAATTGCCCCTTAATTGGAAAAAATGAATTGGGTACTCTAAATTTATTTTTAAAAAGATACAGGCAGCAGGCAGCACGGTGGAGCAGTGGTTGGCACTGCTGCCTCACGGAGCTTAAGTCCCAGGTTCGATCCCGGCTCTGGGTCACTGTCTGTGTGGAGTTTGCACATTCTCCCTGTGTTTGCGTGGGTTTCGCCCCACAACCCAAAGATGTGCTTGTTAGATGGATTGGCCACGCTAAATTGCCCATTAATTGGAAAAAATTAATTGGATACTCTAAATTTATGAAAAAAACAAAGGATATAGGAATTAGGATGTGAAGTCGGCAATTCAGCCTTCCGCGCCTGCTCCGCCATTCAATCATATCATGGCTGATCTCTTCCTGGTCTCAAATCCACCTCTCTACCTGTTCCCCATTTCCCGTTAACCTGTTTTTAGAATCAGAAATATTTGCTTCTCAAATGTTGTGACAGTTCCTGCGTCTACCGCCCTGTCAGGCAGCGAGTTCCAGATTCCCAACTCCCTCTGGGTGAAAAGGATTTTCCTCCAATCCCAGCTAAATCTCCTGCCCTCTTACCTTGTCATCCAGTGCATAACGTTGCCAATGCTACGAAGATCTACTCATTGGCATTGTGTTTGGGGCCAGAGGGGACAGGTCAATTGGTGCATTCCCTGCCTTTTGCCAGAATGCTGATGTTGAATTCCCCCAAGCCAAGAAAAGCCAAGTGCTACACACCATCAAGGGTGAAAAAGAGTGGAGGAGAAATGAAATCAGGAAGTTGTGATTAAAATGGTGGCAAGTCTTAATGCTGAAAGCCAATTCTGGAGTCATAGAATTGGACAGAACGAGGCCATTTGGCCAATTGCTATGGTTCCTGCTCTGCCCAAGACCGCAGGAAACTACAAAAGGTCATGAATGTAGCCCAGTCCATTACGCAAACCAGCCTCCCATCCATTGACTCTGTCTACAATTCCCACTGCCTCGGAAAGGCAGCCAGCATAATTAAGGACCCCACTCACCCCGGGCATACTCTCTTCCACCTTCTTCCGTCAGGAAAAAGATACCAAAGTTTGAGGTCACATACCAACCGACTCAAGAACAGCTTCTTCCCTACTGCCATCAGACTTTTGAATGGACCTACCTCGTATTAAGTTGATCTATCTTCTGCATCATTGTTGTGACTGTAACAATACATTCTGTAGTCTCTCCTTCCTTTCCTGTGTACGATATGTGTTGTCTGTATAGCATGCAAGAATCAATACTTTTCACTGTATACGACTACATGTGACAATAATAAATCAAATCAAAATCATTGCACCTCTCTCTCAACTGTTGGAAAGAGCTATCCCATTAATTCTGCTCCCAAACCCATGCAAACAATTACCCCCCCTCCCCCCCCCGCCAAGCACTTACTCAATTCTCTTTGGAAAATGATTATTAAATATGCTTCCACCACCTTCTCCAGCAGATACATGGGGCTGGTTTAGCACACAGGGCTAAATCGCTGGCTTTTAAAGCAGACCAAGGCAGCCCAGCAGCACGGTTCAATTCCCATACCAGCCTCCCTGAACAGGCGCCGGAATGTGGTGACTAGGAGCTTTTCACAGTAACTTAATTGAAGCCTCCTTGTGACAATAAGCAATTTTCATTTCATTTCACATGGGAACACCAACACCTGGAAGTCTCCTACCAAGTCAGTCACCAGCCTGACTTGGAAATATGTCGCCGTTCCTTCACTGTCACTGGGTCAATAATCTTGGAACTCCCTCCCTACCCAATTATTTTTTCCAATTAAGGGGCAATTTAGCGTGGCCAATCCACCTATCCTGCACACCTTTGGGTGGTGGGGGTGAACCCCACGCAGACACGGGGAGAATGTGCAAACTCCACATGGCTAGCAACCCAGGGCCGGGATTCGAACCCGGGTCCTCAGTGCCATAGGCAGCAATGCTAACCACTGTGCCACCGTGCTGCCCCTGGAACTCCCTCCCTAACAGCACAATGTACCTACACCACATGGACTGCAGCTGCTCAAGCAGGCAGCTTAACACCACTGTCTTGAGGACAATTAGGGATGGGTAATAAATGCTGGCACTTTTTTTTCAAGTTCGGGGGCCGAAGGGACCATTGGGGCCAAAGGACCCAAAGCCATTTCCTCCATTTTTGTCAGCAACAAACAAGGTAAGAGAAAGGGCAGCACGGTAGCATTGTGGATAGCACAATTTCAACACAGCTCCAGGGTCCCAGGTTCGATTCCGGCTTGGGTCACTGTCTGTGCGGAGTCTGCACATTCTCCCCATGTATGCGTGGGTTTCCTCCGGGTGCTCCGGTTTCCTCCCACAGTCCAAAGATGTGCAGGTTAGGTGGATTGGCCATGCTAAATTGCCCTTAGTGTCCAAAATTGCCCTTAGTGTTGGGTGGGGTTACTGGATTATGGGGATAGGGTGGAGGTGTGGACCTTGGGTAGGGTGCTCTTTCCAAGAGCCGGTGCAGACTCGATGGGCCGAATGGCCTCCTTCTGCACTGTAAATTCTATGATTAAAAAAATGGCGGGTCGAGCAGGTCGGCCGGTGGGGTCGCAAAGGTCGGTCAGCGTGGGTCCCGAAGGTTGGCAGGCGTGGGTCGCAAAGATCACTCAGCGTGGGTCGCAAGGGTCAGCCGGGTTAGGTCGCGAAGGGTGTCCGGCGTGGGTCGCAAAGGTCGGTCAGTGTGGGTCGCAAAGGTTGGCAAGCGTGGGTCACGAAGGTCGGCCGGCGTGGGTCGCAAAGGTCGGCCGCCGTGGGTCGTAAAGGTCGGTCAGCGTGGGTCACGAAGGTCGGCCGGCGTGGGTCGCAAAGGTCGGCCGCCGTGGGTCGTAAAGGTCGGTCAGCGTGGGTCGCAAGGGTCGGCCGGGTTGGGTCCCGAAGGTTGGCCGGGTTGGGTCCCCGGAAAAAAAGCTTGAAAAACACTGACATAAAACACAAGTGGTTCATAATCATCACCTGAATCATAAAACAAATGCATGGTGTAACCCACTATTTTTCATTGTTTGTTCAACAGAACAATGGAACATTGTTTAAGGCAATAGGTCAGAAGTGAGATTTGCAAAAACGCAGGCTGATTTCTTAACATGGTATAAATGATCAAGTACAGAACTGAAATAAGAGACTGTAATATGAGATAAGAATATTTTGACATCATATACAGGATAAATTCTTTCCTTTGTTTTCATTGTTGTAATCGACCAATCCTTCAGATTCTTTCTTTCTAAAATGCTGCACAAAGAGGGTCGTGTAAAAGATTGTCCGACACCTCGGCTCGACAACTACATTTACTTTATTGCTTGTTCTTTTTATTAAATTAATTCATCGGATATGGGCATCTCTGGCAAGGCTGCATTCATTACCTGTCCCTAATTACCCTGGAGAAAGTAGAGGTGATCCGCCTTCTTGAACCTCTGCAGTCCATGTGGTGAAGATGCCCCCTTGTTCGGGAAGGTGTTCGGGAATTTTGACCCAGTGATAGTGAGTGGATGACAATTTGTATGGCAGAGGTGTGGGTTTGCGAAATTCGGTTGAAGGTGGCACGGTGGCGCAGTGGTTAGCACTGCTGCCTCACGGCACCGAGGACCCGGGTACGATTCCGGCCCCGGATCACTGTTCGTGTGGAGTTTGCACATTCTCCCCGTGTCTGCGTGGGTCTCATCTCCACAACCCAAAGATGTGCAGGGTAGGTGGATTGGCCGCGCTAAATTGTCCCTTAATTGGAAAAAAATATTTGGGTACTCTGAATTTGTAAACAAAGAAAAAAGGGAAATTCTGTTGAAGGAGGCTTGGCAACCCATTACAGTGCGTCGTGTGGGTGGTACACACTGCAGTCATGGTGTGCTGGTGGTAGAGGGAGTGAATGTTTAAGGTGCCAATCAAATGAGCTGTTTGCGGCAGCACGGTGGCACAGTGGTTAGCACTGCTGCCTCACAGCGCCGAGGACCCAGGTTCGATCCCGGCTCTGGGTCACTGTCCGTGTGGAGTTTGCACATTCTCCCCGTGTTTGCGTGGGAGCTGCACTCATCACTGCAAGTGGAGAGTATTCCTTCACACCCTGTGCCTCTTAGATAATGGAAAAAGCTTTTGGGGATCAGTGGGTGAGTCATTCACAGCAGAATATTCTGCTCCTGATCTTTTTTTTTCTTTTTAAATTTAGAGTACCCAATTCATTTTTTCCAATTAAGGGGCAATTCAGCGTGGCCAATCCACCTACCCTGCACATCTTTTGGGTTGTAGGACTGAAACCCACGCAAACACAGGGAGAATGTGCAAACTTCACACGGACAGTGACCCAGAGCCGGGATCGAACCTGGGACCTCGGCGCCGTGAGGCAGTAGTGCTAACCACTGTGCCACCGTGCTGCCCCTGCTTCTGATCTTTGGGCGGCATGGTAGCACAGTGGTTAGCACTGTTGCTTCAGAGCGGCAGGGTCCCAGGTTCGACTCCTGGCTTGGGTCACTGTCCGTGCGGAGTCTGCACGTTCCCCCCGTGTCTGCGTGGGTTTCCTCCGGGTGCTCCGGTTTCCTCCCACAAGTCCCGAAAGACGTGCTCGTTAGGTGAATTGGACATTCTGAATTCTCCCTCTGTGTACCCGAACAGGCGCCGGAGTGTGGCGACTCGGGGCTTTCCACAGTAACTTAATTTGTAGTGTTCATGTAAGCCTACTTGTGACAATACAGATTATTATTATTATGGATTTGGGAGGGCCAGGCATCCCAGGCAGCACGGTAGCATTGTGGATAGCACAATTGCTTCACAGCTCCAGGGTCCCAGGTTCGATTCCGGCTTGGGTCACTGTCTGTGCGGACTCTGCACATCCTCCCCGTGTGTGCATGGGTTTCCTCCGGGTGCTCCGGTTTCCTCCCACAGTCCAAAGATGTGCAGGATAGATGGATTGGCCATGATAAATTGCCCTTAGTGTCCAAAATTGCCCTTCGTGTTGGGTGGGGTTGCTGGGTTATGGGGTGTTGACTTTGGGTAGGGTGCTCTTTCCAAGAGCCGGTGCAGACTCGAAGGGCCGAATGGTCTCCTTCTGCACTGTAAATTCTATGATTGCTCTTTTTCTTTGCAGGGTGTTTTTGGGAATCCTTGGATGATCATTTTGTCAACTGTGTTAAAAAAGACCTTGGGGACGTAGATCGGTGTGGACCTGAACAGGAAGAGGAAACTGGCCAGCACGTTCATGACCTAGTCTGGAGCCTCCCCCCTATGGAGAGTGAGAGTGTGGCCCACCTTTGCAGGTCCCTTTTAACTTCCTCCATCAGGCTGGTCAAGTTCCACTTGTGGAGCCGTGTTCTGTCGTGGGCAATTTAGATCCTCAGGCAGTGGAATTGGTTTTGGGCCTGTTTAAACGGCAGTCCCTCCAGCTCAGCCTCTCCCCCTTGCGGGTTCACCGGGAAGATTTCACTTTTGCTCAGGTTGGGTCTGTAGCCCGAGAAGGCGCGAAACTCTTTCAGGAGCCTCCCGGTCCCCTCCACGCTGCTTTGGGGGTCTGAGACGTAGACCCCCACAACCCAAAGATGGGCAGGGTGAAGAGAAACAGGGGCAGTGTAGCTGAAAGTATTTAGAGCTGGTGGCGTTACTCCACACACTCGCCATGGGAGCGCTGTACAGAAATTCCACCCATGTGGTGAACCGTTCCAGTACCTCAATGAGTTGCTTCCACTTGACTCTGTCAAAGGCTTTTTTGGCGTCCAGGGAGATGATCACTTCTGGTATTCTCTCCCCGCATGGGGTCAGTATCACATTCAGCAAGTGCCTGATATTCGATGTTAGCTGCCTACCCTTAACAAGTTTCTTTGCCTCGTGGGTCCACCGTCCCATTTGCTCGCTTCTCCTGCCTTCTGTTGTTTTTTGCCTTGTTTCGGCCTTTGGAGCTGCTGTTGTTCGGCATCGCTCTTTGTATTTCGATTGGAGAGGGTGAGGGGATTTCCCGGTTCTGACGGACTATTTTTGACTAATTCCGAAGAGGAAAGCCACCTCTTGTGCGTCCGCTTAGCACATCCTAGTCACTGGAGGTCTTCCCGTCTGGGATCGTAACAAAAGCGATTGCAGATGGGTAACAAATGCTGGCCTAGCCAGCAACTCCCACATCCTGTGATTGAATGATTTTAAAAATCAAATGAAATAACAAATATATTTTTGAATATGAAAATAAAATACAATATTGTTAAAGAGAGGGCCCAATTTCAGGCATTGAATTGCAGTCTGGAATTCCCAAGCAGTTACCATCACCCTCTGATTGTATCTACTTATAAACTGCTGAGGTCAATTACCTGGTTTAGACGACAGGGAACAGTAGCCTTTACAGGATAGACAAAGTTAGTTGCTAAAAACTATCGTGGGCAGCAGTGGGTTAGCACTCACATCCGCTTGCACTCACACAAAGTGAAGGTCGGCCGGCAGTGGTAGACCGAAACACCTTGCGACTCTGAAAATCATTCCACGAGGATAGGGTTCAATCATCACTTGTTACCGGGCAGTGCATGGCCTTTTGGACCAATTCATTAGCCACCAGCCAATCAATCAAACCGAGTCCCCCCCCATCTCTCTCTCTGGTGCCAACAATGTTGAAGCTCCTGTTTAAACCTGCAGAGACTAGCAGAGTGTTCTCTCCTGCAACTTCAAAATTCCTCATTCTTTCTGCTGCTTGACTTAAAGACACATCCCTGGTGCAAAAATAAGAACGGCAAAATAAAAGAAAGGGGAGATAAGGGAATAAACAGGAAGGACCCTTACAGATGGCTTCAGTCGCAGATGAGCTTAAGCAGGAGCAGAGTTGGCTGGCCTTATGGAGTTAGGTGGTCTTGGCGATGGAGTCGAACCAGAAGTTCATCTCAGTGTCAAGGTTGTGAATGCTCTGCTTCAGCCCCAGTCAGCTGCCAGGAAGAGGGATAGAGTCAGTGGCCATGGAATGGAGCTTGTCACAGGGACAGACGCTATTGGCTTTGATTTTCCCGCTATTTAGTTGGAGAAAGGTTCTCCTCACCCAGTACTGCATTTTGGACAAGCAGTCAGGCAATTTGAAATGGTGGAGTCGGGAGAGGTGGCGTTGAGATAGACTTGGGCGTCACCAGGGCTCAAGTTGTGTTTTCAGATACTGGGCAGCGGGTAGATGAGAATTAGAGGGTGGCCAGGGATGGATTCTTGGGGGACTCCAGAGGTAACTACAGGAGTAAGAAGGAAAGTCATTGCAGGTGATTCTGTGGCTAAGAATGGATAGATAAAAATGTAACCAGGCAAGGGCAGTTGTGAACGGTCCTGATGAAAACCAAATTATTATCTCCTTCAATTTTCCTTCCTCATAAACTATATGGTACACCCTTCAATAAACAGTTAATTTACTGAATATCTTATATTTATTAACAGGTAGCGCGGCACGGTGGCACACTGGTTAGCACTGCTGCCTCACGGCGCTGAGGATCTGGATTCAATCCCATCCCTGGGTCACTGTCCGTGTGGAGTTTGCACATTCTCCCTGTGTTTGCGTTGGTCTCACCCCCAGAACCCAAAGCTGTGCAGGGTAGGTGGATTGGCCACGCTAAATTGCCCCTTCATTGGAAAAAAAAAATTGGATACTCTAAATTTTTTTTTTTTTAATTATCAACAGGCTTTTCTACTTATCTGCTTTTCCCACATAATTGAGGACAATTAGCAAATCCAGGCAAGTAGCTTACAGTATTTTTAAGATGCTCAGTGAAGATTAGTGAGAGGCTGTAGCACTGTAGCACGGTAGCATTGTGGATAGCACAATTGCTTCACAGCTCCAGGGTCCCAGGTTCAATTCCCGGCTTGGGTCACTGTCTGTGCGGAGTCTGCACATCCTCCCCGTGTGTGCATGGGTTTCCTCCAGGTGCTCCGGTTTCCTCCCACAGTCCAAAGATGTGCAGGTTAGGTGGATTGGCCATGCTAAATTGCCCATAGGTCCAAAATTGCCCTTAGTGTTGGGTGGGGTTACTGGGTTATGGGGATAGGGTGGAGGTGTGGACCTTGGGTAGGGTGCTCTTTCCAAGAGCCGGTGCAGACTCGATGGGCCGAATGGCCTCCTTCTGCACTGTAAATTCTATGACTCTATGACACTGCAGTCTCACGGCGGCGAGGTCCAAAGTTTGATCCTGGCCCTGGGTCACTGTCCGTGTGGAGTTTGCACATCCTCCCCGTGTTTGCGTGGGTTTCGCCCCCACAACCCAAAGATTGTGGGGCTAAATTGCCCCTTAGTTGGAAAAAATTTTATTGGATACTCTAAGTTTAAAAACAAAAGATTAGTGAGAGGCAGAACTCGTAGGACTGATCCTGTGGGACTACACTCGTCATCGCCACTTGACTTGAAGTATTGCTGTTCACCTCTACTCTTTATTTTCAAGCCAATTTTCTATCCAATTGACCTCTTCCTCAATCATTCCATGAACTTGTACACAATCTACTCTAATACTTTCTGAAAATCACGATGTACAGCACAGTTTGTCTTTTTCATCTGCTCACTAGTTGCTCAATTAAGAACAAAAAACAAAGAACAATACAGCACAGGAACAGGCCCTTCGGCCCTCCAAGCCTGCACCGATCACGTGTCCTATCTAGACTAACCGCCTGTATCCTTCTATACCCCTTCTGTGCATGTGCTTATCCAGATAAGTCTTAACGGTCGCTAACATATCTGCCTCAACCGCCTCACTTGGTAGTGCATTCCAGGCCACTGTCACCCTCTGTGTAAAAAAACTTGCCCCGCACATCTCCACTGAACCTATCCCCCCTCACCTTGAACTTGTGCCCCCTTGTAATTGTCATTTGCGCCCTGGGATAAAGCCTCCAACTGTTCACCCTATTTATTCCCAATAGAGTGCCAATAGACATAACTTTCTTTACTGAGTCTAAATGAAACCATGCTTGATTCAGTTATTGTTTTTCGATCTTGGTAGAGTGTTCTAAATTACTTTAAAAACAAACTCCAGTATCCTCTCCCTATACTGGCTAAATAAGAAGTCTTACAACACCAGGTTAAAGTTCAGCAGGTTTGTTTCGAATCACTAGCTTTCGGAGCGTAGCTCCTTTATCAGGTGAGTGAAGAGGTGGGTTCCACAATCACATATATGACAAAGTTAATGATGCAAGATGATACTTTGAATGCGAGTGTTTGCAGGTAATTAAATCTTTACAGGTCCAGATGGAGCAACTGGAGAGTGGGATAATCACAGGTTAAAGCGGTGTGAATTGTCTCAAGCCAGGACAGTTGATAGGATTTTGCAAGCCCAGGCCAGATGGTGGGGGGTGAATGTAATAAGCTATGAATCCAAGGTCCCGGTTGGGCCGTACGCATGCGTGCGTAATTTAGCTATCAGTTTCTGCTCGGCGACTCTGTGTTCAGGCGCGTACTGAAGACCGCCTTGGAGAACGCTTACCCGAAGATCAGAGGTTGAATGCCTTTGACTGCTGAAGTGTTCCCCGACTGGAAGGGAACATTCCTGCCTGGTGATTGTCGCGTGATATCCGTTCATCCGTTGTCGCAGCGTCTGCATGGTCTCGCCAATGTACTACGCCTCGGGACATCCTTTCCTGCAGCGTATGAGGTAGACAAAGTTGGCCGAGTCGCAGGAGTATGTACCACGTACCTGGTGGGTGGTGTTCTCACGTGTAATGGTGGTACCCACTGACGATGATCTGGCACGTCTTGCAGAGGTTGCCATGGCAGAGTTGAGTGTTGTTGTGATTACTGTTCCCTACAGGTCGCTGGTCGTTACTGGTTAAAATAATGGCAATGGACTTCAAAATGTACCAGTGTCTGTGGGCTGGATTCTCTGGTCTCCCGACGGACTTTCCTGTTGGCAGCGGAAGGCGGCATGCCATTCGCTGGTGGTGGGATCTTCTGCTCCCGCCGCTGTCAATGGAATTCCCACCAGGAAACCCGCGGCGGGGATGCGGCATCGGCGGGACCGGAAAATCCCATCGGTGTGAATGGCCGGAGAATTCTGGCCATATCTTTCCTGTAGCAGATGCTATTTTGGGGCCGCGCAGTGGCGCAATGGTTAGCACTGCTGCCTCACGGCGCCAAGGTCCCAGGTTCAATCCCGGCTCTGGGTCACTGTCTGTGTGGAGTTTGCACATTCTCCCCGTGTCTGCGTGGGTCTCACTTCCAAAACCCAAAGATGTGCAGGGTGGGTGGATTGGCCAGGCTAAATTGCCCCTTAATTGGAAAAAAAAAGCAGAATTGGACACTTGGAATTTATAAAAATAAAATGCTAACTCATTGTTTGAATACAAGGTGGTTTCATCAACTGCACTGTAGCCTAAATTGTAGGCTGACGAGTCCTTTTCCAATGAATCATTAAGAATTATTATTGTTGGCGAGTATTGCAGGAATGTTGAAAGCTGAAATGCCATTAAGAAAGGATATAATTACATTAGAAGCAGTTTAGAGAAGGCTGGGATGAAGCAGGCATCTTATGAGGAAAGGTAGGGTAGGTTGGGCCTGTATCCATTAGCGTTTAGAAGAATGAGCGCTTATCTTATTAAAATGCATAAGATCCTGAGAGGCCTTGATATGGCGGATGTTGCGAGGATGCTTCCCTTTTTGGGGAGTCTAGAACTAGGAGGCTCTGTTTAGAAATGCGGGATCTCCGGTTCAAGACTGAGATGGGTAGAATTGTTCACTCTCATAGGGTTGTTAGTCTCTGGAATTCTGTTTCTCAGGGAGCAGTGAGCTGGATCATTGAATATATTCAAGGCTGATACAGATGGAGTTTTGATCAACTAGAGAGTCGAGGGCTAGGGGAGGCAGGCGGGAAAGCGGAGTTGAGGCCATGGTCTTATCAAATGCTGAAGCAGGCTTGAGGGGCTAAATGGCCTACTACTGCTTCTTGTTCTTGTGTCTTTTTCTTAATATGGCATTTGGGACAAAAACTATTTGCATAAATGTAAATTAATGATTAAGGGAAAAAGAAAGATCTGAGTTTTTAGAGCATCTTTTATGACCTCAGTATATCCCAAAGCACTTTACAACCAGTTAGGTACCTTTGAAGTGCATTCATTGTTATCGTGTAAGAAACATGGCTTATCTGTGCATGAATGTCCCGCAATAGCAATGCGGCAATGATCATATAACCTGTTTTAGTGACGTTTGTTTAGAGATAAATATTGGCCTCTGGGAAGAACTCCACTACTGCTTGAATAGTTGTGTGGGATTTTCCGCAATCTCTTAAGCAAGGCTCTGTTAACATCTTGATCCAAAAAAAACAGCGTCTCCGACTGTGCAGCATCCCCTCAGTACCACACACCTGTGCTTCGGGTCTTGGTGCTGACTCAGAAGGGTTCTATGCACTGACCCACAGCTGATACGTCTGTAAGCATAGATAGCTACCAATGGCTTTTGACAGCCGCCCAGATCCCAATTTGGACTACGCTGACAGATTAAAATTGTCCCTTCCACGCGCAAAAGCTAATGAAGCCACTCAAGCATTCTATATTTAGCACTGATTTATGCACTTTGGCTCCTTTTGTAGAATTTGCATTCACAAAGAAAGTTTTCCTGCTCCTGGTCAGACCAAAAAAAAACACACGACCCCGAGTTAAGGCACTAGTTTTGAATAAATACAAGAGACAAGGGACGTGGGTTCGAATCCCACCAAAGAACAAAGAACAAAGAAATGTACAGCACAGGAACAGGCCCTTCGGCCCTCCAAGCCCGTGCCGACCATGCTGCCCGACTAAACTACAGTCTTCTACTCTTCCTGGGTCCATATCGCTCTATTCCCATCCTATTCATGTATTTGTCAAGATGCCCCTTAAATGTCATTATCGTCCCTGCTTCCACCACCTCCTCCGGTAGCATGTTCCAGGCACCCACTACCCTCCGTGTAAAAAACCACTGCCAGAAGTGCTTTCAGTAGGGCAGCACAGTGGTTAGCACTGCTGCCCATGGCACTGAGGACCCGGGTTCGAATCCCAGCCCTAAGTCACTGTCCGTGTGGAGTTTGCACATTCTCCCCATGTCTGCGTGGGTTTCACCCCCACAACCCAAAGATGTGCAGGGCAGGTGGATTGGCCACGCTAAATTGCTCCTTAATTGGAAGAAAAATAATTGGGCACTCTAAATTTATTAAAAAGAGCTTTTAGTTTTATGGGCGGCACGGTAGTACAGTGGTTCGCACTGTTGCTTCACACGCCAGTGTTCGATTCCCGGCTTGGTCACTGTCTGTGCAGAGTCTGCACGTTCTCCCTGTGGCTGCGTGGGTTTTCTCCCGGTGCTCCGGTTTCATCCCACAAGTCCTGAAAGACGTGGGGCTGGTTTCTCCGATTCAGGGGCTATGTCCCCCACGCCGGCGTGGGAGCGGTGGCATTTTACACCAAAACAATTGGCGCAAAACGGTCACCAATTCCCAGTTTTGCTGGGGGCTAGCAGGACGGCATCGTAGAGTACCCGGCTCTAGCTACTGATATGCCCCGGTAATTGCCGCCGCGGACCTGGCCCGGCAAATAGTGCCCCGCTCTTTAGCCGGCTTGCACACCCTGGAGCACCCAGCCGGATCCCCAGCCCCGAATAACGTCCCCTCTGCCCATGGATTGGCCCTCCCCCCGACTGTGGCAGCGCTGGACTTAGTCCGCAGCCGCCACGCCGAGTTCCCAATGGATGAGACCATGAGAGACCCACGGCGTCGGGAACCCGGCCAGTTGGGAGCGGAACATGGAGGGGCGAGCCTCAGGTGTTAAGTAATGGGTTAAGAGACATTGCAATTAGTTGTCTCATTTATGTTAAGTGTCCATTAATTGACACTGATATGTAAAGGGGCTTCAGGTGCCTCTGTCGGATGGTGTGTTTTTAAGAGTTTTGTGCAGAGGCTGTGGAAGTGAAATAAATGGTATTTGGTGAAAAGGACCAAGAACTTTAGACTCTTCATTTCACAGCAACTAAAACGTCTAACATCAGGCAATGTCCTGCCATCGATAAGTGGCACAGTGTACTCGGCAAGTACGGCACTTTGGAGGGGGCTGAGCATTGCAAAAGCGGCACCACCCCGATTCTGCCGTAAACTTGGATTCTCCGGCCATTCGCCGAATGCGATTTCGGCATCGGCGACCGGAGGATCCAGCCCGTACTGTTATTTGGACATTCTGAATTCTCCCTCTGTGCACCCGAACAGGCGCCGGAGTGTGGCGACTAGGGGCTTTTCACAGTAACTTCATTGCAGTGTTAATGTAAGCCTACTTGTGACAATAAAGATTATTATTATTGTTACACGGCGATCCATGTCAGTTGGCAGTCCCACACACCACTAACTTGAACTTCAGTCAGGGGCTTGCTTCAACGTGATTCTGATCAGCTCCTCGCACTGGGTTAACTGCGTTTATGGCACTTCAAAGTTGTTTTAGGCCAATGCCACCGCATCTTATCAGCAGGGAGGGCAGCACAGAAAGTAAAACTCAATCCACAGTGTTTCATTTCGGCACACAAGACTGATAAGGGACCATAGATTTCCTGATCAGCAGTGGCTTAGTGGGGAATTGATATGTAAATAGCTTTTGCATTTATACAGCATCTTTAACATAATAAAGCTTCCCAAGATGTTTAACAGGTTGTGTGTGATAAAACAACATTTGATTCCAAGCCACAGCAGGAGATATTGAAACAAATTGAATTGAAATGTGACAATAAATAATCTTTAGTATCACAAGTCTCTCGTTCTCGTAGAGGGTAGAGGGTCTCAGGTAGAGGGTCTCAGGCAGGTCTCAGGTAGAGGGTCTCTCTGCACGTTCTCCCCGTGTGTGCGTGGGTTTCCTCCGGGTGCTCCGGTTTCCTCCCACTGTCCAAAGACGTGCAGGTTAGGTGGATTGGCCATGATAAATTGCCCTTAGTGACCAAAACGGTTAGGAAGGGTTGTTGGGTTACAGGGATGGGGTGGAAATGAGGGCTTAAATGGGTCGGTGCAGACTCGATGGGCCGAATGGCCTCCTTCTGCACTGTATGTTCTATGTTCTATGTTCTAAAGTAGGCTTACATTAACACTGCCTTGAAGTTACTGTGAAAAGCCCCTAGTCGCCACATTCCAGCACCTGTTTGGGTGCACAGGGGGAGAATTCAGAATGTCCACGTCTTTTGGGCCTTGTGGGAGGAAACTGGAGCACCTGGAGGAAGCCCATGCAGACACGGGAAGAACACACAGACTCCGCACAGACAGTGACCCAAGTCGGGAATCGAACCCAGGACCCTGGAGCTGTGAAACAACAGTGCTACCCACCGGGCAGCACGGTGGCGCAGTGGGTTAGCCCTGCTGCCTCACGGCGCTGGGGCCCCAGGTTCGATCCCGGCTCTGGGTCACGGACCGTGTGGAGTTTGCACATTCTCCCCGTGTTTGCATGGGTTTCGCCTCCACAACCCAAAGATGTGCAGGCTCGGTGGATTGGTCATGCTAAATTGCCCCTTAATTGGAAAAAAAATGAATTGGGTACTCTAAATTTATTATAAAAAACAGTGCTACCCACTGTGCCACCGTGCTTGTAAACGGGAGTAATTGTCCGCAAGGGCAGAGTATCTGGCGCTGTGTCTCCCCCAACATGGGGGTGCAGTGGGGAAACTGTCCACTTGTAAACGATTCCACATAAACGGGGTTGGTTGTTGTTTGAAAACAGAGAGCCCCAATCCTGGTCCAATGTCAGGTAGAGTTCTGCCTTCTCTGTGTTGGTGCCAGGTTGCTGCACAAGATTGTCAACTCTTGTCAATTACAGTGGAAATGTACACAGCCGACTTCCCATTGTACTCACAGTTACCCGTGTGTGTTTTTAATATATATAAATGCATGATACAGGGCCTGCAGCCAACATTTGAGATTCTCGATTCCAATGCCTGGAATTAAACGGGGGACACACTAGTCACAGGATACAATCGACAGTAAACTTATTTCAGCAACTATAACTGGAGGTGCCAGATGCAGATGGTGGTGGGTTGCATTTGAGTTAGAACTGGCAGCTCATGTTCCCCGCCACACGGCTGTGTGTGTGTGTGTGTGTGTGACCCAGGGCTCCTGGGTTTACTGAACCGTGGCCACAGACGTGTGGTTTTTAACTGCGGTCTACCCTAAACTTTATTTACCCCAGCTTCGCAGAGCAGCAGCGGCGTTTGATGTTCTTGTTCCTCCCACTTGCCTTTCGACGCAAGCATACCTGACACACTTGGGACCTGACCGCATTGTTGCCGAACAGGCACTTCAAGCCTTTCAAAGAGCCACAGCCTCGCGTGTGAATGAAAACGGCGTGTCTGTTGCCTGTGTGTGGCTGTTTTTTTAGCACGCTAGGCAGAGCATGTCAATGGAGCTTGATGATAAAAGGGTCCTCCCTCGCCCCCCCCCCCCCCCCCCCCCACAGGCAGGTTACCTGGACTGAAGGGATTTTCATATTCATGCACATAAAACTCCCAAAGGTGGCTGTCAAAATAATCTAACCAGCCCCGTCTCGTTGCACCTGCATCAACTGCATTTTTTTAAAGTGCCCAATTATTATTTCTTCCCCCCAATTAAGGGGCCAAGATTTTCCACAGAATGGATATCCGAATTATGCCCGATCGCCTGCAGCTGGATGCTCACTTGCCCGACGCCAGGAAAGACTTTACTCACTGGCTAACATGTTTCAAGGCTTACATCAATGCGGCGGACCCCGCACCGACAGAGGCTCAGAAGATAAACGTCCTGTACTCCAGACTGAGCTCCAGCGTGTTCCCGTTGATCCAAGACGCCACGACTTACACAAAAGCGATGGAACTCCTCAAAGAACACTACACACAGAAGGCGAACACGCTCTTCGCCAGGCATGTACTTGCCACCCACTCGCAACTACCTGGTGAGTCCATCGAAGACTCCTGGCGGGCCCTAATTCCGCTCGTCCGGGACTGTGACTGTCAGGCCGTCACGGCCGCCGAACACGCGAATCTCCACATGCGCGATGCCTTCGTGACGGGATTGTGTCGGACCGCATCCAAGAACGATTGCTGGAAGGGGCCACGCTCCAACTGGCGGAGACGAAAATCTTGGCGCTCTCCATGACGGTCGCATCCCGTAACGTACAATCGTACCTCTCCCACCGCGCTGCCCACCCTTCTACCCCTTCCTACCCCTCCTGGACCCCGCCGACGACCTCCTCAGCCGGGGCCCTGCCTTCGCAATACGCCTGCGCCGCACGCCGATCCGCGCACCCCGGGGGTCCCCGCTGCTACTTCTGCGGTCAGCAGAAGCATCCCCGCCAATACTGCCCGGCCCGCACTGCAGTTTGCAAAGCCTGCAGTAAAATGGGCCACTTCGCGGCTGTGTGCCAGACCCGCGCAGTCGCTGCAATCGCGTCCGCTATCGCCCCCTCCCCCACGCCAGATGCATAATGGGAGCCGCCATCTTCTCCTCCCGGGTCCATGTGCGACCAATGGGCACCACCATCTTAACATCTTAAATTAAGTTGCATGAACACAACTTAACATCTTAAATTAACATTGGATCTCTTAACACCCCTTAATTCAAAGATAACTCAGAAAATATTGCAACAGTAAATAATTCCTTAAAATGTTCCTTCAAAATTCCAAGAGACTTAACACCTTTAAACAGTATCACATCAGGTAAAAGGACATATATATTTTCTGTATAATGGCAGAGATATATTACCTTGGTTGACTTCAGCTCCAGCACTTTGCTTTCTTCCTGCAAACTCTCTGGAAACACACAGGCACACACCCAAGCTGCTTTCTTAAACGTGGCTTTCTCCCTTCAAGCAGATCACAGCAAACCAGAACTTCTCAAGCTGCTGTCTCAAACTGGCTTTCTACTTTTAAACTGCTCACAGCAAAACAGCCAGGCACTTTTAAACTGCTCTCAGCAAAACCAGCCAGGCACTTTTCAAACTGCAAAACCAAACTGCAAAATGGCTGAACTGAGCTGAGCTCCACCCACTCTATGACATCACTGTTTCCTTAAAGGTACATTGCTTAAACATCCATGCCTTAAAGGTACCCTCACATGACAGCAACTTGACTGTTGCGCCTTCGGCCCATGTCCCCGTGTCAGCCCCCTTGTAAAAGCAATTTGGCTGGCCTCGCTGCCCAATTAATTAACTTTCAAGAGTTGAATCACACTCTGAGGGATTGCGATCCAGATCCTCGCCATCGCTGTAACCTTTTTTTAAACGTTGTCCTCACATAGAAGCTCAGGAAGCCCGAGGAAGTTAGTTAAACAGTATTTAATAAACCAACACAAAGTAAAGGCTGCAACGCCCCACACATCTCAAAGGTCCCAACCGGGACTACTGATCACCCCGGTCCCCACCCGGCCGGCTTTTATGAGCCCCACCTGAGCGGGCCTCCGCCCACAAGCGGGGGAGCTTTTATTCCACAAGTCCCCAGGGAGATCAATTAGGTATCCCTGTGGGTCTTGTGACGTTATTTCCACTCACGTAGCCTTTGTTTTCTTTTGATTATCTTAAATCCTCTGATTTGGGGCTAATGAGAACAGTTTTTCGCGTTCGACCCTGTCTGGATCAGTGGTGGGCAACCAGTGGCCTGGGGATGATGTGCTGGCCATCTGGGTTCAGAGTGCGGCCCCCACGAGACATCTTGTTGACCGTTGCCTACTGCGCGGTCACATTCCGCTGATTTTCATCCGTGTAGTTTTTTTCCTAACTGTGTGACTGAAGTGATTCGCACATAAAACGAGGGTGAGTGAAGTGAGGTGCGTGCTATTTGCTCACAACATTGAGAGACATGCACTTCCTCTCTGTCCAGAGGGTGAATATTTCTTCTGTTTTTAACCACTCGATGTTCTATTGATATAAAAAAGATTAAGCATTTTCAATAACTGGTTATGAAATCTTTGATGTGTATTAATATTATTCGTGGAGTGACGGTTAGTGAACAAGCCCAATTTCAATCTTGAGGTGAAGGAGGATCATTCAAGGTGCTGGCTCACTCACATGGGTTACCCATCACTTATCTAGATACTTCATGATTTTCAATACCTCTATCGAAACTGCTAATATTTAACTAAATAAACTACACAGCTACTTATCTAACCAGTACAACCCATAATTCCGACTGCGTTATCTTTCATGCTCAGAAAAATATCCCATTCTGGATTGAAAATGGTTTTTACCGCAAAAATGTTTGGTCAGGGCATCACGATGGTTAGCACTGCTGCCTCACGGCTCCGAGGATCCGGGTTCGATCCCGGGCCCCGGGTCACTGTGAGTGTGGAGTTTGCACATTCTCCCCGTTTCTGCATGGGTCTCACACCCACAACCCAAAGATGTGCAGTGTAGGTGGATTGGCCGTGCTAAATTGCCCCTTGATTGGGAAAAATAGAATAATTGGGTACTCTAAATTATTTTGAAAAAACAAATGTTCGGTCAACGAGAATGGACTGAAATGATGAGACGGGTTCACAATGGAATCTGAGCTCCGGGACATTGTAGCTTGGCGGGAGGGGGGTTATGTCAAAGATGCACTGGGGAACCGCCTTCACCCTTCCCCAAATGTTCCAAGGCAATTGCTCCTGGGAACACTGGGAACTGTCAACAACTTGAGAGATAAATCGCAATCTTAGTTTCAATTGTGTTACATCAATAGTTACCCAGAAAAAGGTTAGAAGAATTTAAACAGCTTCTAGGTTTTGGTTAACTATTGTACAGACCCAGCCCCACATCGACATCCCCTCCCCAACTCAGGCCCAATATAACCCTAAGGACTCTGGGTCCGTACGCGTTGGAGTTTAGAAGGATGAGGCGGGATCTTATTGAAACTTACAGGACACTGCGAGGCCTGGATAGAGTGGACGTGGAGAGGATGTTTCCTCCAGTAGGAAAAAATAGAACCAGAGGGCACAGCCTCAGACTGAAGGGATGATCCTTTAAAAGAGAGATCAGGAGGAATTTCTTCAGCCAGAGGGTGGTGAATCTGTGGAACTCTTTGCCGCAGAAGGCCTTGGAGGCCAAAACACTGAGTGTCTTTAAGACAGAGATAGATAGGTTCTTGATTGCTAAGGGGATCAGGAGTTATAAGGAGACAGCAGTAGAATAGTGATGAGAAACATACCAGCCATTATCGAATGGTGGAGCAGACTTGATGGGCCGAATGGCCTAATTCATCTCTTATGTCTTATGGAACCAGGGCTACCTTGCCACAAAATCCTACTCACTTACCTTCTACACTTACCTTGGCAAAGACTTATTAAACCTGGCTGGACCTTTGAACTTACCTGGTGTACGACAGACAGAGCTGTAAAATGGAGGGTGTGGCTTACTTACCATTGACCCTACAGCTGTCGATGTTAGATTGTCGGGACACGCAGGTCTCACCCGGCCTGAGTCAGAAGGCCAGGCGAGATAGAATCGGCTGGATTTTCATGTAAGAACCTTCGAGCAGAGTGGAAATCCGACTCAGTTGATACTCGCTCGGATTAGGGTCATGGTGTTGCTCTCTGCCTTTAAAGTCAATCACCCATCTTGCAATATTCAGACTCTGAAATACAACCACATATTAGGCGTTAGGTCTTTAACGCAGCAAAATGTTCCTAATCGCTTGCCAATGTCTCATTAATTACGTTGCTAAGGTTAAGAAAAACAGGCAATGGATATTAATTGTCTTTGAGCACATATAAATGAGGGATAATTAAGTTTTCCTGGACATTATTTTACAGTTTCAGTGGCCCACCAGGGGATTTCACCCCCCACCCTCATCTATGCTTAATTTCGGGTACACGGAGGGAGAATTCAGAATGTCCAATTCACCTAATAACACGTCTTTCGGGACTTGTGGGAGGAAACTGGAGCACCCGGAGGAAATCCACACAGACACGGGGAGAACGTGCAGACTCCACACAGACAGTAACCCAAGCCGGGAATTGAACCCGGGTCCCTGGCACTGTGAAGCAACTACCAAGTCATCCAGGCTTGACTGCAGAATCGCAGAATTCAGAACAGGTTATTTCTGTCATTTGAGTAGATAAAAATGACTTTGCTTGAAACTACGACACAATAACCAGAGTGACCATAGAAAGTTTGAATAAAATGGGAGGAAGAAGTGATAACTGAAGAAATACACAGATACATAGATACATAGAACATACAGTGCAGAAGGAGGCCATTCGGCCCATCGAGTCTGTGCCGACCCACTTAAGCCCTCACTTCCACCCTATCCCCAGAACACAATAATCCCTCCTAAACTTTTTTGGACACTAATGGCGATTTATCATGGCCAATCCACCTAACTTGCACGCCTTTGGACTGTGGGAGGAAACCGGAGCACCCGGAGAAAACCCACGCAGACACGGGGAGAACGTGCAGACTCCGTACAGACAGTGTCCCAAGCTGGGAATCGAACCTGGCACCCTGGTGCTGTGAAGCCACAGTGCTAACCACTGCGCTACCATGCTGCCCATAAATAGTTGTAAGATGACATCAAGCATGTGTTAGAAAGGCCCGTAGATGACTGATCCCGGAATCAGCGAACTGCCACGGCACAGGAGGAGGCCATTTGGTGCATCATGTGTGCACCGAAGGAAGGGAAGACCAAGGGACGTAAAGAGTTTGCAAATTCTGATCTCCTGTGCATTCCCGATTTTAATCACTCCACCATTGCCAGCTCAGCCTTCATCTACCCAGCCCCGGTGCTCTGAAACTCCTTCTCTCACCCTCTCAGTGTCTCTCTCCTCCTCAAAACCTATCCCTCACCTGTCCAGAAATTCCCTTGTGTAGCTTGGTGTCAATTTGATGTTTGGCAATGCCCTCTGTGAAGTGCTTTTATTCTTACTATGTTTTGTTTTTAAATTTAGAGTACCCAATTAATTTTTTCCAATTAAGGGGCAATTTAGCGTGGCCAATCCACCTAACAAGCACATCTTTTGGGTTGTGGGGGCGAAACCCACGCAGACACGGGAGAATGTGCAAACTCCAAACAGACAGTGACCCAGAGCCGGGATTCGAACCTAGGACCTCGGCGCCGTGTGGCAGCAGTGGTAACCACTGTGCCACCATGCTGCCCTACTATGTTGAAGGTGCAGAATGAATGCAAATTGTTGTTTCCCAGTCCTAGGAAAGGAAGGAATTGTGAATAAGAACTCATTTGGCGGAATCTTCATATCAATGCTGCCAAGATACAGACAAGAGGAGGATCATAATGGATGATCTATCTGGAGTTTAGAGGAAATAAGAGAGGAAAGGCCAGAGAAGTGACAGGCATAACAAATTAACTTGAGAACATTTGTGAATGAGTAAGAGGCTGGAGGCTAAAAGGCAAGAGAAGGATTTGTAGTCAGATAGCATTTTGAGAAACCTGCCCATGCACGTCAAATTTGTTAATTCAGTGTAATTGTAATCAGGTTAGAGCATTTTGGGGGCTACAAGTTGTTGTCACATTCACTCCATCACGTAGACCTTCAAATTCTAACGCTGTAAAACATCACCTGCTTCCACCTGATCTTAGTCCATTTTATCTCTAGATTCAAATTTTTCTGACCATCCTCCCATTCTCTGCAAACTTCAGCTTTTCCGAAGAACTGCTGCTTTTATTCAATCTGTTAGGGAAACAAAGGCAGTTTGAAGGGATTTATATTTGTATTGGTAAACATGAGAAATGTAGTATACTTTTAAGTGGTTTTAATTTAATGTTTCTGTGCCTGGAAGGGTAAAATCTATAGTTTTATTCATGCTGGCAGAAGTGTTGTATGTGTGGGGGCTGGGTAAGTTCCAACTGTGCTTCTATTGTGCTTAGAGAGGGTTACGGCATGAATAAATACATGTGGGTGTTGCTTAGCAATTGGAAGCCCTTTTAAGGAAAAAACTTTTTAAAGATTTTGTTTTACTGGATATATTGCAGCTGGAGGACAGGACATTGAGGAATGAACTTCCCTCAACTCTGTCTGGAGAAGGGAGTTGCAAAGATACAATTCTATGCAATTCTATGGAACAAGTTACATTCCAGATAACCAGGGAATTGGGACAGAATGAATGTCTAAGCCGACTGGAGTTAAGAGAACAGAGACAAAGGTATTGTTCAGAAGAAATCAAAGAAGAGCAAATAAGGGGTTCTACATTAAAGAGACAATTGCAGTAACCAGATTTAAAGTGGGACAGCAGACTTCAAAGGTAAAACAAATGTCTGATGCCATTTTAATTGGGAATCAAGAGTTGAACAGTTTGTACAGCCACCAAGACAAGAAAATCGTTCGACGTGTCTATGGGTTTCCTCTGGGTGCTCTGGACTCCTCCCACAAATCGCAAAAGATGTGCTGTTAGGTGAATTGGATATTCTAAATTCTCCCTCAGTGTACCCGAACAGGCAACGGAATGTGGCTACTGGGGAATTTTCACAGTAACTTCATTGCAGTGTTAATATAAGCCTACTTGTGACACTAATAAAGATTATTATTTAAAAAAAGACAAGGGTGTAGAATTCTGGATGAGATTCGCTGTTAAAAGTGGAGTGAAAGCTTGAAACCTTGGACTGGATTTCAGAATGCAAATCGCTAATGGAAAGCATTATTCTGCAGAAAGGTTTCAAAGCATGTTTTTGGGAGTGAGTTTGTAAAATCTCATGTGACAATCATCTGCAGGATTCTGAGGAGAAATCAACAGACATTAACTTGGGTTCAGAAAGGAATGTGCGTATTTATTAATGAGACTATAGTAGCTGTACTTTGTAATTGGTGTTAATCTTAAAACCTGTGCGTAATGTTTAGCAAGGGGAAATGGAACATAGAACAGTACAGCACAGAGCAGGCCCTTCGGCCCTCGATGTTGTGCCGAGCATTGTCCGAAACCAAGATCAATCTATCCTGTCATTCGGGTGTGCTCCATGTGCCTATCCAATAAACGCTTGCAAGTTCCTAAAGTGCCCGACTCCACTATCACAGCAGGCAGTCCATTCCACACCCGAACCACTCTCTGAGTAAATATAGGAGTATTGTATCTTAATCCAATTTTTTCATGTTTAATCAATGTTTTTTCCTTGTTGTTAAAGCTAATTTGCAGTCTTGTGATTCTGTTCCTCCACGTTTTATGAAAAAAAGTAAAATTTACAGTGTTTTGAGCCAGGGTTCCATTCTGGGGTCATCCCATCCATGTTATAACATCAACTGGGATCATAACATATCACACACCATATCCCATCAACAAATCACACCTGCCTTTGCTCGCCTACTGTCCCCCCTTGTCTCCCAGATCCTCTAATTTAAAAGTCCCATCCTTGCATTTTGATACCTTCATGGTTTAGCTCCTCCTCCAGCCCTGCGCCCCTCCACAATTCTACTTTCTTACGCTCTCTTCTTGTAGTCCCCTCACTTTACCTCGTCTCTGACAACATTTTTTATGCTTAAAACTGGCCTCTTTGACCAAGCATTTGGTCAACACTTTCTAATCCCTTCTTTGGCCCGCTATTAATATTTGGTCTGATTACGCCCCTGAAGAGATCTGGGATGCCTTTTCTGGGTTAAGACACTTCATAAATGGGAGTTATCATCTGGCACATTATTGACTATGACCGACCTCAGTACAGTAGAGATACACCTCTTACTAAGGAGTTGCTGAAGGCAGTAAATTAAATTTCCCAGGTGGTAGCAGTAACTGATTGGCAATGCACCAAGCAGTATATCAGGAACTGAACATATTCTGAGCTTTTTTCTGCTTCTTACAGTCAACAGGTAAATTTCCAGGGACATTTACGCAAAAGTCCCCTAGCCTCTAGGCAGACACTATGTGTGGGCGAACAATGTTTGGGACATTTCACAGGCACATCAATCTTCTGTATTTTTGTCATTCAAAGCTATTGAACATCTGCCCAACGTATCATTTAAGGGAAGAAATTTATTATTTTATAAAGAACTAGGAGACACAGCAAATCAAGGGAGAATGATAAAGTTGTTGTATGCCCTGAACATTTGAATCAATTCCAAATGGGGCCATTTGGATCAATTGTGGATGTGATCCACAAGGCAATATGAATGCAAGACGGCATGGTAGTACAGTGGTTAGCACTGTGGCGTCACAGCGCCAGGATTCCAGGTTTGATTCCTGGCTTGGGTCACTGTCTGTGCAGAGTCTACACGTTCTCCTCATGTCTGGGTCCACCCCGTGTCTCCCTGGGTGCTCCGATTTCATGCCACAAGTCCCGAAAGTTGTGCTTGTTAGATGAATTGGACATTCTGAATTCTCCCTCAGTGCACCCGAACAGTGTGATGACTGTGGGATTTTCACAGTAACTTCATTGCAGTGTTAATGTAAGCCTACTTGTGACAATAATAAAGATTATTATTATCATTCGACTTTTTTTCTCACTTGTTACCATTTTTCAATTTTAGCACCACATACCCCTAGGTTAGACATAAAACCGGCCCAGTTTCATACTAAAATTACGTCTTCTTTCCTTTGAGATGTACCTTAATTGAAAGAGCAGCCTCATTTGTTTTAGTTATTCCCCAGAACAACTGACCTGAGGGCCTTGCTCAGTGAGATTGTAAATGTATGCCAATATGTGGGCTGTGTTGTTGCCTTGGGCTTTCAATCATTCGGTTCGAAGTTGGCTTAACTAATTTCATACAGGGTCTTTTTTGCCAAGAGAGAAAGTAGACTTTCAGTTGGGTTGGGAAAGAAAACATGCAACGTTATCGCAAATGGCTCAATTTGGCTTCAGTGGTCTTGGGAAAGGCAAACTGGATTGGAAGATGGGGGTAGAAAAGTAGTTAGAGTACCCATTTAACTGGTCAGAAACTGAAAGGTAAGAAAAGCACTGAGATTAGCTCTCATGGCCTCTCTAATGGTCCAATGTTCTGGCAAAACCCTGGATCTGGGCTCACAGGAACGGTCAATTTCTTGAACTTCCCAAGGGTGGTTGCCATCTGGGAAACTGTACCCTAACAAGAAGGAGGTGTGAAGAAAATTTGGAATGGTAAAAAAGCACCCATCAACACCAGGGAACATTCCACATGACAAATGGATGGATATTGTAAGTACCCTTCCTGTTCATTCCCTTAGTTTCTATTCCTTTTACTTTGTCTTTATCATTTTTGGTCCATGAATCGTTAATGGAGACATATCTTTAAATCAAGGAGAGGAGGTAAGGAACTCAAAATGTCAAAATTCTACACTGTGTTCTAAAGTTTTGTATTTTGGGCAGAAGTATCCAGACTTTATGGCACCCAAGTGATTGGAGGGGTTTGTTTCAAGAGGTTGGAAGGCGGCCAATGGATTGGCCAGGGACGGTATTCTGACTGGCAACAGACAGCGATTGGTTCCTGCAAGGTGGGGATTTTCGGAGAGGATTTTGAGCAGGAGAAGCAACTAGACCCTCAAGGTGGAAGCAGCTCTCTCTCTGCTCTGTTGCCTATTGTCTGAAGGCAGAGGCTTCTAGACCCTGAACGAAGAAGCTGTCACACTCTCTATTTCTCTTGAATACTGGCTGCCTACTGTTTCTGTGAGTCTACAGTGAAAATCATTGCAAACTAAATAAAAAGATAAAATCGACCTGAAAACCTCGACTGAAGAAGAAGCTAACTGGAAGACATCCACCTGGAACAAAGACTCATCCTTTTACTTTCATCATTATTGTACACACCTCTTTCCCCTCTGTTTTTGTTTGTGTGTGTGTCTAGAGGATGGGGCGAGCGAGTTAAAAAGGGAGCGGGGGAGGGGGAGGTTAGATATTAGATAGTAGTCAGTCAGTTGCATTTGTTGCCTATTTAATTCTAGTTACTGTTAATAATAAAAAGTTAATTGGGTTTAAATTTACAAACCTGGTGACTGTAATTATTGGGAAGCCGAAGACCTTGGGGTGCTTTAAAATAAAAGTTCACTTCAACCGTGTTGTGACTGCAGATCAAGGGGGGCTGGAATTAACCATGCACTGGCTCTGGATGTCTTAACAATACCCAAATCAAACCAGTGGAGAAACTTTATATGGCAGTTTTATCACAAGATCCATGAAGAACGCTACTTGTTGGTTTCAATGATCAACATAATCCTTGATATGAACATTCTTTTTTTAAATAAATTTAGAGTAGCCAATTATTTTTCTTTTTCAATTAAGGGGCAATTTAGCGTGGCCAATCCACCTGACATGCACATCCTTGGGTTGTGGGGGTGAAACCCACGCAGGCATGGGGAGAATGTGCAAACTCCACACGGACAGTGATGTGGGGCCGGGATTCGAACCCGGGTCCTCAGCGCCGCAGTCCCAGTGCTCACCACTGCGCCACATACCACCCCTTTATGAACATTCTTATTCAGGGATCATCCCATAATCATTATGAACTCATGAAGTAAGGATGAAGTAAAACCAGAAACGGGGCCAAGAATGTTGTACATCAGCGATTACTTTTCCAATGTTGGGCAAGTATCTTAAAAGGGGTTCTTCCCATTGCGTGAAGATAAAAAACAACTTCACTGCTGTAGCACCTTTCACTGTGGCATTAAAGTGACAAAATGCTTCGCAATCAATGAAATATTTTAAGGGGTCACTTTGCAATGTAGATTCATGTACACCAGCCAACAATAGAGACCCACAATCCGCAAGGAGAAAAATGGACATTTAATTTGTTTTTCGTGATGTTGGTTAAGAGTGTTGCTCTTTTTAACCTTAGTCTATTTGCTCTGTTTACGTCACCTTTGCTCATGAGTCGCCAGGTATCTTTATGATACCGCCACGTGGTTCAAGTTCAGGTTATGATTAATAACACAGCACACCGCTTAGTAAGGATTAAAACAACGGTCATTTATTATATACAACAAGCAATATTAATACCCTAATACTACTTTCTATATAATAAACCTATCACTACTGGCCAATACTTAACTTAGGAAGAGCCCACCAGGTCAGGGAAATGAATGGCTTGTCCAATCAGATCTGGCCCGCGGGATTCAAAAGGCTGCTACAGGTCGGCGGCTAGGTGTCTCTACCGGATAGCGATCGTTGGATTCAAACTTACAGTTGCCGGTGGCTGGTCTTGCAAAGGTCTCGAGCAGGCGAAGATGAGAGAGAGAGAGATCTGAACTTGGACCTTCACTTTTATAGGGCCCAGGGGCTTCCCGCCTCCCGGGGCGGCCCTTGACCCTGAGTCCCAAGTGATTGGATTCTGTCCCCAATCTCTGAGGTCGATGTGTCCAATGGTGAGGCGATTCCTCGATCGGGGGGTGGTCGCTCACCTGTCTTTGTTTCGGCCACTGCAGGCGCCGACAGGTCTGGCCCGGTATTCAATTGCTAATATGTTGCAATTGTTCCCGGGGATAGCCGATTTAACTGTGGATGTCTGAATAGATTAGCTGCAAACAGTCCTGAATGCAACTGCGGATACCTGGGTTGATGGGCTGTTGATAGCCCTGTGTATCGATCTGGGCTACCTTCCCAGAGCCGAATATGCAAAACTGTCTGCAGCTGCCTGCTTGTGTCTTCTTGGCTGCTTTTCCCAGCAGTCTTTCGGGTTAGCCGTTTTAAACTGGGTTTTGACCAGATTAATCGGAACGCAGCCATTTTACATGGCTACAAGAGACAAAATGCTGGCCAAGACACTAGGGATTTTCCCTGCTCTTCTTAGTGTCATGGTTTAACAGCTAAGAAACAATCTGCTACAGCTCAGCACTCACTTAGTATTGCACTGAAACTTTAGTCCAGATTATATGCTGAAGTCTCTGGAGTGAGGTTTGAACCCTGACCTTATTAACTAGGTATGGGTCAAGAGTGCCACCAAGAATCACATCTAAAGCACATAATGGCACATCTTACAGTGGCGCAGTGGTAGGACTGCAGTCTCATGGCGCCGAGGTCCCAGGTTTGATCCCAGCTCTGGGTCACTGTCCGTGTGGAGTTTACACATTCTCCCTGTGTTTGCGTGGGTTTCGCCCCCACAACCCAAAGATGTGCAGGGTAGGTGGATTGGCCATGTTAAATTGCCCCTTAATTGGGAAAAATGATTGGGTACGCTAAATGTATTTTTAAAAAGCAAAACTGCCTCACGGTGCTGAGGATCTGGGTTCGATCCCAGCTCCCTGTGGAGTTTACACATTCTCCCCGTGTTTGCATGGGTCTCACCCCCAACAACCCAAAGATGTGCAAGCTAGGTGGACCATGCTAAATTGCTCCTTAATTGGGAAAAAAAATAAATTGGTGACTCTAAATTTATTTTTAAGAAATAGTTTCTATTATTTTATTGTATTTGAAAATATAGCACAATAACAATTGTCAACTTGTCCTTCTACTGTTCTGAGCTTAGTCCCAAGTGAAACTTCAGTGCTGGACAGAAAATGATTTCATTCTGCCCATCAGTGATAATATAGCACAACTGAATAGAAACAGACACCAAATATTGTTGAACTCGAAATTGATTGTCATTCCAATTCTGTGAGAACAGTATCTTGGATCCTGGCCATTTACATTGTGAAACGAATAGTATCCTTGTTGACTTGTTTCTGCTTGTTTGAGAGAGCAACTTGCCAAAGAGGTCACATCTTATCAAAAACTTGGATTATAAAATTGAACTTTTGCTATGATATTCTTATCAATGTTATGTTTAGCAAATGACTTGGAAATCCAAGCCAAGTCAGTTCTCTAATTCTTCAGGGCCTACATTATTTTGGTAATTCAATTTCATTTCATTTTGGGGCAGCACGGTAGCATTGTGGATAGCATAATTGCTTCACAGCTCCAGGGTCCCAGGTTCGATTTCGGCTTGGGTCTCTGTCTGTGCGGAGTCTGCGCATCCTCCCCGTGTGTGCGTGGGTTTCCTCCCACAAAGTCCAAAGATGTGCAGGTTAGGTGGATTGGCCATGATAAAATTGCCCTTAGTGCCCAAAATTGCCCTTAGTGTTGGGTGGGGTTACTGGGTTATGGGGATAGGGTGGAGGTGTTTACCTTGGGTAGGGTGCTCTTTCCAAGAGCCGGTGCAGACTCGATGGGCCGAATGGCCTCCTTCTGCACTGTAAATTCTATAATCTATGATGACTTCATGACAATTGGGAGATTTATGTGTACAAAGACCTTTTTATATTATAGAAGAGATACAGGGAATGACACGGAGCCAGAGGAAATTCAAGACAAAGTAAACCAGCCTCTTAGGTTATAGTGAGTTTGTATCTGAATGGAGGATATTGCTTCTTGAGTGTTTAGAAGTTCTCAATATATACTCAATAGGTTTTAACCCCAAATAACCACTAACTGGGTATGCTTCACTTTATAATTTTTTATTCATTTGATCAACAGAACTTGAGTTTGCTTTAAAAAAATGCTTTTTGTCAAAGCTTTTTGTCTTGCAGTCATCACTAATGGAATGGCAAGGGCAGCATGGTGGCACAGTAGTTAGCATTGCTGCCTCATAGTGGCGTGAGAGGCCGGGGTCAGCAGGAGTCAGCTGACTTACGGGACTTCATGGGGGGAGCAAAATGGCTAGATCCGGATCTGTGAGGGGCCTGAACGGGCCGGTCAAGGGGGCCCGGGTGTTTGCGCACTTAAATGGACTGAAGGCAGACATGGTTATGCTCCAGGAGACACATCTGAAGGTGGCAGATCAGGTTAGGCTGAGAAAGGGATGGGTAGGGCAGGTCTTTCATTCAGGGTTGGATGCGAAGAACAGAGGGGATGCAATACTGGTGGGGAAGCGGGTGTCGTTCGAGGCACTGAATATTGTAGTGGATAATGGAGGTCGATATGTGATGGTGAGTGGTAGGTTGCAGGGGGTGCGGGTGGTACTGGTGAACGTATATGCCCCGAATTGGGATGATGCCGGATTTATGAAACGCATGCTGGGTCAGATTCCGGATCTGGAGGTAGGAAGCTTGATAATGGGGGGGGACTTCAACACGGTGCTGGACCCAGGACTGGACCGTTCTAGGTCCAGGACGGGTAAGAGGCCGGCTGCGGCCAAGGTGCTCAGGGGTTTATGGAGCAGATGGGGGGAGTGGATCCATGGAGGTTTGCCAGGCCGCTGGCCAGGGAATTTTCCTTCTTTTCCCACGTCCATAGAGCCTACTCCCGGATAGACTTTTTCATTTTGAGTAGGGCGCTAATCCCGGAAGTGGAGGGAGGAATATTCGGCCATAGCCATCTCGGACCACGCCCCGCATTGAGTGGAGCTGGAGTTGGGGGAGGAGGGGGACCAGCGCCCGCTGTGGCGCCTCGATGTGGGACTATTGGCGGATGAGGGGGTGTGCGGGCGGGTGCGGGGGTGTATTGAAAGATACTTGGAGGCCAACGACAATGGGGAGGTGCAGGTGGGGGTAGTCTGGGAGGCGTTGAAGGCGGTGATCAGGGGAGAGCTAATTTCCATCAGGGCCCACAGGGAGAAGAGAGAGGGGAGGGAGAGGGAAAAGTTGGTGGGGGAGATTTTAAGGGTGGACAGGAGGTATGCAGAGGCCCCCGAAGAGGGGCTACTTAGGGAACATCGGAAACTCCAGACGGAATTCGACCTGTTGACCACGGGGAAAGCAGAGGCACAGTGGAGGAAAGCGCAGGGGGCGGCGTATGAGTATGGGGAGAAGGCGAGTCGGATGCTGGCACATCAGCTTCGTAAGAGGGAGGCAGCGATGGAGAATGATGGAGTCAAGGATAGTGGGGGGAATACAGTGTGGAGTGCGGTGAGAATAAACAAGGTATTTAGGGACTTCTATGGGGATCTGTACAGGTCTGAGCCCCCAGCGGGGGAGATCGGGATATGACGATTCCTGGATCAGCTGAGGTTCCCGAGGGTGGAGGAGGAGGAGGTGGCTGGTTTGGGGGCACCGATTGGGATGGAGGAGCTGGTTAAAGGATTGGGAGCATGCAGGCGGGGAAGGCCCCGGGGCCGGATGGGTTCCCGGTTGAATTTTACAGGAAATACGTGGACCTGCTGGGCCCGTTGCTAGTGAGGACTTTTAATAAGGCGAGGGAGGGGGGGAACCTTGCCCCCAACAATGTCCAGGGCGCTGATTTATTTGATCTTGAAGCGGGACAAGGATCCATTGCAATGTGGGTCGTATAGACCGATCTCGCTCCTCAATGTTGACGCTAAGTTGCAGGAGAAGGTGTTGGCTACGAGAATTGAGGACTGTGTCCCGGGGGTGATTCATGAGGACCAGACAGGATTTGTGAAGGGTAGGCAGCTAAATACAAATGTGCAGAGGCTCCTCAATGTGATTATGATGCCCTCGGTGGAGGGGGAAGCGGAGGTAGTGGCAGCTATGGACGCGGAGAAGGCCTTTGATCGGTGGAGTGGGAGTATCTTTGGGAAGTGTTGCGGAGGTTTGGGTTCGGGGAGGGGTTCATCAGTTGGGTCAGGCTGCTATATAGAGCCCCGGTGGCGAGTGTGGCTACGAACCGGCGGAGGTCGGAGTACTTTCGGCTGTACAGGGGGATGAGGCAGGGGTGCCCCTTATCCCCCTTGTTTGCACTGGCAAATGAGCCGCTGGCCATGGCACTGAGGGAGTCCAGGAAATGGAGGGGATTGGTCCGGGGGGGGAGAGGATCACCGGGTGTCATTGTATGCCGATGACCTGTTGTTGTATGTTGCGGATCCAGTGGAGGGGATGGCAGAGGTCATGCGGATCCTTAGGGAGTTTGGAGACTTTTTGGGGTATAAACTCAACGTAGGGAAGAGTGTGCTCTTTGTGGTGCATTCAGGGGACCAGGGAAGGGGGATAGACGAGCTACCGCTGAAGAGGGCGGAAAAGAGCTTTCGGTACCTAGAGATCCAAGTAGCTAGGAGTTGGGGGGCCCTGCACAAGCTCAATTTGACGCGGTTGGTGGAGCAGATGGAGGAGGATTTAAAAAGATGGGAAACACTGCCACTCTCACTAGCGGGTAGGGTGCAGTCGGTCAAAATGACGGTCCTCCCGAGGTTTCCCTTTGTGTTCCAGTGCCTTCCCATTTTGATCCCCAAGGCCTTTTTCAAACGGGTAAGCAGGAGCATCATGGGATTTGTGTGGGTGAATAAGACCTCGAGGGTGAAGAGAGTGTTTCTGGAGTAAGGACAGGGGGGGCGCTGGTGCTGCCGAATTTGTGTGGCTATTATTGGGTTGCCAATGTGGCGATGATCCGTAAGTGGGTAATGGAGGGAGAGGGGGCGGCGTGGAAGAGTCTAGAGATGGCGTCCTGTGTGGGCACGAGCCTGAGGGCGCTGGTGACGGCACCGCTGGCGCTCCCGCCGACAAGGTACACCACGAGTCCGGTGGTGGCGGCGATGCTGAAGATCTGGGGGCAGTGGGGGTGACACAGGGGCGAGGTGGGAGCCTTGGTTTGGCCACCGATTCGGGAGAATCATCGGTTCGTCCCGGGAAGGATGGATGGGGTTTTTCAGAGCTGGCATCGGGCAGGGATTAGAGGAATGGGGGACCTGTTCATGGATGGGACGTTTGCGAGCCTAGGTACGCTGGAGGAGATGTTTGGGCTACTCCCGGGAAACGCTTTCAGGTACATGCAAGTTTAGGCATTTGTGAGGCGGCAGGTGAGGGAATTCCCGCTGCTTCCGGCACAGGGGATTCAGGACAGGGTGATTTCGGGTGTATGGGTTGGAGAAGGCAAGGTTTTGGCGATTTACCAGGAGCTGAAGGAAGAGGAGGAGGCCTCGGTGGAGGAGTTAAAGGGCAAGTGGGAGGAGGAGCTGGGGGAGGAACTAAATGAGGATCTGTGGGCTGATGCCCTGAGTAGGGTTAATTCTTCCTCCTCTTGCGCCAGGCTCAGCCTAATACAGTTCAAAGTTACTCACAGAGCGCATATGATAGGGGCGAGGTTGAGTAGGTTCTTTGTGGTGGAGCACAGATGTAGGAGGTGCTCGGGGAGCCTGGCAAATCACGTCCATATGTTCTGGTCGTGCCCGGCGCTGGATGGGTTTTGCGAGGACTAAGTCCAAGGTGGTGAACGCCCGGGTCAAGATCAGCTGGGGATTGGCATTATTTGGGTATCGGACGAGCCGGGAGTGCAGGAGGCGAAAGAGGCCGGTATTCTGGCCTTTGCGTCCGTGGTAGCCCGGCGGAGGATTTTGCTACTATGGAAAGATGCGAAGCCCCCTAGTGAGGAAGCTTGGATCAATGACATGGCAGGGTTCATCAAGCTGGAGAGGATAAAGTTTGCCTTGCGAGGGTCTGTGCAAGGCTTCCTCGGGTGGTGGCAACCATTTCTAGACTATCTCGCGGAGCGTTAGGAGGAGGTCAGCAGCAGCAGCCCAGGGGTGGGGGGGGGGGGTGTCTTTTGGGGTGGTGTTTGGGTGAAGGTGTTTTTTTTTCCCTATTTGTGCTTTCAAATGTTATATGGGGGTTATTGAATATGGGGGAAATCAAATGCATAATTTCTGATTGTTGTGTTTTTGTTTCTTTCTTCTTGTTGGAGGGGGGGTTTTGTTGAAAATTTGTTGAAAATTTTGAATAAATATATATTTTTTTAAAAAGCATTGCTGCCTCATGGTGCCGAGGTCCCAGGTTCAATCCCGGCCCTTGGTCACTGTCCGTGTGGAGTTTGCACATTCTCCCCGTGTTTGCACGGATTTTACCCCCACAACCCAAAGATTTGCAGGCTAGGTGGATTGGCCACACTAACTTGCCCCTTAATTGGAAAAAATTAATTGGGTACTCTAAATTTATTTTTAAAAAACTAATGGAATGGCTATCAGCTAGACAACATTCGCTGGTTCATTTGTAGGGCAATGCCTTGATCAATCAGAGTCGAGCTGCCTGGTTTAAATGTTCAAACAATGCTTGGAAGTTCATTATCAGTCACCATTAACTGGTTTATTCTCCATAGCAACTCCTCTACCAACCATAGTTCATTTGTCAACCAGTTACTGCTCTCTTCTCATCCAGTTCAAAGTTGTTGTTTCCCCTGACGTTGGTGCTCATTTAAAAAAAAAAAATTTAGAGTACCCACTCATTTTTTTCCAATTAAGGGGCAATTTAGCATGGTCAATCCACCTACCCTGCACATCTTTGGGTTGTGAGGGTGACACGGTGAGAATGTGCAAACTCCACACGCATAGTGTCCAGGGCTGGGATTTGAACCCGGGTCCTCAACGCCATAGGCTGCAGTGCTAACCACTGTGCCACATGCTTGTGATGGAGGCCACGAGGGAACAGGCCATTCTGGACTTAGTGTTATGTAATGAGCCAGACTTGATTAAAGATCTTAAAGTAAGGGAACACTTAGAAGGATGTGATCATAATATGGTAGAACTCAATCTCCAATTTGAAAGAAAGAAGGTAGAATCAGATGTAAAGGTGCTACAGTTAAATAAAGGTAACTACAGGGGCATGAGGGAGGAACATCGTGGGCCGAAGGGCCTGTACTGCGCTGTATCGTTCTATGTTCTATGAACTGACGAAAATCGACTGGGAGCAGAGCCTAGTGGGAAAGACAGTAGAACAGCAATGGCAGGAGTTTCTGGGAATAATTGAGGATACAGTACAGAGGTTCATCCCAAAGAAAAGAAAGGTTATCAGAGGGGGGATTAGGCAGCCATGGCTGACAAAGGAAGTTAGGGAATGCATCAAAGCAAAAGAGAAAGCCTATAATGTGGCAAAGAGTAGTGGGAAGTCAGAAGATTGGGAAGTCTACAAAAACAAACAGCAGATAACAAAGAGAGAAATAAGGAAAGAGAGAATCAAATATGAAGGTAGGCTGGCCAGTAACATTAGGAATGATAGTAAAAGTTTATTTAAATACATTAAAAACAAACGGGAGGCAAAAGTATTCATTGGGCCGCTCCTAAATGACGCTGGTAATCTAGTGATGGGAGACAAGGAAATAGCTGAGGAACGAAATAAGTACTTTGCGTCAGTCTTCACAGTAGAAGACATGAGTAATATCCCAACAATTCAGGAGAGTCAGGGGGCAGAGTTGAATATGGTAGCCATCACAAAGGAGAAAGTGCTAGAGAAACTAAGAGGTCTAAAAATTAATAAATCTCCGGGCCCAAATGGGCTACATCCTAGAGTTCTAAAGGAGATAGCTGAGGAAATAGTGGAGGCGTTAGTTATGATCTTTCAAAAGTCACTGGAGTCAGGGAAAGTCCCAGAGGATTGGAAAATCGCTGTTGTAACCCCCCTGTTCAAGAAGGGAACAAGGAAAAAGATGGAAAATTATAGGCCAATTAGCCTAACCTCGGTTGTTGGCAAGATTCTAGAATCCATTGTTAAGGATGAGATTTCTAAATTCTTGGAAGTGCAGGGTTGGATTAGGACAAGTCAGCATGGATTTAGTAAGGGGAGGTCGTGCCTGACAAACCTGTTAGAGTTCTTTGAAGAGATAACAAATAGGTTAGACCAAGGAGAGCCAATGGATGTTATCTATCTTGACTTCCAAAAGGCCTTTGATAAGGTGCCTCACGGGAGACTGCTGAGTAAAATAAGGGCCCATGGTATTCGAGGCAAGGTGCTAACATGGATTGACGATTGGCTGTCAGGCAGAAGGCAGAGAGTTGGGATAAAAGGTTCTTTTTCGGAATGGCAACCAGTGACGAGTGGTGTCCCGCAGGGTTCAGTGTTGGGGCCACAGCTGTTCTCTTTATATATTAACGATCTAGATGACGGGACTGGGGACATTCTGGCTAAGTTTGCCGATGATACAAAGATAGGTGGAGGGGCAGGTAGTATGGAGGAGGTGGGGAGGCTGCAGAAAGATTTAGACAGTTTAGGAGAGTGGTCCAAGAAATGGCTGATGAAATTCAACGTGGGCAAGTGCAAGGTCTTGTACTTTGGAAAAAAGAATAGAGGCATGGACTATTTTCTAAACGGTGACAAAATTCATAACGCTGAAGTGCAAAGGGACTTGGGAGTCCTAGTCCAGGATTCTCTAAAGGTAATCTTGCAGGTTGAGTCCGTAATTAAGAAAGCAAATGCAATGTTGTCATTTATCTCAAGAGGCTTGGAATATAAAAGCAGGGATGTACTTCTGAAGCTTTATAAAGCATTAGTTAGGCCCCATTTAGAATACTGTGAGCAATTTTGGGCCCCACACCTCAGGAAGGACAGACTGGCACTAGAGCGGGTCCAGCGGAGATTCACACGGATGATCCCAGGAATGGTCGGCCTAACATACGATGAACGTCTGAGGATCCTGGGATTATATTCATTGGAGTTTAGGAGGTTGAGGGGAGATCTAATAGAAACTTACAAGATAATGAATGGCTTAGATAGGGTGGACGTAGGGAAGTTGTTTCCATTAGCAGGGGAGACTAGGACCCGGGGGCACAGCCTTAGAATAAAAGGGAGTCACTTTAGAACAGAGATGAGGAGAAGTTTCTTCAGCCAGAGAGTGGTAGGTCTGTGGAATTCATTGCCACAGAGGGCGGTGGAGGCCGGGACGTTGAGTGTCTTTAAGACAGAAGTTGATAAATTCTTGATTTCTCGAGGAATTAAGGGCTATGGAGAGAGAGCGGGTAAATGGAGTTGAAATCAGCCATGATTGAATGGTGGAGTGGACTCGATGGGCCGAATGGCCTTACTTCCGCTCCTCTGTCTTATGGTCTTATGCCGCTCCGACGTTGGTGCTCTTGCACTTGTCCTGATGGGTGCAAGATGTAAAGCTTCGACAAAATGCCTTATTTCAGAAATACTGATCATTCTTTCTAATTTAATCATCAATGTAATTAAAATACTAGAGAGTAGAAACTCATCTCATTGACTGCAATGGGACTAAATATATGGCACTAGATACATTGGGCAACTAATCCAAAACTGCCCATTTTGCGCGGATGCCTGAGGCACTTTGGATTTATGAGTTATTATCAGATGGAGACTGTTCAATTCTTACCCTTTTAGATTGACGGGATGGTCATCTGTGTTACTTTTTTTAGCGGACCATCTTTTCACCCACACACAGATAACATCCCTTAACTACTGCCTCTTATCAGTATCACTGGATGTCACTTCATCTCCCTGTATAAATCCACCTGTCTCACAGTGTTACTGCACACTTCAGGACGATTCCATCATTCGAAAACTCCCGAGCCCATGATTTGTCTGGTTCTAGTAGCAATACTGATTCATTAGATGGCACAGGCCATTGAATTTGGAAAGTGGGTCCAAGAACTGCAAAGTCAGTTCTTGCCTGGATATGGCAGTCAGCATCGATTCAACAAAGATCCCGGTATCATTGCAAGATTTAGTTGGACAACATTTGATACACACACTGTGCGGCTGGTGTGCAAATTGGGGAGCTGCCTGGTGGAATTACATGGTCAATCTTGCCAGGAGGAGACGCACCAGGAAGATATCATTCATCAACTCCTACTGAATGTGCATTTGCAAGCAATGAAGGTAAGGAAGGAGACAGAGTACTTCATTGTCGAGGTTCATCCCAAGACGTTGCATAACATGGGGCTCCATGCTCGACGCATTAAGAATGCGCACTGAGGCAAACATCAATTGCTGCTTAAAGGCCACCAATTCAGTGAAAGATGCTCTCTGGTTTGCCTGAAACTTAGTTGTTGTCCATTGCCAGGGACGACATTTCAAAGTCCGGATCTATGTGCTGAAGGACACACTGAAGCCTGAGCAGCCACTGCAAAGGCCCAATGGGGCGAAACCAGCAGAAAACCCCTTGGGCTATCTTTTATCAGGAAACATTTGCAGTAATGCAAATGTAGATGCAATTTGCATTTTAAATAGAGCCAGGCACGCTTGACTGCCATGCACTCTATTTAGCCTAAATTATTTGTTTACAGATTTTATGAATGAAGTATATTTTTGGAAAGAAAGATTACCGTGGAGACTCTTGCCAATTTCAGTCCATGTTTTAATCTCTAGTGCATGTCCAGGTTGTCATGGACTGTGACCATGCAGTGCCCACCAGTTGACCTAAAGCCTTCCACTGGGGTAAACCACAGCACTCTGATTGCAGTGGGGATACAAATGATGAATCGTTATTCAAATTTACCGCCGCATATTTTAATTTGAAAATATTGCATTGTAGCCAAGGTCTGTTATTGACTAATTATATGGTGTTGTCACTATTGCCTTAGGAACATTTCACGCTATGCACACCATTCCCGTGCCAGCCTCCTCGAACAGGCGCCGGAATGTGGCGACTAGCGGCCTTTCACAGTAACTTCATTTGAAGCCTATTTGTGACAATAAGCGATTTTCATTTCATTTCATTTCATTGCATCGTTTTTAAAATAAATTTAGAGTACCCAATTATTTTGTTTCCCAATTAAGGGGCAATTTAGCGTGACCAATACACCTAACCTGCACATCTTTGGGTTGTGGGGGTGAGACCCACGCAGGCATGGGGAGAATGTGCAAACTGCACACGGACAGTGACCCAGCCGCAGTCCCAGTGCTAACCACTGCGCCACATGCCGCCCTGAATTGGGGTTTTAACTTGAAGCCTTTGTGTCCAGATTGAATTAGTTGCTTCACGTTCATCTTGTTCATATTTGTAGCCCTGAGAAAATAAAATGACCAGAAAGTGACTGAACACTTACTTCTTTTGTGCACAAATTTAACCTCGCTGGGTCCAGATTTCACTGTGGGTCTTGATCTACTAAATAAAGCTGCTTTCACCTGAATCTAATTATCACTGGCTTCAGGCAGATGAGTTTGAATGTCTGGCACTGTGATCGCCGACACCAGAGCAAAGCTTTTGGATTTACTAAAAGGTGCTGTTCCATCTGTTCCTTTTTTCAAAAAGATCTTCTCGGTGGAACTTCCTCCAGCCCTATAACCATCCAATGCTTCTGTGTTCCTTCGACTCTTGTCAAACCCTCACTTTCATTCACTGCGCCATTGGAGGTCATGTCTTCAGCCATCTTTGTAATCTTTATTAGTGTCACAAGTAGGCTTACATTAACACTGCAATGAAGTTACTGTGAAAACCCCCCCAGTCGCCACATTCCGGCGCATGTTCGGGTACACTGAGGGAGAATTCAGAATGACCAATTCACCGAACAAGCACGTCTTTCGGGACGTGTGTCGGAAACTGGAGCACCCGGAGGAAACCCGTGCAGACACGGCGAGAATGTGCAGACTCCGCACAGGCAGTGACGCAAGCCGGGAATCAAACCTGGGACCCTGGCGCTGTGAAGCAGCCGTGCTAACCACTGTGCTACCGTTGGCCACAATCTGAAATTAAAATGAAATGAAAATTGCTTACTGTCACAAGTAGGCTTCAAATGAAGTTACTGTGAAAAGCCCCTAGTCGCCAGATTCTCCGGTACCGTGTCCCCAAATCCCTTTAGGCCTCTGCTTTAAGATGCTTGCTAAAAGCTATCCCTTTCACCAAGCACTTGGTCATCTGCCCTAAAGTCTCTTTGTTGGCTCGATGTCATTTTTAGACTCACCAGTGATGGTGTCTGGAAGGACTCTGTGGCATCAGTATTGAGGGCAAGGGTAGTGACTCTCCTGCCACTTTTATGCATTACAGATATTTCACTGCCCAAGTGGGTCAGCATGGAAAACTTGGCATATCAATCACACCTAAAGTGACATAACAGAGTTATCCACACTGCCACATTCACAGTGGCGCCAAATGAGCAATGTTTCTCACTCACATGGCTGTTATCAGTGTGAGACCAACTTATCAGTCTAAGTCTACCTATCTCAAGCAATCTCCCTACTGCTTCAGTACTGCACTCCAGGCTGATTTATATTCGTGTTTAACATCAGTTTCGGCACCCAAGACAATGTAGCTACGAATGCCAGAAACAAAGTATAAACGAGTTATTGAAAGTTGGAACCACAACATAAAGAAGGTGCCCAATCTATGCAATGTTGACATAACTTCCCATTCTGATTCTCCAGATTATTTCCTCTTGATCGGTATGTCTTCGGCTGATAATTCTGGACACTAAATACAAAAAAAAAGCACTGGGGATTTTTCGTCACGCTGACTCAGCAAAACCTGATCTATGCAGACCTGAAGATATAAGCAGAGCTTCCATGCAGGTTTCTGGCTAAGTTATATCCACCTTTATGTCCAATTTGCATTTATTCCTAATTGAATTTCATTGCGTGAATGGGGTTTGTTTAACTTGCATCTTCTTTATGAGGAGTAAAGCACATTCATACATGTGCAAACTTAAATAAATCACTTGTTGAATATGCTGCTGCAAAATCTCCTCGGTATTTCCTCCCCTTGGTTCACTACGAGTGTATAGTACATTCATCCTGCAGTAATTTGATACCATCCAATCCTTAAGGCACAAGGTACACTGTAAATGATAAGGCAGATCACGTTTACTGTGGACCAGTAGGTCTACATGGCTCCATGGCTTTTGCCGCCTGTTGGGATCTATGGTGTCGACAACAGGCCTCCATTTACCTGGCCAGGTGCCCGGTGAAAAAATGTAAGTATCCTCTGCAAATGATGGACACTTCAAATGAGTTGCAAGTTTACAGAAAACTCATAAATGGTTTCTGTCGGGTAATGTTACAATCTTCAAAAGCAGTCCTCGAAAGTGCTTTACGATCATGTGAAAACTCACATGTGTGACTGCCTTGAGGTGCACTCCAGCTGTCTTGTTGCTTGTAATATTTACAGAACGGCAAAGGAATGACTACTCGTTAAAGAGTAGATTTCATCCCAATGATTAATTGACAGAAGTTGGTTTATAACAGATGGCCAAAGGGGGACATGAGAAAGAAAATGAGAGCTATTGAAAGAAACAATTGCGTTTTCATAGCTTTTCATCCAATCTCTCAGAAGAATCTAAGAGCACCTCATATCTAATTAATTAGCTTGAAGTGCAATAAATGTTGTATCGTAAGCAAATGCATCAGCTGTTCTATGTAAAGCAGGTTTCCACAAACATCGACAAGGTCAATACCCATTGAATATATTTCTGATGGAGTTGCTCGAGGGAGTAGCGTTGGTCAGGACAGATGATGAACAACTTGCTGCTGATAAAGCCATGGCAGGAGATCACGACCATCCATTTGAATCGTGAAGGAGACCACCTTGCACATTCGAGGTGACCTCACCCCTCTTTGCCTTCTCACACGTTGCTGTTCCACTGGAACATGCAAATTAGGCCACTCGGCCTCTCCAGCCTGCTCCGCCATTCAATAAGATCGTGGCTGATCTGATTCTAACCTCAACTCCACATTCTTGCCGACCCGAGATAACCCACTTGCTTATCAAGAATCTACCTACCTCCCCCCTGCCCCCCACCCCAGATCTATTTTGTATCACTGGTGTCATATGTACTCTCTTTCTTAAAACAAACAGAAGTATACACAAGACATGCATACAGGTATACTGTAATTGCCTCGATGTATATACACTTCCCCAGTTTTGCCCTCCCCACACTTTGCTTTTCTTACACATTTTATTTAGGTGATTTTGCTAATTATATAGCGTGGTTGTTTAAATCTTGTTCGTATTATCCTCTCTTTTTTAAAAAAAAATTATTTCCTTCTTTGTGTACACCTGTGAATACACTATGTTCGAAAAACCCAATGAAAAAACATTTATCAAAAAAAAAAGAATCTACCTACCTATGCCTTAAAAATAATCAAAGACTCTGATTCCACCATCTTTTGGAAGAGAGTTCCAAAGTCTGAAGGCCCACGGAGAGAAAATAATTCTCCTCATCTCTGTCTTAAATGGACGATCCCTTACTTTCAAACAGTGACGAAAGGGAAGCATCCTCTCCACATCAATCTTGTCAAGGCCCTTGTCAAGATGTCTCAATCAAGTCGCCTCTTACTCTTCTGAACTCGTGTGGATACATGCCTAGCCTGTCCAACTGTTCCTCATAAGACAACCCGACCATTTTAGCTATTAGTCCAGTAAACCTTCTCTAAACTGCCTCCAACATTTACATCCTTCCTTAAACAAGGAGACCAATACTGTGCACAGTACTCCAGATGTGGTCTCACCTGTGTCCAGTGTAACTGAAGCTAAACCTTCCTACTTTTATCAATTCCCTTTGCAAAAGACATTCCTAATTATTTGCTGTACCTGCATACTAACCTTTTGTGATTCATGCACTAGGACCCCCAGATCGATCTACATCTCTGAGCGCTGCAATCTCTCACCATTGAGATAATTTTCCTCCTTTTTATAATTCCAGCCAAAATGGACAACTTCACATTTTCCCACATTGTACTCCATTTGCCAGATCTTTGACCACTCAGTTAACCTATCCATATACTTTTGTAGCCTCTTTAAGTCCCTCTCACAACTTACTTTCCCACCTACATTGTGCCATCAGCAAATTTAGCAACCATACCTTTGGTCCCTTCATCTAAATCATTTACATAAATTGTAAACAGTTGAGGCTCCAGCACACCATTTGTTACATCTCGGCGAGCACAAAATGACCCATTGATGCCTACTGTTTCTTCTTAGCTAGCCAATCGTCTGTCCATACCAATATGTTACCCTCTCTACCATGATCTTTTATTTTCTGTGGCACCTTATCTAGTGCCTTCTGCAAATCTAAGTACACTACATTTACTGGTTCCCCTTTGTCCTCAGCGTATGTTACTTCTGCAAAAAACTCCAATGAATTGGTGAAATGTGATTTCCTTTTCACAAAGCCATGATGACTCTGCCTGATTATCTTGAAGTTCCCGACTATAACAACTTTAAAAATAGCTTCTAAACTTTTCCCTATGAAAGATAGGGAAAGGAAAGTCAGAAGACTATGGAAATTTGGCATGTCAGCCACGACTCTCACCAACTTTTACAGATGCACCATTGAAAGCATTCTTTCTGGTTGTATCACAGCTTGGTATGGATCCTGTTCTGCCCAAGACCGCAGGAAACTATGAAAGGTTGTGAATGTAGCCCAATCCATCACGCAAACCAACCTCCTTATTGACTCTGTCTACAATTCCCGCTGCCTCGGAAAGGTAGCCAGCATGATTAAGGACCCCACGCACCCCGGACGTACTCTCTTCCACCTTCTTCCGTCAGGAAAAAGATACAAAAGTTTGAGGTCACGTACCAAGTGACTCAAAAACAGCTTCTTCCCTGCTGCTGTCAGACTTTTGAATGGACCTACCTCGTGTTAAGTTGATCTTTTCTCTACACCCTAGCTATGACTGTAACATTACCTTCTGCAGTCTCACCTTCATTCCCCATCTACGGTATGCGTTGTCTGTTTAGCATGCAAGAAACAATACTTTTCACTGTATACTAATACATGTAACAATAATAAATCAAATTAAATCAAATCAAATGTTAAGCTAATTGGCTTGTAGTTTCCTGCTTTCTATCTCCCTCTCTTTTTAAATAAAGGAGTTGCATTCACTATTTTCCAATGGAATGGAACCTTCCCTGAATTTAGGGCATTTTGGAAAATTAAATCCCATGTATCAACTATCTCATCAGCCACTTCTTTTAAGACCCTGGAATGAAGTCCATCCGGACCTGGGATTTGTCAGTCCACAGTTCCAACAATTTGCGCAGTGCACCCTCAAAGTTCATTTAGAGGACCGCTTTGATTATTTTAATTACAGAAACAAATGGGGCAGTGAGTTCAATGTGAATTTTCAAACGTCCATTTTGGAGTTGGAGACCCCCCTCCCATCCCTCAACGTGCTTTGTGCAAATGTTTTCAGTCTATCAGCACAAAATTCAGTTCGACCTGATTCCAGAACTCCAGCATCACCAACACATGCAAATTCATTCACTATTTGGGAGTGCTCACACCATACTGATATAATGCTGGCATAATTTGGGAAAAAGAATACAACACACTGGTTATCCCCTGTGGTTGGAAAAGAGCAGAGGAAATCTTTTTTTCAATAAATTTTGAGTACATAATTCATATTTTCTAATTAAGCGGCAATTTAGTGTGGCCAATCCACCTACCCTGTACATCTTTGGGTTGTGGGGGTGAAATCCACGCAAACACGGGGAGAATGTGCAAACTCCACGCGTGTGACCCATAGCCGGGATCTAACCTGAGACCTCGTCGCTGTGAGGCAGCAGTGCTAACCACTGCGCCACCGTGCTGCCCCCAGAGGAAATCTTTTTTTCTTTTTTATTATAAATTTAGTGTACCCAATTCATTTTTTTCCAATTAAGGGGCAATTTAGTGTGTTCAATCCACCTAGCCTGCACATCTTTGGGTTGTGGGGGCGAAACCCACGCAAACACGGGGAGAAGGTGCAAACTCCACACAGACAGTGACCCAGAGCCGGGATCGAACCTGGGACCTCAGCGCCGTGAGGCAACAGGGCCAACCCACTGCGCCACCGTGCTGCCCTCCCCAGAAGAAATCTTAACCATACCTGGAGGCTTGAAACGCCACACCTTCAAACCCGTTTCTGTCCCTGTTCACACAGGCTGAATCCAACAATATAAAGCCTTGTTGCCCTCCCTTGACTCAGAGCTGATCTTGCAAGTACGTCTCTCCATGGTCTTCCCTTTCCATTTCTCAACAGGCTCCTCCATCCTAACATGCCATGGCTCTCTTTTCTTCAACTCGGACCTCTTTTGCAATCCCCACTCTTCCCCCTCCCCATTCCAACTTGGTGGTAGAGGCTTGACTACTCTTGACCCTCTTCCTAAGTTGCACTGCCTTTGTCATCTCTCTCCCCCTCATTCAAATATGGCCTTAAAACCTACCTCTTTCCTCAGTCACTGGCCCTAACCTTTCTCCCACCATATCTAGGCATCGATTCTACCATAGTAACACACCCCAGGATATTTTGATCTATTAAAACTGCGCTATAAAAATGAGTGCTGGTGCTGTTAATCCTGACCCCGAGAATCTGAAAAGGGTAAGGCTGCTTTTCCCAGCCCTCGCCTTAAGTCAATGTGGAAGAAATTTGTGTAAATTCCAAGTTTCTTTGTTGATGGTCAATTTTTTAGTGGCGTAATATCGAATCTCGGCACAAATATATTTTGCCATCCTATGAGCAATTTAAGGACTTCAGATGGCTCATTAAAACTGTATTTCATTAATATTCTGATAATATATATTTTTTTAATTTAGAGTACCCAATTCATTTTTTCCAATTAAGGGGCAATTTAGCGAGGCCAATCCACCTAGCCTGCACATCTTTGGGTTGTGGGGGCGAAACCCACGCAAACACGGGGAGAATGTGCAAACTTCACACGGACAGTGACCCAGAGCCGGGATAGAACCTGTGACCTCGACGCCGTGAGGCAACAGGGCTAACCCACTGTGGCACCGTGATGCCCTTATTCTGATAATAATAACCTATAGTGTCACAAGTAGGCTTACAATAACAGTGCAATGAAGTTACTGTGAAAATTCCCTTGTCGCCACATTCCGACACCTGTTCGGGTACACTGAGGGAGAATACAGAACGTCCATTTCACCTAACAAGCATGTCTTTCAGGACTTGTGGGAGGAACCTAGAGCACCCGGATAAAACCCACACAGATACGGGGAGAACGTGCAGACTCCGCACAGACAGTGACCCAAGCCAGGAATCAAACCCGGGATCCTGGCACTGTGGAGCAGCAGTGCTAACCCCTGTGCTACCGTGCCGCCCCATTGAGCAGCTCTACTTGCTGCTGAATGGGATGTGCATGGGTTGACTGCCCTTTTCTTTCACATGCAAGAAGTGAATTTGAATTCCAGTTTGACGAGATTTTTCATGGTGAATATCATGGTTTATTTGAAACCATCTTTAGTCTGGTCACACCAGAGCATAGCACACCACAGCTAGAGAGGGAAAAGGTTGTGTCACACAGATGTCATGTGAGAATTCTTTTTTCAAGATTGCCAGTTAGGAAGCCAGATTAGTTAGATTGCCAGCACTGCCCTTGAATGGCTTGACCTATTGCATACAAAGTCATGCAAGTGAAACCAAGTTCACACGCAATGGTCCTGAAGTGCAATAATCATTAACCATTAGTTATTTTGAAAAACAGCATCAAGGACATTTAATGTGAAACCAGCTCGGGTCATACAGAGTACAGCCCCATGAATATCTTTTGAGGGGATCGTTCCTCAAAGTCACTGATCCACAACCTGAAAGTGTAGCCTTCAAAAAGAAGTTGGCCTCAATAATTCTTGTAATGAAAAAAATCATTTTTTATTTTACGATTTTTTTAAAAAATGAGAAACAAATGCTTTCAACTACATTGCGCAGATTGGAGTAACAGACTTCTCAATCTCGGGAAGTGTGACCAACTTACAGAAGAACATAAGAACTAGGAGCAGGATTCATTAAGATCATGGCTGATCCTTTTTTGTGGACTCAGCTCCACTTACCCGCCCGCTCACCATAACCTTTTATTCCTTTACTGTTCAAAAATCTATCTATCTTTGCCTTAAAAATATTCAACGAGGTAACTTCAACTGCTTCACTGGGCAGGGAATTTGTGGGTAGCACTGTAGCATTGTGGATAGCACAGTTGCTTCACAGCTCCAGGGTCCCAGGTTCGATTCCTGCTTGGGTCGCTGGCAGTGCGGAGTCTGCGCGTTCTCCCCGTGACTGCGTGGGTTTCCTCCGGGTGCTCCAGTTTCCTCCCACAGCTCAAAGATGTGCAGGTTCGGTGGATTGGCCATGATAAATTATCGTAATTGTCCTTAGTGTTGGGTGGGGTTACTGGGTTATGGGGATAGAATGGAGGTGTTGACCTTGGGTAGGGTGCTCTTTGCAAGAGCCGGTGCAGACTCAATGGGCCGAATGGCCTCCTTCTGCATTGTAAATTCTATGAAATCACTTCAGTTTGACACCACTTGGGGGTTTATATCTAGTGCTGCATCAAAACACGACACAATAAATACTCCTTTGGACCCAAGGCACTTTTTGAACCTACCTGATCGCAGTTTAAATTTCCAGCCATCTGGAGAGTTACACGTACGCAGAAGCTATCTGCTGGGCTCGACCATTAGAATCACAGTCAGGCAGGAGCCAGGCTATGTAAACATAGTTCTGCATGGCGGGAACCCAAACTGCAGCTACCTGCTTAAGTCTTGAGATAGCACAAAGAAAGTTCATAGATTCACAGTGCAGAAGGAGGCCATTCAGCCCATCGAGTCTGCACCAGGCTTTGGAAAGAGCACCCTACCTTTCCCCACACCTCCACCCTATCCCCATCTAATCCAACCTTTTTGGACACTAAGGGCAATTTGGCACAGCTAATCCACCTAACCTGCACATCTTTGGACTGTGGGAGGAAACCAAAGCACCCGGAGGAAACCCACACAGACACGGGGAGAACGTACAGATTCTACACAAGCCAGGAATCGAACCTGGGAGCCTGGTGCTGTGAAGCAACTGTGCTAACCACTGTGCTGCCCTTATTGCGACTTAAACTATCACTTCAAGTATTGCGACTTAAACTGTCACTTCAAGGGAAGAAGTAGCAGATTCAAATTTGTGAATGTCAAGTTCAGATCTGGGGCGAGATTCTCCGGAAACGGCGCGATGTCCGCCGACTGGCGCCCAAAACGGCGCCAATCAGACGGACATCGCGCCGCCCCAAAGGTGCGGAATGCTCCGCATCTTTGGGGGCCGAGCCCCAACATTGAGGGGCTAGGCCGACGCCGGAGGAATTTCCGCCCCGCCAGCTGGCGGAAACGGCCTTTGTTGCCCCACCAGCTGGCGCGGAAATGACATCTCCGGGCGGCGCATGCGCGGGAGCGTCAGCGGCCGCTGACAGTTTCCCGCGCATGCGCAGTGGAGGGAGTCTCTTCCGCCTCCGCCATGGTGGAGACCGTGGCGGAGGCGGAAGGGAAAGGGTGCCCCCACGGCACAGGCCCGCCCGCGGATTGGTGGGCCCCGATCGCGGGCCAGGCCACCGTGGGGACACCCCCCGGGGTCAGATCGCCCCGCGCCCCCCCCCAGGACCCCGGAGCCCGCCCACGCTGCCTTGTCCCGCCGGTAAGGTAGGTGATTTAATTTACGCCGGCGGGACTTCGGCCCATTCGGGCCGGAAAATCGAGCGGGGGGCCCGCCAACCGGCGCGGCGCGATTCCCGCCCCCGCCGAATATCCGGTGCCGGAGACTTCGGCAACCGGCGGGGGCGGGATTCACGCCAGCCCCCGGCGATTCTCCGACCCGGCGGGGGGTCGGAGAATGTCGCTCCTTATGCCATGAATTTCTTACTTCACACAGTGGTCAATGATACAGGACTTTGTGTCGAGTGTCTATCTAAAAAAGAGAACCTTTGAATGTAATAAACAACAGGCATGCTGGGGGATTGCAGCCTTCTCCAGATCAATTACCTTCTTTCTCCATCCTATCTTCATTCACAAGTGCTCGTCATATGCGCCTGGGACCGGGTTTGATTCCCGGCTTGGGTCACTGTCTGTGCGGAGTCTGCACATTCTCCCCGTGTCTGCGTGGGTTTCCTCCGGGCGCTTCGGTTTCCTCCCACAAGTACCGAAAGACGTGCTTGTTAGGTGAATCGGACATTCCGAATTCTCCCTCAGTGTACCCGAACAGGCGCTAGAGTGTGACGACTCGGGAATTTTCACAGTAACTTCACTGCAGTGTTAATGTAAGCCTACTTGTGACAATAATTATCATTATTTTAGTTCCATTGCGAGGTGTGGGTGACTTTTTTTTGTTCAATCGCCCAGTTGCATGTGTGTGTGGGGGACGGGGGGAGGAATGCTTTGCAGGAAGAGTTGGGCAAACGTGCCAAAAAGCAAACTTTTCCGCTTTGGGTCGTTTTCTGTCCGAAACTAGGAGTGACAGGCAGACAGGGGGGGGGGGGGGGAGAAAGGAAGATGAGAACAAGCGATAAACTGGTCGCACGCAAACACTGAGGAGAATGGCCGGAGGGAGCCAGCGAAACGAAGATTTCAATAGCTGCTCGCTTCCACCAGCTACTGAAAACCTCCCACCATTGTTATTCCTACTTGGCCACATTCCACTCGCCAAGTTGTTGAAACAAAAAAGTACCGGAGGAACAGAAACGCCAGGAGCTTTTTATTTTCATCCCCGGGCGACATCAGTTTATACAAAGTTTTTTTTTAAATGGCAAAAGAAAACCCCCCAAGTCTATTTTTGGGGGGTGCAATCCAAAATAGGCTGGGTTGGTTTCCCTCCACCCCCATCGAAGTGTGCAAAGGGGGGGGGGATGAAAAGTGTGGCAGCATGCATGTAAGTTTCTCCCCAGTTGAAAGCCGGTCAGCAAAGGGTCAATGAAATTGCCTGGCGTGCAAGCTTGCACTCCTCCATAACAACATACCTTTGATGGTTTATCATCCTTGTGTGCGTGTGTGTCGGAAACACTGTCACAGAGGCTGCAAACAGGTCCCACTTCACCTGGAGGGAGATAGCAAGAGCAATGAGACATGCACTTGATGCCTGCTGGAAGGAGGGAGGGATTGCAATGTTTTTGACACATCTGCTCTCTCTCACATACACACACACACACACACGCTGTCAGCTGTCACAGAGACCACTGTGAGATCTGTTCCTTGTCGTGAAACGCGCTCCCCCCTTTATTCCAAAGCAAAGTCACTTCAAACAAAATAAAAGCTTTTCGAGTGCACTGGACATGCATTCCCTCTCCACCCAGTCTGCACAAGCTCCTGCATTTAAAGAGAGCCCTGGTGGGTGGGGTGTATGTGTGTGGGGGTAAGGGTTATTTTTGGCTCCAGTGCACCCCGCTTTCCAGAGGGTCATGTTCCAGTCAGCGCACAGCGACTTGGCAAAGGCGGAGCGAAACCCAAAGGCAGCCGAGTATCACTCGTCACTCAAGCTCTCTCCAACACCAAGTAGCCCTCTCACGCTAGCCTGAGCTTCCTATATTTACAACAGTGGCGGCACTTCAAAAGCAGTTTAGGATCTACTGGAAGGCGCCATATCAATGCAAGTCCCTCCCCCCCACCACCCCCTCAACGTTTTTTTAGGGTTGGCAACTGTGATTAATCACGTGGATCCTCCGCGTGTCTCTCGACGGCGCGCTGTCCCCTGGCGGCGAGATTCCCTATTCCCCACGCTTGTCAATGAGATTTCCCATTGTGGCCACCCCACGCTGTCGGGAACAGAGAATTCCATCGGCCGAAGAATTCCGGGCTGCAATGTATTCCTGGAGATTTCAGGGCAAGATTTTTCCCTCCCCCGCTCACCCTTCACCCACTAGTCGGCCAACACATGCCGGCACGGTAGCACAGTGGTTAGCATAGTTGCTTCACAGCTCCAGGGTCCCGGGTTCAATTCCTGGCTTGGCTCACTGTCTGTGCGAAGTCTGCACGTTCTCTCCCCGTGTCTGCGTGGGTTTCCTCCGGGTGCTCTGATTTCCTCCCACAAGTCCCGAAAGACGTGCTTGTTGGGTGAATTGGACATTCTGAATTCTCCCTCAGTGTCCCCGAACAGGCGACGGAGTGTGGCGACGAGGGGATTTTCACAGTAACTTCATTGCAATGTTAATGTAAGCCTGCTTGTGACAATACAGATTATTATTATTATTCTATTACATCCATCCAACTGCTCTTACTGGGAGGCGGTGGTGTGGTGGTATTTTTATTGGACTAATAATTGCGAGAACCCAGTGTCATGCTGTGGGGTCCCGAGTTCGAAACCCGCCACGGCAGATGGTGAAATTTGAATTTGATTTTTTTTTTAAATCTGGAATTAAAAGTCTAATGATGACCACAAAACGATTGTCATAAAAACCCATCTGGTTCACTAATGTCCCTTTAGGGGAGGAAATCTGCCATCCTTACCCGGTCTGGCCTACATGTGACTCCAGACCCCACAGCAATGTGGGGTCTTAAATGCCTTCACGGGTGGGCAATAAATGCTGGCCGGGCCAGCGATGCCCTCATCCCATGAATGAATTAGAAAAAGAACACCAATTGGGAAGTGAAAAAGGCTCATTACCCAATTGGATGATGCTTGTCTGTCAATCTCCTAGAGGTGGCACAGTGGTTAGCACTGCTGCCTCACGGCGCCGAGGTCCCAGGTTCGATCCCGGCTCTGGGTCACTGCCTGTGTGGAGTTTGCACGTTCTCCCCGTGTCTGCGTGGGTCTCGCTCCCACAACCCAAAGATGTGCAGGGTAGGTGGATTGGCCACGCTAAACTGCCCCTTAATTGAAAAAAAAGAATTGGGTACTCTAAATTTATTTTTTAAAAGATGATATGGGGAACCTTTAAGAAATCTGATTTTTAAAACATTTATTTTGGAGTACACGCATTAATTTAGAGTACCCAATTATTTTTTTCCCAATTAAGGGGCAATTTAGCATGGCCAATCCACCTGACCTGCACATCTTTAGGTTGTGGGAGTGAGACCCATGCAGGCACGGGGAGAATGTGCAAACTCCTGACAGACTCACACAGACGGTGACCCGGGGCCGGGATTCAAACCCGAAGTGTGTGATTTTTTTTTTAATGTGACAGCGGATGCTGTGCCTACACTAAGATTAGCAGCCAGAAAACCTTGTGCATGTATCCCAACACGTGCACACATTTCCTTTATGACTGAACTTACTGCATCCAGGTCCAAATCTAGCCCAATGACTCTTGGCTTAATTGCTGCGTAATTATAGCTGAGAATTTCCTGCAAAGTTAATGGTGCACGACCACACTGGATGCAGTTCCGCTGCGTACGGCAAACAGAGAGCTGAACACTCAAATATCATTGCTGATCTGAAGAGTTGGTTTACCTGGGTTAGCCCAGCACAAATCTCAGTCCGACCCCCCACAACTCTGTCGTGTTGGGTGTTCCGATACACAAACGAACCAACACGGTTGTAGATGGTACAACTCTGTTTTATTATTCTGTACAATAATAACTATTAACTTCTGGCTGTGGTTCGTACTTCACCAGCTAACCTGTGGACCCAGCCCTAGCACTATCTTAGTGAGGCACTCAGCACATGGTGTATGTCTGAGTGGCACGCTGTGAGCTCTGTGCTCTGAGCTATCTCCTGGTAGAATGAGCGGGAACTGTGGTGTTCCCTGTTTTATAGTGCGTGTGCTCTCACTGGTGATTGGCTGCGATGTGTGTGTTGGTTGGTCCAACTATCTGTCCATCAGTGTGTGTGTGTGAATGCACCATGATATGCTTGATGTGGATATCATGACAAACTCCACAATGTAATTGGCGTTTAAAGTGACAGAGAGGTGTGAGAGATCCCAGTGGTAAGAAGTATAGAGTTGGGATGAATTGATTTTCTCACTCAGTGTGCATCCCATTGAAAGCAGCAGGTAAAAATACAGTATCGCATGTGTCACAACACCCTGGAGAGGGAAACAGGGAGTGAGATTTCACTTCAGTTACATGAAATATGTGCTGCAAAATCCCAATCTAAAAGACTGGTATTTATATAGCGCCTATCACAAATTCTGAGCATCCCATGAAGTGCAGTCATTGTGGTGTTGGAAACACAGCAGCCAATCTCCACACAACACAAACAGCAAGCTCATTTGTTTAAATGATGTTGGCTGAGGGCTAACTATTGACCAGGGCACCAGGGTGAACTCTCCTGCTCTTCATCAGAGTGGTGCCATCCGCCTGAGAGGACAGGTGGAGGAGCCTCACTTTAACTTCCCATCCGAGAGACTTGTGGGCTGGATTCTCCGATTCTGAGACTAAGTGCTGACGCCAGTGTGGGAACGGTGGCGATTTACGATCGAAAAAACAGTGCAAAACGGCCACCGATCCCCCACCCAGTAGGGGACTAGCAGGCACGCAGCGTAGAGCAGATATGGCCAGAGAATTATTATTTTTTTAAATATAAATTTAGAGTACCCAATTCATTTTTTTCCAATTAAGGGGCAATTTAGCGTGGCCAATCCACCTATCCTGCACATCTTTGGGTTATGGGGGTGAGACCCAAGCAGACAGGAGGTGAATGTGCAATCTCCACACGGACAGTGACCGAGAGCCGGGATCGAACCTGGGACCTTGGCGCCATGAGGCAGCAGTGCTTTTTAAAAAATATATATATTTATTAAAGTTTTTTAACACAATTTTTCTCCCTTACAGACAATAACCCCCCCCCCCCCCTCGTAACAAAAAAAATGAGAAATCGCGCAGAGCAAGATATATACATGGCAAAATGATATATTTACACAGCTTTGTACACTGGCCCTCACCCGTGCGTGCCAGTTTCCCCAACCCTTCATGTTATCTCTTGCTCATCCACCCTCCCAGGCAGTCCCCCCTTACCCCCCGCACCTCCCTCCCCCCCTCCCAGGACATCCCCTCCACCCCCCCCCCCCCCCCCGCCCCCCCCCCCCCGGCCCCAAGGTTGCTGCTGCTGCTGACCGACCTTCCTCTAACGCTCCGCGAGATAGTCTAGGAACGGTTGCCACCGCCTGTAGAACCCCTGCGCAGACCCTCTCAAGGCGAACGTAATCCTCTCCAACTTTATGAACCCAGCCATATCATTTATCCAGGCCTCCAGGCTGGGGGGGCTTTGCCTCCTTCCACATTAGCAAGATCCTTCGCCGGGCTACTAGGGACGCAAAGGCCAGAATGCCGGCCTCTTTCGCCTCCTGCACTCCCGGTTCGTCCACTACTCCAAATATAGCTAGCCCCCAGCTTGGCTTGACCCGGACTTTCACCACCTGAGATATTGCTCCCGCCACTCCTCTCCAGAACCCCTCCAGTGCCGGGCATGACCTAAACATATGGACATGGTTCGCCGGGCTCCCTGAGCACCTTCCACATCTGTCCTCTACCCCAAAGAACCTACTCAACCTCGCCCCCGTTAAGTGCGCTCTGTGGACCACCTTAAATTGTATCAGGCTGAGCCTGGCACACGAGGAGGAGGAATTAACCCTACCTAGGGCATCAGCCCACAGACCTTCCTCGATCTCCTCCCCCAGCTCCTCCTCCCATTTACCCTTCAACTCTTCTACCAGCGCTTCCCCCTCTTCTTTCAACTCCTGGTGTATTTCCGACACCTTGCCCTCCCCGACCCAAACACCAGAGATCACCCTATCTTGAACTTCTTGTGCCGGGAGCAACGGGAATTCCCTCACCTGTCGCCTCACAAAAGCCCTCACCTGCATATATCTAAAGGCATTTCCCGGGGGTAACTCGAACTTCTCCTCCAGTGCCCCTAGGCTTGCAAACGTCTCGTCGATGAACAGGTCCCCCATTCTTCCAATCCCCGCCCGATGCCAGCTCTGGAACCCCCCGTCCATCTTCCCCAGGACAAACCGGTGGTTACCCCTGATCGGGGACCACACCGATGCTCCCACTGCACCCCGGTGCCGTCTCCACTGGCCCCAGACCCTTAGTGTTGCCGTCACCACCGGGCTCGTGGTATACTTTGTCGGCGAGAGCAGCAGCGGTGCCGACACCAACGCCCCCAGGCTCGTTCCTTTACAGGACGCCGTCTCCATTCTCTTCCATACCGCCCCCTCTCCCTGCATAACCCACTTGCGGATCATCGCCACATTTGCTGCCCAGTAGTAGCTCCCCAGGTTTGGCAGCGCCAACTCTCCTCGGTCCCTACTGCGTTCCAGGAACCCTCTCCTTATTCTCAGGGTCTTATTCGCCCACACAAACCCCATAATACTCCTGCCTACTCTCTTAAAAAAGGCCTTAGTGATCACGATGGGAAGGCACTGAAACACAAACAGAAACCTCGGAAGGACCACCATTTTGACCGACTGCACTCTACCCGCCAGCGAGAGCGGTAACATGTCCCATCTTTTGAAATCCTCCTCCATTTGCTCCACCAACCTCGTCAGATTCAGTTTATGTAGGGTCCCCCAACTCCTGGCTATCTGGATCCCCAGATACCGAAAGCTCCCCTCCGCCCTCCTCAGCGGTAGGTCCCCTATCCCTCTTTCTTGGTCCCCCGCCTGTAATACAAAGAGCTCACTCTTCCCTACATTGAGCTTATAGCCCGAAAACTCCCCAAACTCCCTTAGAGTCTGCATGACCTCCACCATCCCCTCCATTGGATCCGCCACATACAGCAACAGGTCATCCGCATATAGCGACACCCGATGCTCTTCTCCCCCTCGGACCACCCCCCTCCATTTATTAGACTCCCTCAATGACATGGCCAATGGTTCGATCGCCAATGCGAACAACAGGGGGGACAGGGGGCACCCCTGCCTCGTCCCTCGGTACAGTCGAAAGTACTTCGACATCCGCCGGTTCGTCACTACACTCGCCATCGGGGCTCTGTAAAGGAGCTTAACCCAATTGATAAACCCTACCCCGAACCCAAACCTACGCAGCACCTCCCAGAGGTACTCCCACTCTACTCGGTCAAAGACCTTCTCCGTGTCCATAGCTGCCACTATCTCCGCCTCTCCCTCCTCCGATGGCATCATTGTCACGTTTAAGAGCCGCCGCACATTGGTGTTTAGTTGCCTGCCCTTTACAAATCCCGTCTGGTCCTCGTGGATTACCCCCCGGGACACAGTCCTCGATCCTCGTGGCCAGCATATTTGCCAGCAACTTTGCATCCACATTGAGGAGCGAGATCGGCCTGTACGATCCACATTGCAGTGGGTCCTTGTCCCGCTTTAGGATCAAAGAAAATGTCGCTTCCGACATTGTCGGGGGCAGTGTCCCCTCCTCTCTTGCCTCATTAAAGGTCCTCACCAGTAGCGGGGCCAACAGGTCTGCGTACTTCCTGTAGAACTCCACCGGGAATCCGTCCGGTCCCGGGGCCTTCCCCGCCTGCATGCTCCCCAAACCCTTGCTCAGCTCCTCCAACCCAATTGGTGCCCCCAAACCAGCCACCTCTTGCTCCTCCACCCTCGGGAATCTCAGCTGATCTAGAAATCGTCTCATCCCCTCTTCCCCCGCTGGGGGCTGGGATCTGTACAGCTCTTCATAAAAGGCCTTGAATACCTCGTTTATTTTCGTCGCACTCCGAACCGTGGCTCCCCTTCCATCTTTGTCTCCCCCTATTTCCCTCGCTGCCATCCTCTTACGGAGCTGGTGTGCCAGCATCCGACTAGCCTTTTCCCCATACTCGTAGGTCGCCCCCTGCGCTTTCCTCCACTGTGCCTCCGCCTTCCCTGTGGTCAACAGGTCAAACTCCGTCTGGAGCCGTCGTCTTTCCCCAAGTAATCTTTCCTCCGGGGCCTCTGCGTATCTCCTGCCCACTCTCAAAATCTCCCCCACTAACCTCTCCCTTTCCATACCCTCTGTCTTCTCCCTATGAGCCCTAATGGAAATTAGCTCTCCCCTGATCACCGCCTTCAACGCCTCCCATACCACCCCCACCCGCACCTCCCCGTTGTCGTTGGCCTCCAAGTACTTTTTGATACACCCCCTCACCTTCCCACGCACCACCTCGTCCGCCAGCAGTCCCACATCCAGCCACCACAACGGGCGTTGGTCCCTCTCCTCTCCCAGCTCCAGTTCCACCCAGTGCGGGGCATGGTCCGAAACGGCTATAGCCGAATACTCCGTCCCCTCCACTCTCAGGATGAGCGCCCTACCTAGAACAAAGAAATCTCTCCGGGAGTAGGATTTGTGTACATGGGAGAAGAAAGAAAATTCCCTGGCCTGCGGCCTTACAAACCGCCATGGGTCCACTCCCCCCATCTGATCCATAAACCCCCTAAGCACCTTGGCCGCCGCCGGCCTCTTTCCAGTCCTTGATTTGGAGCGGTCCAGTGCTGGATCCAACACTGTATTGAAGTCCCCTCCCATTATCAGGCCTCCTATCTCCAGGTCCGGAATGTGCCCCAACATGCGCTTCACGAAGCCTGCATCATCCCAGTTCGGGGCGTATACGTTTACCAACACCACCCACGTCCCTTGCAGCCTACCGCTCACCATTACATATCGCCCTCCATTGTCCGCTACAATTGTCTTGGCCTCGAATGACACCCGCTTTCCCACCAATATTGCCACCCCTCTATTCTTTGCGTCCAGTCCCGAGTGGAATATCTGTCCTACCCATCCCTTTCTTAGCCTGACCTGGTCCGCCACGGGGTGTGTCTCTTGGAGCATGGCCACGTCCGCCTTCAGTCCCTTTAAGTGCGCGAACACTCGAGCCCTCATCACCGGCCCATTCAGGCCCCTCACGTTCCACATTATCAGCGGATTGGAGGAGCTCTCACCCCCCCCCCCACACCCCGCCGACTAGCCATCTCCTTTTCTGGGCCAGTCCCGTGTCCATGCCTCCCTCACCCTCCAGTCCCCCAGAGGGGGGACCCCCGTCCCGACCACCTCTTCTGTGTCCTATTCCCTTTCGGCCAGTGCAGCAGCAACCCTTTTTCTCCCCCCCTTCCCCCGCTCCCCTCCCCCCCGCTAGACCCCTGTCTAGCTTTTTTGCTCCCCCATGTCACTCCCGTAAGTCAGCTGACGCCTGCTGACCCCGGCTTCCCCCGCCGTCCCATTGACCTCCATGTGTGGGAGTCTCCCAATCCATATGCATTCCTTCGTTCCCCTTCCCGCCTTTCCAAAACCCGCTCCGCCCCCTCTGGCGCAGCTCCTGTCGCGGCCTTGTCTCTCTCCCCCAGCCCGTGTAACATTTCCTGCGCGTGATTGACCCCCTATATACAACAACCATCACACATCAAACCCCAAAACATCTCCCCCACCCTCACAAACCCTCAGTTAGAGTCCAACTTTTCGGCTTGTACAAAGGTCCACGCCTCTTCAGGCGTTTCGAAGTAATAGTGTTGGCCCTTGTATGTGACCCACAGTCGCGCTGGCTGCAGCATTCCAAATTTCACTTCTTTCCGGTACAACGCCTCCAAGTACCTTTGGCCCGGTTGAAACCCACTCTCCGCTTTGCAACCTCCGTGCTCCAGTCCGGGTATATTCGGATCTCTGCATTGTCCCACTTACTGCTCCGCTCCTTCTTGGCCCATCTCAGGACCCACTCTCTGTCCATGAACCGGTGGAACCTCACCACCATCGCCCTTGGCGGCTCATTTGCCTGGGGCTTCTTCGCCAGCACCCGATGTGCCCCGTCCAACTCCAGCGGCCTCGAAGGGGCCTTCGTGCCCATCATCGCCTCGAGCATCGTGCTCGCGTATGCCCCGGCATCAGCCCCCTCCACTCCCTCAGGGAGACCCAGGATTCGTAGATTCTTTCTCCTCGACCTGTTCTCCAGGTCTTCGAGTCTTACCGCCCACCTCTTGTGTAGCGCCTCGTTCTGCTCCACTCTCACCGCCAGGCCCACGAGCTCGTCCTCGTTCTGACTGACTCTTTTCTGTACCTCCTGGATCTTAGCTTCGTGGGCCTTCTGGGTGATCCCGAGTCCTTCAATTACCGAAAGCAATATAGGCGCCAACATCTCCTTGCGCATTTCCTCGAGCTGCTCCTCGAAGCAGCGCTTGATGAACTCCTGCAGCTCCCCTTTGTCCCTGGCCGCCGCCATTTTGTTTTCTTTCCCTCGCTTCTCCCGTTGCTCCGGTGCCGCTCCTTTGGCCGTTACACTTCTGGTCCGTTTCATAGAAGTTGGAGGGGGACCTCTCTCTTCCCTTCCCCACGGGTTGCGTCAAAAAAAAGTTCCGTTGGGGCTCCTCTAACGAGCCCGAAAGTCCGTGGTAGCGGGAGCTGCTGAATCGTGCGGCATAGCTCCGCATAGCCGCAACCGGAAGTCGAGAGGGAATCCTTTTGGCAGTGTTCGCTTCACCAGTCTGCCCCAAAAAGTCTATGGAAACTCCTGAAAAAGGTCTGAGAGTCAGTTCCAGACGGGAGCTGCCGAATGCGCGACCTACTCCTCCATGGCCGCCACCGGAAGCCTCGTCCCTGCTTCTTCAATGGCCTTGGTAGATCTTTTCACAGTTGTTCCCTCTGCTGCTAGAATTCACCTTTGATAGAGTCAAGTCAGATTGCAGCTTTAAGTTTGCCCTTCCCCCGCCTGCATGCTGGAAGAGGCCTTTGTCTATTGCTGCAGCTCAAGCCAAATCTTTTACTGTTTCTGCCGGGTCTGGTAGCCAAAAGACATAACATTCCTGGGGGACACTGTCAGGGGAATGCGGCAGTCTTCTTCCCATACCGGGAAATGTCAAACAAATGCTGTGGGGGCCCTGTAAAAGAGCACAAAAGTCCGTTCCAAGCGGGAGCTACCGAATATGCGACCTAGCTCTGCATAGCCGCACCCGGAGGTCGTGAGGCAGCAGTGCTAACCACTGAGCCACCGTGCTGCCCCTGGCTGGAGAATTGCCGGTTCCGCGGCTGCGCATGCCTACCTTGTACATTTTTGGGTTGTGGGGGTGAGACCTACGCAGACACGGGGAGAATGTGCAAACTCCACACGGACAGTTACCCGGGGGCCGGGATCGAACCCGGGTCCTCGGCGGCGTGAGGCAGCAGTGCTAACCACTGTGCCACATGCCGCCCTGGCGTTAATAAATCTAAGAAGGAATTGAGGAGAAATCTCTTCCCTCAGAGCACGGTTAGAAAGTGGAACTCACTACCACACGGAGTTGTTGTGATGAACTGAATAGATGCGTTTAAGGGGAAGCTAAGCTTACGGTGTGATGGCACAGTGGTTAGCACTGCTGCCTCATAGCTCCATGGACCTGGGTTCAATTCCGGCCTCAGGCGATTGTCTGTGTGGAGTTTGTACTTTCTCCCCGTGCATGCGTCCCACAGTCCAAAGATATGCAGGTTAGGTGGATTGGCCAAGATCTATTGCCCCTTAGTGCCCAAAAGATTAGGTTAGATGGGATTACTGGGTTAAGAGGAAAAGGTGGGGGCCTGACACTAGGTAAGGCACCCTTCCAAAGGGTCATTGCAGATTCGATGGGGCGAATGGCCTCCTTCTGCACTGCCCTGATTCTATGATTCTACATGTTTGGGAGGGGAAAAGGATAGATTTACATGAAGTAGGATGGGAGGAGGCTCCTGTAAACATAAACTCCGGCATGGACCAGTTGGGCCGAATGGTCTGCGCTGTAAATTTGATATAATGTGATTGTCTAGGTCAGTTTTAATTTCTAAATCAGCGACGAAATAAAGCGACCATTAATTGACCATAATCATAGAATGTGGCACTGAGCCCTATTGAGATGGAACCACTGCACATTAGCACAAGTCACTATGAGATGCAGAATGGAACTAATGACATCTCCTCACGTGAGAAGCAGGGTGGGAATGGGGAAGAAAATCAAAGAGGAGAGGCCGAGTTCATAAGTTCATAAGATATAGGAGCAGAATTAGGCCATTCGGCCCATTGAGACTGCTCCGCCATTCTATTATGGCTGATATTTGGCATCTTCTTGTAACTCAATATGATGGGATTCATTGATGAGTGCAAGATCTGTGTGCAAGATCTACACCTGCTTTTTTGGCCTGCTAGACAAATAATGTGGTGATAAATTAGAGAGAAAGAGAGAGAGAGAGAGAGAGGGGGAGGATTTTATCAAAAATACCGTATCTAAAAATGGCTGGTCAAAGGCAATCCAGGACCTACAAACGCTAAGTCTCGCAAAGCACCAGCCTCACTTTTAAAATGGTTATTACCTCAAGAGATACATGTCCCGTGGCATTGCACATGGACTACTGATAAAGTGTGATGAGAGATATATAGACCAGAGCTGCAGAGATTATTGTTCCCATTTTGATGTCCTACTTTGTCTTTACTTTTTTTCTAAATTTTAGAGTACCCAATTATTTTTTTTCTCCAATTTAGGGGCAATTTAGTGTGGCCTATCCAACTAACCGGCACATCTTTTAGGTTGTGGGGGTGAAACCCATGCAGACACAGGAAGAATGTGCAAACTCCCCACGGCCAGTGTCCCAGGGCCAGGAGTCGAACCCGGGTCCTCAGCGCCGCTGTCCCAGTGCTAACCACTGCACCGCTGTGCTGCCCATCCTTGTCTTTATTTAGACATAATACAGGGTGCTTAGCAAGGATTAAGGCTTTGCAGAGAGGAAATGCACATAAATGCATACTTTTTAATGCATTTAACTTACTTTGCAAACTCAATGTGCCCATTACAACTAGCAAAAGACTTTTATATTTTCATAGTCTTTCTCACTAAAGACTCTTATATCGCATACTGGGAAAGCAGCACCCATGGTCTCCATATGCTGTTCTGCTCAATCTTTAATGGTTCGCGTGCAGCTCAGAAAAATATTATTTGAAGGGTGAATGCAGAAAAATGTATTCAAGAGGTTAATAAGTATTGACAGCTGATTGCACAAACCACAGCAAATTTTGGAATCTGATGCTGTCAAGTTTATGCTGGAGTCCCACAGGTTTTCCATGGATGGCATCTTATCAATGTCAAAGTTGCTAATGCTGCTTTTAAGTGGAATTTAGGGAACTGCGGGAGCATTTTGACTTCTATTATTATCTGATCTTGTTTCTATTTAGGGAAGTCCCTTCATTTACTGCTGATTCATAACTGAACATGACTGATTCAGGAACTCAGCTGATACAGAATCACACTTTAAAAAAAATTAGTTTCCTCAAAGGCCTCAGTGAATCTGTGCATCATCTGGGGCGAAATTCTCCATTATCGGCGGAAAGTCCGCCGATCGGCGCAAAAAACGGCGCAAATCCCACTTGCGTCACGTCATAAAAATGGGCCGATAGTCTGCGGCCCGAAATGGGCTAGCAGCGACGTAACGGGATCCGCGCTTGCGCAGTGGTTCACGCCGTGCAGCGTCATACGCGCTGCACGGCGTGACGGCTCATAAGGCCGCGCAGAACCCCCCCACCCGACCGGAACAGCCGACCGCAACACCCGACTTGATGGCTGGCCGTCGCTCAGCCCCGAGGTTCGAGTCATGCGATGTGGAGGCGCTCCTGGACGCGGTGGAGCAGAGGAGGGACGCCCTGTATCCCGGGCACGGCCGCAGAGTTGCCCCACGCCACAGCCGGCGTCTGTGGAGGGAGGTGGCAGAGGCCGTCACCGCTGTGGCCCTAACACCACGGACAGGCACCCAGTGCCACAAGAAGGTGAACGACCTCGTCAGAGCAGGCAGGGTGAGCCTCCCCCGTATCCCCCATATCCCCCCTCCCCCATATCCCCCATATCCCCCCCTCCCCCATATCCCCCCTCCCCCATATCCCCCCTCCCCCATATCCCCCCCTCCCCCATATCCCCCATATTCCCCCCTCCCCCATATCCCCCCTCCCCCATATCCCCCATATCCCCCCCTCCCCCATATCCCCCCTCCCCCATATCCCCCCTCCCCCATATCCCCCCTCCCCATATCCCCCATATTCCCCCCTCCCCCATATCCCCCCTCCCCCATATCCCCCTCCCCCATATCCCCCCCTCCCCCATATCCCCCATATCCCCCATATTCCCCCCTCCCCCATATCCCCCCTCCCCCATATCCCCCCCTCCCCCATATCCCCCATATCCCCCATATTCCCCCCTCCCCATATCCCCCCTCCCCCATATCCCCCATATCCCCCTCCCCCATATCCCCCCTCCCCCATATCCCCCATATTCCCCCCTCCCCCATATCCCCCCCTCCCCCATATCCCCCATATCCCCCCCTCCCCCATATCCCCCCTCCCCCATATCCCCCCTCCCCCATATCCCCCATATTCCCCCCTCCCCCATATCCCCCCTCCCCATATCCCCCATATCCCCCCCTCCCCCATATCCCCAAGTGAATCCAGCCCTAACCTTAACCTCTGCAATGCACGCGCAACCGATGGCGTGCATTCATATACCTGCCTAACACTGTTGCCTTTTACCCCTGCCACCACCCCCCGCCCCCCCCCCAGGAGAAGCGCGCACACAACAATAGGGAGCATGTGAGGACTGGAGGAGGGCCCGCTGATGAGAGGCCACTGACCGTACATGAGGAAAGGGCCCTGGAACTGGCTGGCGGACCTGAGGACCGGGAGGTTGCTGATGCAGAGGTCGGGGCCCCACGAGCAAGTGAGCCACCAACAGCCCGTCCCCATATCCCCCCTCCCCTATATCCCCCTCCCCCGTATCACCTGATCACTGCCTGATGTCTAACCATGCATGCTTCATTGTGTATCGCAGGACCAAACGTCCAGGCAACCATCCCCGCAGATGCAGACCGCCTGCAGGATGCCCCTCGGAGACCACAGGAGACGGAGAGACCCGCACCCTCCAGCATGCGACGCCCGCAGGATGCCCCTCGGAGACCACGGGAGACGGAGAGACCCGAACCCTCCAGCATGCGACGCCCGCAGGATGCCCCTCGGAGACCACGGGAGACGGAGAGACCCGGACCCTCCAGCATGCGACGCCCGCAGGATGCCCCTCGGAGACCACGGGAGACGGAGAGACCCGAACCCTCCAGCATGCGACGCCCGCAGGATGCCCCTCGGAGACCACGGGAGACGGAGAGACCCGGACCCTCCAGCATGCGACGCCCGCAGGATGCCCCTCGCACACCACGGGAGACGGAGAGACCTGGAGCAACAGGGAGACGACACCCCCGTCACGTGCGGGAGCGTCCACCCAGCGATGAGGGGGGCAGCCACAGGCCCCCGTCACATCCGAGCCAGGACACCACTACCCAGGACACCACTATCCAGGACACCCCTACCCGGGACACCACTACCCAGGACACCCCTACCCGGGACACCACTACCCGGGACAGCACTACCCGGGACAGCACTACCCGGGACAGCACTACCCGGGACAGCACTACCCAGGACACCCCTACCCGGGAAGACGAAATACCGGACAGTGACTCAGAGTGGATGGGTGGAGACGAACCCCCACCCCAAAGTGCCATGGACTCAGAGTGGGACGAAGAGCACGACACAACGCCACTGCTGTCACCAACACCCTCCACCATCGCAGAAACACTCACCACGGTTGGGCACTTTAGTGATGAGGCGTCTGGTACACTCACTGGTGCGCACAACACAGCCGTCCCGGTACAGCAGGTGGAGGTAGGAGCAGCAGAGGGACCGGGCGGTCGGAGGGCAGCCCAGGCCAAGCGAACATCTGCCGCCCAGATGGATCCCGGGTTCCTGCAGTTACCACACCCACACATAGATCCGATGCAACCACCGACACGGAGACGAGCGAATAGGGTGACGGGTGGCTTGCGGCGGCTGCGGTCGCAGGTGGAGGAGTCCACCCGCGTCCAGGAGCTGGGAGTGGTCCCGGTCATGCGTGCCACCCAGGCTGACACCGCACGGGTGGCGTCCGCGGTGGAGGCAATGGGTGCGACGGTGTCAGACATGGGGAACGGTTTGCGAGGCCTGGGGCCTTCCGTGCAGGCGGCGTCTGTGGCCCAGGAAATGGCTGCCCTCTCACAGGAGGCCATGAGCCAGTGCCAGCGCCAGATGGCAGAGGCGCTCAACGCCATAGCCCAGTCTCAGCAGGCCATGGCCCAGTCTCAGCAGGCCATGGCCCAGTCTCAGCAGGCCATAGCCCAGTCTCTGCAGGCCATGGCCCAGTCTCTGCAGGCCATGGCCCAGTCTCAGCAGGCCATCGCTGAGGGCATCGGCGCCAGTGGCCATGTGCGAGCTGGCGTCGCACTGTCGCAGACAGGGTTCGACAACCCCCTGGGCTCCATGGCTGCAAACCTGCAGACCCCTGTCGATACCAGCACGGGCCTCCAGGACTGGCAGCGCCAGATGTCGGGGGCGCGTCGGATGGCCAGTCCGTTCGCATCCCCCACCCATGTAGAGGCCTGGGGGCCATCGGGCACCCCGAGGGAGGAGGAGCTGGTGTGGTCCATCCCGGCTCCCTCTGTAGGGGAGGTCCCGGTACACCGCGACACCTCGGACTCCCCCCCTTCCGTCCCAGGTGCATCGGGTGGGCAACGGGCAGGACAGGCTGGCAGCTCGCCATCCCAGTCGCCCGGGCCGCAGCCTGGCCCATCTAGGCCAGGACGCCCCAGGAAACGGCCGCCAAAGGGATCCAGTGTCAGAGGGCAGGAATCACAGGAGTCCACCTCCAGTTCTGCTGTACCGTCTGGGGAACCACGTAGACGTAGTCAAAGGGCCCGTAAGGCCAAACAATTAGACACTGAGTAAGTTGGCATGGGTGCAGGGCACAGATGAGTTTTAGGGGCTAGGGCACGTGCATGAACTCCTTTGGTTATTAAAGTCAATGTTACACCTACCGAAGCTGCCTTTGTGCTCTGTCCAAAGTGTGCGGGGGTGTCATGTACGTTGAGCGCAAGTGTGTGTGTGAGGGGTGGTCTTACCTCAGTCCCAGGTGAGTCTGCCCCCTTCCCCCTGGGCCGCCATCAACATCCCCCGGGCAGAGGACGGGACCGTGCGCTGCAGTGTCACAGCCGCATGCAGGGATGGTCCGGGTGGATGGTGGTACTGTGGCCATGGGTCAGACATAGTCCAACGATGTAGAGCCAGGAGCTCATCGGAGGCGGGTTGTCATCATTCTCCATGGCCTGCGATAGACACGCGTCCACCCGCAACTGGGTGAGCCCGGCCCATTGTGCCGCCGGTGGATCGGCAATTGGGGGTGGGGGGGTGGTGTGCATGCGGGTGGGGTGTGTGGGGTTGGAGAGGGGGGTGAGGGTGCTGGGTGGGTGGATGGGTGGGGGGTGTGGGTGGTCGGCTGTTGTCATGGTGTGCGGTCTGTGGCCATACTACCCGATTCCCACGCCCATCTAGTCAGTGAAGCGGGCGTCTATCAGTCTGTCCCGTGCCCGCTGGGCCAGCCGGTAACGGTGGACAGCCACCCGCCTGTGTCTACCCCGTCTGCCCTGACCATTGCCCCCATCCCCCTCATCTGGGGAGGACTGGGCCTCTTCCTGCTGCTCCTCCACTCCGCCCTCCTCTGCCTGCGGCACATCGCCCCTCTGCTGGGCTATGTTGTGCAGGACGCAGCACACCACAATGATGCGGCCGACCCTATCTGACCGATACTGGAGGGCGCCCCCAGAGAGGTCCAGGCACCTGAAACGCATCTTCAGCACGCCAAAGCACCTCTCGATCACTCCCCTTGTCGCTACATGGGCATCATTGTAGCGGTTCTCCGCCTCATTGCGTGGCCTCCGTATAGGCGTCATCAGCCACGATCGCAATGGGTAGCCCCTGTCGCCCAGCAACCAGCCCCTCAGCCGGGGATGGCGTCCCTCGTACATGCCGGGGATGGATGACCGCGACAACACGAATGAGTCGTGTACACTGCCTGGGTGACGGGCGCAGACGTGCAGGATCATCATGCGGTGGTCGCAGACCACCTGTACGTTCATTGAATAGGTCCCCTTCCTATTAGTGAACACGGCCCTGTTCTCTGCAGGTGGCCGCACGGCGACGTGCATCCCATCGATCGCGCCCTGGACCATGGGGAACCCGGCAACGGCAGAGAAGCCCACGGCCCGGGCATCTTGGCTGGCCCGGTCCACGGGGAAGCGGATGTAGCGGTGCGCCATGGCATAAAGGGCATCTGTCACTGCCCGGATGCACCGATGTCTGCGATATGCCGGACAGGTCCCCACTCGGTGCCTGGAATGACCCCGTTGCATAAAAGTTCAGGGCCACCGTAACCTTGACGGACACGGGGAGAGGGTGTCCCCCGCCAGTGCCACGCGGTGACAGGTGTGCCAGCAGGTGGCAGATGTGTGCCACGGTTTCCCGGCTCATCCGGAGTCTCCTCCTGCATTCCCGGTCCGTGAGGTCCTGGTATGACTGCCGGGGCCGGTACACACGGGGCGCCCTCGGGTGCCTCCGTTGCCGTGGGGCCGCGACGTCCTCTTCCCCCTCCTCGTCCTGTCGGTCAGGTGTCCCTCCAGCCTGGGCGGCTGCCGCCTGCCCCTCTGCGGCAGCATGCGCCGCCTCTCTGGCACGCTCCTCCTCTTCCTCCTCCTCCTCCTCCTCCTCATCCAGGGCAACATAGACATGAGCGGCTGCCACCACGGCGGCCAACATCGCTGGATGGTCTGAAAACATGACGGCCTGGTGGGGGGGAGGGGAACGACGACATGTCATCATTGCCCATATCCCCTCCTCCCCCCAGCCAGGTGGCATGGACCGCATGGGTCCAACTGTTGGAGGCTGGCACCTGGCCAGGTGGACCAACTCATTTGCCCTCCCATCACCCACCCCGGCACGGACCCCAACCCCCAACCTCCACCCCGGCACTGACCCCCTCCCCAACCTCCACCCCGGCACGGAACCCCCCCCCCCCAACCTCCACCCCGGCACGGACCCCCCCCCAACTCCCACCCCGGCACGGACCCCAACCCCCAACCTCCACCCCGGCACTGACCCCCTCCCCAACCTCCACCCCGGCACGGAACCCCACCCCCCCAACCTCCACCCCGGCACGGACCCCCCCCAACCCCCAACCTCCACCCCGGCACGGACCCCCCCCCAACCTCCATCCCGGCACGGACCCCCCCCAACCTCAACCCCGGCACGGACCCCCCCCCAACCTCCACCCCGGCACGGACCCCCCCCCAACCCCCACCCCGGCACGGACCCCCCCCCCAACCTCCACCCCGGCACGGACCCCCTCCCCCAACCTCCACCCCGGCACGGACCCCCCCCCCCAACCTCCACCCCGGCACGGACCCCCTCCCCCAACCTCCACCCCGGCACGGACCCCCCCCCAACCTCCACCCCGGCACGGACCCCCTCCCCAACCTCCACCCCGGCACGGAACCCCCCCCCCAACCTCCACCCCGGCACGGACCCCCCCCCCCAACCCCCAACCTCCACCCCGGCACGGACCCCCCCCCCCAACCTCCACCCCGGCACGGACCCCCCCCAACCTCCACCCCGGCACAGACCCCCCCCCCCAACCTCCACCCCGGCACGGACCCCCTCCCCAACCTCCACCCCGGCACGGACCCCCCCCCAACCTCCACCCCGGCACGGACCCCCTCCCCAACCTCCACCCCGGCACGGACCCCCTCCCCCAACCTCCACCCCGGCACGGACCCCCCCCCCAACCTCCACCCCGGCACGGACCCCCTCCCCAACCTCCACCCCGGCACGGAACCCCCCCCCCAACCTCCACCCCGGCACGGACCCCCCCCCCCAACCTCCACCCCGGCACGGACCCCCTCCCCAACCTCCACCCCGGCACGGACCCCCCCCCAACCCCCAACCTCCACCCCGGCACGGACCCCCCCCCAACCTCCACCCCGGCACGGACCCCCCCCAACCCCCAACCTCCACCCCGGCACGGACCCCCCCCCAACCCCCAACCTCCACCCCGGCACGGACCCCCCCCCCAACCTCCACCCCGGCACGGACCCCCTCCCGGCACTCCCCCGGAGCCCAGCCTACTCTAACCACCCCCCCCCCCCCCCCCCCGCCGCACACACACACAAGCCGAGACACACCTCTCCTCACGCAATCAGTCTGCGGCCACGCCATTTCCTGCCCAGAGCCAACCCCCCAGGCCGTCACTCACCTCCTCGCTGGTCGGCGTGAGCCTGGAGCACCGGGTCACGCCGATGAAAAGGAGGTTTGATTCACGTCGACGTGAACGGTCATCACGTCGACGGGACTTCGGCCCATCCGGAAGGGAGAATATCGGCAGGCCGAAAATCGGCTGCCTTGCGCAGACCCGTGACATTCTCCGCGGCAGCGGCGCCATTAACGCCCCGCCGACTTTTCTCCCTTCGGAGACTTCGGCGGGGGCGGGATTCACGGCGGCCAACGGCCATTCTCCGACCCGGCGGGGGGTCGGAGAATGACGCCCCTGATGTGGTATTGAGCCACACCATCTGTAACAGCTCACCAATGCGGGTTCAACAACAGCTCCAAAACCCACGGTGTGTATCGCCTCCAGGTTATGCTCCAAATCGCACATCATCCTGACTTAGAAACATATCACCAATCCTTCATCAGACTGGGTCAAAATCCTGGAACTCCATGCCCAACAACACTTTTGGGGGTATCTGTATCACATGAACCACAGAGGTTCAAGACCATGGCTCATTGCCACCTTCTCAAATGTAAAGTAGGGATGTCACTGGCCAGCGACACCTACATCCCACAAATATTTTTGTTTAAAATATTGTGGGCAGCACGGTAGCACAGTGGTTAGCACTGTTGCTTCACAGCTCCAGGGTCCTAGGTTTGATTCCCGGCTTGGGTCACTGTCTGTGTGGAGTCTGCACGTTCTCCCCGTGTCTGTGTGGCTTTCCTCTGGCTGCTCCAGTATCCCCCACAGTCCAAAGATTTGCAGGTTAGGTGGATTGACCATGCTAAATTGCCTCTTTAATTTTACACACTAATTTTTTATGACTTTATTGAAAGCCGAAAGTCGAAATAAACCACATCCACTGGCTTCCCCCTCATCAACTCTACCAGTTACATCCTCGAAGAATTCCAGTGGCAATGTCAAGCATGATTTCCCTTTTGTAAATCCACTCTGACTCTGTCGGTCCTGCCACTGTTTTACAAGTGCTCTGCTATTAAATCTTTTCTAACGGGCGGCACGGTGGTGTAGTGGTTAGTACTGACGCCTACGGAGCTGAGGACCCGGGATTGATACGGCCCTGGGTCACTGTCCGTGTGGAGTTTGCACATTATCCCTGCGTCTGTGTGGGCTTCATCCCCACAACCCAAAGATGTGCAGGTTAGGTGGATTGGCCACGCTAAATTTCCCTTTAACTGGAAAATAATAAGTGGGTACTTTAAAGTTATTTTTTTTAAATTACACCTTTTCTAATGGAGTCTATCATTTTCCCCACTACTATTGTCAGGCTGACTGATCTATAATTCCCTGTTTTCTCTCAATCTCCCTTTTTAAATAGTAGGGTTACATTAGCTACCCTCTAATCCTTAGGAATTGTTCCAGAGTCTCTAGAATCTTAGAAGATGACCACCAATGCATCCACTATTTCTTTTTTAAAATAAATTTAGAGTACCCAATTCATTTTTTCCAATTAAGGGGCAATTTAGCGTGGCCAATCCACCTGCCCTGCACATCTTTTGGGTTGTGGCGCGAGACCCATGCAAACACGGGGAGAATGTGCAAACTCCACACGGACAGTGATCCAGAGCCGGGATCGAGCCTGGGACCTCGGCACCGTGAGCAGCAGAGCTAACCCGCTGCGCCACCGTGCTGCCGCATCCACTAATTCTCAGACCACTTCCTTGTGTACTCTGGGATGTAGGTTATCAGGCCCTGGGGATTTATCGTCTTTCAATCCCATCAATTTCCCCAACACCATTTTCCTATTAATAGTGATTTCTATAATTTCCTCCCTCTTCCTAAACCCTGTGTTCCTCAACATTTCTAGTATGTTATTTATGTTCTCCTTTGTGAAGACAGAACCAAAGTATGCATTCAGTTGGTCAGCCATTTCTTTGTTCCCCATTATACATTCCCCTGTTTCTGACTACTTCATCAATCTTTTTCACTTCACATGCCTATAGAAGCTTTTATCGTCAGTTTTTATGTTCCCTGCAAGCTTACTCTCATACTCTATTTTCCCCTTCTTAAGCAATCCCCTTGTCCTCCTTTGCTGAATTCTAAACTGCTCCCAATCCTCAGGTCAGCTGTTTTTTTCTAGCCAATTTGTATGCCTCTTCCATGGATCTAAATTATCTCTAATTTTCCTTGTAAGCCATGATTTGGCCACCTGCTCCATTATAATTTTATACCAGACAGGAATGAGCAATTGTTGAAGTTCACTCATGCACTCTATGAATGTTTGCCATTTACTATCCACCCGTCATCCCTTTAAGTGACGTTCCCCAAACCATCATATCCAACTCACACCACATACCCTTGGAGTGTCCTTTATTTAGATTCAGAACTCTAGTCTCACAGTCAACTATGCCTCTCTCCATTTTGATGAAGACCATACTATATTATGGTCGCTCATCCCCAAGGGGCCTCGCACAGCTAGATTGCCAATTATTCCTTTCTCATTACACAATACCCAGGGTTCTATGGTACTGTTATTAATTTGGGGTGGGCAGTGGTTTGCACTTGCCTACGGCGCTGAAGACCCAGGTTTGATCCCGGCCCCGAGTCACTATCTGTGTGGAGTTTGCACTTTCTCCCCGTGTTTGCGTGGGTCTCACCCCCAGAACCCAAACTTTGACAAAGGGTCACCTGGACTCGAAACATTAGCTCTTATCTCTCCCTACAGATGCTGCCAGACCTGCTGAGATTTTCCAGCATTTTCTCTTTGGTTTCAGATTCCAACATCCACAGTAATTTGCTTTGATAAAGGTTGGGTGGATTGGCCACAATAAATTGCCCCTTAATTGGAAAGAAAAGAATTGGGTACTGTTATTGGTCCGGGTTTACAGAACCCCAAAGTGTTTCATTGAGTTCAACCGACCCACAACTTGTAATAGATTGTGGTGTGCGAAGCACATGGCGTACTCTCCAGGTGTGATACAGCGGAAATGGACAAGTGGTTTTTAAAACAAAACAATGTTTATTCTATGAACTCAAGTTAACCTTTTAAAAACAAACATTGAATATCTTAACACCCATTACTTCAAAGATAACCCCAAAAGACTACAACACTAAATAATCCTTCAAACTGTTCCTTTAAACATCCAAAAGTCTTCAAACCTTCAAAAACAGACATTAGGTTACATTCAATATATTTATAGTCTTTGGATTGCAGAAATCAACAGACCAGCTCTGTGTTTCTTCCTGCAGCTCACAGCGAAACACACAGACACTCCCAGCTGCGTTCTCAAACTGAAACTCAAAAAAGCAGAAGTAAGCTCAGCTCCCCCCACCCTCTGACATCACTTCAGTAATATGATCAGCTCCATTTCTTAAAGGTACATTGCTTAAACATCCCTTTCTTAAAGGTACTCTCACATGACAGTACTCTAAATTTATTTTTAAAAAGATATTGTTACTAATTTCATTGCCCATTCTAAGTGCAGAATAAAGTTACCCATAATTACAAATGTTCCTTTATCGCATGCGTCTCTAATTTGCACTACTCACCACTACAGTTTGGGGGTCTGTATACAACTCCCACCAATATTTTTTGTACCTTGTTGTTTCTCAGCTCTACCCATACAGATTCCACATCATCAGAGCTAATATCCGTCCTCACTATTACGTTAATTTTCTTCTATACGTCCATCCTAAATACTGAATACAGCTGGATGTTCAGTTCCCATCCCTGGTCACCCTGCAGCCATGTCTCAGTAATCCTGATTATATTATACCCATTTACATCTATTTGCTTAATTAATTCATCCACTTTGTTGCAAATGCTCCATGCATTAAGGCGCAAAGCCTTAGGGTTGTCTTTTTAACATTATTGTCCCATTTCCATTATTTTTCACTGTGGCTCTGTTTAATTCTGGTCCTTGATTTCTCTGCTTATTACATTACTTATTCTCCTTTTTGTCTTTTGTTCATGTCAGTGTTTCCCCCTCCTCTGACTCCTTGCATAGGTTCTTAATCCCCAGCCATTTTAGTTTAAACCCTGCCCAACCACTCTAGCAAATACTCCCCCAGGACAGCAGTACAGTCCTGCCGGGGTGTAACCCGTTCAGTCTGTACTGGTTCCATTCCTCCAGAACAGGTCCCAGGAATCTGAAACTTTCCTCTTGCACTTCTCTCCAGTCACGTATACATCTGATATATCCTACTTCTGCTCCGACTAGCACGTGGCACTGATAGTGTAGCCACCTGAGTTGGTCACTTCCCGACTTAAAATGGAGAACCGCAAAGGCTGAAGGGAAATTCAGCCAACACAGGCAAAGACTAGCAAATACAGAAATCATGTATATTGGAACCTGTAAGAAACCAGACAGCACTAAAACCAGCACCCATCTGCATAGTAATGCAGCAGCCATCTGCATAGTTATGAGCAATTCCAGGGCACAATAGCAACAGTTAAGGTGAATAAAGCCAAGCCAGACTCCTCGGCGCCAGCAGGAGCCAAGACAAAGGAAGGCCAACGGACATTTAGGGACCGCCCAACGATCAGGGAACCGCTCCAGCATTGGAGAAATCGATCCAAGTGATCGGAAAGTAGTCCAATCATTTGGAACCAGGTACGGGGTCCGCCCTGAAGGGCAGGAAGCCCCTGAGGACTATAAAGTAAAGCCCCCAAGTTCAAATCGTCCTTCTTTGGCAGGGTCACTCAGCAACGCGAAGCAACCCCTGAGAGTGAACTGTCCAGCGGCCGCCAACCAAGTAAGTCTCAAGTCAACGCTCGCTGCAAGATAGGCGCTCCTAGCTACCAGTCCATACCAGCTTTTGAATCCCGCAGATTCAGGACCTGAACGAAAGGCCATTTGTTCCCCTGATCTGGTGGGCCAGTCCGAAGCTAAGTATTGGCCTTTTAGTGATAGGAATAGTCTAGAAAGTAGTTTATGTAAAGTAGTGATTTACTGTGTATAATAAATGTGTTTTGATTTGAATCTTACTAATTGGTGTGTTGCGTTATTGATCATTATTTGAACTTGAACCTCGTGGCGGTATTATAAAGATACCTGGCGACTCTAGAGCAAAGGTTAAACAAACAGAGCAAATTACGAATTAAGAGCCAACCAAAAGTTAGCAACAATAGTAATCCCGCGATCAATACCTTTGAGGTCCTACCTTTCAACTTACTTCCTAATTTCCAATATTCTGCTTTTTGGACCCATGCTTTTAAAATTTGCACCAATGTGGATAACCACTGCCCCTCCAGAATGTCCGATAGCCACTCTGAGACATCCTTGCCACGAGCACTAGGGAGGCAACATACCAGGCCGAAGTCTCATTTACGGCCAGGTTTGTATCCTTGCAGACACCGTTCCCCCTACAAAGGGCAGCACGGTAGCACAAGTGGCTAGCCCTGTGGCTTCACAGCGCCAGGGTCCCAGGTTTGATTCCCCGCTGGGTCACTGTCTGTGCGGAGTCTGCACGTTCTCCCCGTGTCTGCGTGGGTTTCCTCCGGGTGCTCTGGTTTCCTCCCACAGTCCAAAGATGTGCAGGTTAGGTGGATTGGCCATGATAAATTGCCCCTTAGTGTCCAAAAAGGTTAGGAGTGGTTATTGGGTTACGGGGATAGGGTGGAAGTGAGGGCTTAATTGTTTTGGTGCAGGCTCGATGGGCCAAATGGCCTCCTTCTGCACTGTATATTCTATAATTGAATCCCCTGTAACTATTGCATTGGCACACATTTTATTCCTCCCTTGTGGCGAATCTTTTCTTTAAATTCATTGGATGTGCTAATTGCCCTTGAGGGAGCAATTAAGAGTCAATATGTAGGCAAGGTAAGGATATGGCAGATTTCCTTCCTTATTAAACCAGATGGTTTTCATGACAAACGACAGTGGTTTCATGGTCCAGATTGTTATTTAATTCAAATTTCACCATCTGCAGTGGCAAGATTTGAACCTGGGGTCCCCAGAACATTGCTCTGTTTGACTAGCCGAGTGATAATACCACTCGGCCACCATCTCCCCCGATTTTCTAACTGATGATAAGCTGGTACCAAAGACAAATCAGTGGGAGTCTGACAAAAGCTAGTTTGGTTCATTGAAAAATCAACACTGGTTCAACAAAGTTCCCCAAGCCACTGCCTCTGGATACAAGAAGCATTTCATTCTGCAGCGGGACAGTACAAACAGTCTAAATGACTTTTATGGAAGTTCTGTTGTCAGTAAACTGCAGCTGACGAGGACAGACGAGCAACTTCTCAGTTTAACTACAATCATCTCTGTGTTCAACCCCCCAAGCCCTTATCGCTTCCAAGGTCTCTAATTACTCAAAGCCCGACAACCCTTGGAAGAGTCTGTATTTCTCCAGTTGTAGCTTCTTTTGCCCCTGTAATTGCCTTTCCCCCTCCTTTAGTGGCTGTGATTTAGGTTGCCAATCCCCAAGTTCTGGAATTCCATTAGAAAAGGGTATAATAAGGCAGCACGGTGGTGCAGTGGGTTAACACTGCGGCCTCACAGCACCGAGGTCCCAGGTTCGATCCTGGCTCTGTATCACTGTCTGTGTGGATTCTGCACGTTCTCCCCGTGTTGAGTTTGCACACTCTCCCCGTGTTTGCGTGGGTTTCGCACCCACAACCCAAAGATGTGCAGGCTAGGTTGATTGGCTATGCTAAATTGTCCTTTAATTGGAAAAAATGAATTGGGTACTCTAACTTTTTTTTTTAAAAGGGTATAATAATAATCTTTATTAATAATAATCATTATTATTGTCACAAGTAGGCTTACATTAACACTGTAATGAAGTTACTGTGAAAAGCCCCTAGTCGGCACATTCCAGCTCCTGTTCGGGTACACTGAGGGAGAATTCAGAATGTCCAATTCACCCAGCAAGCACGTCTTTCGGGACTTGTGGGAGCAAACCAGAGCACCCGGAGGAAACCTATGCAGGCACGGGGAGAACGTGCAGACTCCGCACAGATAGTGACCCAAGCCGGGAATCGAACCCGGGTCCCTGGCGCTGTGCAACAACAATGCTAACCACTATGCTACCATGCTGCCCATAAAAATCATTTCAAGGGGGCACCTGGATTTGAACCAGGGACCTTTGGATCTGCAGTCAAATGCTCTACCACTGAGTTATATCCCCAACTCGTACTGGTTAACGTGCAGTTTAGTCAGCAGTTTGGAAGGCAATGTTAGCATTCATGTCGAGAGGGCTAGAATACAAGAGCAGGGATGTGATTCTGAGGCTGTATAGGGCTCTGGTCAGACCCCATTTGTTGTATTGTGAGCAGTTTTGGGCCCCGTATCTAAGGAAGGATGTGCTGGCCTCGGAAAGGGTGCAGAGAAGATTCGCAAGAATGATCCCTGGAATGAAGAGCTTGTCATATGAGGAGCAGTTGAGACTCTGGGTCTGTACTCGATGGAGTTTAGAAGGATGAGGGGGGATCTTATTGAAACTTACAGGATATTGAGAGGCCTGGATAGAGTGGACGTGGAGAGGATGATTCTACTTGTTGGAAAAAATAGAACCCGAGGGCACAGCCTCAGACTGAGATGTGGAGCAATTTCTTCAGCCAGAGGGTGGGGAATCTGTGGAACTCTTTGCCGCAAAAAGCTGTGGAGGTCAAACCACTGAGTGTCTTTAAGACAGAGATAGATAGGTTGTGGATTAATAAGGGGATCAGGGGTTATGAGGGGAAGGCAGGAGAATGGAGGTGAAAAACATATCAGCCATGATTGAATGGCAGAGTAGACTTGCTGGGCCGAATGGCCTGATTCTGCTCCTATGTCTTATGGTCTTAAAAATCTTCACTTCATTAAATTGCTCCTTAAAAACACCTTTGACCAAGTGTTTCATCACCTGTCCTCATGTATCCACATGTGGGACTGTGTCATGTTTTGTCCAATAATACTGTACCCCAAGAAGCACCTCGGGATGTTTTACTATGTTAAAAGCATTTTATAATGCATGTTGTTGTTGTGAGGATTAAAGACACGTTTTACCAGTATCTTGCAAAACAAGTTTTAGTCTCGAGCTGAGAAGCAGTTACAAAGTGAGGCAGAACAGGGAGACAAATTGTGGTTTCAGTTCTAATATATTGTTTGCTAATATCATGCAGCACCAAAGGAGGCCATTTGGCCCATTCTGCCTGGACCAGCTGTTTGAAAGAGCTTTACAATTCATTCCGCTCCCTACTCTTTCCCCACAGCTTTGAACTTTTTTCCTTTTTTCATGTGAACAGCAATTTCCCCTCTGAAAGTTACTTTTGAATCTGCTTTCAACAACCTTTCAGCCAGTGGATTTCAGATTTGAACAACTTGCTGTGTTAAAGAACAAAGAATAAAGAAAGGTACAGCACAGGAACAGGCCCTTCGGCCCTCCAAGCCTGCGCCGACCATGCTGCCCGTCTAAACTAAAATCTTCTACACTTCCTGGGTCCGTATCCTTCTATTCCCATCCTATTCATGTATTTGTCAAGATGCCCCTTAAACGTCACTATCGTCCCTGCTTCCACCACCTCCTCCAGCAGCAAGTTCCAGGCACCCACTACCCTCTGTGTAAAAAACTTGCCTTGTACATCTCCTCTAAACCTTTCCCCTCGCACCTTAAACCTATGCCCCCTAGTAATTGACCCCTCTACCCTGGGGAAAAGCCTCTGACTATCCACTCTGTCTATGCCCCTCATAATTTTGTATACCTCTATCAGGTCGCCCCTCAACCTCCGTCGTTCCAGTGAGAACAAACCGAGTTTATTCAACCTCTCCTCATAGCTAATGCCCTCCATACCAGGCAACATCCTGGTAAATCTCTTCTGCACCCTCTCTAAAGCCTCCACATCCTTCTGGTGGTGTGGCAACCAGAATTGAACACTATACTCCAAGTGTGGCCTAACTAAGGTTCGATACAGCTGCAACATGACTTGCCAATTTTTATACTCAATGCCCCGGCCAATTAAGGCAAGCATGCCGTATGCCTTCTTGACTACCTTCTCCACCTGTGTTGCCCCTTTCAATGACCTGTGGACCTGTACTCCTAGATCTCTTTGACTTTCAATACTCTTGAGGGTTCTACCATTCACTGTATATTCCCTACCTGTATTAGACCTTCCAAAATGCATTACCTGTTAAAAATTAATTGCGTAAATCCTGATAACTCTAATCCCATTGGTTTTGGAGAAGCCAGAGCTCATGGAGAGAAGGGAGGCCGATGTCTTGGCCTTCGCCTCTCTGGTTGCACGGCGGCGAGTTTTGCATGAGTGGGCGGACGGCATCGCCACCAGGGTAGCGGCTTGATTAGCTGATCTGTATGACTTCTTGCGATTAGAGAAGATAAAGTATGAGTTAAGGGTCTCTTCAGGGGAGTTTGAGGAAAGGTGGGGGATGTTTGTGACCGTGTTTGAGGGGCTGTTTGTCACGGGGAGGGGGGGGGGTGAAAAAGGGGGAAAATCTGTACAGACTGTATAGTTGATTGTTGGGAAGTATGTTTCCCGGGGTGTTTATTCGCTGTAACCTGTTTTGCTACATGTTTGTAATAAAATACATTAAAAAAAAAACTATAATCACATTGTCTCATTCAGCTAAAAGTAGCGTTTCGAGCACACCTCACAAAGGCTACAATGAGCTGTTTTTTTCGATGGGGTGGAGGATAGATGTAATCGGTGTTTTGAGGGGTGCCGGTGCACCACCCGGACATATTCTGGTCATGCTCAAAGCCGGTGGGCTTCTGGAGGTCCTTTTTTGATACTGTGTTGGCAATCTTAGGCATTAAGTTTGAGCCTTGCCCTCTGGTGACGATTTCTGGGGTTTTGGATGTGCCGGGGTTGCAGACGTGGTTGGGGGCAGGTGCCCTGGCCTTTGCCTCACTTGTGGCAAGGAGGCGGATCCTCTTGGGCTGGAGGTCGATCAAGCGCCGCGGTGTGGCTGGGTGACTTGTTGGAGTTTTTGCACCTCGAGAATTTCAGGTTTAGGGCGGCACGGAGGTGCAGTGGTTAGCACTGCTGCCTCACGGCACCGAGGACCCGGGTTCGATCCCGGCCCCGGGTCACTGTCTGTGTGGTGTTTGCACATTCTCCCGATGTCTGTGTGGATCTCAACAATGCGCAGGGTGGGTGGATTGGCCACGCTAAATTGCCCCTTAATTGGAAAAAAAAAGTTTTCATTATAATAAAAATATTTCCAAAAAAACTATAACCACATTGCGATCAGTGGGAAAATAGGTCTTATGGTGTTCCATCAACTATCTGCTTCACCTCCACCTGTGTAAGAAGGAATTGAAACACAATTCGACTCCAAGTTTATATTTGTGCAGAACTGCAGACATTGCATGATACTGGCTTCAGACAATATTTGCGGATTGCTTCCACCAAAGAGAGAACCAAACCTGTAAAATTGAACAGTTAGTGGTTCAATATAGTTGTTCTAACTATGTGTGAGGCTAATTCTGATACCACGGAATCCCGGTGTGGCATCCCACTGCAGCAAGAATTCAGCTCACACCCAGGCCTTTGTTAACTCTGGACTCGATGATTCCAATGCTCTCCTGGCCGGTCACCCATCTTCCACCATAGATAGGCTTTGGTTCATCCAGAACTGCCGTGCCTATCTTAACTCGCATCAGGTCGCATGCATGCATTGTCCCTGTGCCTGCTGACCTACGTTAGTCCCAGGCCTTGCCATGCTTCAATTTTAAACTCCTCACCAACCCCTCCATTGCTCCGACTCTTGGATCTTCTGTGGTTTGTGTATTTATTTAAATTGATAATGCTCTTCTTAAGTGCCTTAGTGTGCTAAACAGTACTATATGAATGCAAGACGTTGATGTTGCTGTGCGCCTTGTCAGGAAATTAAATTAATAGACCCAAATGATGGAATCAGAAAGTGGCGGATAAATATTTACAAAAAAAAGATAAATATGTATTGGTATTGGCCATGTGCAGCCAGCTGTACAGGGTTACAGCAGCTGTAGAAATATATACCAATATACAAGCAACTGGTGTCAGCTGTAGCATTTTTGTCTCTCAGTCCCACTACAGAAAATTGAGCACAATAATATGGGCGGACACTCCAGTCCTAGAATCATAGAATCCCTAAAGTGCAGAAGGAGGCCATTTGGCCTATCTAGACTGCACTGGCCCTCTGAAAGAGCACCCTACCTAGACCCACACTCCTGTCCTATCCCCATAACCTCACCTTTTAAAAAAATAAATTTAGAGTACCCAATTCAATTTTTCCAATTAAGGGTCTATATTGCCAATCCACCGAGCCTGCACATCTTTGGGTTGTGGGGGCGAAACCCGAGCAAACACGGGGAAAATATGCAAACTTGACACGGACAGTGACCCGGAGCCGGGATCGAACCAGGGACCTCGGCGCCGTGAGGCAGCAGTGCTAACCACTGTGCCACCGTGCTGCCCTTCCCACAACCGCACCTAACCTGCACCTCCAGTGTGGCACTGAAACAGTTCTGCACTATCGGTGGTGCCATCTTTTGGACAAGACATTATTCAGCGGCCCTGCCTGCCCCCTGAGGTGGACAACAATCATAATCATAGGGTGGCACGGTGGCACAGTAGTTAGCACTGCTGCCTCATGGAGCTGGGGACCCGGGTTCAATCCCAGCCCCGGATCACTGTCCGTGTGGTGTTTGCACATTCTCCCAGTGTTTGCGTGGGTCTCACCCCCACAACCCAAAAAGATGTGCAGGGTAGGTGGATTGGCCAGGCTAATTTGCCCCTTATTTGGGGAAAAAAGAATTGGATACTCTAAATTTATATTAAAAAAAGACATTTTAAAAAACCAATCAGAATCATGACCTAACTGAATGGCGGAGCAGACCTGATGGGCCGAATGGCCTACTTCAGGTCCTCCGCCTTATGGGAAGCACAGTGAGGTTTTCCTCCAATGACTGGTCAATATTATCAGAACATATCATGCGGTCATCATCTTATTCCTGTTGGTAAGGGACGCAAATTGATTGCTGCATTTCAAACTGTACCACTGTACTTCAAAAGTACTTCATTCGCTGCAAAGTGCTTTGGGCACGTCCTGATGTCATGTAAGGCGCTATGCAAATGCAAGCCTTTTTTAATCTGTGGTCGTACTTGCACGTGTACATCATTGAGCTCATTTATGCCTTCCTTTCCATGTGTCTTAACATTTAGAATGGCTCTTTTCTGCGTGTGCTCATGCTGTGCTCTGCAAAGGAAATATATTCTCAATCCTGATTCAGAAGTGACATCTTGCACTTGGTTTCATAACACATCAGCTGCTTCTGAAATTATCACATGTTTAAGTGAAAGTACACTTGAGTTTGTAATCTGAACATGGCATGCCACACATGTCGATGAGTCAATTCTAATTAGTGAATTAAGTCATTCTCAAGTCACTTATAACTTAATGAATGGCATCAACGTACAATTTTCCACCATATAATTTCAATGTATGTACCTACATCAGCAGCATCTCAATATTCAACATTGTTTCCACTTCCCTGCATTCTGAGCAATATGCGTGTCCATATTTACTTCATAAACTTCTACAGTAAGGAAAGATGTAATTAAACTCATCACATGCATCCTGAAAAAGCTATCTATTCAGACCCATTTTGTTTCCTTTTCCCCATATTCCTTAAGAAAGAATATCCAAATATTTCTCCATTGCCCTCTGAAAGGCATAAAGGATTCGGGAGGGACGGGGGTGGGGGGGGGCGGTGCCTGGGGACCCGGGTTCGATCCCGGCCCTGGGTCACTGTCCGTGTGGAGTTTGCATATTCTCCCCGTGTCTACGTAAGTCTCGTCCCCACAACCCAAACATATGCAGGGAATGTGGATTGCTCACACTAAATTGCCCCTTAATTGGAAGAAAAATAATTGGGTACTCTAAATTTTAAAGAAATAAAATAAAATAAAGGATTCTACTTCTACTTCTGTTTCTGGAAGAACATTTTATGTACTGACAAACTTTATATTATATTATGAAAAAAAACTCTGAACCTGACCATGCTAACTATGATAATTTGTTGTAAAAACCAATCTGGTTCACGAATGTCCTTTAGGGAAGGAAATCTGCCGTCCTTACCTGGCCTGGTCTACATGTGACTCCAGACCCACAGCAATCTGGGTGACTCTTAATTGCCTCTGAAATGGCCTCGCAAGACACTCATGTCAAGGGCAATTAGAGATGGCCTTGCTCGCAATGCCCACATTAAATGAAAGAGTAAAGAAAAAGTTGACAAGTTTCACCACAGCAGCTAAGACATTCTACGAAATTCTAAAATAAAAAGTCAATTTATACTATCTCCCAATGTCAATGGAGTCTTCAAAAAATATTACAGGAACTGGATCCGTATCTTTGCCGAAAATAAATCAGTTCTTCCTGGGGCAATACCCTAACTTTGTACCAGGTTTTGTTGAATCTGTCCATTAGTTTTTGAGATATAATAATGAGATCATAATGCGATTGTGATTGTCAATTATTGGAGCAGCACGGTGATGCAGTGGTTAGCACTGCTGCCTCATGACGCCGAAGATCTGGGTTCAATCCCGGCCCCAGGTCACTGTCCATGTGGAGTTTGCACATTCTCCCAGTGTTTGCGTGGGTCTCATCCCCATAACCCAAGATCTGCAGGGTAGGTGGGTTGGCTACATTAAATTGCCTCTTAATTGGAAAAAAAATGAATTGGGTACTTTAAATGTTAAAAAAAGTGATTGTTAATTATAAACGAATAAATAATCTTTATTGTCACAAGTAGGCTTACATCAACATTGCAACGAAGTTACTGTGAAAAGCCTCTAGTTGCCACATTCTGACACCTGTTCGAATACACAGAGAGAGAATTCAGAACTTGTAGCTGGTACAGGAATTGAACCCGCGCTGCTGGTTTTATTCTGCATCACAAACCAGGTGTCTAGCTCACTGAGCTAAACCAGCTCCCTATGAATACACTGCAGTGCTCACTCTCAATGGGTTGGCTTCTCTAAAGTCCTTTAAGGCAGCAAGGTGGCACAGTGGTTAGCACAGCTGCCTCACAACGACAAAAACCCAGGTTCCATTCCAGCCTTGGAAGACTGTCTGTGCGGAGTCTGCACTGTCTCCCTGTGTCTGCGTGGATTTCCTCCGGGTGCTCCGGTTTCCTCCCACAGTCCAAAGATAGCTGGGCTAGGTGGATTGGCCACGCTAAATTGCCCCTTAGTGTCCAGGGATGTGCAGGTTAGGTGGGGCTGTGGGATAAGGAGGGGGAGTGGGCCTAGGTAGGGTGCTCTTCAGAGGATCAGTGCAGATTCGATGGGCTGAATGGCCTCCTTCTGGGCTGAGAGGCAGCAGTGCTAACCAATATGCCACCCAGGAGTCCCAGGACAAGTCTCAGACAAACAAGGTGGAAACTATTCATTCTTTTCCCCTGCCTTATTCCCCCTCTTATTGACTGTGATTTAAAGTGTTAGGAAATCACCGCTGAAGAACATCATCATGATTTGAGTTTGAACAAAGTGTTTGATATCAATTATTTTTTATGAAAAAAACTCAGGAGTTGTTTGGCTCATTGCTCCCTGCTCCAGAGTGGAACACATATCAGAATGTTGATTATTCAGAATGACTTTAATCTGGTCCTTGCTTCCTATTTAGCTTGACCAAAAAAAAAATCACATCACGTTAGGGACCAGAAACCCGGAGTGAGTTTGGAGGCGGGTGCAAGGAACAACTTTCAAAGAAGATTGTTTTTTAATGCAGTGAGACGCAAAGATTAGTGTGTCATTCCAGCCAAGATTTGGTTCCTAGGAGCTCGAGTCCAACCTGGCGTGGATTTACCCACCTGAAGTATCACACTCGACGCTCTCCGGTTAAGCCCTCGATGGGGATATTCGGTAAATCACACCTGCCAAACAGGGTGTGTAAGAACTTGTAATGCATCCACATGCCAACCCCAAATCGATTCATAAACTCCGAGAGAGCATTTTGATTCATTCAAAATTTGGCTGAAGAGTAAGACTCGGACACGTTTCAATCGGTAAAAGCCAACGAGCTTTAGCGTTAAGCAATACCTGGAAATTGATAGGAATAGATTAGTAAATAGAAAACAAGTTGCATTTATATAGCACCTGTAATGCAGGAACAGAATTGAAATGAAAATGGCTTATTGTCACAAGTAGGCTTCAAATGAAGTTACTGTGAAAAGCCCCTAGTCGCCACATTCCAGCAACTGTTCGGGGAGGCTGGTACAGGAATTGAACCGTGCTGCTAAACTGCCTTGGTCTGCTATTCAAAGCCAGCGATTTACCCCAGCGCTAAACCAGTCCCAATTTCACACCAAGCCACATCCAGACATATTAGGACAGGTGACCAGCAGCATGGTCAATAGGTAAGTGTTAAAGAGTCTCACAAGAGAGGCGGAAAGGTTTTCCTTTGGGTGGGGATTTACAACTTGGAGCCTGGGGATGCTCAAGAGGGCAGAATTGCAAGAGGGCACATATACCAGAGAGTTGTAAGGCTGAAGGAGCTTACAGACATCGGGAGAGACAAGGGCATGGAAGTATTTAAAAACAAAAGGATGAACTTTTAAAATGGGTGGTGTCGATTAACAGAAAGGCAATATAGGCCAGCAATACAGAGGGCGAAGGGCAAACAGGACCTGGTGTAGTTGAGGACATGGGCAGCAGGGTGTTGGATGACCTCTAGTCTACGGAAGATAGAAGTGAGCAGCGGTAGCACAGTGGTTAGCACTATGGCTTCACAGCGCCAGGGTCCCAGGTTCAATTCCCAACTTGGGTCACTGCCTGTCTGCACGTTCTCGTCCCGTGTCTGCGTGGGTTTCCTCCAGGCGCTCCGGTTTCCTCCCACAAATCCTGAAAAACGTGCTGTTGGGTCATTTGGACATTCTGAATTCTCCCTCTGTGTACCCGAACAGGCGCCGGAGTGCAGCGACTAGGGGTTTTCACAGTAACTTCATTGCAGTGTTAATGTAAGCCTACTTGTGACAATAAAGGTTATTATATTGTAGAACTGGAAGGTGGCCACAAGTACATTGGAATAATCAAGTAACAAAAGCATGGCTGAGGGTTTCAACAACAGCTGAGACATGGCAGGCTTGGATGATGCTATAGAGGTGAAAATAAGTGGTCTTGTTGATGGTGTGTGTGAGTGGCGGGAAGCAGATCTTGGGGCCAAAATGGCAAAAAGGCCAATTGAACTCAGGCAGCTGCCAGGAAGAGAAGGAAGTGGGGAGCTAGGGTGACCGAAGGCAATAGTATCAGTCTTCCCAATATTTAGTTTGAGGACATCTTTGCTCATCCAGTACTGGGTGACAGACAAGCAGTCCAATTATTCAGAGATGGTGTTGGGGGGGTGAAAACTGTGATGGTGTCATCACTGTACATGTGGAAACAAATGCTGCATTTTTGGATGATTGTCACCGAGGGCCAGCTTGCAGATAAGAATAAAATAATAATCTTTATTAGTGTCACACAAGTAGGTTTACATTAACACTGCAATGAAGTTACTGTGAAAATCCCCTAGTCGCCACATTCCAGCGCCTGTTCGGGTACACAGAGGGAGAATTCAGAATGTCCAATTCACCTAACAAGCACGTCTTTCGGGATTTGTGGGAGGAAACCGGAGCACACGGAGGAAACCCACGCAGACACGGGGAGAACGTGCAGACTCTGCACAGACAGTGACCCAAGCCGGGAATCGAACCCGGGTCCCTGGCGCTGTGAAGCAATAGTGCTAACCCTGTGCTAGAAATTAGAGTTGCCCTAGAATAGATCTCTGGGCAACAGTAGCACTGTGGTTAGCACTGCTGCCTCACAGTGCCAGGGACGCGGGTTCAATTCCGGCCTCGGGTGACTGTCTGTGTGGAGTCTGCACGTTCTCCCCGTGTCTGCGTGGGTTTCCTCCAGGTGCTCCGGTTTCCTCCCACAGTCCAAAGATATGCAGTTTAGTGGATTAGCTATGCTAACTTGCCCCTTCGTGTCCAAAGGTGTGAAGGTTAGGTGGGGTTATGGTGTTAGGGTGGGGGAGTGGGCTACATAGGGTGTTCTTTCAGAGGGCGGGGCAGATTCAAAGGGCCACCGTAGGGATTCTATGAGAGGATACATACAAAACTCAGCCGGTCTGCCAGCATCTATCAGGAGAGAAGTTATTCTTTTTCAAAGTCGAGGGAAATCCAAAGAAAGAGAACTGTTAACAATATCAGCTAAAGTGGAACTCAAGAGAGGTCCATAAGACCATAAGATATAGGAGCAGAATTAGGCCACTTTGTCCATCGAGTCTGATATGTTTCTCATCCCCACTCTCTTGCCTTCTCCCCATAATCCCTGATCCCCCTATTAATCAAGAACCTATCTACCTCTGACTTAAAGACACTCAGTGACTTGGCCTTCACAGCCTTCTGCGGCAACGAGTTCCACAGATTCACCACCTTCTGGCTGAATAAATTCCTCCTCATCTCAGTTTTCAAGGATCATCCCTTTAATCTGAGATTAGTGGGAAGAGGATCTCGAGAGAAGGAGTAGCTGGGGTTCACAAACCCGATGGGCTTGGAGAGGGAATGAGGTGAGATAAAGAAAGGTGCGAGTTCAGGTCTAACGTGTAGTGGAGGGAGCTTTGGAGGAAATCTGGCATGGTCGGCTAAGGAGGGAGGGAAGTGGCAAAGGTGGCTGATCAACTGGTATCATAGTGCCAAAGAAGTCCATGAGATACTTCTTGTTGATGGTGGGGGTAGAGGAGGCATGACGTTTGGCATGGGATAGATAGGAGCACTTAAATAGTGAGTTGGTACCACTAATTAATACACGGTGCAGCACACTGCATATCTCACCCATCTTGCAATCCTTACTCTGTATATATTCCATCTGTTGGTGTGGGGGGTATGAATCAGGGGCTGTGCAACCAAAATTAACCACAGCTTTTTGCCCCATTTTCATTCAGCTCTCTATATTTCATCCTTACCCATCTCTCCTTGGAAAGAATGCTATGGGTGTCAGCTGCCTCGCTGGTATTTGTCCCAAGTGTCATAGAATCATAGAATTTACAGTGCAGAAGGAGGCCATTTGAGTCTGTACCGCCTCTTGGAAAGAGCACCCTACTTAAGCCCACACCTCCACCCTATCCCCATAACTCCACCTAACCTAAGTGCAATTTAGCACGGCCAATCCACCTAACCTGCACATCTTTGGACTGTGGGAGGAAACCGGAGCACCCGGAGGAAACCCACGCAGACACGTGGGAGAACGTGCAGACTCCGCACAGACAGTGACCCAAGCCAGGAATCGAACCTGGGACCCTGGAGCTGTGAAGCAGCAGTGATAACCACAGTGCTACGGTGCCGCCCAATTCATCCATTGCACTAATGGGTGGGTTATTGAACCAATAGGCGTCAAAGTAAAGGTGATGGTGTCCCATCCCTAACACAACCACAAAATGTTGGCATGGGAAGAGTTCATTGTAAGAAGCTGGAAGAAGAAAATCCAGCAATCAACAGTTGGGAAATGGGATGGGAAAAGTTGACATTTCGTCCCACTGGCCCAATCACTACATCTTAGTAAGAACAGAGTCGACAGTGAGGATTCAGCGTCTAAGTATTCGCCTGCCTCTCTTTCTCTGTGTGCTCCAGCTTGTTTGGACCGCGTTAACTTGCTTTAACGTCAGTCTTCCGGTGACGGCGGGCGGGAGGCAGCCGGACAATGGAGGGCTCCTGTTTGGGAACGCCATTTTCGGGGCTTTAAGCCCGGTCCCAGGGTCCACGGAGGCGGCAAAAGCAGGGAGAAGGCACAGAGGAGGCACAATGAAGGCACAGTAAAGAAAAATGTTGAGGGTGAACAAAAACACGGCCGTAAAAAAATCAGCTGAAGGTCCATCGGGGAGTGGAAAGGTCACCACGGGGTCACCAAGGAAAATGGAGGCTGGAGCACCAGGGGAGGCCGCATTGCTTACGGCTGAAGAAATAACTAAGGTGATGGCTGCGGAATTCGAAAGGCAGTTTACAAAATACATGGAGACAATGAGGAAGGAGATGAGGGAGGTTTTGAGTGCGCTGGTGGAGGAGGCGATTTCCCCGGTGATGACGGCAGTGGCGAGCGCAGTAGCGGAGGTGCGGGAGCAAGGGGAGGCGCTGAAGGAAGTGGAGGAGACGTTATTGCAGCACGGTGATCAACTTACCTCGATGGGGAAGGAGATGCGGAAGGTGATGGAGATTAACAAGGATCTGCGAGGAAAAATGGAAGACCTGGAAAACAGATCCAGGTGACAGAATTTGAGGATTGTGGGGCTGCCCGAAAGGAGTTGAAGGACTGAGGCCAACTGAGTATTTTGCCGCGATGCTGGCGAAACTATTGGGGGAGGGGGAGGATCCCTCCCGATATGAACTGGATCGGGCTCATCGGTCGTGGAGGCCTGTACCAAAGGCGAGTGAGCTGCCAAGGGCAGTGACTCTGTGCTTCCGTCGGTACAGGGTGAAGGAGAAGGTCCTGAGCTGGGCCAAGCAGAAGCGGGTGGTGCAGTGGGCTGGAGCTGGTATACGTGTATACCAGGACTTTACGGTGGAGCTAGCGAGGAGGCAGGCTGCCTTCAACCGGGTGAAGAGGGCACTGTACATTAGCAAGGTGCAGTGCGGCATTGTATATCCAGCGAAGCTGAGGGTGACTTACAAGCTCAAGGACTTTTATTTTGGAACGGCGGAGGAGTTTGCGAAGGCAGAAGGACTGTGGCAGAACTGAGAAATTGAGAAATGGTCATGGGCCGATGTAACCTCAGGACTGTATTTTCTTCTTTTTTGTTTCACTGTGTGCGGGTGTATCGGTTAAAGGAGCCAATGTTGAATATATTTGGACAAGGGAAGTGATGGGACTTTCACTCGAAATGAGGGCTCTTTGGGGTGTAGGTGGATATGCGGGGTGTGTGTGCTAAAAGGGGATTTCTGGGCTTTCCTCGAGCCGGGCAAGGGGGAAAGGGACCCGGGCGGGGGCCTCCACGCTGGCCGGTTTAAGCCGGCCAATGAACAGGAGGTGGGGGGAGGGGCTGTGGCCATCGGAGCCTGGCAGAACAGGGTCCGAGTGGTCTAGCCGGGGTGGAAAGTTGGGGGGAAAGAACCGAGATTGGGGGAGGTGTTTTACAGGAGGCAGTGGACGGGAGGAGTTGGAGAGGGGGGGGGGGGTGGTGTTTACAACTCTTGGGTATCATGTACGGTACTCTTTCAGAGGTTGGATGGCGTTGAGTGTGGGGGGGGGGGGGGGGGACTCTATAGGTCAATGGTGACCATGGGCGGTCCTGGACTCCTTTTTCTTTTTCTCCTTTGTTTTTTGTTTCCACCCTGGGAGGGTTTGTTTTATTGGATGCATATATTGACCGTTTGGGGTAGTGGGAGGATGGGATCGTTGGTATTGTTAAGGGGGCTGATTTTGTATTTGTTACCGTTTACTGTCTGTTGGTGGGGTGTAAATTTTGAAGGAAAATGTGAAAATGGAGAATAAAAACATATTTTTTTTAAAACTTGCTTTAATGTCAGGGTAGCGGAGCTGGGATGTGAAGGGGAGGCACTCCAGCTGCGTGTCTTTTCCCAGATTCGGCTAAACTCCTTGCAGGCGAGCGTGCAAACTTCCCCCGGCCGCCTCTTGCAGAATCGCGGCTTGGCGAAGGGGAGGGTTGCACGATTTACAACTGGCTCTCACGCGATCTCTATAGGTTAACTCCGACAAGACCTTGGTGGGTCGTTTTCTGCCTCCCCTCCCTCCCCAGCACCTCTGGACCGGCTGAGCAGATTGCTGGCTTGCACGCGATGGTAGAACATTATTTAACAAGGGAAATAAATGCTCGTAAAACAGTAAACATTTTTAATCTGATTTCCCCCACCCATCACTGACCAGCCCTTACCAAAGCACACCATGTATATTTATACTGAGGTTGGGATTGTAGGGCAGGTGAAGGAGAATATAAAAACTTATGAACTGCCTGGGAGATTTACGAACGCACCCTCCTCAAAGGGGTCAGAGTTCTGTCAATGTGAGGTCTGAGAATTAATTTCTGCGTTGACAATTTTTCTGATTCTAAATCTGTACACGGTCTCCAGCCATAATGTGTAGGTTTCTTTCGCGTAACTGATTTTGGGAGGGGGTGGTGGGGTGAGATTGAGGAACCTATTGGAGATGTGTGAAGAGAAAACCACTTTGGGAGAAGTCTTTGAAGTGTGCCAAGATTTGCCAAAAGGCTTCCTCCACGGCGACTGAGGGTTAAAGCAACAGCACAGTCCCCTGCATCTTAAAGCTCACGGTGCATTTTGCCTGTCGCCTGCTGTTGCTGGTTTAAATTGTTAGAACATCGTTTCAAGCGACCTGCTTCGGTGGCATGTTGTACTGCATGAGCAACCCTCGTTTCACCCAAGGAGCAAACACGGAGAGAGGGGGGGCGGGGGGGGGGGGGGGGGAGAGAGAGAGAAAGACTTGTGTCATCTCCCACTCTGCACGCAGTAATGAATGCTGTGACTACTTGAGACTGGGCTTGCATGCAAAGCAAATCGTTTTGAGAAGGTTTACGGCTGTTGAGGCGGCGGTGGGAGTGTGTGTCTGTATGTGTGTGTGTGTGTCTGGGGGAGGGGGGGTGAAGAAAAATCTCTGTTTATTTAAACTTCTCACGCACTTTTAAATAGACAGGGGATTTGCTTCCCTCCCTCCCCTGGGTAACTTAGAATGGACCCGAATAACAAACCACTTTTATTTATTCATGGATGAATTAATCTCGCGCGTACCAAAAGCTGCAAACTGGGAAGAAACGCTAAAATGCCCAAGTGCTGTTTTGTTTTAGAAACCGGGCATATCAGCCCACTTAAGGATCGGACACGAGAGAGACATTGGATTTTAACATAATTGTATATATGCCCTTGTCTGTTTGCTCTCTTTGCCACAGTTTATAGATCTCTCTCTCGCACACAAAATACCATCAAGGGATTTTTGTGTGACAGATGAGACATTAATTAGCCTCTCTGCCTTGCGTGACTCCGCGCTCGCTACCTGGATATTAAGGGTAACCCCCTCTGACCCCCGAGGAGTGATTGAAAGGCCGTGAGGAGAGATAGCAGATCAAGTGTGGAAACTGCTAGGTGACACGCTATCCCTTTTTTTTTGCACAGAAGCTATCAGTGCATCGGGAAAGCAAATAGAGAAAATCGACCTGACTGCATTGTTGGCCCACTATCTCCCAAAAGGCAAAAAAAACCCAAAGTGTTGTTTTTTGCATTCCTTAATTTGACTTGAGTGAGTAGGGGGGGAAATAAAATGACCAAATAAAATGTCTGTCTCTCTGAAGAGGCTGCACTTTTCAGCCACGATAGCTATGAGAACAAGGAATGATTTGGATGAGAATTTAACTGGTATTTTCCTACCCATAAGCAGCCCTTTTTATCCTCAATCTTGCTAATTGTACCCACCAACTTCCAACAGTCCCGTGGCTAGAGAAACAGAGAGAGCAAACCATCAACAGGAGTTTGCTCCAAACTGTGTCGATTTCAGGTTTGAGTGAAAGTATTTGCAGTGGGTGACCCTTGGGCGACCCAGTCAGTCCAGGTTAATTACACCCCCCCCCCCCCCCACCCCCCATGAAACTCATTCTCGCCCCATCCAAACTCTTCAGATGCTGCTTTATTGACACGGATGGTGAAACTGATTTTAAATTGGAGAGTCTGCCGCTTTGAGAGAAATTAACTATTCTCTGCGGTTTCGCAGTCTCGCCCCCCCGCGCCCCCCCCCCCCCCCCAACCTCTGTTTTCTTTCGTCTGATTCGATTGTCTTGGTTGCGTGACTGGACAGGAGAGAGCTGGATCTGTCCTTGCCGAGACTGTGACATCCCCCCTCCTATCTTCATCGGCAACTGACACGTAACTCACCGGTCGCACGTAACACAACAGCTCACAGGGCCTGGAGGGGTGGGGGGGGGGGGGGGCGGCAAGCAAACTATGCGAGTGTTTCACCCTGGCTAGAACTGTAACTTGTAATGATCATTCAGCCCCCCCCCCCCCCCCCCCCCACACCCTCCCCCTGCACACACACACACACAGCACCCACATGGCTACACACCAGAGGAGCAGTCAAGCGCTTTCTCCTGAGAGCTCCTGGTGACAGGTGGACATTTCCAGTTACAAGAATGGAAGATTGAGAGCTGGCTCACTGACTGCACAAAATGGGCATTTTCTTTGTAAAGAAAGACCTGTCCAAGTGCGTAGATACCGGAATTTCTAAAGCACATGAAACGATTGCATCAATAAGTTATCATAAATAACTTAGTTATAACTTACCCCGTGTGTGTGTGTGTGTGTGGGGGGGGCGGGGTTAAACCACTGAGGGTCTGGTTTAGCACAGTGGGCTAAAACAGCTGGCTCGTAAAGCAGAACATAGCAACCAGGGTTCAAATGCCGTACCAGCCTCCCCGAACAGGCGCCGGAATGTGGCGGCTAGGGGCTTTTCACAGTAACTTCATTTGAAGCCTACTTGTGACAATAAGCGATTTTAATTTAATATTTTTGCTGTTCTTAGTATAGAATCCCTACAGTACAGAAAGAGGCCATTCGGCCCATCGAGTCTGCACCGACCCTCTGAAAGAGCCTCCTACCACATACCCCCCACTCTATCCCCATTACCCCACCTAACCTTTTTGCACACCAAGGGGCAATTTCGGGAGGCCCATCCACCTAATTTGCACATTTTCTTTTTTGGATGGACTGTTCTGCGCTTTTCAAATTATAAAAAAAAAAAATTTAGAGTACCCAATTCATTTTTTCCAATTAAGGGGCAATTTGGCGTGGCCAATTCACCTACCCTGCACATCTTTGGGTTGTGGGGGCGAAACCCACGCAAACACGGGGAGAATGTGCAAACTCCACACGGACAGTGACCCAGAGCCGGGATCGAATTTGGGACCTCGGCGCCGTGAGACTGCAGGGCCAACCCACTGCCACCGTGCTGCCCGCGCTTTTCAATTTTGCTTATTAGCTATAAACATGCTTCCAAAATCCGAGGACAGTTAACATTCAATTTTCCTTTTTTAATAAGAATTTTTGGCACTGGTTTATTTAATTTTTATATAACCCCTCCATCCTTCCAAATCCTGTCTGAACGGTGCCCCAATATTAACGGCGGCTGATTGGAATGTGGCCATTTATTCATCGGAGTCTCACTCCAATTGGGGTGTGATCAGCCCGTCAAATGGAACCATCCCTGGAGAGGTCCACAAGGCGCCCTTGAGACTTTCCAAGCCCGCTGGGCACCGCAGGGGGCTGGGGCTCCTCGTCGACCCCGTTTGATCACGTTTTGCTTTAATGCCTTAAGTTTACTTTGTGATTTTTTTTGTTTATGGCAGTTTCCATTTCGGATTGTTCCTTTGATTTGCCCCTCAGTTAATTTGACCCACTTTACCCGGTTATTTATGTCCAAATCCAACCATTTCCACTCTTGCCAAATTGGCATGACTCTCTTGCAGAGACCCTGCTTGTCTGTGCCCGCAGAAATCCGAGGACATTAACTGCTGAAGAGAGCTATGAGTGTGCTCTCCGGAGCATCGTAGAGAGTTGCTGAAGGTAATTTGCATTCATATTTTTATGCGGGGACAATAACAACAACAAGCGCAAGAACGCAGAAGCGCCTGGCCAGGAACTGTACCGTCCAAATAGCATCTCCCCCCCCCCCCGCCTTGTGGGGCTGCCCGGCTTCCTGATGTTGACTCCTGGCACAGGGAGTGACAGGCAGGAATAGGAATGTTGTAAACACATCACCACACCGGCAGCACACACACCACAGCATCCGTTCACAAGTTTCTTCCTCAAATCCATTTTAATTGGGTTCTCGGTCAAGTCACATTTTATCAAGGCAACACTACGTGCAGGTGTACATTTTTAAAAATATAAATTTAGAGTACCCAATTCATTTTTTCCAATTAAGGGGCAATTTAGTGTGGCCAATCCATCTACCCTGCACAACTTTGGGTTGTGGGGGCGAAACCCACGCAAACACGGGGAGAATGTGCAAACTCCACACGGATAGTGACCCAGAGCCAGAATCGAACCTGAGATCTCGGCGCCGTGAGGCAGCAGTGCTAACCCACTGCACCACCGTGCTGCCCCCAGACAGGTGTACATATATATGAATCCGTCATAAAATATTGGTGTGCGTTGAATTTCTTTTTTAAAATAAATTTAGAGTACCCAATTATTTATTTTTCTTTTACAATTAAGGGGCAATTTAGCGTCGCCAATCCACCTAACCAGCACATATTTGGGTTGTGGGGGTGAAACCCACGCAGACATGGGGACAATGTGCAAACTCCACATGGACAGTGACCCAGGGCCGGGATTCAAACCCGGGTCCTCAGTGCCGCAGTCCCAGTGCTAACCACTGCGCCACACGCCGCCGTGTGTGCATTGAATTTTGAATGTATATTTTAACCAGCTTAATAAACCACAAGATATTATTATAAAACATAAAATGTTATTACATCTTACATTTCACATATTTTTGGATTAAAGTCCCAACAGGGGTTTATTTGGAATCACTAGCTTTTGGAGCGTAGCTACGCTCCGAAAGCTAGTGATTCCAAATAAACCCCTGTTGGGACTTTAACCTGGTGTTGTAAGCCTTCTTACTGTGCCCACCCCAGTCCAACGCCGGCATCTCCACATCATTTTTTTTATGGCATTGCACAATTAACAGTATTCCCAGTGGTTTTTAATTTGCTATTGTAACGATATCATGTAAAATGTGAATTTTATAAAATGACCACTTGTGGCATCTAATCACAGCCACTAACTTTAAGAGAAAATAAACTGCAACGGGCAAAAAGCTCTTCTAGATACATCCGTGACCGAATTTTTGGCACTGAAGGCATAATTTCACATTTTACGGATGAGATGAAACTTTCAAGTGTTGTGAGCTCTGAGGAGGAGGGTGTTCAACTTCAAAGGGATCCCGGACAGATTGGTGGAGCCAAGGGGCAGATGGGATTTCGTGCAGAGAAACGTGAAGTGACACATCTGAGAAAGAAGGCGGAGTGGCAACGTCAAGTAAAGGGCACAATGCTGACACAGGATTCCGGAGCAGAGGGGTGTATGTGCAGACATCATTGAGGATGGCGAGGCTGGTTCAAAGCGTGGTTAATAAAGCATATAAAATATAATAATCATCTTTATTATTGCCACAAGTAGGCTTACATTAACAATGCAATGAAAATCCCCCAGTCGCCACACTCCGCCGCCTGTTCGGGTACACAGAGGGAGAATTCAGAATGTCCAATTCACCTAACAAGCACGTCTTTCGAGACTTGTGGGAGGAAACCGGAGCACCCGGAGGAAACCCACGCAGACACAGGGAGAACGTGCAGACTCTGCACAGACAATGACCGAAGCCGGGAATCGAACCTGGGACCCTGGCGCTTTGAAGCAACAGTGCAATCGAGAGCATGGTATCCTGGCCTTTATTACTAAGCGCCTGGAGTGCAAAATAATAAGTTATAACATAGGAATATGGAGCGGGAGTAGGCCATTCAGCCCCTCGAACCTGCTCCACCATTCAATAAGATCACGGCTGATTTGATAGTAACCTCAAATCTGCATCCCACGTTCCCTGATAACCTATCACCACCCTGCTTTCCGAGAACCATTACACATTCTCCCCGTGCCTGCGTGGGTCTCACCCCCACAACCCACAACCCAAAGGTGTGCAGGGTAGGTGGATTGGCCATGATAAATTGCCCCTTCATTGTAAAAAAAATTGGGTACTCTAAATTTACATTAAAAAAATCCAGGGTGACACTACTGACGGAAAGCTGCACAGTTGAGGTGCTGCTTTCATGGGAGATCCCCACCTCCATATCCCCTCCCGTTGATAAAAAAGATCCCCTGTAACTATCCTGAAGTAGAGCGGGGAGATCTCCCTGGTATCTGGACTACCATTTACCCCTCAACCAACATCACACAGTTGATCTGCTCACAAACTCATTATTATTTGTGGAAGCCTAAGGTGGCACGGTGGCGTGGCGGTTAGCACTACTGCCTCATGGCGCCGAGGACCCGGGTTCGATCCCCGCCCCGAATCACTGTCCGTGCGGAGTTTGCGCATTCTCCCTGTGTCTCTGTGGGTTTTGCCCCTACAACCCAAAGATGTGCAGGGTAGGTGGATTGGCCACGCTAAATTGCCCCTTAATTGGAAAAAAATGAATTGGGCACTCTAAATTTCTTTTAAAAAAATTATTTTTGCTGTGCGTAAATTGTCTCGAACGTTACAACAACTCCTTTGTTGTAGAGTGCGTGTGTGTGCGGGGGTCCTACGATCATGACAGGCGCTATATAAATGCAAATCGTTATTCTGCTGGACCGTTTACCGTTCATTTGGCGTCTGCCTTTACAAGTAAATCATGAAACCGCCCTGATTAGATATTTGTAAAGAGTTAAGCTTCCTCTGCTGCCTTTGGAACGCGAAGTGCCTTGAATGTATTTAAATAAAAGTTCAGGGAGCCTGTCGCCGGCCGGACACGGGGTGGTCTGAGTGAGAATATAGACCCCCACCCCAATTGTGCACCAGTAATGTCAGGACTAATCCCAGTTCTTAATTCCAGCGTCTCATCGTATGGATTCCCCCCCCCCCACCCCCCGCCCCTGCCCCCCATCCCTCCCTCTCTCTCTCTACCCAAATTGCGAAATGTGTTTAGGGCTGGCACTGAATGAGGTTCGATCACATTCGTGCATGTGACTTGCGGCCAATCAGGCGCGCAGAAGATGCTTATAAAAAAGGATGCCTGCTCCAGATACCTCTCACTCACAAACTTGCCAGCGGTGGTGGCAGTTAGCTAGCCTTCTCATTGTGCCAACACCGACTTGTTCTTTGTAGCAGAAACGGTTGATTGTACTTGGGAGTGACGAAAGAGGTAGGCACGGGATGTGTGTGTGTGTCCAGCCCTGTGGAAATCTGCATACTCCCAGGTTTGCACTTTGAGAGTGTTTTGTGTGTGTGTGTGTGTCCAGCCCTGTGGGATTCTGCATTTACTCCCAGGTTTGCACTTTGAGAGTGTTTTGTGTGTGTGTGAGAGAGGGGTTTGAGATGCGGGCTTTGCGCACAGCTCCAGACGCGGGGCTGCAATGGGACAGCGCGAAATAAAAACGCGCCCAACGCTGCAGAGAGTGTGTCTCTCCGCAGATGCTGGCAGACCCGCTGAGATTATGCAGCATTTTCTGCTTTGCACGTTTTAAAAATAAAGCCTGGAGTTTATTAAATGGAGTTTGTGCACATTTGCTGCACATTTTTTTGTGCAAAAAGGCTGTCAAAAAGAAAATGCAGCAGTGAAATGGCAATGAAGTGATTTTAAGCTGGTGTTTGGTTCCTGAATGATGTTTGTGAATTGAAAGCATTTTAAGGAGCAGCTCATTCGGGATGTTCCCAGAATGGGGGGGCCAGGGGGGGATTCTTGCTTTTGAAGTTTGAATGTTGTTCTCTTGTCTCTGGCAGGTTGAATATGATTCGGAGTGTGGGCGCCGGATTGATGGCTAATTTGATGGCCGGCTCGGTCACTGAAGTGTTTGTGGGACTCGCCGTCTTCTCGCTGATCTTCCTGCTGGTCCGTGCCCGCCGGGGGAGGGTCCCCGAGGGGCTGAAGCGGCCGCCCTGCCCGCCCACGCTGCCCTTCATTGGGCACAGCCTGCGCCTGGGAGCCAACCCGCACCTGACCCTGACCGCCCTGAGCCAGCGGTACGGGGACATCTTCCAGATCCAGATCGGCACCCGGCCCGTGCTGGTGCTGAGCGGCCTGGAGACCCTCCGGCAGGCGCTCATCCGGCAGGGCGACGACTTCGCCGGCCGCCCCAACCTCTACAGCTTCCGCTTCATCAGCGGCGGCAACAGCCTGGCCTTCAGCGCCGACTACTCGCAGGTCTGGCGGCTGCGGCGCAAGCTGGCGCAAAACGCGCTGCGCGCCTTCTCGGCGGACGAGTGCAAGAACTCCACGCACTCCTGCCTGCTGGAGGAGCATGTGTGCGGCGAGGCCCAGCAGCTGGTCCGCGTCTTCCTGCAGCTCATGGGCAGCCGCGGAGCCTTCGACCCGGTCCGCTACATCGTGGTGTCCGTGGCCAATGTCATCTGCGCCCTCTGCTTCGGCAAACGCTACAACCACGACGACCAGGAGCTCCTCGACATCGTCAGCGTCAGCGACGAATTCGGCAAGACGGCGGCCTCGGGCAACCCGGCCGACTTCATCCCCATCCTGAGGTTCCTCCCCAACTACTCCATGGCCAAATTCATCGACCTCAACAGGAGGTTCATCAACTTCGTGGGCAAGATTGTCACTGAGCATTACCGCACCTTTGACAAGGTAGGGAGCGCCTGACTGGCACGTTGGCACCCGCCCTGGCTAACAACCAGGGCTGGACACACACACACTACTCTCAAAGTGTCACCCTGGGGGTAAATGCAGATATGCACCGGGCTGGACACACACACACACATAAAACACTATCAAAGTGCAGCCCCGGGGGTAAGTGCAGTTTTCCACAGGGCTGGACACACACAGACTACTCTCAAAGTGTCACCCAGGTGTAAGTGTAGATATGCACAGGGTTGGATACACACACACAAACACTACTCTCAAAGTGCAGCCCCGGGGGTAAGTGCAGATTTCCACAGGGCAGAACATACACACACCACTCCTCTCACTAACACCTCTCTCTCTGTCTCTTGTTTTTTTCAGGATAACATTCGCGACATAACCGACTCCCTGATCAATCACTGTCAGGACAAAAAGGTGGACGAGAATGCCAACATTCAAATATCCGATGAAAAGATTGTGGGCATTGTGAATGATTTATTTGGAGCGGGTAAGGATGGCCTTTCTTCTTGAGATCCCAGACTTTGGTGGGGTCAATTGCCCAGTTTCCAAAACCTCTCCCACTGCAATCATGTTATGATGCGGAGGTGCCGGCGTTGGACTGGGGTGAGCACAGTAAGAAGTTTTACAACACCAGGTTAAAGTCCAACAGGTTTGTTTGGAGTCACTAGCTTTCGGAGCACAGCTCCTTCATCAGGTGATTCCAAATAAACCTGTTGGACTTAAAAATAAATAAATTTAGAGTACCCAATTATTTTTTTTCCAATTAAGGGGCAATTTAGCGTGTTCAATCCACCTACCCTGCACATCTTTGGTTTGTGGGGGCGAAACCCACGCAAACACGGGGAGAATGTGCAAACTCCACACGGACAGTGACCCAGAGCCGGGATCGAACCTGGGACCTCGGCGCCGTGAGGCTGCAGAGCTAACCCACTGCGCCACTGTGCTGCCCTCACCTGTTGGACTTTAACCTGGTGCTGGAATCATGTTGGGAAGGTTTTGGAAGCCAGATTTTCATGTCAAAGGGTCCTGTAATCAGGTTGGTCAAATCCCTTTGCAAACTGGAGTCCTCTCTTTGGAGACTGATGCAATGGGGTCTTTACCTCAATGTTACTGACTTGTCTCTTCCCTTTCTTTGTGATTCTGTTGCAGGATTTGACACGGTTACCACGGCCATCTCCTGGAGTGTAATGTACCTGGTTCAACACCCTGACATTCAGAAGAGACTACATAAGGAAATAGGTGAGTCTACCTGCAAGTGGACAGTGTTCTCTTTTACTTCTTGGTGAGCATTTGCAGCTGGGGATTTTACCAGGAACTGACCTTCTGTTTCCACCCCCCCTCCCCCCTTTTGTCCCTTTCAGATGAGACCATTGGCAAAGATCGGAGCCCCCGGATTTCGGACAGGTCCCTCTTGCCCTATACAGAAGCTTTCATCCTGGAGACCTTCCGACACTCGTCCTTTCTACCATTCACCATCCCTCACTGGTAAGTCAGCTCGGGCATGGGAGGCACCCACCTGGCTCAGGTGGAGGAATTCGGCCCATCTTCCCTGTGCTGGCTCTTGGAAGCCACTCTTCAGTGAGTGTCACTCCCCGGCCCTTGTTCCTCACAGTCCTGTCATTATTTCATAAGATCTGGGGGCAAGGAGACAAGGCCATTCAGCCCATCATAGCCCGTTCCTGCCATTCAGGAAGATCATGACTGATCTGATTGTGCTCTCAGCTCCACTTACCTGCCAGGTTCCCACATAACCCCATAGCCCCTTTGTCCATCAGAAATATGCCTAATTCCTGCCTCATGGTGCCGAGGTCCCAGGTTCGATCCCGACCCGGGTCACTGTCTGTGTGAGTTGTTTGCCCATTCTCCCCGTGTCTGCGTAGGTTCCCCCCCCCCCCCCCCCACACAACCCAAAGCTGTGCAGGGTAGCTGGGTGAATACGCTAAATTGCCCCTTAATTGGGGAAAAAAAAAGAATTGTGTACCCTAAATTTTTTTTAAAAATGTGTCTAACTCGGCCTGGAATATATTAAATGACCCACAGCCGTCATTATTCTCTGTGTCAGAGAATTCCAAAGACTAACCACCCTCTTGAGAGAAGAAATTCTTCCTTATCTCTGTCTTCAAATGGGAGACCCCTTATTTTTAAACTCTGCCCCGAGTTCTCGATTCCCCGATCCTCTCAGCATCTATCCTGTCAAGTCCGCTCAGAATCTCCAATCAAGATCACCTAGCTCTTCTAAACGCCAAAGACTAAAGGCCTAACCTGCTTAACATTTACTCCTCAGACAACCCTTCAACCCAGGAATCAGCCTAATGAACCTTCTCTGAACTGCTTCCAATGCACGTTTGTCATTCCTCAAGCAAGGGAACAAAGCTTTACACAGCACTCCAGGTGCGGTCGCACCAATGCCTTGTACAGTCGCAGCAACATTTCCCTACTTTTATACTCCATCTTCCTTGCAATAAAGGTCAACATTCCATTTGCCTTCCTAATTAATTGCTGTATCTGCATGCTGACCTTTTGTGATTCAGGTACAAGGACACCCAGATCCCTCAACACTGCAGCATTCTGGAGTATCTCTCTTTTTAAATAATATTCTGTTTTTCTATTCCTCCTTCCCAAAGTGGACAACCTCACATTTTCCTACATTATACCCCATCTGCCAGACTCTTGCCCACTCACTTAACCTACTGGTATCACTTCGCAGACTTTGCATTCTCCTGACAACTTGCATTTCTACCTATCTTTGTATCATCAAGAAATCTGCCAATAATACAGTTGGTTCCTTCATTAGTCATTGACAGATCCGAAATAGTTGAGTACAGATAGAATTCCTACAGTGCAGAAGGAGGCCACTCGGCCCATCAACCCCACACGATGCTGAGGATTCGGGTTCGATCCCGGCCCAGGGTCACTGTCCGTGTGGGGTTTGCACATTCTCCCCATGTATGCATGGGTCTCATCCCCACAACCCAAAGATATGCAGGGTAGATGGATTGGCCAGGTTAAATTGCCCCTTAATTGGGGAAAAAAATGAATTGGGATCTCTAAATTTAAAAAAGGTTCGCACCAACTTTCCAAAAAATCATTCTACCCAGGCCCCCTCTCCTGGCCCATCCCCGAAACGGCACTTATCGTTTGGACACTAAGGGGTCATTTATCATGGACAATCCATCCAACAGGCAGGTCTTTGCACTGTGGGAGGAAATCAGAGCACCCGGAGGAAACCCATGCAGACACGGGGGAACGTGCAAACTCCACAAGGACAGTTACCCAAGGCTGGAATAGAACCAGAGTTGCTGGCGCTGTGAGGCAGCAATGCTAAACACTGTGCCATCGTGCCGCCCCATATCCTTGTGGCATTCTGATGTTTGCCAAACTGAAAAGTATCCATTTATCCCAATGTCATTTCCTGTCAGTTAACCCATCGGTCAATGTCATTTCCTGTCAGTTAACCCATCGTCTTGAAAATGAAATGAAATGAAATGAAAATCGCTTATTGTCACAAGTAGGCTTCAAATGAAGTTACTGTGAAAAGCCCCTAGTCGCCACATTCCGGCGCCTGTTCGGGGAGACTGGTACGGGAATCGAACCGTGCTGCTGGCCTGCCTTGGTCTGCTTTAAAAGCCAGCGATTTAGCCGAGTGTGCTAAACCAGCCCCAGTCTTTCATGCTAATGTATCACCCATAGCACCATGAGCTCTTATCTGCTTATATGTGGCACCAAATACATTACATTTTCTGGTTCCCCTTTATCTACCTTGCCTGGTACATCCTTAAAGAATAAATTTGCCAAACACGATTTCCCTTTCACACAAACAATATCTATCTGTATGATTGTGTTTTTTCGGGTGGCACGTGGCACATTGGTTAGCACTGGAACTGCGGCGCTGAGGACCCGGGTTCGAATTCCTGCCCTGGATCACTGTCAGTGTGGAGTTTGCACATTCTCTGCGTGCCTGTGTGGGTTTCACCCCCACAACCCAAAGATGTGCAGGTTAGGTGGATTGGCCACGCCAAATTGCCCCTTAATTGGAAAATAAAATAATTGGGTACTCTAAATTTTTTCTAAAAAAATGATTGCATTTTTTCCCAATAATGGAGCAATTTAGTGTGGCAAATCCACCTACCCTGCACATTTTGGGTTGTGGGGGTGAGACCCACACAGACACTGGAGAATCTGCAAACGCCGCATAGACAGTGACCCGGGGCCGGGATCGAATCTGGGTCCTCAACACAATAAGGCAGCAGTGCTAACCACTACACCACCATGCCACACTGTATGATTGTATTAAGACTTTCCAAATAGCGTTTAGTCTTAATTTTCCCAGTAGCGTTTCTCCAGTTTTAAGTTCCTCCCCTTTGCCTCTTTATTTTTTTTAACATTCTTGGGATGCTTTCTGTGTCATCTGCTGTGAAGACTGATTCAAAATATTTGTTCAAAGTTCCTGCCGTTTCCTTGTTTCCCAAGTTAATTCCCCAGTCTCATCGTCAATGGGACCAACACATACTTCAGCTACTCTCTTCCTTTTTTATATACTCTTCCTTTTTATATACTTGTAGAAGCTTTGACTGTCAGTTTTTATATTTCTTGATATATTTCTTCCTTTCAACATATTTACCCAATTTCCTTTTTGAAGTTACGATCAAATCTGAAACAGTTGATGGGTATTAATTATTATCCTTGTGCACATATAAATACTGAATTGCTGGGACACTGAATTGAGACTAAACAAGTTAATAAACTCTCTCTGTAAAGAAAAGCTCTATGCCTAAAGGTTTCAGCTTTACCAATTGTCTTGGATCCTGTTAACATCCGCTTCCACTACTCTTTTTCTGACAGTGCACTCCGAAGGATAACGACTGGAACAGAGTTCTTCAAAAGCACATTGCAGACCTGATTCAGATTGTTGACTCTGCTAGGCTATCCAGCAGGCCTAAGCACCGAATCACTCTGCTTCACCTCCCACCCCCAAGTCCCTCACTGATGAGGGCTGGAAATCTCCCTCTGGAACCTCCACCTCACACCCTGAGCCGGGATCGAACCTGGGACCTCAGCGCCGTGAGGCAGCAGTGCTTATCCACTGCGTCACCGTACTGCCCACGGCACTATTCTAAGAAAAGCGGACAAGCTCCCCCTGATGTTTTGACCAATATTTATCTCTCAACCAACATCACTGAAACAAGTGACAGGGTCACTTAGCTCAATACTGATTGTGGAAAGTTGTTGCTAGCTTATTTCCTTCCATGTTTTCCTTTAATCTGTCTGTCTCGTTGTCTTTCCTTCCCTCAGAGGTTCCCTCCAAGCTATTCCATTTTGCACAAAGTGATGTTCTGAATAGGTTGTTGCTGCACATTCTTCACTTTTGTGTAGTCTTCCAACCAGGCACAGCTCCGAGAAATAGCCCATTCATCAATGGAGGCTAGCTTCCACAATGTAAAATCTCGTATTCGGGGATCCTTCCCTGTGCCATTGGGGGCCAAAGGGCATAGAGAGTTGGTTTCCATTGAACAATCAAGCCACTTCCCAGATAGCCAACCTGTGAGTCTATTCTGTGGCCTGGAGCAGAAAGTGGGATCTGTTGAGCAGGATCAGTCCAACTATTTGCCCCTCTACTACCCAGGTTTCCATGGAGACGTTTCACGCGTTACCCGCCAATAAACGTTTCTGACACAGGATGTCAAATGAAAGCGTGGTACTAAAATCATTGTTTTACATTTTAGCACAACGAAAGACACAGCACTGAATGGATATTTTATACCCAAAAACACTTGCGTTTTTGTGAACCAGTGGCAAGTGAATCATGACTCGTAAGTATGCCTTCGTCTTGAAATTGGGGGATTTGAACTGGTTGTTACTTGATGGCGAGAGTGGGAAAAAAGTTTAGAAGTCTGAAGGGCGTTGTAGTCAGGGTCACTTTGCCATTCCAAGTTTGGAGTTGCATATTTTGCCTGACTACCTATATAGACGTTAACTGGGCTTTGCTGCCACCCAAAGTTAATCTGTAAAAATCACTGTGGAAGAAGTCTTGATCTGAAGCCCTAAACATGAAGGAGCATTCATATGACCATGTTTGGGTCATCTTTAACTTATCACACCTTGGATTGAAGAGATGCCTGCAGCCCTCACCTACGCTCCAATAAAGGTTGCTTTGGCCTTTAGATATACAGGGTAGGGGAGATGGGGTGCACCAACAAGCAATGAGAAGGGGGAAGATTAAGTCCTGGTTAAATTTGCTGGAGAAGGAGAAGAATATATCTTTGACCCATATTGGTGTGCTAGCTGTTGCTGTTGGTATCTTTTCCATAACTCTGTGTCAATACATTTTGCCCACAAAATGGTCAAACAGGACTGGTTTTGGTGGTTTAAGTGGGTTGAGTTGCTGCTGCAACACCATTGATAATGGCCTCTTTAACTATGTATTTAGAATAATTATGCCACCTCTGTGCTGCTGTATTGGTTTTTATTTTGCAGAAGCAAGTAAAATTATGGTATCTGTTTGCAGTACTTCAATAAGTGTTGCTACGGAGATTCCAAGAGTCTTTCACATGTGCACGATTGTCCATGTGCCAGCATGTACACATGTGACTCAATGTAGTACATAAGCCAACATGTACACATGTGGCTGAATATAGCGCAAATTGTATGTACTTTCGTACGGTCATTTCAACTGCTTCAATTAGACCTATTCATTTTTTAAAAAATAATTTGGAGTACCCAATTATTTTTTTCCTATTATTTAAAAAAAAAAATTTAGAGTACCCAATTCATTTTTTCCAATTAAGGGGCAATTTAGCGTGACCAATCGACCTAGCCTGCACATCTTTTGGGTTGTGGGGGCGAAACCCACGCAATCACGGAGAGAATGTGCAAACTCCACACGGACAGTGACCCAGAGCCGGAATCGAACCTAGGACCACGGCGCCGTGAGGCAGCAGGGCTAACCCACTGCGCCACCGTGCTGCCTTTTTCCAATTATTAAGGGGCAATTTAGCGTGACCATTCCCCCTAACCTGCACATCTTTGGGTTGTGGGGGTGAAACCCATGCAGACACGGGGAGAATGTGCAAACTCCACACGGGGCTGGGATCGAAACCAGGTCCTCAGCGCCGTAGGCAGCAGTGCTAATCACTGTGCCACCCCCAGACCAATTCATTTTTACTAGTCTAATTTTAATTGTTTGTCTTTGAGGCTGCAATCAATGTTGTAGTTACCTGTGGAGTGTAATGTGTGGTGTATACACTAGTTGTACCGTTGCTGGGTCAAAATCTTGGAAAACTCTCCCTAACATGTGATGTGCCGATATGATATAAACAGCGGTGGGACCTGTGGATCCCAGAGGTTATTGACAAAGGCGCTCTGAATGGGTACAAAAGCGGGTGTTGCTTTTCACTCCAACCTGCTAACCAGCAGTGAAGTGGCCCTGTTCGCCTAACATTTAAAAACATTGTTAAGTAAGTGCCCTATTGACTGAAGTAGTCTAAAGTCATGATGAGTTAAGCTTTCTGGAGGGACCCAGGATCCCTCTGCTTCAACGCACTGAGGAATTAAATTGGGAGCCGACTCCCCAACGTGTACTCCCACTCTCATACCAAAACCGTTCGACATCAACTCAAGAGAAAACAGCAGTGTAATCATATCTAGAGATGACCGCCTCTTTTTCGTTGTTCAACAAGATATTCTTTTCTGAATCTGTTTGCGTAGGCTGCCTTGGCAGCTGCATTTAAAAAAATCCCTCACTTTGTGGTTCGATATTGCATCAAAGTACCGGATGCATAATCATTGGCAGTGTGAAAGTACCTCTTAAAGGATTGGCACAAGTTCAGCTGAGTGTTACTGCAGCTATACACTGACTTACATCAGCGGAATGTGTGCAAATCACTGCACCAGCATAAGACACGCAGTAAAGCTGCTGTGTTCGAAACGAGTTCCCTTTCTACAAAAGTGATCCAATAAGGCTTATTTCCCGAGGGGCTGTTAAGGGTGCCAGGCTTTGATGTTTAACTGTTTATTTAAAAGTTGATCGAACCGAGTTTGGAAATAAGTGGTGACCCTTTTAACACCGAGAAACAATTAGAAAGCAGTTAATACTGGCCTCAGGAAGTTCCTTACTTGTTGTTATTAAAGCTTGGCTATTACCTCAACCTGTTGAGTTCTTTTCACAATACTGTAAATGATACATGGATTGTGTTCTTCTCTGAAACAGTCTTACTGCAAATTCTATTTTAAATTATTATTTTAAATATCCATGAAACTCAAGCTGATGAGGCAACTCTTTTTCCAAGCACCTATATTATATTTTCATTCATGGAATGGGGGTGATGCTGGCTAAGCCAGCATTAATGGGCCACCCGTAATTAATTGGTCATGAGAAGGTGATGGTGAGCTGCCTTCTTGAGCCGCTGCAGTTTATGTGGTGTTGGGACATCCACAGCACTGTCAAGGAGGGTGTTGCAGGATTTTGACCCATCAACAGTGAAGAAGTGGCAATATTGCTCCAAGTCAGGATGGTGTGTGACTTAGAAGGGAGCCTGAAGGTGGTGGTGTTGCCCTTGTCCTTCTAGGTGGGTAGAGTCTACAGGTTTGGGAGTCGCTGTCAAAGACTTCTGGTGCGGTGTGCCCCTGCCGGCAGCGGGATTCTCCATCCCGCCAACCAGCCAATGGGGTTTCCCATTATGGGCAGCAATAGAAACTCCTTGGGCGTGGGTGCGCTGCCGGCGTAACGGAGAATCCCGACAGCAGAGAATCCAGCCCTTGGTGTCCCCATTTCAGGCCGGCACAAGAAGACCATTGTTCTCTTTCATTCCAATTAAGGGGCAATTTAGCGTTGCCAATCCACCTACCCTGCACATCTTTGGGTTGTGGGGGTGAGATCCATGCAGAAATGGGGAGAATGTGCAAATTCCACACGGACAGTGACCCGGGGCCAGGATCGAACCTGGGACCTCGGCACCGTGAGGCAGCAGTGCTAACCACTGCCCCATCATACCGCCCCCCCCACCCACATTTTTTTTCCTGTTGAGCATTGTGAATCTTTGGAACTCTCTTCTCCAGAGGCAGGTAGATTCTTGACGAACAAGGGAGTCAAAGATTATCGGGAACTGAGGCCACAATCCGATCCATCGTGATTTTATTGAATGGTGGAGTGGGCTTGAGCTGATTGGACTACTCCTCCTGGTTTGTACTGTCACGTGAGAGTACCTTTAAGAAATGGATGTTTATCCAATAGCTGCAGTGATGTCAGAGTGTGGGTGGAGCTGGGCTGTCTGTCTGTTTTTACTTTCGCTTTTAAGCTGGCACCTACAGTGTGTGTTTAGTTTAGTTTTCAGAGTTGGAGCTGTATCCAGCCAAACAAGGTGTAATTTTAATCTCTCTCTGTATGAAAAGCATGTCTTAAGAGCACTTGCTAATTTAAAAGTGGTGACAGCTCTCAGTAGAGAATTTAAACCTGATGTCTTTGTTAAAGATGGTATTTGTCTTATGAATGTTGCTAGGAAAGAGTAAGGGTTACTTATAGAGTACTGTATTCTTTAGGGGGAGTATTTGAGTTGATAGTTGCAAAGATGTTTACTGTGTGTTTATAAAATGTTAACTGGATTCATATAATAAACGTTTTGTTTTACAAGTACTTTAGATCTCTGTTGCATCACACCTGTAGAGTGGGCCCTGTGCTCCCCATAACCAAAATCTATTTAAAGTTGTGGGTCAGGTGAACTCTATGATACACTTTGGTGTTCTTTAAACCCTGGCCCATAATAGTACGTTTATGTCATAGTTTTCCCTCTTGTGTATTTCAGGACACTCTGGAAAGACCCATTTGTCTTCTGCCCAGACCGGTTCCTAAACCCCGATGGAAAAAGCATCAACAAAGTGGAAAGCGAAAAGGTGCAGCTATTTGGCATGGGAAAAAGGAGGTGCATTGGAGAGCCCATTGCTCGCACGGAAGTCTTCTTGTTTTTCACCACGCTTATGCAGCAGCTGCGGTTTGAGAACAAACCGGGGCAGGACATTGATATGACCCCGCAGTATGGACTGACTATGAAACACAAGAGATGTGAAGTACAAGTGGTGAAGCGTTTCCCTGCTAAGGTCTCTGAATGAGCTACAGTGTCTTAATTCTGCAGGAGCTAAAAAGGAGAATAGAACTCTATTTTTGTACATTATAGATACATACCAATGGTATGAGGGAATATTCACACCTTAACGTGTAAGTTTTTTGTTATGTTTAATGTAATGCGCTGCTGATGTGTCACTGATGCCTTGTATTTAAAATACCAATGAAGAATTATCTTGCTGTATAAGCAGAGCCGAAGAATGAAGAAAATGAAGTTTGAGAACTGTATTCAAATGTATCTCATTTAACAATGTACTTGTATTTTTTAAGTATAAAATATTTTACTATCAAAAATAATGTAATAAGGGAGATATTAGATTGCTTCTTTATACTGTATAAAGGGACATTCATGATTTTTATACGTATGAAATATGTCAGATCAAACAGAAGAATTTGTTACGAGGAGAAATAAAATAATGTGAATTTACGTAGCATCTTACTATGTTTTCATGGCATCGCAAAACATTTAACAACCAACAAGTTACTCTTTTTAAAAAAAAATTTAGAGTACCCAATTATTTTTTCCAATTAAGGGGCAATTTAGCGTGGCCAATTCACCTACGCTGCACATCTTTTGGGTTGTGGGGGCGAAACCCACGGGGAGAATGTGCAAACTCCACACAGACAGTGACCCAGGGCCGGGATTTGAACCCAGGTCCTCAGCGCCGTAGGCAACAATGCTAACTACTGTGCCACCGTGCTGCCCTACAGGTTACTCTTAAAGTGCAGTTACTGCTGCTTTGTCAGCGAAATGGGGAAAATTCTAGAAACGCATGGAGGGAAATAAAGGCGGAAAGTGCCAAAACAAATGCACAGCCAGTCATTCAGCAGCTGGAAAGGGAAAAGAAAGGTTAACTGCACAGGAACAAAGTCTTCATCATAACTGAAGAGGATAGGTATTCTGGATCCATGTGGGGGGGGCACGGTAGCACAGTGGTTGGCACTGTTGCTTCACAGTGCCCGGGTTCGATTCCTGGCTTGGGTCACTGCCTGTGCGGAGTCTGCACGTTCTCCCAGTGTCTGCGTGGGTTTCCTCCGGGCGCTCCGGTTTCCTCCCACAGGTCCCGAAAGACGTGCTTGTTAGGTGAATTGGACATTCTGAATTCTCCCTCAGTGTACCCTAACAGGCGCCGGAATGTGGCGACTCGGGGATTTTCACCGTAACTTCATTGCAGTGTTAATGTAAACCTACTTGTGACAATAATAAAGATTATAAAAAGATCAACAATGGAAATGAGGGAATTCAGCTACAGGGAGAGGCGACAATGAAACTGAATGTTCTCAGCAGGTTAGAGAAGGCTATGGGGAGACTTTAGAGTCATGTTGGAAATTATGAAGTGTTTTCGTTAAAAAAAAAAATTATTTTAATAAATTTAGAGTACCCAATTCATTTTTTCCAATCAAGGGACAATTTAGTATGGCCAATTCACCTACACTGCACATGGAACATACAGTGCAGAAGGAGGCCATTCGGCCCATCGGGTCTTCACCGACCCACTTAAGCCCTCACTTCCACCCTGTCCCGGTAACCCAAATAACCCCTCCTAACCTTTTTGGACACTAAGGGCAATTTAGTGTGGCCAATCCACCTAACTTGCACGTCTTTGGACTGTGGGAGGAAACCGGAACACCCGGAGTAAACCCACACAGACACGGTCCGCACAGACAGTGACCCAGCGGGGAATCGAACCTGGGACCCTGGCGCTGTGAAGCGACAGTGCTATCCACTTGTGCTACCGTGCTGCACCTTTGGGTTGTGGGAGTGAAACCCACGCAAACACGGGGAGAATGCAAACTCCACACGGACAGTGACCCAGAGCCGGGATCGAACCTGGGACCTCGGCGCCGTGAGGCAGCAGTGCTAACCAGTGCGCCACCCTGCTACCTAGGGTTTTCATAAAATTGAGAGGAGGAACCTGGCCTGCTTTCTCTGTTCTTTCCCAGCCGCGTGTTTCTTGACGGCGCGCCATTCACTGGCGGGCGGGATTCTACTTCCCGCCACTCGTCAATGGGATTTCCCACTGAAGCCACTCCGCTGGGAAACCCACAGGCAGGGGTGCACTGCCAGCGGGAAACGAGAATCCCAAATGCCGGGAGAATTCCGGCCATTGTTTCCACCGGCAGGAAGGGTGGCAGCCAGAGGACACAGATTTAAAATAATACCAAAAAAGCTAGGGGAAGCAAATCTTGAAGAAAACCAGTATGATGGGGAATGCTTTGTCTGAAATGCGGGTGGGAACAGATTTAATACTAACTTTGAAAAGACAATTCGATATATACTTAAAATGGAAAACTATACAGAGCGAGAGGGCAACAATAGGTGAATGGGACTAAATAGGAGCTTTCAACTTTGGTGCAGGCTCGATGGGTGGGAAGTTCCTCTCTGCCAAATGAGCCTTTGGTTCTACACAACAGAGCAGAGAGTACGATTTAAAAGAACAAAAGAAAAATTTGCATTTTCATTGCGTTTTTCAAATCCACTGGCTGTCTCAGAGTACTTAACAGCCAGTGCGGTACTTTTGAAGTGTAATCACTCTTGTAATGCAGGCTTCAGGGCAGCCAAGACTGCAAGCTCCCACAAATGGTATGTGCTAATAATCAGATAATCTGTTTTTTTGTGATGTTGATTAAAGGGTTAAAGATTGGCCAGAATATCAGGGATAACACGCCTGCTTTTATTGGAAATATAAGGCGGCTCAATGGTCAGCACTGCTGCCTCACGGCGCGGAGCACCCGGGTTCGATCCCAGCCCCGGGTCACTGTCCATGTGGAGTTTGCACATTCTCCCCGTGTCAGTGTGGGTCTCATCCCCACTGCACAAAGATGTGCAGGGTAGGTGGATTGGCCACGCTAAATTGCCCCATAATTGGGGGAAAAACAGAATTGTGTACTCCAAATTAAAAAAAAAAAGAAATACTGTTGTGGGATCTTTCACATTCACCAGAACAGATAGGGCCTCAGTCTAAATCCAATCTGCACGACCTCAACACTCTCTCAGTACAGTACTGCCCTGGAAAGTGGGTCTTGAACCTAGCACCTTGTGGCTCACAGTGGTAAGAGTGTTACCCACTGATTCACAGCTGATACTGTAAAATGACACTGCTCCTCAGAAATAACTATTATGAAAATTCAATATGACCGATCCAGGAAGAGACATTATAATCAGCCTTACAAATGGCCCAACGTGATCAATCGTAAGAAATTTAGTAATCTTGATGTGTATCGTTCCGGTTTTTATGTGGTAACTGGCAGAACCGGAATCACAAGTTTCCATGAATTGTAATTAGTGATTTTGCAGAGGGCTTTTCATGCTTCAATTACTTCTGAGAGTTGCGGCTGGTGGTAAGTGTGCCCATCCGAGCCAAGCTTGTAATAGAGACGACATTGGCAGCAAAGCATTTCAATCCATGCGACAAGGAGGATTTGCTGCGAAGGTGATGGGGCCGACTTTATTTTCAGAACTTAGAACCATAGAATTCCTACAGTGCAGAAAGAGGCCATTCGGCCCCTCGATTCTGCATCGACCCTCTGAAAGGCACCCTACCAGGACCGCTCTGTCCCGCCCCTACCGCCCTATCCTCACAACCTGTGCATCTTTGTTGCACCTGTAGTTGCAAAATGTTAAGTTCATTGAACTCCACTCTCATTAAGAGTTGCCAAATAGTTGAACCAATTGTAAATGTATTCTTAAACTGCAGCTCTGAGCCACACATTCCTTCAGAAGTGGGCCGAGAGTTTCCACAAGGGTCGCAATGGGGAAAAGGCAGCAAGTGCCGTACACTGCACTGGTTTTTCCTAGGTGAAGCTCCGCTCAAGTTTCTGAACAACTGGAACTAGCATTAACGCGCAGGTGAAATTTCCCAAAAATAAGCATCATTGAAAATATTTTCCCCCCCACATATATTCATAAAATTTGTAAAGTACATAACAAAACATTTCAACCTGGGCGGCACGGTGGCACAATGGTTAGCACTGCTGCCTCACAGATCCAAGGTCCCAGGTTCGATCCCAGCACCGGGACACTGTCCGTGTGGAGTTTGCACATTCTCCCCGTGTCTGCGGGGATTTCACCCCCACAACCGAAAAGATAAAGCAGGATAGGTGGATTGGCCGTGCTAAATTGCCCCTTAATTGGAAAAAAATGAATTGGATACTTTAAAAAAAAAACATTTCATCCTGAAAGTTACAGAAAGTGCCATAATATTCGATTTGTCTCCATACAGCGTGTTCCTCTCTCAGGTTCCTCAATACAATTTCAATATTTTTGTATTCATATTAAATGTTAGGTATACAGCCCAGTGGGATCTACAAATTCCTGGCTCCTTGGTGCACTGTAACTGAACGGCCTGAGACAGCGACCTTAACCTTTGCGACTCTGTGGCGGATGCCCTAAGCTTTAGGACGTCTCTCAGCAGTCCCGGACAACGGGATGTGCCAGTTTGCAACACTCAGTCGAGGACATCTCTTTACACTGGAAAACCAGCAGGTTTAGGACAGACCATAGGGCGTCTTTCACCAAGTTACGATCCTCCAGCTGCAGTTGATGTTTGTCTCGGTGGGTGTCTATGGGAACAGCTGGTAAAGCAGAGTCCTGCGTCAGGTGGAACCAAGACAAAATCACTGCATCTTTTGCCAGCCCCCCGTTGCAAAGATGCATTCCCAAAAGAAGTGAACAACAGCCTCTTCCCTGCAACAGTCACCTCGATGTTAGCATATGGAGGGGATGAGGTTCCAGGCATGTCTGACGTATCTGATGGGGAGGGCCATTCTCACCACCAGCCAAGCCACGTCTTGAAGCTTGTTTGAAAGTTCTAGCGATGAGTGATTACGCCAAATGACTTTGACAGTGTTCAGGGAACCATCCGACAGAGGATGGAACCATCCGAGAGGAACATGCTGTATGGAGATTTGTGGCATTATGTTCAGCCCACTGCCTGATGGATTTGCAATGAAAGGTGTTTTTCTGCATTAACTTTTCCATGAAGGATAGATGGTACGGAAAGGTCAACCTGCTTGGAGTGTTCTGCGGCAACACGACCAGACTCATCCTTCACAACACCAGGGCAGGTAGAACCTCAATACATAGTGACACTTGGGGCTGGGTTCTCCATTGCCGATATTGTAATCGGCGATCGGGCGGAGAATCTACTCTGACGGCCAAACCGGGGCCGGCGCCGGTTTGACGCTGGTCAGCCATGTCTGCCCCCTCGGAAATGGCGTAATCGCGTCATGTGCCATGCGCCATTGCAATGGCATTGGTGCGTCTTCGGCAGGCCCACCCTCGATGCGCCACCCCCGATTGGCTAAGTTCTTGACGGCACGGGGGACGTGTGGTCTCAGCGGTCGGGAACCCGGCGTGGCGGTTGCGGACTTTGGCCAGTGCCGCCACACTTGGCTGGGATCCGTGCCGCTGTCCGGGGGGCTTCCACGAGGGCTGGGGGGACCGATGGGGGGTGGCCGGGGGTTGGCCTGTGGGGTCACGGGTTGTGGGTCGGATCTGCGCACAGCCAGCGCCATGTTGTATGGCGCAACCGCTGCAGGTCGTCAGCCGTGCCCATGCGCGACCAGGGACCCGCCCAGTCTCCATCCTGTTTCGGTGCGGCAGCCAGGGGCCGCTGCTAGATCCTCATCCGTCCCAGAATCGGTGAGGGGTTGGCGCCGATTTTATGTTCGTAAACCTCCCGTGAATTCTCTGTTCAAGCCGGCACTTAGCAGCTGAAATGGAGAATCCCACCCTTGGTGTTTGCATACAAAGGGTCTAAGCAGCCGCATAACAAAGGTGGCTATCAAGATGAGGGCAATGTTGGGCATGTTTTCCTCCGCATTATCTAGAGGGTTGTGCATTGGGTCACTACAGAGGCAATCCATTTTTGACCTCCAGGTAAAGTGGAAGATTTCTCAGGTAATCAGCACACTGGAGAAGTGAGGGATGGGCACGACCTGCACCGCATACAGCAACACTGAGAGCATCTCACACCCGATGACCAGGTTCTTACCCACAACGGGGAGGGTGCATCGCATTCACACGCTCAGTTTTTGTTTAATCATAGCTATGTCCTCCTTTCAGTTTCGAGAGCATCACCCGGTCTTTCTGAACCATATCCCCATATCTTTCTGATGCCCACCCACTGATTGAAACTACACTGGTGATGGTGAGGTTGCCTCCCCACAGCAGAATACCCAGACTGAAGGAATGTGAGTTATTCCTTCCAAAGCAGATCAATGGCCCACAGGACCACCACCGTGACCATTGCCTGTAGGAGCTGAGTTTCACTATCTCACACTCCTACAGAAACAGTGGGTCAGCTTTGACTTTAGCCAGGTAATCCAAGGTAGCAACACATCGCATAGTTGATTTAAAATCATACATGTTGATAAAATCTTTATTATTATTATTAATTGGAAAAAAATAATTGGGTACTCTAAATTTAAAAGAAATAGCTCTTTGAAAACTACAGGTGAGGACTTGAGGAGTTTGATGTCTTGTGGCCAATAATCCCATCCAGACTCACACATGCAGAAGGCCTTTTCAAACAGTATTGACAGGTTGGTGGGTGTAATAGAATTGAATTCTAATGGAGCAGTATCCTCATCTAAAGGAACTAAGAGGCACAAGTATTTTCCTCAGCATTTGATTCTTTTGTATATCTTCCTTGGTCCATGAAGTTTTCCTGAACTTCTATAACAATTGAAATTTGCATTTTTCTTCACCAAAATGGATCTTTCCAAAAATGTCAAGTATTTTCCCTCTTCAAATAGTTGAACATCATTGAAGTACTTTGGGGTAAATGTGGCATCAAGTTGGCAGTTACCCCTTGTGACCAAAAGAGGGCCTATCATTTATGGCAGTCCGATTATATGGATTTGGCCTCTATGTTGGTTTTAACCGCTCATTACGGTCATCTCAAATTTACCATTGGCACTTCAGTATTTACTAATTTTGGGAAGGGTTAGTGGTGAGCAATCGGGTAAATTTTTTCAATAAATATGTTTTTTTTTTCAATAAAACCATGTCCACCGGTTCCGTTCATTTAAAAAGAAAAAATTTAGAGTATCCAATTCATTTTTTCCAATTAAGGGGCAATTTAGCATGGCCAATCCACCTACCCTGCACATCTTTGGGTTGTGGGAGAATGTGCAAACTCCACACGGACAGTGACCCAGAGCTGGGATGGAACCTGGGCACCATGAGGCAGCTGTGCTAACCACTGCGCCACTGTGCTGCCCGTGGATCTGTTTATTTAATGTGCTTGTAGAAATGAGCATGAGAGGTGTCACGCTGTTGTAAAAACCCAACTGGTTCTATTTGTGTCTTTCAGAGAAGAACATCTACACACTGTTCAAAAAGAACTTTCTTCGGGCAGCAGAGATGGGCAATAAATAAGGTCTCGTCAGTACTACTCTCACACAGAAAACAATTTGACATAGAGAATGATTTGCTCCTTTAAGCATAAACTAAAAGCTTCAAATCAAGCCACCCATTATCAATAATAATTCAACGCACAGTGCCCAAAGTTAAAAAAAGTACATTAATTATTCAATTGCCCCCACACAGGACGTTGACTAAGCAAAGCATACAGAATTCCTACAAACTGTGACAAATTATGCATCACAATGGGAATTAAAATGTTTACTTAAGGTATTTGGATCAGATTGCAAATACAGAAATTAAATATCTTGCATTGTTGTTATTTGATCATCCAGTCTTCATTTCTGTATGAAGTACACATGTGGTGTACTCACCCACCTAGATTCCAAACTTTCTAAGGAAGATCAATTTCTGAAATCCTCGAGAGCATCTTAGAACCTAAAGACTCATTTATAGTTGGTTTTAGAAGGAGTTCCTCAAAATCGGGATGAAAAAACCCCAAAGAGAATTACATCTGATTTAGTAGATATTTTGTCTCTCGCCGCTCTGCAGCCACCGCCCACGCCCCCCCCCCCTCCCCCCCAGGTCACCGCACCCCCCCTCCCCTCCCTCAGCATTGCCCCCACTTTCAAACTCACAAGTAGGCTTACATTGCATTGAAGTTACTGTGAAAAGCCCCTAGTCGCCACACACCGACGCCTGTTCGGGTACACAGAGAGAGAATTCAGAATGTCCAATTCACCTCACAGACACCTCTTTCAGGATTTGTGGGAGGAAACCGGAGCACCCGGAGGAAACCCACGCACACCTGGGGAGAACGTGCAGACTCCTCACAGACAGTGACCCAAGCCGGGAATCGAACCTAGGACTCTGGCGCTGTGAAGCAACAGTGCTAACCACTGTGCTACCGTGTCCCCCCCACCCCCCCCCCCCCCCCCACTAGTGTCCATGGATCAAAATGATAACAGCAAAAATAAAGAAAGGGGAAATAGGAAATCAACAGGATTACACTTCCACCACCAATTATTTTGGCATTTAATCGCCTCCACACCCCCACTTCTCCCCCTCCCACTCACCCCACCCTATCCTAGGCCATTCCTTTTGGCCTTTTTCAACTCTTTCCCCGTCACTTGCTCAAAACCAATTATATTTTGAATGACAGTCCTGGCCAATATACCTCAGCCAATGTCAAAAACACAGACAATCTGGTCATTAATTTCACTTCTGTTTGTGGGACCCTGTGTGCAAATAGGAATTTCTGACAGTACAACGGCGGCCGTGCTTCAAAAAGTACTTAATTAGCTTTAAAGGACTTTAGGATTTCCTGAGGTTGTGAAAGGCGCTATGCAAATGCAATTCTTTCCTTTCTAAGTGGAGCTTTGCATTGGCATGAAAATGACAGTGTAACTGGGTACATAGTTTTAGGGTGGCCAATCCACCTACCCTGTACATCTTTGGGTTGGGGGGGCGAAACCCATGCAAACACGGGGAGAATGTGCAAACTCCACACGGACAGTGACCCAGAGCCGGGATCGAACCTGGGACCTCGGCGCCGTGAGGCAGCAGGGCTAACCCACTGCGCCACCGCGCTGCCCTGTAACTGGGGACATAGTTCCACATTTCTCTAGTTGGCCCAGCTACATTTTGAACCAATTTCGAGGCAAGGGTTGACGTTAGTCTTGATGTTAGTCACCTCGGGCATGTGAGGCTTTTTCTAAAACAATATTTCAGAAAGAGCAGTTTGCTATCACAAATGTAGATCATGTCTTACATTTTACTGTTTATGTGCACTCCACTAATTGTGTAACAACTCAACTTGTGGTGTGAGATAAAATCGAAAGCTGATAACATCGTATCTTTGGGACAGGATGGAATTGTGGTTTGAAGTAGTGTGTGATTTTATCAATTCTGTCCTACTGTCACACGATTTTTCTATTAACATAACAACGTTTCCCTTTCACAGCTGCACGATACATTGCTCACACTAAAGAAACAAGCCCATGTGGGAAGGATTACAGAGTGGATGATTTGTGAACAAATGGATTTAATTCAGAGTGAACTTCTTTGCAAATTGGCTTCTCAGGTGTCAGGCAGTTTAACCCTTCTCTCAATTTGTCTACCTTTTTTATAACCAATGACCTAAAGTTTCCGTCAGATTCCAACTACATAAGGTATGCTTTAGCTTCTTGCTTCAATTCACTGCCACGTCCAATTAAATTCACCCCAAAGTTCTGGTTAATGTCCCTGCGATTGTAGACAGTCCCAGTATTACAGCACAGTCCGGCCCTAGGACTTGTCCTCGTGCCCGGGGAGTGCACCGAGGACCTGGGTTCGATTCCGGCCCTGGGTCATTGTCCGCGTGGAGTTTGCACATTCTCTCCATGTCTGCATGGGTTTCACCCCCTCAACCCAAAGATGTGCAGGTTAGGTGGATTGGCCACGCTAAATTGCCCCTTAATTGGAAAAACAAAAACCTTTATTGTCGCAAGGAGGCTTACATTAACACTCAGTGAAGTTACTGTGAAAATCTCCAGTTGCCACACTCCTTGGGTACACTGAGAGAAAATTCAGAATGTCCAATTCACCTAACAAGCACGTCTCCTGAGGCTTGTGGGAGGAAACCAGAGCACCCGGAGGAAATCCACGCAGACACGGGGCGAACGTGCAGACTCTGACAGATAATTGGGCACTCAAAATTTATTTTTCAAAAGCAATGGGTCAGCCAGCACCGGATTTGGCCAAGCAATGATCCCACTGCTAAATTAGCGAATCATTATTTTCACACATTCTTGGATGACGCTTAAAAGAGATAGGCCCCTTAAATACTCAAACGAAAGGTCCTATACCTCTTGAAGGACTCCATCCAGAAGTTAGTCCTCAAAAGTGTTGACGATGATAAAAGTTTTCCTTTCCTTCTTTAAAATAAATTTAGAGTACCCAATTCATCTTTTCCAATTAAGGGGGCAATTTAGCGTGGCCAATCCACCTACCTGCACATCTTTGGGTTGTGGGGCGAAACCCACGCAAAAACGGGGAGAATGTGCAAACTTCACACAGACAGTGACCCGGGGCCAGGATCGAACTCGGGTCCTCAGCGCCGTGAGGCAGAGTGCTAACCACTGTGCCACCGTACTGCTCTCTTCCTTTCCTTTTGAAGAAAATGTGTCTGTGGGGTCAGGCAGAGGAAGAGTGCTCTCGCATCTCCATGGAAGTCGAGGTTGCCTGTAGCTGAGCGCTTCCCAAAAGTTTCCCTCTTGTGGCCTAATTTGAATGCCTCAGGTTTAGTGTGACTCCAAATTGAAAGTTTAGTGGAGTGTGTAAGTTATTGAGTGAGGTGGGGGGAGGGAGAGTGGGATTGGCAGGGAGGCTTCAGCAGGGCTGGGATGGGATTTATTTCTTTCTTTGCTGTAAATTTAGAGTTCCCAATTCTTTTTTTTTCCCAAATAAGGGGCAATTTAGCATGGCCAATCCACCTACCCTGCACAACTTTGGGTTGTGGGGGTGAGACCCACGCAGATGGGGAGAATGTGCAAACTCCACACGGACGGTGACCCAGGGGCCGGTCCTCGGTGCCGTCAGGCAGCAGTGCCAATTGCCACCGAGCCGCCCCTGGAGGCTTTAGTTCTTCACCTGAACGTGAGTTGAGCATTGGGGGTGAGGGAGTTTCCCCAAAGAGAATCAAACACCTCCTGATTCACAGGCTTTTTTTTTGCAGCAGCAATCATGCGTCAGAGTGGTTGATTAGGCCACTCACACCAACCAAAAATAAAGACAAGCATTTGAAGGGAGTCACTGTCAGAAATCAGTCTGAACTCCACGCTGGCCAATGCTGCCTCAGAGCTTGCGATCCCAAGCACAACTGGGGTGGTGATACCCACAGTTCATTCGGAAGCTCTGCTGTTGCAAGCTCTAGTCTTTGCCCTTGACACTTACCCAAGGACCACTGCTGATGAGACTGGTAACCCCAAAACTCAGACGAGATGCTTGTTAAGATATTGCTGAGACACAAGGCTCAGTTCCCATTGATATTTTGGGCTGAAAGAGAAAATGCTGGAAAATCTCAGCAGGTCTGGCAGCATCTGTAGGGAGAGAAAAAAGCTAACATTTCTAGTCCGATGACCCTTTGTCAAAGCGGGAAATCTGACGACCCGGTGATATTTTGGGCCCTCGGATTCCAGTTTCGGATGACCCCATAGCTTCAAGTTGATGCAGAGCCGGGATCAGAATTTATCTCCTATTTCTCTCATCATGCATTTACCTTGCTAACATGTTGCATATGAAACATGAAATGATTTTCCTTCCACATGTGTAGTTGGGTCACAGTGTGCCCTGTGCGCTACAGTTATAACTCAAGATGTCAAATGGCAGTAGCAATAAACATAACAAAATAGGTCAGTTAATCAGTTTTACTGAGTAGATTTAACTGAAGTAATTTTTTTTTATCAGGTTGTTGCGTGTCTCTCTTACCAATGCCAAGACGTCACCCCCTCGAGCTAGTTGCTGTAGTTCCTGTTGCTCTATTTCCATTGCACGCATATGTTCCTCATTAAGCGGCAGTTGCAATCCCTTCTGTATTCAACGATTATACTGCATGTAGAAAAATACCAAGTTTTAGGCACCCATAATGATTTTTATGCAAATGTAATCACAAAACCAATCAAGAAATAGTCAATTTAATCTTGGGAGTTCCAAAACATGTTCAATAACTGATCTTGTCTTTTTGTAGACAGGTATAGTAATTCTCGACACATTTTCTCTGAATTTCTTCCCTTATTCTTTTGAAGGCACTGACTGACAAATACAGTAAAGTGTTGTTCTGTGTTCCCAGAGGTCTGGAAAGGATCAGGCACTGGTGAGGGTACAAGAGTTAGGATAATTTCTTCAAAGTAAACAGACCTCATCTATTCATTTTCATTCTGAAAGTCTAGAATGCGTTGTGATTGCTATAGTGGAAGACAAATGACTCAAGGGTGTTTGGAGTGACCAAAGTCATCATTGCATCTTCAAGATAATTTCTGTAGCCAGCCGTCCATTAGTTTGTTTGTTTTGATCGACATTTACTTTTTTCTTTGTCTTTTTTTTTCATCTCAGGTCTGTATTTTCCAGTCCATGTTGCATCTGTGGTTGAATGCATTCCAACGGCATGATCCGGCCACATCAATAGTTCCTTGATTAGGAAATATTACAATCATCAAATCAAAAGGGAAGAAATTGATCCTTAAATGAACGTTCTGACTGTTCTGTGAGCTCCCACTTTAAGAGAATGGGCGTGACCTTGCTGTGAACTAAGAAAGTAAAAGTGTTTGTGCAGTGCGGGAAGTTCAGTGACTTTTTATATGAGGTACTGTAGGTTACGAGTGGTTCTTAAAACACAGGGGAGTTCTCACTACACATTGTGCAGTTCGTAGAAAGCCATTTAATGAAAAAATCCTGCGTTTTATATGGAGTGTTTATTTCTTCTTTTTTGGTGCAGAGGTTGGAAATGCAAGAGAAAGAACATTGAACATTACAGCTGAAGTAACTGATGTTGAAACCACATTTAATATTACTTAATAGCTGAAGTGCAAAGAGGGGCAAACCTCATGATTGGTGAACTATTCGACAAAATTGTTGAAAAACGTGGCAGCACGGGAGCATAGTGGTTAGCACAGTTGCCTCACAGCTCCAGGGCCCCATGTTCGATTCCCGGCTTGGGTCACTGTCTGCGCGGAGTCCGCACGTTCGCCCCGTGTCTGCGTGGGTTTCCTCCGGGTGCTCCGGTTTCCTCCCACAGTCCAAAGATGTGCAGGTCAGGCGGATTGGCCATGCTAAATTGCCCTGAGTGTCCAAAATTGCCCTTAGTGTTGGGTGGGGGTTATGGGGATAGGGTGGAGGTGTGGGCTTGGGTAGGGTGCTCTTTCCAAGAGCTGGTGCAGACTCGATGGGCCAAATGGCCTCCTTCTGCACTGTAAATTCTATGAAATCTATGAAAATTAATGATCAAAAAAGATCACAAACCTAAGCAAACACATTGGGCTGTGCTTGTTGAAATGCACCAAAATAATACAATAATATAATCTTGATTAGTGTCACAAGTAGGCTTACATTAACACTGCAATGAAGTTACTGTGAAAATCCCCTAGTCCCCACATTCCGGCGCCTGTTCGGGTACACAGAGGGAGAATTCAGAATGTCCAATTCACCTAACAAGCACGCCTTTCCGGACTTGTGGGAGGAAACCGGAGCACCCGGTGGAAACCCACGCAGACACGGGGAGAACGTGCAGACTCCACACAGACAGTGACCCAAGCCGGGAATCGAACCTGGGACCGTGGCGCTGTGAAGCAACAGTGCTAACCACTGTGCTAGCCTGCCGCCCTGATGTTAATGACCAATGCTGCTTAGGCCGGGAGTCACCAGGGCTGCCAGTCAGCGGCGGGAATCCTGACGACCCGGTGAATCGGGCGTCAGACAAAGAATGGGTTTCACACTGGTGGCAAAACCCGTTGCGCGTCTCTCACCCCGCCCCGCCGGTCCCTCTCTGAATAATTATAATAATAATAATCGCTTATTGTCACAAGTAGGCTTCAATGAAGTTACTATGAAAAGCACCAGTCTTGGTGGGCTTGTAGAGCTAGAGGAGATCACAGAGGAACGGAAGGGTGAGATACTGGAAAGGTTTGATCATGAATATCGGAATGTTGAAGGGCTGGCAGCCAGTGTGAGTAAGCATGGACAAGGGAGATGGTTAAGTGGGACATGGTGCAGGTAATGAAGTGGGCAGCAGAGCTTTGGATATAATCATGCTTATGGAGGGTGGTAAACAGGAGGACCGCCAACAGTGCATTGTCACAATCACGTCTCGGGGAAACAAGAGAATGGACGAGTGCTTCAGCAGCAGAAATTTGCAATTTTATCAGAATGAATGGGGCGGTTAACCATCTGCAAAATGAGTTGTTAAATTGAAATTGTAAACCCTCTTGAGGTTAAAAGTTTCAGTTTAGTTCAAACGGTAGAACCATTGCTTCTCCGTTAGGAGGTGTGGGTTTAAGCCCCAAAACAGCAATTTAAACTGCTTATCCAAGCTAAGAACATCGTGGAGTACTGAGTTTAGTAAGGTGGCTCCACACCGAGTAAAAATAAGAACAAAGTTGTATTTACAAACGATATATAACACTCCGCGGTAGACACCTACTGGGTTCCACATGGTCGGTGCTTTACTGGCTGACCTTAAATACACTGGGTAATTGAGATACCCCACCCCTAGCGCTCAAATTCTGCAAGGAAAATAGGGAAGACAAGTATCCCCCCCGTGCTGGTAGATCCCGTGCCTGATATTACACTGAGGATTTGCTACACTGTTGGAGGTGGCATCCTTTGGGTGAGATCTTAAACAGATACCTGGTCAGACTAGTATAATAAGAATCTTTATTGTCACAAGTAGGCTGACATTAACACTGCAATGAAGTTACTGTGAAAATCCCCTAGTCGTGTTGCTCTTTTTAGCCTTAGTTTATTAGCTCTGATTATGTCACCTTTGCTCACAAGTCGCCAGGTATCTTTCTGATACCGCCACGTGGTTCAAGCTCGAGTTATGATTAATAAGTCAGCACACCGCTTGGTAAGATTGAAATCAACGGTCATTTATTATGTACAGCAATCAATACTTACACAATAATCCTACTATCTATATCAAAACCTACCACGACTGGCCAATACTTAACTTTAGGAGATGGCCCACCAGGTCAGGGAAACAAATAGTTTATCGAATTGGATCTGGCCTGCGGGATTCAAAAGGCTGATACGGGTCGATGGCTAGGAATCTCTATCGGGTAGCGATCGCTGGAGTCAGACTTACTGTTTCTGGTCGATGTTCTTGCGAAGGTTGCGAGCAGGTGAAGAAGGGAGAGAGAGAGAGAGAGAGAGAGATCTGAACTTGGCCCCTCACTTTATAGGGCCCAGGGGCTTCCCGCCTCTCGGGGCGGTCCTTGACCCTGAGTCCCAAGTGATTGGACTTGTTCCCAATCACTGGGTTCAATATGCTCCAATAATGGGGCGATTCCTCGATCGGGGGGTGGTCGTTCACCTGTCTTTGTTTCGGCCACTGCAGGCGCCGACAGGTCTGGACCGGCATTCAATTGCTAATATGTTGCAATTGTTCCAGGGGATATCCGATTAAACTGCAGATGTCTGGGTTGATGTGCTGCTAATAGTCTTGAGTATCGATCTGGGCCGACTTCCCCAGAGTCGAATACGCTATTCTGTCTGCAGCTGTCCGTTTGTGTCCTGTTGGCTGCTTTTCCCATCAGCCTTTTCGGTTAGCCATTTCAAATCGGGTTTTGGCCAAATTAATAGGGAATCAGCCATTTTAGGTGGCTACAGACCCTCCTTGTGAACCTAACGTGAAGCGTGAAGGATCATATAAATTTTGTCCTTTCCGTTCCCTGACCGGGGGGACACCTCCTACATGGCCACTATTCTGACCCTAGCTATGCACAAAAATTTACCGAAACAATTCTTTTTAAAAAATATATATTTTATTCAAATTTTTTTCGGTCAAACAAGAACAGTACAGGATTTTCCCCTTTTTACAACTTTAAAACAATATAAATAATAATGATGACCGTTTTTGTTGAACAAATAAATAGTATATTAACAACTGCCAACAACAAAATAATAACTCTCCTATAAATAAAGTCCCACACGCCAATATAAATAACTAATATACAAACAACTATAGGAAACCCCCGAGGGCCCGCGTGGGCCCTCCTCCCCCCACTCCCCCCCGGGTTGCTGCTGCTACCTTCTCCATTTCCCTTATCGTTCTGCGAGGTAGTCAAGGAACGGTTGCCACCGCCTGGTGAACCCTTGAGCCGAACCTCTTAGTGCGTACTTTATCCACTCCAATTTTATAAACCCTGCCATGTCGTTTATCCAGGCCTCCACGCCCGGGGGTTTAGCTTCTTTCCTCATAAGTAGAATACTTCGTCGGGCTACTAGGGACGCAAAGGCCAAAACATCGGCCTCTCTCGCCTCCTGCACTCCCGGCTCATCTGCAACCCCAAATATAGCCAACCCCCAGCCTGGTTCGACCCGGACCCCCACCACCTTTGAAATCACTTTTGCCACACCCACCCAGAACCCATGCAATACCGGACATGACCAAAACATGTGGGTGTGGTTCGCCGGGCTTCCCGCGCATCTCCCGCACCTATCTTCCACTCCAAAAATTCTACTCAGCCTTGCTCCCGTCATATGCGCCCTGTGTAGAACCTTGAATTGTATCAGGCTGAGCCTGGCACATGAGGACGAAGAGTTTACCCTACTTAGGGCATCTGCCCACAGCCCCTCCTCAATCTCTTCCCCCAGCTCCTCCTCCCATTTTCCCTTCAGCTCCTCTACCATCGTCTCCCCCTCATCTCTCATTTCCCTATATATATCTGACACCCTACCATCACCCACCCATGCCCCCGAAATCACTCTGTCCTGGATCTCTTGCGCCGGGAGCTGCGGAAATTCCCTCACCTGTTGCCTCACAAATGCCCTCACTTGCATATAGCGAAATGCATTCCCAGGTGGCAACCCATATTTTTCTGTCAGTGCTCCCAGACTCGCGAACATCCCGTCTAAGAACAAGTCCTTCAATTTCGCAATTCCTGCTCGCTGCCAAGATTTAAATCCCCCATCTATCCTTCCCGGGACGAACCTATGGTTGTTCCTTATCGGGGACCACACTGAGGCACCCGTCACTCCCTTATGTCGTCTCCACTGCCCCCAAATTTTCAGTGTTGCCACCACCACTGGACTTGTGGTGTACTTTTTCGGGGAGAACGGTAAAGGCGCCGTCGCTAATGCTTGCAGGCAGGTTCCCCTACAGGACGCCATCTCTAGTCTTTTCCATGCCGCTCCCCCCCCTTCCCCCATCCACTTGCATACCATTGATATATTGGCGGCCCAATAATAGTCACTTAAGCTCGGCAGTGCCAGCCCCCCCCCCCCCCCCCCCCCTATCCCTGCTACGCTGCAGAAACCCCCTCTTCACTCTTGTGGTCTTCCCAGCCCACACAAAGCTCATAACGCTCCTATCCACTTTTTTGAAAAAAGCCTTGGTAATCATCACAGGGAGGCACTGGAACACAAAAAGAAATCGCGGAAGGACCACCATTTTGACCGCCTGCACCCTGCCCGCCAGTGACAGGGGCACCATGTCCCATCTCCTAAAATCCTCTTCCATCTGCTCCACCAATCTTCCTAAATTAAGCTTATGCAAGGTTCCCCAGTTCCTGGCTATCTGGATCCCTAGGTACCGAAAATCCCTTGTTACTCTCCTCAGCGGCAAATCATCTATTCCCCTGCTCTGTTCCCCAGGGTGCATCATAAACAGCTCACTCTTCCCCATATTCAGTTTATATCCCGAAAATTCCCCAAACTCCCTGAGTGTCTGCATTATCTCGGGCATCCCCTCCACTGGGTCCGCGACATACAACAACAAATCATCCGCGTATAATGACACCCGGTGCTCTTCTCCTCCCCTAAGTACTCCCCTCCACTTCCTAGAGCCCCTCAGCGCTATGGCCAGTGGCTCAATTGCCAACGCAAACAGTATCGGGGAGAGGGGACACCCCTGTCTTGTCCCTCTATATAGACGGAAGTAGTCCGATCTCTGCCTGTTTGCGATCACACTTGCCACCGGGACCCTGTATAAAAGCTGAACCCACCCAATAAACCCCTCTCCAAATCCAAATCTCCTCAACACTTCCCACAGGTAATCTCACTCCACTCTATCAAATGCTTTCTCAGCGTCCATCGCCACCACTATCTCCGTCTCTCCCTCCGGCGGGGACATCATCATCACACCTAGCAGCCTCCGTATATTAGTGTTCAACTGTCTTCCCTTAACAAACCCAGTTTGATCCTCGTGAACCACCCCTGGAACATAATCCTCGATCCTCGTCGCCATCACCTTGGCCAAGAGCTTGGCATCTACATTCAGAAGGGAGATAGGCCTGTAAGACCCGCACTGCAGCGGGTCTTTGTCCCTCTTCAGGAGCAACGATATCGCCGCCTCCGACATCGTCGGGGGCAACATCCCCCCTTCCCTGGCCTCGTTAAAGGTTCTCGTCAGAAGCGGGGCTAGTAGGTCCATGTATTTCCTATAAAATTCCACCTGGAACCCATCTGGTCCCGGGGCCTTCCCTGCCTGCATGCTCCCAATCCCTTTTACCACCTCCTCCACCTTAATCCATGCTCCCAATCCTGTCCTCTCCTACTCCTCCACCTCGGGAATTCCAGCTGATCCAGGAAGTGCATCATTCCCTCCTTCCCTTCCAGGGGTTGAGCTTTATACAGCCTCTCATAAAATGCCTTAAACACCCCATTCACACTCTCTGCTCCCCATTCCATCTCACCCTCCTCGTCCCTCACCCCACCTATCTCCCTCGCCGCCCCTCTCTTCCTCAATTGTTGGGCCAGTAACCGGCTCGCCTTCTCTCCGTACTCATACTGTACTCCCTGTGCCTTCCTCCATTGTGCCTCTGCCCTGCCCGTGGTCAGCAACTCAAATTCCGTATGCAACCTTCGTCTTTCCCTGTACAGTCCCTCATCCGGAGCCTCTGCATACTGCCTGTCCACCCTCAAAATTTCTCTCAACAATCGCTCCCTCTCTTTACTCTCTTGTTTCCCCTTATGGGCCTTTCTGGAAATCAGTTAGCCTCTGACCACCGCCTTCAGTGCCTCCCAGACCACTCCCACCTGAACCTCTCCATCATCGTTAATCTCCAGGTACCTTTCGATACATCCCCTCACCCTTACACACACCCCCTCATCCGCCAACAGTCCCATATCTAATCTCCAGAGTGGGTGCCGTTCCTTTTCCTCTCCTACTACCAGATCTACCCAATGTGGGGCATGGTCCGAGATGGCTATGGCTGAATACTCCGTCCCTGTCACCTTCGGGATCAATGCCCTTCCCAGGACAAAGAAGTCTATCCGAGAATACACCTTGTGGACATGGGAGAAGAAGGAAAACTCCCTACACCTGGGCCTAGTAAATCTCCAGGGGTCTACTCCTCCCATCTGCTCCATGAAGTCCTTAAGCACCTTGGCCACTGCCGGCCTCCTCCCGGTCCTAGACCTGGACCGGTCCAGCCCTGGATCCTGCACCGTGTTGAAATCTCCCCCCATTACCAACTTTCCCGCCTCCAGGTCCGGGATACGCCCCAGCATGCGCTTCATGAAGTTTGCATCATCCCAGTTCGGGGCATATACGTTCACCAGAACCACCGCTTCCCCTTGTAATCTGCCACTCACCATCACGTATCTACCCCCACTGTCCGCTACTATGATCCTCGCCTCAAACACTACCCGTTTCCCCACTAATATAGCCACCCCTCTATTTTTCGCATCCAAGCCCGAATGAAATACCTGTCCCACCCATCCTTTACGTAATCTGACCTGATCCGCCAGTTTCAGATGCGTCTCCTGTAGCATGACCACATCTGCCTTTAATTTCTTTAAGTGCACGAGTACCCTTGCCCTCTTAATCGGCCCATTCAGCCCTCTCACATTCCACGTGATCAACCGGGTCGGGGGGCTCTTTACCACCCCCCCCTTGTCGACTAGCCATCCCCTTTTTTAGACCAGCTCCTCACCCGGTTCCCACGCTCCCGTTTGTCCCCCCGACGGTGTCCTCCCGTCCCGACCACCCCGCCCCATAACAGCTCCCCCTTTCCCTTAGCAGCAGCAACCCAGTTAACTCCCCCCCCCCTCCGCTAGATCCCTTTCTAGCGTAGTTGGTCCCCCATGTTACTCCCAGAAGTCAGCAAACTCTGGCTGTCCTCGGCTTCCCCCGTTTATCCTTGGCCCCCCATTGTGTAAGGCCCCCTCCTTCCTGCACTCCCTTTCCCGCCGCAATTACCATAGCGCGGAAACAAAGCCCGCATTTCCCACTCGGCCCCGCCCCTAATGGCGCAGCTCCCTCTCTCCTTCCCCCTCTCCTTCCCCCTCTCCTTCCCCACCGGCACCCACAGTTCACCATACCCCCCCCCCCCCAACGAGAGGAATAGAGAAAATTTCCCCCCCCTTCCCCCTCCCATACAATCCCCCCACTACTTTATTACAGAAAACTCTTTCTCTCTCCAGTCTAGTCCAACTTCTCCTCTACAATAAATGTCCACGCCTCTTCTGCCGTCTCGAAGTAGTGATGTTTCCCTTGGTGTGTAACCCACAGTCTCGCTGGCTGCAGCATTCCAAATTTAACTTTCTTTCTATGTAGCACCGCCTTGGCCCGATTGAAACTCGCCCTCCTTCTCGCCACCTCCGCACTCCAATCCTGGTACATGCGGATCACCGCATTCTCCCACCTGCAGCTCCGTGTCTTTTTCGCCCATCTCAGGACCATCTCCCTGTCCTTATAGCGGTGAAACCTCACCACTATGGCTCGAGGTATTTCTCCTGCCTTTGGTCTTCGCGCAAGGACTCGATATGCTCCCTCCACTTCCAAGGGGCCCGTCGGGGCCTCCGGTCCCATTAACGAGTGAAGCAATGTGCTCACATATGCCCCGATGTCCGCCCCCTCTGCACCTTCGGGAAGACCCAAAACTCTTCAGTTCTTCCTCCTCGAGTTATTCTCCAGGGCTTCCAGCCTCTCTACACACCTTTTACGCAGTGCCTCGTGCGTCTCTGTCTTCACCACCAGGCCCTGTATTTCATCCTCATTCTCAGCAGCCTTTGCCTTCACATCACGAAGCTCCAACTCCTGGGTCTTCTGTGCCTCCTTTAGCCCTTCAATCGCCTGTAGCATCGGGGCCAACACCTCCTTCTTCAGCTCCTCAACACAGCGCCGCAGGACCACTTGCTGTTCCGGGCCCCACACCGAACGGCCTCCTTCCGCCGCCATCTTGCTTCGTGCTTCCCTTCCTTGCCGCTGCTCCTGAGGATCCTCTGCAATCCAGCCACTACTCTCTTCTTTCTCCATATATATCCGGGGGGATTCCCTTCTATTTCACCGCACAATGGTTTTAGCCGTCAAACATTGCCGTTGGGGCTCCTAATAAGAGCCCAAAAGTCCGTTCCACCGGGAGGTGCCGAAACGTGCAACTCAGCTGGTCATCGCCACACCCGGAAGTCACCTAAACAATTCTTGAGGGCGCTATGTCAGGCAGGGGCATGTATCTAAAAAAATAAAAACTTGGAACCTCTAATTTTACCTAAATACACTCATCAAGCATTGCATCATCCTATCTCTCTAAAACATACAACAACAATCATAACATTCCATATATTCTTTCCTGGCTTGGCAGTCAAGCTCAGGATCATACATTTTTTTTCTTGTTACAGGTAGTTTTGTACATCTTTTATTTACAGGAAAACGCAAGTGCTTGTTCTTTATTTTTGTATTATAGGTCGCAGGGGTCTGGGGTCTGGTCATACCCGAACATAGGGGATCGGATCCGATATACCGGGGTTCGAGCGCGGTACGCTCTCCTTCTCCACTTGCGGAGGTGCATAGTCTGCACTGCACAGCAGAGTATTGCCAATGCTAATAGCGCTTCAATAACGTACGACAGGGAGTACCAAGTTATGAACTTGGCACACCAGGATAGTGCAGCGTGGCTGGTGACTGGGCCCTCGGTACTGTGGGGCAGTAAAACATTAACGGTAGGGGGGTTTGGAGTAATGGGGTCCGCGTTCCCGCCCAACCAAATGGCCAAATAAAAGATGTTGAGCACGATGAAAGAAGTCCGCATGGTTGTCCTCCTTCTTTTTCTTTCTTTGTGTTCTCTGTTTTCTCCGGTCCTGGAGCTTCTGGAGTTCTGTAAAACAAGCATAGTATCTGTAACTACCTTGGTATAATATCCGGCATGTTAGTGTGTCTGTCCTTCGGGGCCAATTATTCCCTTATAATTGGTCACTCTATGTGACTCGCTCATTTTTTTTTCTCAAAACAAATGTTAGGACACGGCACACTTCCCAATGGTGGACCAGTGCTAAGTTTATCATCCAAATGTTCCTAGATGTAAATAGCATTTGGCAGCAACCCAAAGGTTGCCTCAATAAATAAAACTGTTTTTGAAAGGAAAAGGTCGAATGAGGTGCGTATGGGCCGCGACGGGTAAGATTTGGATGGAGTCCCCGGGTAGGACGGCTACCAATACCGTATCTCCCCTACCCGAGCGTTTTTGACAAACGGGGGGGTCCCCAGGCAGGGCGGGTCTCACGCCGTTTCTCCACTGCCTGAGCAACCGACAAGAACGGGCAAAAATGTAGTCATCATGGTGGGGTTGCTGCTGGGATTCTCCCGTCAAATCAGATCGGCCATCTGGCACTTGAACCAGTACCAGCTGAAAAGCTAGTGCTGTGCTTCTACCCTTGAATCAGAACGGGCGTCCGGTCTGCTGACCAGGTATCTGCAGAGAAGCTAGTTCCGCTGAACAAGCGTCTGGTCTGTTGACCAGGTATCTGTGGACAAGTTGGGACTATTGTGGTATCTGTGGACAAGTCGGTACTGCTGAACAAGCGTCTGACCGCGGTGGGGGTGTTGGAAAGAGCTAAAAGTTTCAGGTGAATGGGTGTGTGACGGTGTGAAAAAATTCTCCTGTCGGACGAACAACACTGAAACAAACATACAAACAACGTAAAACATCCTGCAGGTTCCATCAGGAAGGACAACACTTTTCCCCAAGTGTCTCCTTTAAATCAAGACGTGGACACCTCAGTTTTCTGTTGCGAACAGGGTCGCAAAGGGATTGGCGGATTGGGGGTCTGACTCGAGGTCGTCCCCTTCTCCCGGGTGCCAAATTCTGGAGTGAATTAATGCTGAGAGGGCTGCGTGGTATGAGTTGGGGTTGCTTTCGTCGTTGCGGACGAGTCTGTAGGAGTTGTCGCGGTGCCAATGGCGTTCGTCAAGTTGTGTGGGGACAAAGTCGGGGTTGTCCGTATGGTTCGGTGGTCGGTGGTGTGGTTTGTTTAAAAAAGTGATGAGGAAGGGATCACTGGAGTCGAACTCGGAGTCGCTGGGTGTGGGACCAGGATAGTAGGGAGGCGTGCTGTGGCTGTCGTCGGAGTCACAGTCACAGTCGCTGTCTCTGCTGCTGCAGTCTGTGGGCGTTCCGGGGCGGAGTGTAAATTTTGAGGGTGGGGTCGGGGGCGAGTCCGTGCCTGGGCTGGGTGTGGTCACGTTGGCTGTGGGCGGGGTTTGGTCTGCTGCGTCAAGCATGACGTGGTGGGCGTGGTTTGACTGTGCTCCATAAGCCTTTAGATGGTTTATGTGAAACCAGGCAGTCTTACCATTCGGGTATTTGATTTTATATACCGATGGGCTTACTTTATCGGTAGTGGAGTACGGACCCGAGTATTTCGGAGACAGAAATGTGCTGGGGTTATACACAGACAACATCACTTGTTGTCCTATATTATACTCCGTAGGATGTACTGCTTTATCAAAACAGGCCTTGCTCTGTTTTCTTTTAGTGCCCAGTTTAACAGCGGCTGCTAACTGAGCCGTTTTTACATTCGCAAGTAATTGCTCGACGGCTTTCTCATGGGTGAGGGCCGTAACTTCAGGGCTGGTCAGGTCTAAACCCAACAAGTACTCTGTCCCTTGCATGGGGCGTCCAGTCATGAGGGTGTGTGGGGTGTAACCTGTGGAGGTGTTACGCAAGAACATCAGCGCAAAGGGGAGGACAGAATCCCAAGTGGTTTGTTCTGCTGGACCATTTTTCTAAGGGTGGTTTTTAGGGTCCGATTCATGCGCTCCACTATACCACTCGATTGTGGGTGGTACGCAATGTGAAATTTTTGGGTTATGCCAAATATCGTGAGGACGTTCTACATGACCCGTCCCGTAAAGTGAGAACCTTGGTCCGATTCAATACTGCGGGGGAGTCCCCATCTTGTAAAAATGTGGTGGGTTAGGATCTTGGCTGTGGTTTTAGCGGTGTTGGTGCGGGCTGGAAATGCTTCCACCCACTTTGTGAAAGTGTCTATGACCACCAGAACATATTTATAGCCATTCCTGCAAGGGGGCAATGGACCTATGAAATCGATCTGGAGGTTAATCCAGGGGCCGTTAACGGGTCGGGTATGGCTGAGGTGTGCCTTTTTGGCATACCTATCTGGGTTGTTCTGAGCGCAGATGAGGCAATTCTCAATGTAATGGGATACATCCTCTTTGAGATTTGGCCACCAACAAAGCTGTTTGAGGTGGGCTGCGGTGGGTTCGATTCCCTGGTGTCCATGGCCATCATGGAATAAACAGATTATTTGGTTCCTATCCTGCTCAGGAACTACATAAAGGGTGTCCTTTAGCACCACACCGTCATGTGTGGTTATTGCATTTCTGTACCTCTCGTATGACGCTGGAAACTTCACTTTCACGATTTCAGTGAGAGCGCTATCCTGCTTCTGGGCCTCTACTAGATCTTCGATCCTAGTCTGCGCGACCTGAACTGCACTCACTGGTGCACTCACTGGGGCGCTTTCGGGGGGCTTCCAAAAGTACGCATGCCTGGATCCTGCCTTTGCCAGTGCGTCGGCCTTTACATTTCCAGGCGGGGGGGAACGATGGTGGCTGCGGACTTTTATAATGCCAAAGGTCCGGTCCTTGGCTTTTTGCAAAATATGGCGGAGTAATGGGGCTGAGGGGAGGGGTTTCCCATCCGCGGAAACAAATCCTCTTGTTTCCTAGAGGGGCAGAAATTCAGTGAGGCTGTTGCACGCGTATAGACTGTCTGAATATATGTCTGCTGGGCTGGGGAAGGAATCTGGGTGCTCTACAATATAAGCGATGGCCGCAAGCTCTGCTGCCTGCGCGCCTAAGTGTCCGGGTAATTTTAATGCGATTTCCTCCAGGGCGCGTCCCTGCGCGTCCTCCACATAAATCCCACAACCTGTTATGCGTTGCCCATCCAGGACTGTGGAAGATCCATCCACATAGATCCTAATGGGATCACACGTGTCCGGGTGAGGGGGGCTTTGAGATGGAGTGGCTAGTTTCCTGGGGGGTGTTTTCACGATAAAGGGGCCTGTATTATGGTGGGGCGAGATGATTTCACACTCATGGGGGGTTCCGGGGCACTGTAGATTGTCCGCTAAGTATGTGTGTGTCTTGGTCCGTTTGACTGTGATGTCCCGTCCTTGTAAGAGAAGAGTCCATCTAGCAGCGCGGATTTGGCTGACGGTACCGTCTTTAAGTCATCCGTCTAGTAAAAGTTGAGTGGGGGTGTGCTCGGTCAAAATGGTGATGGGGTTCAGTCCGGTAATGTCTGAAAAGTACTGGACTGCCCAGAAAACTGCGAGCAGGTGTCTCTCACAGGCTGAGAATCCCTGCTGAAAACTGCGAGCAGGTGTCTCTCACAGGCTGAGAATCCCTGCTCCACAGCATTTAAAATTCGGGTGGCATAAGCCACGGGTCTTAGCTGGTCGTGCCGCTCCTGCAGGAGCACGGCTGAAAGGGTGCAGACTGTGGTCGCTACCTCTATTGCGTAAGGGGAAAGCGGGTCGGGAACTTGTAGTGCGGGGGCGGCTATGAGCGCCTGTTTTAATGATTCCACAGCATCCGTACACTGCGGACGCCATTCCCAGGGGGCTCCTTTCTTTAGGAGGTCTGAGAGGGGCGCTGCCTTGCTGGCGAAACCGTCAATGTGGTTTAGGCAGTAGCCAACCAGTCCTAAAAACGACCGGAGGGCTGAAACGTGTTGGGGCAGGGGCAATTTAGCGATCGAGGCAATTCCTTTGTGCTCGATCTCGCGTTTGCCGTGTGTGATAATAGTACCCAAATATACCACTTTCTCTTCCAATATCTGGGCCTTTTTGGGGTTTACTTTACAGCCAATGGAATGTAGTAATTCCAGGAGTTCGGACAGAAGCTCAATGTGCTCTTCCTTTGTGTCTGTCTGCAGTAGTAGATCGTCTACATACTGTACCAGACATTCGGGGCGGGAAAATTTTGCTAGTCCATTTGCCAGCTGTCGGTGGAAAATGGAGGGGGAGTTGTGGAAGCCTTGTGGCAGGCATGTCCACGTGTACTGCTGCGCTCTGAAAGTGAAGGCAAATTTATACTGGCACGCCTTTGCCAATGGAATGGACCAGAACCCATTACTGACGTCCAAAACCGTGAAATATCGGGCATGGAGTCCCTGTTTGAGCATGGCCTCGGGACTTGTTGCAACGGTGGGGGCTGCTACGGGGGTGACTTTATTGAGTTCCCGATAATCTATGGTCAAGCGCCATGATCCGTCGGGCTTCCTTACTGGCCAAATCGGGGCAATATTAGTTGAGGCTACCGATCTTAGGACGCCCTGCTCTAATAAACTTTCTGCTTCTAGGGGGAATCCGTACTGCTTTTGGGGTCTAGGGTCCGGTCCTGTTATTTGTACGGAACCAGTCATCCGTCCACAGTCGTGCTTGTGGGTCGCGAATGCTGCCCTGTTCTTTTGCAGGACTGCCCTAACCTGTCGGTCCGTGCTGAGTGTGGTGGGGTTGAACCAAAACTCGCCCACTGCGCTAATTTTGTTCATATAGTCCCCTATGGTGAGCGTTGCGGGGTCTCTAGCGGACTTCGCCATCTTCCAGACACACAGGTTGACTGGGTCGAAAGATACGTGGTGGGAATTCATGAAGTCGATCCCTAAAATGTGCTCTGCTGTTGGGGGCAGGTCAACTAAAGCAACGGGGTGTTTTGTGTTCATGGTTCTGAGTTGGATGGGTACAGGGGTTGTGATGTGTCCCTGCTGTGAGTGGCCTGTAAAGCCGCTGAGGGTGATAGTGGCTGTAGTGGGCCACGTGTCCTTACCAAGGGTGGAGGAATTTAAGGTGGTGCGGGACCCTCCTGTGTCCCAGAGAAGCTCGATCGGCTGTCCCCTAACTTTTGCTGCGACTATGGGTCGTCCTGACCTATCCCAAAGGGTATCGCAGACCCAACTGGGGGAGCCTGTACACCGTCAGTCCGTTCCGGTCAAGTCTGTCTGATCGGACTGGGCGCTAACGCAATGTATGGGCTCTGCCTTTTTCTTATTGACAGTGCCTGTCTGTTGGGCTCTCTGTGGCTTTTTAGGGCCATTGCATTCTTTGGCAAAATGTCCCAACTGTCTGCAATTGTAGCACTCTTGCAGTTTTGCTGGGGGGCTGCTCTTTCCCTCGTTTACCCAGGCAGGGTTGTGAAGAGTGGTTCTCACTGCCTGCACGTCTGCGGTGGCTTGTTTTTCCTCGGGGGTTCTAGCGGCGGGTTTATTGTGAGCCGACTGCTCCCAAACGCGGGACAATCTTTTGACCACCCACTTCTCATTATGAGCCTCCTCCGAGGGGTCATAATTACTACAGACATTCTGTCCTGCTTCCGTGGCATGGGAGATGAGGGTGCGGGTCCATTTGACCATATTGTCTGCGGACAAATGGGCACGGTCTACGTTTCCGAAAACGGCTTCAAAATGAATCCACAAGCGTCCTGCAAACGCTGTGGGGTGTTCAGACTATTTCTGTCTGCACTTATTTAGGCCATCTACGGGGTCGCCCCGGTTATACCCGATCGCATCCAGGATCGCGGTATGCATTTCTGCAAGGGTGCCTCCTCCTACATTCTGTGGGTCGGGAAGGGCTGCTGCGACCGCTGGGTCTAAGCTGAGGACCATGAGCTTTACCTGCTCTTTCTCATCCAGGCCGTACAAGGTCGCCGGGTGTTTGACGGTGGCAAAGAAATGGTGTGGGTCTGAAGCGGGGAGGAACGGTGTGAGTTTAGCACACGCGTCCCGTAATTGGGTCACTGTGAGGGGGGTGGAATATAAGACTTCCCCCTCGTCTGCTTATGGCTGTGCGGTGGGTTGTTACAGGGTTCATGGGAGCCTGTATTACCTGCTGTGTGGGGGGTGGGGGTGCTTTCCTCCTTTGGGCTTTCCTTGCGCACATGTCCCCTGAACATATCTCTGTGATGTCTCCTGCAATTCTTCCCAATCAGGGCCGTCTTCCTGTTCTAAACTTTCCCCAAAGGTTTCTTGGAATCCCTTTTGGACAGAAAGCATTGATTGCAGGTCTGCAATTTGCTTTCGGCACTTCGCGTGGTCTAAGGTACTCTGCCTTTGTTCCGTGGTTGCAGCGTGGAGCGCTCTCAAGGCTGCCTTGAGATCACTACATTGCTTTTGTAGCGTCTCCACCTGCTTCTCTGTCTCTTTCTTAACCAGGACCACACGCTGCGTGTCCTGATAAGCCTTCTCATACTGGGATTGAAAACTGCTTAAATGCGCCAGACAGGACTGGTGACCCCGTTTGGCGTCAGCCACCTCTTCGTCCTTGGCTTCTAACTGCCTTTTCAGTTCCAGGTTCTCTTTTTCCATCTCGCATACATCGATTTTACTCATACGATGTATGCCTTCTATTTCTTTTCGGAGCGTCCTGACGACCTCCTCTGTGCCTCGCAATTGTGCCATGCAGGACATGATTGCCATCGGCTTGCGCGCTTTTGCTCAGCTTTTCTTATGGATTTCACTCATGTTCTCCCACCAAGTATGCCCTATACCTCCGGGACCTGAGTCGTCATTATTACAGAAACAGCTCCACACGGGCCATCCTTTGCCCTGTAGAAATTTCCGAATTTCCACTGTCCCATTTTAGTGCTGCTGATCGGTCCGACCGCAAATTCTTCGGGATTCATGATGCGTTGCATTGCCTGCACTGCCTGCATGGCCATCTCTCTTATCTGCTCGCTACGTTGAAATTTGGAACAGGGGGCTAAGGTGGTGTTGTAGATGCGGGTACGGCTTGCGCTAATTTCCGAAAATACCGACTTCCGACAGTTTTGACGCAAGAAAAATCTATCAGTTTTACCTTATAACCCTGTTAGTTACGCATGCATACACACACTTCCGAATTGTGAATTATTAACCAGAACCGCTTGAACACTTGTGGGTTTTTTTTTTTGTTTCTGATTGGATTCTATTCAAATTGTTGGGGTTCCCCCGGAGTGGTTTTCCACTTCTATGTCGGGTCCCGGCGGAGTCGCCAATTATGTTGCTCTTTTTAGCCTTCGTTTATTAGCTCTGATTATGTCACTTTTGCTCACGAGTCGCCAGGTATCTTTCTGATACCGCCACGTGGTTCAAGCTCGAGTTATGATTAATAAGTCAGCACATCGCTTAGTAAGATTGAAATCAGCGGTCATTTATTATGTACAGCAATCAATACTTACACAATAATCCTACTATCTATATCAAAACCTACCATTACTGGCCAATACTTAACTTTAGGAGATGGCCCACCAGGTCAGGGAAACAAATGGTTTATCGAATTGGATCTGGCCTGCGGGATTCAAAAGGCTTATACGGGTCGATGGCTAGGAATCTCTATCGGGTAGCGATCGCTGGAGTCAGACTTACTGTTTCTGGTCGATGTTCTTGCGAAGGTTGCGAGCAGGTGAAGAAGGGAGAGAGAGATATCTGAACTTGGCCCCTCACTTTATAGGGCCCAGGGGCTTACCGCCTCTCGGGGCGGCCCTTGACCCTGAGTCCCAAGTGATTGGACTTGTTCCCAATCACTGGGTTCGGTATGCTCCAATAATGGGGTGATTCCTCGATCGGGGGGGGTGGTCGTTCACCTGTCTTTGTTTCGACCACTGCAGACGCCGACAGGTCTGGCCCGGCATTCAATTGCTAATATGTTGCAATTGTTCCCGGGGATAGCCGATTAAACTGCAGATGTCTGGGTTGATGTGCTGCTAATAGTCTTGAGTATCGATCTGGGCCGACTTTACCAGAGCCGAATACGCTATTCTGTCTGCAGCTGTCCGTTTGTGTCCTGTTGGCTGCTTTTCCCATCAGCCTTTTCGGTTAGCCATTTTAAATCGGGTTTTGGCCAAATTAATAGGGAATCAGTCATTTTAGGTGGCTACAGTCGCCACACTTCGGCGCCTATTCGGGTACACTGAAGGAGAATTCAGAATGTCCAAATTACCTAACAGCACATCTTTCGGGATATGTGGGAGGAAAGTGGAGCACCCAGAGGAAAGCCACGCAGACACACGAAGAACGTGCAGAATCCACACAGACAGTGACACAAGCCGAGAATCAAACCTGGGACCCTGGTGCTGTGAAGCAACAGTGCTAACCACTGTGTTGTCCACTGTATGTTATTTCCACATTACTTGAAGAAAGAACAGGGAATTTTGGACAACATTCTTTATTCAACTAGTCAACTGATTATTCCTCAAAATCCTTGTTGTGCACGAGATAACTGCTGCATTGACCTGCACTACAATAATTCCTGTATTAAAAAGTGATTATTGTACAAGATGCTCATGAATCATAGAAATGATAGTGTCTCTTTTTTGGCCTATCACACAGGCCCGTGCCATACCTGCTTATTTGAAGCTGTCGGTTTAAAACATTTTTCCAGCCATTTCCCCTGACCTCCTATATTCTTCCTTTTTCAAATTTTGTCTTTTAAATAATGTTATAGTCTCCACCTCAATTGCCACTTAGAGTAAAACATTCCACGGTCTAATAACTCTGTGTGAAAATATTTCTTTCAACTTCTAATTTTGTTCTTGTAATGGCAGGTCTGAGTGTATGTTTCCTTGTTATTAATTCACCAACTAGTCGAAACAATATTTCGTTACTTGCCACATCAAGTCTATTTATACTTTTGAAAACACATTATATCCCACTTAAAAAGGCTCACGGTTTCAAACCTTTCTTTATAATTATAACCTCTCGTTTCATGTTTCATTCTTCACCCATTCATGGCTCTAATGTTCTTCCAATCACAATATCCCAGCTGTGATCTAATTATCGCCTTGCACCAATTTAGCATCACTTTGTTCTTATATTCCATGCATAAAAACGCAGAATCATAATTGCCTTGTTAATGTGCCTAGCCACCAACCCTCCCACCTTGAAAGATCTAATTCTATATGTCCAACCTCGATCTCTCGCTGTTCCTCCACTCTGTTAGCAGTCTTTGCATAGAACAAAATAGAATTCGCAGCACAGGAACAGATCATTCAACCCAAATGGACCAATCTCACCAATTTGAAATACGTTAACTTATTCCAACCTCCTTGCTTTTGCTGGGTTATCCAAATTTCCGACTTTGAAACTTGTCAGTCTGATTCTTAAAACCTCCTCCACCGACGTGATGTGGCCATCGTCTCCCTCTTGCCTCCCCTGTCAGCATTCCCGCTCCCTCAGCGGCGCCCTCAATCACCCCCAATATTTTGTTTCCTTCCCAGGGCATCGGACCATGCAATTGCAGGAGATAACCTTTTGTCTTCTCTTTCCTCACCGTCCAAGTGTACCATCCAGGTGTAGCAGTGATTTACCTGTACTTCTTTCGATTTAGTACGCTAGTTTCGCTACTCACAAGGCGATCTCCTCGACAATGGGGAGGCCAAATGCAGATTGGGTGGCCACTTTGCAAAACACCTCAGGTCAATCCACCAGCACGACCCTGAGCTTCTGGTTGCTTGTCATTTTAATTGACTACCTCGCTTTCATGCTTATAGCTCTGTCCTTGGCCTACTACAGTGTTCCAGTGAAATTTAAGGCAAGCTCGAGGAACATCACCTCATCTTTTGATTGGACACTTTACAGCCACTGGACTCAACACTGAGTTCAACAATTTCATACCATAAACTCTGAAAACAAAAATGAAAATCGCTTATTGTCACAAGTAGGCTTCAATGAAGTTACTGTGAAAAGCCCCTAGTCGCCACATTCCGCCAGCTGTTCGGGGAGGCTGGTATGGGAATTGAACCGTGCTGCTGGCCTGCCTTGGTCTGCTTTAAAAGCCAGCGATTTAGCCCAGTGTGCTAAACCAGCCCCTCTGTCGCCCATTTTCTTTTTTCCTCCATTTTCACGTTTTCCTTCAAAATTTACACCGAACCCACAAACAGTAAACGGTAACAAATACAAAATCAATCCCCTTAACAATACCAACAATACCATCCTCCCACCACCCCAAACAACGGCTCACCTGTCAATACATGCATCCAATAAAACAAACCCTCCCAAAGTGAAAACAAAAAACAAAGGAGAAAAAGAAAAAGGAGTCCGGGACCGTCCATGGTCACCATTGACCTATAGAGTCCACTCCCCCTCCCCCCCCTACACTCAACGCCATCCAGCCTCTGAAAGAGTACCGTACATGATACCCAAGAGTTGTACCACTCCCCCTCCCCCCCACAGTCTCCAACTCCTCCCGTCCACTGCCTCTTGTAAAACCCCTCCCCCAACCTCGGTTCCTTCCTCCGCAACTTTCCACCCCGGCTAGACCACTCGGACCCTGTTCTGTCAGGCTCCGATGGCCGCAGCCCCTCCCCCCACCTCACTCCCGTTCACTGGCCGGCTTAAACCGGCCAGCGTGGAGGCCCCCGCCCGGGTCCCTTTCCTCCTTATCCGGCCCTAAGAAAGCTCAAAAATCCCCTTTTAGCATACAAACCCCGCATATCCACCTACACCCCAAAGAGCCCTCATTTCGAGTGAAAGTCCCATCACTTCCCTTGTCCAAATATATACAACGTTGGCTCCTTTAGCCCATACACCCACACGCAGTGAAACAAAAAAAGAAGAAAATACAGTCATGAGATCACATCGGCGCATGGCCATTTCTCAATTTCTCAGTTCTGCCACAGTCCTTCTGCCTTCGCAAACTCCTCCGCTGCTTCCGTCATTCCAAAATGAAAGTCCCTGAGCTTGTAAATCACCCTCAGCTTCACTGGATATACAATGCCGCACTGCACCTTGCTAATGTACAGTGCCCTCTTCACCCGGATGAAGGCAGCCTGCCTCCTTGCCCGCTCCACCATAAAGTCCTGGTATACACGTATACCAGCTCCAGCCCACTGCACCACCCGCTTCTGCTCGGCTCAGCTCAGGACCTTCTCCTTCACACTGTACCTACAGAATCACAGAGTCACTACCCTTGGCGGCTCACTTGCCATTGGTACAGGCCTCCACGACTGATGAGCCCGATCCAGTTCATATCGGGAGGGATCCTCCCCCTCCCCCAATAGTTTCGCCAGCATCGCGGCAAAATACTCAGTCGGCCTCAGTCCTTCAACTCCTTCAAGCAGCCCCAAAATCCTCAAATTCTGTCGCCTGGATCTGTTTTCCAGGTCTTCCATTTTTCCTCGCAGATCCTTGTTAATGTCCATCACCTTCCGCATCTCCTTCCCCATCGAGGCAAGTTGATCACCGTGCTGCAATAACGTCTCCTCCACTTCCTTCAGCGCCTCCCCTTGCTCTCGCACCTCCGCCACAGCGCTCGCCACCGCCGTCATCACCGGGGAAATCGCCTCCTCCACCAGCGCACTCAAAACCTCCCTCATCTCCTTCCTCATTGTCTCCATGTATCTTGTAAACTGCCTTTCGAATTCCGCAGCCACCACCTTAGTTATTTCTTCAGCCGTAAGCAATGTGGCCTCCCCTGGTGCTCCAACCTCCATTTTGCTTGGTGACCCCGCGGTGACCTTTCCACTCCCCGACGGACCTTCAGCTGTTTTCTTTACGGACGATTTTCTGCTCACCCTCGACATTTTTCTTCTCTGTGCCTTCTTCCTGCTTTTGCCACCTCCGTGGACCCTGGGACCGGGCTTAAAGCCCCAAAAATGCTGTTCCCGAACGGGAGCCCTCCATTGTGCGGTCGCCTTCCGCCCGCCGTCACCGGAAGCCCTCCTCTGTCGCCCATTTTGATTCTGTTTTTTTTTCGCTGTGTACCGGTCACAATCTTTTTTTTCATATTTTTCCTTTCAGACAGAGCTGCTCATTGTTCTGCTATCCACACCCTCTCTGGACAGATGCTCACGGAATCACAGAATAATTTGTTCTGTGGCCTATTTGTCATTTTAATTCTCCCACCCTCTACCCTGTCCCAGACCTTCCCTTTTGTTCTTCTCCCCCCCCTCCCTTTCAACGGCTCACAACCCATCACCACTCCATCTTCCTTCAGTTTTAAAGTTTTAAAGAAGTCATATTCAACTCAAAACATGAACTCTTGTTTCTCTATCCATTGATGCTCCAGATTTTCACTGGCATTCCCACTGTTTGTTATATCTTAGCTGGTGACACACTCCCATTCATGTCACAAGGTTCTGGGTTCATATTCCACTCCAGGGCTTGAGAACTAAAAAAAGGATTGATACTCCAAAGCAGCATTGAGGAGGCACTGTCCTGTTGGATGTTCTGTCTTTTGAATGAGATGTTAAACTGAGGTGAGGATCCATCTGCATGTCTGGGTGGATGTAATAGATCCATAGCACTATTTTGAGCAAATGTTGGTGTTTTGGAAGATATTCATCTCTCAACCAACTTCACTGTTGTGGGACTATGCATATTAGCTACCCCACTTTCTATTTTACAGATACAACAAAAAGTCCTGTTCCTTTTATTATTTCACGGGGTATAGATGTTACTGGCAAGGCCAGCATTGGTTGCCCATCCCTAATTGATCTTGGACGGAGTGGCCTTTTCAGAGGGCAGTTAAAGGTTGACAACATCACTGTGGGTGTGGAGTCACATGTGGGCAGACCAGGTAATGGTGGCAGATTTCCTGTGGTAAAGAACATTAGTGAACTAGAGGGGTTCGATGATAGTTTCATAACCATTGCGGAGAATGGCTTCAATTCTAGACTTTCTAAAAATTAATTAAATTTAAATTCCACAAGCTGCCATCTTGGGATTTGAACACATGTCCCCAGAGCATTAGCTTGGACCTCTGGATTACTATAAGAATAATCTTTATTGTCACAAGTAGGCTCACATTAACACTGCACTGAAGTTACTGTGAAAAGCCCGAGTCGCCATATTCCGGTGCCTGTTCGGGTATACGGAAGGGGAATTCAGAATGTCTAATCCACCTAACAAGCACGTCTTTTGGCACTTGAGGGAGGAAACTGGAAAGAGGAAACCCACGCAGACACGGGGAGAATGTGCAAACTCCGCACAGACAGTGACCCAAGCCGGGAATCGAACCTGGAACCATGGTGTTGTGAAGCTACAGTGCTAACTACTGTGCTACCATGCTGACCACTGTGCTACCGATGCAAAGATATTACACCACCATCTCCCCTTAATTGGCTGTAAATAACGTTAAGATGTCTGGTGGTCTTGAAAAGCATTGTATAAATGAAAGTATTTCTTTCTTCAGTTGCTGCATGTAATACTGGAAATTTTAATGCAGCTGTTTTTAGCATTACTGCCCCATTGGTAGATAGGATCTAACTCAGAACATCTTTATCATACAATCATAGCAGAAAATTGTCCAATCAGTTTGTCAAATCAATGCCAATGTTTTTTCTCCCCGAGACACATAGTCTAATCTCACTCTTGCAATCAGTCGCCATAACTTTTAACATTCCTCTTTCTCAAGTAACTTGTTTATTTCCCTTTTAAAAATAGTTTTGAAGTGCCCAAGTTTAAAAAGATTGGCTTTGCTCTTAGATAGGAACCGTGTTGATTTCTGTTAATGTCAGCAATTTAAAATACGTGCAAATTATTGGCAACACAGGTTTAAGCTCTATTTCTGGGCTATATAAGCTGTGACTCAGTCGAAGCAATCTTGCCTCGGAGTCAGAAAGTTGGAGACTTTAATATAAATCTAAGTTGCCATTTTAGTGCAGGACTTAAGTGCTACATGTGTTGTTAAACCAACACCTTAAACAGTCTCTGAGCTAGATGTAAACATTTTCTGTGGCACTTTTTGAGGAAGAAGCACGGTGCCTCAGGCAATATTTAACCCTCAAGCAGTACCCAAAACATTTATTGCTCTTTGTGGCTGCCAACTTTGTAAAGGTGTGCTGTGTTTCCAACATTGCAAAAGTGATTACACTTCAAAAGTACTTTAGCGGTCGTAAAGTACTTTGGGATATCTTGAAGTTGTGAAAGGCATCACAGAAATGCAAGTCTTTTTTTCTATAATAAAGATTGAAGATACTGGCAACACACAGCAAGTCAACCAGCATCTGTTATGATTCTGGCTCCACGTCTGTTCCATATTCCTAATCTTTGGCTACTTTTGACAGGCCTTTTGGGTCTGTTCCAGGGCCTGGTCATCCAAAGGTTCAGATTGGCTATGGATTCTGAGGGTTGTCAAGGTGTGGGAGATATGAGGAACTTGGGTACAGGAATGGGGTCCAAACGGCAGCAGGCAAGTTAAGGGGTAAACAGACCAAAGGAAAATACTGTTAGCCTGGACTCAAAGGGATACACCCACACCTGGCTGAGTCACAGGGTCCCATTCAGACCTAAACACGTTCAGCAATGCATAATTCACCCAAGATACATTGTCTTTTGGGGCATTCATGTAAGACCAGTCATTATCGTATTACAGAATCAGATGACTCATTTGTCCATCAATGGAAGGTGGTTGCAAATGAATGGCATAGCTCTGGAATGGGCAATCAAGCAGCTCAATTGCAGTTGAGAAGTTCCAGTGTGGACATCTGGTGTTGGAAAAGGGTTCTAAATGACTGTCCCTAACAGAAGGCCGTAAGACATAGGAGCAGAATTAGGCCATTTGGCGCATCAAGTCTGCTCTACCATTCAATCATGGCTGGCCAGGCATCCATAACAAGGTGGTCTCTCTGGTTCCCTTTCTGTGGGCTTATCCATGCCTGGGTGATTCTGGAGAAGTACAAACACAGCAGTGATAATACTGATCAGTAGGTAGTGTTTATATTAAAACAAACTTCAATTTTAAATTTTTTTTAGAGTATCCAATTATTTTTTGTTTTCCAATTAAGGGGCAATTTAGCGTGGCCAATCTCCCTAATCTGCACATCTTTAAGTTGTTCTCCTCAAGCAGACATGGGGAGAATGTGCAAACTCCACACGGACAGTGACCCAGGGTCGGGATTTGAACCCGGGTCCTCAGCACCGCAGTCCCAGTGCTATCCACTGCGCCACATGCTGCCCTAAAACAAACTTAAATTTGAGCACATCAATTAAGCACATCAGCAATTAAGGTGTAATGCTTCCTGAAACCTGCCTCCACATTCCAATTAAGCAACCCATATTATTCAAATACCACTTATGTATAAAGTTAACAACAAAGTTTTACTTGCTTATCTTGGTGTAGAGAGAATCCTTGGAGACAAACCTTTTTCTAGGACCAAGCTGAAAACCTTCTGCTCAGCTCAGAGCCTCTCCTATGTCCAGGCAGACCTGGTTCCTCCCATTAGCTACATTCAAAGCACACAGCATTCTTTTGTGTTGTGTTTCAAGATGTGCCTTGATTTGTTTAGCCAGAATCAAACTGTTACATTACACTAGCTCTAGATCTGCAAACAGGTAAAATGACTTTTAATATCTATTAAAACACTTCCCCTGCAAAAATCACTGATGAGCTTACTTTTAATCACAGCTCTCGCAGACATACTGTCTGTAAGCATTTTAACCCAGGTTTTAATAATACTGTATAATTGTTTCATTTGTTCTGTTGTCTCTTTCACTTAGAGTTAAAAGAATCATAATCATAGAATCCATATAGTGTAGGAGGCCATTTCGTCCATTGAGTCTGCATCGACCCTCTGAAAGAGCACCCTACCTAGGCCCACTCCCTGGCCCTAACCTCATAACCCCACCAACCTGCACATTTTTGGACACTAAGCGGCAATTTTAGCATGACCAATCCACCTAACGTTTTTCAAAAAAATTTAGAACATCCAAGTATTTTGTAGGGCAGCACGGCGGCGCAGTGGTAGCACTGCAGTCTCACGGCACCGAGGTCCCAGGTTTGATCCCGGCTCTGGGTCACTGTCCGTGTGGAGTTTGCACATTCTCCCCGTGTTTACGTGGGTTTCGCCCCCACAACTCAACGATGTGCAGGGTATGTGGATTGAACACGCTAAATTTCCCGTTCATTGGAAAAAATGAATTGGGTACTCTAAATTTTAAAAAAAATCATCCAAGTATTTTGTTTTCAATTAAGGGACAATTTAGTGTGGCCAATTCCCCATTCCCTGCACATATCTTTGGGTTGTGGAGGTGAGATCCATGCAAAAACGGGGAGAATGTGCAAACTCCACACGGACAGTGACTTGGGGCACCTATTAGCAGCCTGGGCCCTATTCTCTGGAATTCCATCTCAAAACCTTTGTATCTCTTTCTCTTACTTTAAGACATTCCTTAAAACCTACTTCTTTGACCGAGCATTTAGTCACCTGTCCGAGTATCTTCTTATGCATCTTGATTGCCTGATAACAGTCTTGAGAAGCTTCTTGATGTTCTACTCCATCATTAAAGGTGCTGCATAAATGCAAGTTGCAGTACTTGGGACTGGAGAGGCTAAAATATATGGCAACTACAGCTGTGGAAGAGAAACGTCGAAACTTATTGCAATTTGCCCTGCCTCCCGCTTTAGTAAGTGGCAGGAGCTGCTGTAACCACTGAGAACGCTGTTGCAAGGATTAAAGGGGACCGTAAACATGATGGCACAGTGGTTAGCACTGCTACCTCACAAAGCCAGGGGCCCAGGTTCAATTCCGGCCTTGGTGACTTGTGTGGAGTTTGTATGATCTCTCCGTGTCTGCATGGGTATGTTCCTGGCTCCTCCCACAGTCCAAAGATGTGTAGGTTAAGTGGATTGGCCATGCTAAATTGCCCCTTAGTGTCCAGGGATGCGCAGGTTAGTTGGGGTTATGGGATGGCAGGGGATAGGGTGGGGGCCTGGTTAGGGTGCTCTTTCAGAGGGTCGGTGCAGATTCGATGGGCCGACTTGGCCGTCTTCTACCCTGTAGGGATTCTGTGAGCCTTTTTTTCCCCCCATTGGACATTTGTTGCCCATCCCTAATTGCCCTTGAGCTGAGTGTCTTGCTGTGCCATTTCAGAGTTCGTCAACCATATTGCTGCTGGTCTGCAGTCACATGTAAGGTCGGGCCAGGACAGGTAAGGCCAGCAGATTTCCTTTCCCGAAGCGGCATTAGTGAACTAGATGGTTTTTTAACGACAATCAACCGGAGTTTCACGGTCACCACTGAGAGCTAGCTCTTGGGTGAGGCTTGCAGCACAAAAAAAATACCTTTTAGCCATCTTGTGCGGCACCATCCCCCAAGCCCCTATCAATCCAGGGGCAGCACAGTGGCGCGGCGATTAGCACTGTTGCCTCACGGCGTCAAGGACCCCAGTTCGATCCCGGCCCTGGGTCACTATCCGCGTGTAGTTTGCATATTCCCCCCGTGTCTTCGTGGGTCTCACCCCCACAAACCCAAAAATGATGTGCAGGATTGGCCACTCTTATGAGGTACACCAACAAAATATAAGAAAGGAAACAAACTGAGGGACAAAGCAAATAAATGGTCGTTCCTGTTAGTGGCACTACCCGAACGTAAGGAAGATCAAAGGAAACTTAAAAACATCAAATCGCGGTGGTACAGTGGTTAGCACAGTTGCTTCAGGATCCCAGGTGCGATTCCCGGCTTGGGTTACTGTCTGTCCGGAGTCTGCACATCCTCCCCGTGGATGCGTGGGTTTCCTCCGGGTGCTCCGGTTTCCTCCCACAGTTCAAAGATGTGCAGGTTAGGTGGATTGGTCATGATAGTGTCCAAAATTGCCCTTAGTGTTGGGCGGGGTTACTGGATTATGGGGATAGGGTGGAGGTGTGAGTTTGGGTAGAGTGCTCTTTCCAAGAGCCGGTGCACACTCGATGGGCCGAATGGCCTCCTTCTGCACTGTAAATTCTATGATAATCTATGAATTTAGCCTGGCCAATCCACCTACCCTGCACGTCTTTGGGTTGTGGGGGGCAAAACCCACGCAAACACGGGGAGAATGTGCAAACCCCACACGGACAGTGACCCAGAGCTGTGATCAAACCTGGGACCTCGGTGCCGTGAGGCAGCAGTGCAAACCATTGCACCACCGTGCTGCCCTGGAGGTGTGGGCTTGAGTAAGGTGCTCTTTCCAAGGGCCGGTGCAGACTCGATGGGTCGAAATGGCCCCCTTCTGCACTGTAAAAGCTATGACTCTATAATTACAGTGGGCCAATGAAGCACCCCCGCCAGGCATGGAAGGTAGGTGGATTTGCGACGCCAAATTGCCCTTAATTGGAAAATTGGGTACTCTGAATTTAAAAAAAGACTATCAACCCACATCCAGATTTTTAAACTGAATTTAAGTTATACCAGGTGATGGGATTTTAAGTTGTCCCCCTTCCCCAACCCCAGGGCATTAACCTGAGCTTCTGGATGGAGAGCCTGGCGACCCGGGGAGTCAGACCGGAAGCGGGTCCGGTTGCTAAGGGGAAGTGACGTCTGCGTGCCGCCAGCGCGCAGGCGCGAGCGTGTGGGGACGATGGCGGAGCGGTGCGCGGGTGCCCTGGCTGTCGTCGCTGCCCGGCTTCTGTGAGGGCCGCTGCCTAGCCCGGCCGCTCACTTACAAACGTAAGGGTCGCGTCCAACCGGGAAAACGCGTTTTGGAAACGGCGGGGGAGGTTTAGTGTTCTGGAAGACGTGTGGATGGCTGCAGCTGGGAGTTGGATGGGGCCTACTCCCGACACCAGTCCATTCAACTTGCAAAGCCAGCACCCCCCCCCCCCCCCCAGCAGCCCACTGTTTGCTGCTCTCTCATTAATAACCTCCCACCCCTCAGCTTCCCACTTGCACACTTAAAACGTGGGCATGCTGGAAATCTGAAGATCCAGAAGAAGTGCTGGAAATGCTCAGCAGGTCCGGCAGCGTCTGTGGGGAGAGGAACCGGCCGCATGTTTGTCAGAACCGTGGCATTTCAGGGGTGGCGCAGTGGTAGGTACTGCTGCCTCGTGGGCAGCGGGGACCCAGGTTCGATCCCGTCCCCGGGTCGCCGTCTGTGCGGAGTTTGCACATTCTCCCCGTGTCTGCGTGGGCCTCTCTCCCACAACCCAAAAAGATGCGCAGGGTAGGTGGATTGGCTGTGCTAAATTGCCCCTTAATTGGGGAAAAAAGAAATTGGGTACTCTTGAATTTATTCAAAGAAACGACTTCTTCCGAACGGAGAGTAATCCTCTGACTTTAATCCTACCCAGTGGAGTTATGGTACCTGTACAGCTGCCACTTCCAAAAGTATTCGACTGGATGTTGCCATTTAAGTCTCTTACCATCCCCCTGTTTCTCTTCTCTCCTTCCTTCCTTCCTTCCCCAACTAGAGCCTCAGCAATGTGCTGGAAATACTCAGCAGGTCATACAGCAGTTGTGGAGAGCGAGAAACAGAGTGGATGTTTGGTGTCCTTCGTCAGAACCATAATATCTCGAGTCCAATATGACTGCTGAACAGAGCCACAATCCTTCCCAGCCTCCATGGAGTTACAGCACCTGGTGCTGCAAATACTTCCAGAAGCATTAGACTGGACATTTTTTCTCTGTCTCCTCTCCTCCTTCCCCAAACTGCTGGGAATACTCAGCTGGTCACACAGCAGTTGTGGAGAGAAACAGAGTGAATCTGCTGTGTCCTTCGTCTGAACCGAAGCATTTTGCTTTTGTCTCTGTCTCAGTGCGCTTGAATCTGGACAAGTTCAGACAGCTCACCACTGTGTTATGTACTGACTTGGGAGGAGTGGTTTTGGTTAAGGGATCGCGAGAGAGAGAGAAATGTGCACGCTCATGCATGTGAGTCAATCCTTGTTTAGAAATTGCTGGGCAGCACGGTGGCGCAGTGGGTTAGCCCTGCAGCCTCACGGCGCCGAGGTCCCAGGTTCAATCCTGGCTCTGGGCCACTGTCCCTGTGGAGTTTGCACATTCTCCCCGTGTCTGCGTGGGTTTCGTCCCCACAACCCAAAAGATGTGCAGGGTAGGTGGATTGGCCACGCTAAATTGCCCCTTAATTGGAAAAAATGAATTGGGTACTCTAAATTTTAATTTAAAAAAAGAAATTGCTTACAATTTCAGTCTTTACTGTGAGGGTACAGGTTCAATATTTTCTGCTCCAGGGAGATGGTGGTGCAGTGGTAATGTCACAAACCAGGCACCCAGATTAATGTCCTCGGAAGACCGGTTTGGATCCCACCAAGACAGCTGGTGGACTTAATTCAGTTAATAAATTTGGAATTGAAAGCTAGTCCCAGTAATGCTGATCACGAAACCATCATTGATTGTTGTAAGAACCCATTTGGTTCACTAATACCCTTTAGGGTAGGAAACCCATACGTGACTCTAGACCTATAGCAATTTAGTAGACTATTAATTGCTCTCTGAAAAGCAATTCAGTTCAAGGCCAATTAGGGATGACCAATGGGTTGGCCTTGCCAGCGAAGTCCTCATCCTATGAAAGAATAAAGAAAAAATATCTACCACAGCCATAACACTGGATGCTGTGTTTTAGCCTCCAGACCTTTTCTTGGGATTTTAAGTATCTGTTCTTGTGTAGCCACTTTATATATGCGGTAAATACATTGCCCTTAATCGGAATCAAATTGACTAATTTTTCAGTTACGAGAACTACAGAGATAAGTGACATTCATAGATGTAAGAACATAGGATTAATAGTGCACAATCTGATTTTATTTTTAAAAAATGACTTGTTGCATGAGGTTACTTGAGACTATTTTGTTGAAGTATTTCTGTGATTCAAGATGTTGAAAGGTGTTGTACCCCGGGGTGATATCCACAGGAGGTTGAGGACTCCCTCCCCACAGTGCAGTCACTAAAGACAAGTCCACCACATGGGAGGCCAGGCACTTCCATGCCAGGAGTTTTTCGTGTTCGCTAATTTTGTGACTATCTTGTCGGAGATGAAGGAGGCAGGGTAGTTGCCTGCCTCCCTGTTTTGGTTGAGGATTGATACGTGACACATGAATGTTAATGGAAGAGGGAAGAATAATTAAAATACAAACAATTTTGATTTTAACACCAGCAAGGAATGGAGAAAAAATCATTTTTAATATGCAAAGTTTGTTGAATTCTAATTATCCATGTTTCTGAACAAAGATTAGTTCATTTTGGGTTTGGAAGTGATTTAAAAGGAGTTTTTTTAATGTTGCTTGATTTTTCTCCTTCACCTTTTCTAAACTGGTCTCCTTAAAAGTGCCTGCATCATAATTTGAAGAGATAACAAAGTTAGACAAAGGAGAACCAGTGGATGTGATCTATTTGGATTTCCAGAAGGCTGTACAGGAGGGTGCTAAAAATAAGATTAGAACCCATGGTATTAGGGACAAGATACTGGCATGGATCGAGAATTGGCTGACTGGCAGAAGATGGAGAGTGGGGATAAAGGGGTTCTTTTCAGGATGGCAGCCAGTGACTAGTGGTGTTCCACAGGGGTCAGTGTTGGGATCACAGCTATTCACAATACACATTCATGATCTGGAAGAAGGAACTGAGGGCATTGTGCTAAGTTTGCAGATGATACAAAGATATGTAGATGACAGGAAGTGTTGAGGAAGTAGGGAGGCTGCAGAAGAACCTGAACTGGCTAGGAGAGTGGGCGAACAAGTGGCAGATAGAATACAACGTGGAAAAAACTTGGTAGGAAGAATAGAGGCATATAGGTGGAGGGGCAGGTAATATGGAGGAGGTGGGGAGGCTGCAGAAAGATTTAGACAGTTTAGGAGAGTGGTCCAAGAAATGGCTGATGAAATTCAACGTGGGCAAGTGCGAGGTCTTGCATTTTGGAAAAAAGAATAGAGGCATGGACTATTTTCTAAACGGTGACAAAATTCATAATGCTGAAGTGCAAAGGGACTTGGGAGTCCTAGTCCAGGATTCTCTAAAGGTAAACTTGCAGGTTGAGTCCGTAATTAAGAAAGCAAATGCAATGTTGTCATTCATCTCAAGAGGCTTGGAATATAAAAGCAGAGATGTACTTCTGAAGCTTTATAAAGCATTAGTTAGGCCCCATTTAGAATACTGTGAGCAATTTTGGGCCCCACACCTCAGGAAGGACATACTGGCACTGGAGCGGGTCCAGCGGAGATTTACACGGATGATCCCAGGAATGGTAGGCCTAACATACGATGAACGTCTGAGGATCCTGGGATTATATTCATTGGAGTTTAGGAGGTTGAGGGGAGATCTAATAGAAACTTACAAGATAATGAATGGCTTAGATAGGGTGGATGTAGGGAAGTTGTTTCCATTAGCAGGGGAGACTAGGACCCGGGGGCACAGCCTTAGAATAAAAGGGAGCCACTTTAGAACAGAGATGAGGAGAAATTTCTTCAGCCAGAGAGTGGTGGGTCTGTGGAATTCATTGTCGCAGAGGGCGGTGGAGGCCGGGACGTTGAGTGTCTTTAAGACAGAAGTTGATAAATTCTTGATTTCTCAAGGAATTAAGGACTATGGAGAGAGAGCGGGTAAATGGAGTTGAAATCAGCCATGATTGAATGGTGGAGTGGACTCGATGGGCCGAATGGCCTTACTTCCACTCCTATGTCTTATGGTCTTATAGACTATTTTCTAAATGGGAAAAGGCTTAGGAAATCAGAAACACAAAGGGACTTAGGAGTCCTTTTCAGGATTTTGTTAAGGTTAATATGCTGGTTCAGATTGGCAGTTAGGAAGGCAAATGTAATGTTAGCATTCATGTCGAGAGGGCTAGAATACAAGAGCAGGGATGTACTTCCGAGGCAATATAAGGCTCTGGTCAGACCCTATTTGGCGTATTTGAGCAGTTTTGGGCCCCATGCCTAAGGAAAGATGTGCTGGCTTTGGAGAGGGCCCAGATGAGGTTCACAAGAATGATCCCCAGAATGAAAGACTTGTTATTTGAGGAGTGGTTGAGGGCTCTGCATCTGTTCTCAATGAAGTTTAGAAGGATGAGTGGGGGATCTCATTGAAACTTACAGAATATTGAGAGGCCTAGATAGAGTGAATGTGGCGAGGATGTTTCCACTAGTTGGAGAAACTTTATTTTAAAATTTAAAATACCCAATTTTGTTTCCAATTGAGGACAATTTAGCGTGGCCAATTCACTACCTTGCACATCTTTGGGTTGTGGGGTGAGACCCAAACAGACGCGGGGCGAATGTGCAAACTCCACACGGACAGTGACCCAGGGCCGGGATCGAACCTGGGTCCTCAGTGCCGTGAGGCAGCAGTGCTAACCACTCTGCCACAGTGCCACCCTCACTAATAGGAAATCTGAGCTCACCCGCTTTCACTTGAGAGGCGCACTTCCAATAGGAGGCATGCTCAGAAATGAGAGATGTGGAAGTTATGCCTGACAAACTGGAGGGAATGAAATAAACTTTAGTCCCAGCTCCAAATTCAAGTTCAAACCAACTAATTCAACAGAGATCACAGATCAATCCATGGAATTTCCTGGTCTGCATGGTTTGGATATTAAGTACATAAGGTCACTGAACTGTTGAGAGAACACTTTTTTTGATCAATGAAGCTTAGTTGCAAAAAGAACTTTGAAAAGATATGTTTTGACAGGCCTGTTAACTAAAAATTGATAGTGTTCTGCAAAATTAAGTGCCACAATGTATTTCATAATTTACGTTTTAAAAAATAAATTTTGAGTATCACATTTAGTTTTTTTCCATTCAGGGGCAATTTAGCGTGGGCAATCCACCTAACCTGCACATCTTTGGTTTGTGGGGCGAAACTCAAGCAAACATGGGGAGAACGTGCAAAGCCACACGGACAGTGACCCAGGGCCGGGATTGAACCTGGGACCTCGGCGCCGTGAGGCAGCAGTGCTAATCACTGTGCCACAGTGCTGTCCCCTTTAAAAACATTTTTTTAGGTAAACTATGTCCGCTATCAGAAAGAAAGAAAAATTGGATAATACAGTAGAGTAGGAATTTGATGCAAGGGGTGGTGAACTGCTGCCTCACGACGCTGAGGACCCGAGTTTGATCCCAGCCCCGGGTCACTGTCCGTATGGATTTTGCACGTTCTCCTCGTGTCCGTGTGGGTCTCATCCCCATAACCCAAGGATGTGCAGGTAGGTGGATTGGTCATGCTAAATTGTCCCTTAAATTGGAAAAAATGAATTGGGTACTCTAAAATTTTTTTTTAAAAAAGGAATTTGGTGCAAATGTTACTTTCTGCATTTGCTATAACACCGGTTTCTCGTCTTGTGTGTTTTGCGAATTGCAGTGTCTGTCAATAGCACTGCTAATCGTTTACAGATCAACTTAAAAATTAATTCAGATACATTTATTTCATTCTGCATCTCTGTTTCCTTGACTCTTTTAGTTGTGCTGTAAAGGATGGCTGTAAATTGGATTGGGAGCCTTGTTTCTATTAACTGTGGAGAGACACTTGGAGTGTATCAGGGCAAAATCTCTGCAGTGGATCAAGGCAGTCAGACGATATCTCTAACACAACCGTTCCGCAATGGAGTGAAGTGTTCAGTTCCTGAGTTAACGTTTAGGTAAGTGCTCTTACTTCAGCAACTTAACAATGCTAACAAATTGCGGCTGTCGAATGCCATTAGAACGTGAACTTCAGCCATAAGCACCCAGCAGTACAATTGTGAATCTTGGGCCCTTAAACTTGGGTGCTGTTTGGGGAGCACTTTTGAGCTATTGAGCACCTATGAACGATTGTGTAAATCGGGAATTTACGCAGCTGCATGCCTCCCCACAATTCCTCAATCACCATTGACAGGGTTTGTAACGGGTTACCCGTTGGTCCTTGTTGAGGCTTGGGAAGTGTTAGACCAAGATGATTAGCCGCTTTTTGTTCTGTCACTGGAGTCACTTTGTGGAGTTAGGACACACTTAGACATTTAGCTGAACAGAATTGTCCTAGCTTGAAACCTTCTTTGTCAGGTTAGAAAATAAAGCAGTTTCATCTATTTTATTTAAGCTGGAGCTCATGGGGATGAGAGACATATAATCCATGATCGAATGGCGGAGCAGATTCGATGGGCCAAATGACCCAATTCTGCTCCAATATCTTATGGTCTTATGTTCATTAAGCTATGACATGTCTACTACTACCAGATCAATGGAGAACCTAACTTTCACCCGATTGCATTCCAACAAGCTCTTGATGTTGCCCTCATGAAAATTCTTATTACGTGTGCAGCCAAGTGGTGTGCCTCCATAGATTTGACGGGTAACTGACTGGCTCAGCTCCCTTAGTTCACCCGAATTAGTTTTTTTTAAAAACTCATTTTATTCAAACTTGTATCAAAGTAGGTTACAGCAAATAAACACCCCAGGAAACATCCTTCCCAACAATCAACTATACAGTTTGTACAGATTTTTCTCCTTTTTCACCCCACCCCCCTGCAACGAACAGCTCCTCAAACACGGTCAGAAACATCCCCTACCTTTTCTCAAACTCCCCTGCTGAGCCCCTTAACTCCTACTTTATTGGGCAGCACGGTGGCGTAGTGGTAGCACTGCAGTCTTACGGCACCGAGGTCCCAGGCTCGAAACAAACCTGTTGGACTTTAACCTGGTGTTGTAAATCTTCTTACTAAATAATTTACGAATCTATTTCTGTCTTCTCACTCCAGACCACTGGCACCGGATTTTCTTTGGTCTTCCAAAAAGTTAGGAGGTTTTATGGGGATAGGGTGGAGGCATGGGCTTAAGTAGGATGCTCTTTCCAAGCGCCGGTAATGGGCCGAATGTCCTCCTTCTGCACTGTAAATTCTATCATTCTCTGCCTTTCCATCACTTCAAAATTTTAAAGGCCTCTGATAACTGAAGAATGGTGTTTAGCATCAGAATTGGCAGCGCCATAGGCAGCAGTGCCAACCACTGCGCCACCCGTGTCAATGCAATATTTAAGTTCTCTATTACGATTTTAATTTGCTTCCTGTGTTTTAACTTGCACCAAGTCACCTGTGCTCAATGACCTATATTGGCTTGCAGTCAAGTAACATCTTGAATTAAAAGTTCTCATCCTTGTTTTGAAATTTCTGCATGGCCCCATCCCTCCTTATTCCCACAACCTCCTCCTATACCACAATCCTTTAAGATAACTGCACTTCTATAAATTTGTCCTCTTCAGCACCCCCGATTTGAACCGCTCCATCATCGATGATTGTACCTTGCTTTTACCCTTTTAAGACACTCCTAAAAACCCACCTCTAATGGAGCTTTTGGTCATCAGATCTAATGTCTCCTTGTGTGTCATGACAAGTGTCATGTTTCGTTTTATAATGTTGCAAAGTGCCTCGTAACATTTTACCATGTTAAAGTTGCTATGTAAATATATGTGGCTACCTAAAATGATTCTGGAGAGCAGTGAAATATCAACATCCTGACACTTTGGGAAAGACTTGTTTGGCACATAGGTGTTTGCTTGCAATACAGGCAGAGGACTTGGCAGGTGAAAAACGGCGATGCTATAGCACCACCACTAGCTAGAGGATTTAACTGAGCGTAACAAGATAGCACAGGCAGTATCTCTTATAAATTCATATGTCCACATTTATAACGGCGAAAGTCAACACAAAACAGGAAGTATGTTTTTGTCAACAGGAATAGTGTGTTAATATGTAGATTTATAGAAATATACAGTAAAATGTACATCGGCTAATAAACTTTCACAATCTGTAACAATTCCTGTCAACCTGCCACCACCATCACCAGTAGCTAGGCTGGTAGCCACCAGTATTTTACTCTGGAGTTATATTGCCCAAATTGCTATCTCCAGGCAAAAGTTGTTTGGGGCGTCCAGGCCCTGGGCCACTGTCCGTGTGAGGTTTGCACATTCTCCCCGTGTCTGCGTGGGTTTCACCCCCACAACCCAAAGATGTGCAGGTTAGGTGGATTGGCCACACTAAATTGCCCCTTAATTGGGAAAAAAATAATTGGCTCCTCTAAATTTTTTTAAAGAAAACTTTATTTGGGCGAACAACGCTTGTACTTGTAGTACAAGTAATATTTTTGATGCTGTTAAAATGATTGTAGTTTAAATATGTTTCTGGCTAATTGCACTCAAATCTTCATGACGGTACTGATGTGACTTGGGGCATGCAAAGCTAAACTGCGGGGGGGGGGGGGGGGAAACAGAGCAGTGCCAGTAAAGTTCTCATGCAGATGTTGCCTGATATTCTGGCCCTTGATATTTCTTGATCTAAAATTCTCATAATTCTTCCAAAATGCTTTGTGTGAATTTTGCTGAATTTAATCAGTGACCTTTCGTGTTTAAATTGGAGACCCTTGCAGGCGGGCATGTTCATTAAAAAAAAGTTGTTCCAGATGTCAAGCAGCGGAGATTCAAAACTTTGCAATACTATGCTGATGTTTTGACAGCTGTTGAAGTTGGCGGACCAAAATATGGAGGGAACAATCTCTGCTTGCACCAACATACCATGCATGCAAATGTCTTTACTCCTGTTTTCTGGCTATATAATACAATGATGCAAAGAAGAATACTTGGAATGCGAGGCTGTCAGGAAAGCATGTTAATTTGCAGTTGCAGGATTATCACAGTGTCTGCACTATTAGGAATTACTTCGTGTTTTGTTAGATAAACACATTGTTTTATATTTTGAGTGCTTTTAACTTCATATTGATTGAATGCTGAACATAAATCAACCTTGTTGCGATTTGTTTTTTTTGTTAAGATTGTCGAGTAATACCACGGTAATTTCTATTCGCATTTATATCTCTGATTTCAATGTATAGTGTTCCCATCTATCAGCGCTCAGGGATTAAATTTGAAGTTGCTGTTCTGTGCAATTCCATTTTCTGCCTTATGTTTTTGCAGTGCCATTGATATCAAAGACCTCAAAATATTAGACATCCCGCACTTGCAGCTGGACACCGGCCTGACTCAGCCATCCGTGTTCACGCCTGCCTGTTTGTCACACAATGCTTACTCATCTCAGAATGGCTCCGGCAAGGGTGTGAAGAAACCAAACGCTTCAGGAAGTGCTCCACAAGCGATTCCACGACGGACGGAACTCAAGGTTCAGGACCTGGTCACGTCACCTCAGCAATATTCGAAAAGCTATGTGGACCGGCACATGGACTCTGTCCTTACTCCGTCTAAAGCGTTTCGTCGGAGACATAATTCCTGTAAGTAGGTCGGGATGGGATATTTGAGGACCGTACTGCAATATTCAAATAATTCACTTTGAACCTTGGACATGGCTGTTTTGGCAAATATAAATTTATCTGAAGACAGCTGTTAGAAATGTTCATCATTTTGTTTGATAGAAAAATAGAATCCTCCCCGGACAGCACGGTGAGGCAGTGGTTAGCACTGCTGCCTCACTGTGCCGAGGTCCCAGGTTCGATTCAGGCTCTGGGTCACTGTCTGTATGGAGTTTGCATGTTCTCCCTGTGTTTGGGTGGGTTTCGACCCCACAATCCAAAGATGTGCAGGCTAGGTGGATTGGCCCCACTAAACCACCCCTTGGAAAAAAGTGAATTGGGCACTATAAATTTAGTAAAAAATAAATAAAAATAGAATCCCTATAGTGTAGAAGGAGAATATTCGGCCCATCGAACTGGCACCGACTGTCTGAATGAGCGCCCTATCGATGTCCACTTGCCCTGCCGTAACCCCACCGAACCTGCACACCTTTTGTGGGAGGAAGCCAGAGCACCCGGAAGAAACACATGCAGACACGGGGGGGAATGTGCAAACCCAAGGTCGGAATCAAACCCGGGTCTCTGGCGTTGTGAGGCAGCAGTGCTAACCACAGTGCCACCCTCATGTTCCACTACTTTATACACTTCAGTGCACAAGTGGTGAACTGTTTTGCTCATGATTTATGAAGGCAAAAAATTGATTTGGTGAGGGATCTACAAATAGCTTTCCCCTTTCAATGGATAACAGTAGGATTCCCAGAGAAATTTGGTTGTGATGTGGTTTTCACCAGAACTATTATCAATCTCTCAACTGAAAAGTGCAATTGAGGGAAGCATTCGAGGGAGATTGAAAGTTTCATGGGTGTCATTGCACAGTGCATTAACTGTGACTCTTATCAATTGGAATATTTTAAATATTTTTTAATTTAGTGCATAAAAAGCGATGGCACCTTGAGAGAAATTGGGTGTTTTAGACAAAAAAATATTCGCCATACTCCCTGAGAACCACTGGCTGCTCTACCCTTTGAGAGAGAGAACGAACTGTTAGCGATTGAACTAGAGGGCCACCACACCTCAGGTGACGGGCATGGTTGAGAAGGCAGGTCCACCATGGGTAACCTCAACTGGTATGGGAATTGCTGTTGGCGTCACCCTGCATCACGAACCAGCCAACTGACTATTTACTTCACCTCTGGATCCCCATGTGGCGCTTAGTTGGATAGAGCAATAATTACCATTTTAAGGCTCCACTTTTAATTTCACCATGTTACAAAGCCAACAACGGTTGGCAGTGGAATTGAAAACACTCTGAATCATCAATCAATAGGAAAATTAACTCATGACCTGCTTTGTTTGGATGTGTTTTTAGTTTGCTCCAAGAGTAATTTGTGGATGGATAATTAGTTTATTGAAAAATCATTATGGTGGCAAGTGCCCAATTGTGATGACGATGCAAGTGAAGCAAGGAATCATAATTCAGAACAGTTGTACTTGTTTTTTATAATAAACTATAAAATAATGAAAGGATTCACAATGATGGAACATTTCAGGGTACAAATAATTACAATATACTGTAAAATGCAGGTCTCCTTAATTTAAAGAAAAAAAATTAAAGGCTACCGCACTCAAAAATGATGAACAGATATCTGATAGGAAGGATAGTCGGCTCCTTGGCTTTCTTGCAACCTGCTCTGGCACAATTCTGCTCAAACAGCTTTGAATTTTTAAAACAAATTTAGAGTACTCAATTCATTTTTCTTTCTCCCAATAAAGGGGCAATTTATCATGGCCAATCCACCTACCCTGCACGTCTTTGTGTTGTGGGGGTGAGACCCGCGCAGACACTGGGAGGATGCGCAAACTCCATACGGACGGTGACCCAGGGCCGGGATCAAACCCGGGTCCTCGGCGCCATGAGGCAGAAATGCTAAACACTGCGCCACTGTGTAAACAGCTTTGACTTGTTGCTGAATTCATGGCAAAGAAAAAACATCCTGAATAATACTGCAGATTCAAAATGATCATCGATCAGTGGACTGGGGTGAAAAAGATCGAGTAACAGGAGAAAAGGAACACTAGCGCTTCTTTTTCACAATGGATGTCGCCTGAATTGCTGTGTATTGTTAGCATTTTCTACTTCTGTCTGAGATTTTGCGATACTGACGGGACAGTCCTCTAACCTGCAAAATTGAACAGTTAATCTTGTGGATGTGGCAGATAATTAGTATTTCCAATGTATTTTAAGGGCCTATGGCACTGGAAGTAACAAACTTGAGATGCTGTGAACTGTATCCGAAGATACTGTGAACTATATATCCCAGTGTGTGAATTGCACTATGTTGAAGACGTGTGAGTGACCTGCTACCTGTGAAACCTTCATGCTCTGGGTGGTTTCCTTGGATTTTCCTTTTTTTGCTTGAGTATACCATCTGACCATGGCTGAGATTGGGAGCTTGATTCATGTGGGCTTGTGGCCTGATTGCACTGTTAATGGCTGTTATGTATTCAAGTAACACTATTTGCTGGTGACGTGCAGTGACGTCAGTGGAGCGTTTCATGGGCTTTGGGGAGTTCACCACCTTCCCCTTTAGAAGAAACTATTTTTATGAATTTAGAGTGCAGCACCTCTACATTTTCTCTTCACGCAACCAACAAAAAGATGGCAGAAGAGAGCACTGGGGACGAGGATTCGGGCCACAAACAACCACCGATGAAGATTTGGGACCAGAAGAAAACCATTGTCGAGATTCAGGCTGAAAATCGTCGACTTTGAGGCAAGTATAAAGAAAAATTAAATTCAGATCTTGGGGAGCTGTCGATTGTGACTGCCTCTAGTGCGGAGTAAGGGTTTTGAGCATTAATTGGACTGAACTGTGAGCTTCTGGAGAATTCTTTAAACAAAAAAACATTTTCAGGCATACTTACTGTTTGTAGTGGGTAGAAGCTGTAGAGACCCTGTATGTGGCATTGCAAATGGGCTACGGGAACAGGAGCCTGGAAGGCTGCCGATACTGCAATCAATACTCGGGAAGCGATAGTTCAGGCCGGGCAAGAGCTAGTTTGCCTGTGCGCTTGGGGATTGCTTGCTTCGGGAAACAAAATTGAAGGGAGAAAGGCTGAAGAAGTACAGACCAGGGAACCGGGATCTGAAAAGTGGCTCTGTGAACGCGTTTGATGAGGGTTATGAGGCATGGAATTCTAAAGAAGGAAGATTCCAATTGCATCTTGTTGCAAATCAGATAGCAGAAAATCTGCATGCTGTGACCTTTCTCAGCTCAGTTAGGTGAAAAACATTCATGGTTGTCACAAAATCTAGTCCACCCAGCTAAATGAGGAGAGAAGATCTACAAAGAGTTGATGACAATGACAATCTTGGAAGGACATTTTTCTCCCATAGGCTCCTGATCCACTACGTAAATTAGTAAAGTACTGTGAATTTGGTCAAACACTTGATGATATATTTCGGCACAGATCTATCTGTGGACTGTTGACTGAAGGTGCATTATCCCTGAAATCCGCTGTGAAATCACTATAAAAAAATAAATTTAGAGTACCCAATTCTTTTTTTTTCCAATTAAGGGGCAATTTGGCGTGGCCAATTCACCTACCCTGCACATCTTTGGGTTGAGGGGGTGAGAACCACGTAGACGGGGCGAATGTACAAACTCCACACAGACAATGACCCAGGGCCGGGATCGAACCCGGGTCCTCCGCGCCGTGAGGTTTTATTGCTAACCACTCCGCCACCATGCTGCCCCTGAAATCACTACACAATGGAACTTGCAGCGACAGATTGGAGTTCGAGCAAAAGTTCATGAGATGGAGACTGCTGAAAGCAGGTCTGCAAAATTCTACCTTGTCATTACTCTACTCAAGTGGGACATTCAGCAGGAAAATGATTGGAGTCAGGAGAATAAATGTAAAAAATTGTGGTAAGGTTGGCCAGATTGCCAAGACGTGTTGGGTCACGTCAACCTTCACCAGCACAAAAGTGTACCATGATGAAATACAGCCAGTCGGGTTTATGAGTTAAGTGTTGGAACTAAAGACTCACCAGGGGACAATGTTTCCAGTCATCTTAAAGAAGTAAGCTTGGTGTCTTGGCAGTACAAGGAGATCAGCAACGCTTTTGGGTTTACCCGAAACTTGATGGACAAATTATCAAGATAAATGTTGATACGGACGCTGCAGTATCACAAATAACTGCGACAATTTACAGTCCGAAGCTAAAACATCTACCTTTACAACCATTAGATGTTGCCCTTGGGACGTACACCGAAGAGGTCATACTACTGAAGGAATGCATCAGGCTGAATGTGGAAGACAACGGTCAAAACGCATTCCAAGGAAACTTCACATTGTTGTTTGGTAGACCATGGTTGAGAAAGGTAACACTCAACTGGGCCCGTCATGAACCAAATTGGTGATTCGTAGAATGACGTGCAACAACTTCTAAACAAGTATGCCAAAGTATTTCTGGAGTTACTGGGCTCCATGACAAGAGTTGAAGTTAAACTCCAGATCAAAGCAGGCAGTGCACCTTCGTGTCTCCAAGCCCGTAACCGTACCAAATGCCATCTGGCAAAAACGTAGAAGGACTTGAAAGGTTAATATTAAAAAATATATTTTTTACGGGATGTGGGCTTTTCTGGCTAGGCCAGCATTTGTTACCCACCCCTGATTGTCCTTAAGGTGGTATGAACCGCTGCAGTCCATTTGGTGTAGGTACACCCACAGTGCTATTAGAGAGGGAGTTCTGGGATTTTGATCCAGCGACTGAAGGAACGGCGATATATTTCCAAGTTGGTGGTGAGTGACTTGGAGGTGAGCCTTCAGTAGGTGGTGTTCCCAGGTATTTGTCGCCCTTATTCTTCTAGGTGCTAGTGGTCGTGGGTTTGGAAGGTGCTGCCTAAGGAGCTTTCGTGAGTTCCCACAGTACGTCTTGTAGATGGTGTACACTGCTGCTACGTGCGTCGGTGGTGGAGGGATTGCGAGATCAAGGATCTTTACCCAGATGTGATAACTTTCTAATGTTGTATGGAAATTCCACACATTCAACAACGCAATGCTCACCAGCGATGCTACTTTTCAAGAGGAAATTGAGGTCTCTTGACACGACCTGCAACTTCAGAAATTGTCGGGTGAAAAGAGCAAAACGCAGTGTCGCCAACAGCGGACAAACGAGTATTATCTAGGAATTATATCACGAGTGAAAGATGGACTTCAGCCATCATTCTCGCTAAAACAGGTCCAGTATCTTGCACTGTTCAACCGGACAATGAACGAGTTTGGTGTCGGCTCGTGGACCAGTTATTAGCTTCTCTTCACCAGAAATATGTCAGAACTGAGATCGACTACAGAAAAAACATACTGAATCTGTCAGTGCAAAAGCTTCATTACCAACAGAGACAGATAATGAGTTAGTTTCTCCAGAAGTGCCACCAACAAGTGAACAGGAAGACCCTTCCGTGATCTCGAGCCAAATTCGTGAACGTTGGACATTGCCAAAATGAGACAGACGTCCTCGAAAGAGACCGTCTTACTGATGTATATATGTATAAATAATATAATGGTGTAATGTATAAACATAATGGTGTAATGTAATGGGTGGATCTGTTTGTGCTCAAAAGAAATGTCATTGGCACTGAAGGCGTAAAGGGGTGATGTTGCATATTCAAGTTGGTGAAATGTCGGGTGACGTCAGCGGAGGGTTTTCGTGGGCATCGGGGAGTTCACCATCTTACCCTGTAGAAACGACATCTCTTAATAAACGTGGCACTTGTTTTAAAAATCTTTTGAGGGTGTCTCCTCTATTTTTTCCTCTTTGTGGCAACCAACAAAAATATAACAAGTGACTCCCATCATTTTGCTGATGTTTGAGTAGACCAGTCGAACAGGAATTGGCTGATTGAACTCGGCTTGTTTTTTTTTATGGACTAGGCACGTTATTCGATAGATGCCAGTGTTGGAGGTGTACTGGAGAAGCTTGGCTAGAGGCGTAGCTATTATTGGAGCACAGGATGTTCAGTGTGGTAGCCGGATGAAAATGAAAATCGCTTATTGTCACAAGAAGGCTTCAATGAAGTTACTGTGAAAAGCCCCTAGTCGCCACACTCCAGCGCCTGTTCGAGGAGGCTGGTACGGGATGGTATGTTGGCAGGTCCTTTGCTGTGACCAGTGCACTCAAGTCATTTTGTTATACCACATAGAATGAATTGGATTGGCTGAAGTCTGGTACCTGTGGTGTTGGAACTTGGGCTTTAAACCTCTATGGATGCTTTGCAAAATAATTGCTTTTATAGTTGTACTTGATCTGACTACGTTGGATTGTTTACTTTGTGTGCGCACTTTGATAGGTCTGCGCTGCTACCGGATAATTTACAAAAGCTCCTTTGATCCTTTGGCATTGAATGGTGTTTAAAGTCTTTGTGATGTGACTAGCAGTAGTGTTTTATAACCAAGATAGCTCTCTGAGGAAAATGCAGTTTTTGTTTTCCACTCCTTTGTGTTTTGTGCCTCTTATTGTGTGTGGCAAAGTTGATCTGAGTGTAATCGGTGAAATCTAGTTCATCCCCTGGAGAGTCTGATTGGAAGTTATTTTACATTTGAAAGTTAACCCAAACTTGCCTGGAAGGTTTGAGCAACAAAAGAACGGTGAACAGAGTTGCAATTTAGCCATTACTACCAGTTTTAATTCAATAGTCCAGCCTTGTTAACGTTTGACTTTCAGATTCTTGCCTTAGTTGTGCAAATCTAAAAGCAGCATTAGAAAGGGTAGAATGTGTTTACATCTGATGGGGGGGAAGCTCAGGAGTGTTTTTTTTTCTTAATTTATTTTTCTATCAATATTTCACTCCTTTGTGTTGGATTGTTTGATGATCTTTATTGTCACAAGTAGGCTTACATTAACACTGCAGTGAAGTTACTGTGAAAAGCCCCAAGTCGCCACATTCCGGCGGCTGTTCGGGTACACCGGGAGAATTCAGAATGTCCAATTCACCTAACAAGCATGTCTTTCGGGACTTGTGGGAGGAAACTGGAGCACCCGGAGGAAACCCACGCAGACACAGGGAGAACGTGCAGACTCTGCACAGTCATTGACCCAAGCCGGGAATCGAACCTGGGACCCTGGTGCTGTGAAGCAGCTGTGCTAACCACTGTGCTACCACGCTGCCTACATATCGTCCTTTGACACCTTATTGCTATTCAAGAAAGTCTGCAGACAACTTGCCTCAAGGTACGTTACAGGCACCAGTTTCTGATTTCACCAATATCCCTGCATCCAGTTTCAACTGGCGTATTGGTCTGGTCTGTTTTTCTGTCCCCAGCTCCGGGCTTCCCTGCAGTTCCCTGCCCACCACATCAGAGGAGATTGACTTAATTGGCAGAGGCCAGGTTTGAACCGACCACTTTAATTCACCACCTTGCCCTCAGTCTCCGATTTCTGTCCTGGGCCTATTGCCGTGGTTGAGTGAAACCTGTTGCAAGCTCGAGGAACAGCATCTCTCCCGAGTGCTTTCTAGGCTTCTGGATTCGATGTTGAGTTCAATAATATCAGACCATTAACTCATCCTCATCTTGAACTTTTTTCGCCGTCTGTCGTAATTGTACGCTTGAATCTTTTTGTTTTTGGGCAGAGCTTTTTTCATTATGTGGGCATTACACTCTGGACCAATGTTTTGTCTCTTCACTGCAACAATTACCACTCTATCTTTTATTCTTTGTTATCTCATCTCTCCCTCCCTCCATCCAATTACCTTTATTTCTCTTGCCCCCCCCCCTCCCCCCACCTTTCACCCCACCGTGGCACATAAACATTCTGCCCTCCTTCAATTCTGAAGCGTCATATTTGACTCAAACGTTCAACCTCCGTTTCAATGTCCGCAGATACTTCTAGACTTGCTGAGTATCTCCAGCACTTTGTGTTTTAATGTTTGCACCTGGACGGATGGCCTTCATGTCTCTGCCACTCTGGCTCAACCCGTTCCATTGTTGAATTGAGGTATGATTTTGGCTAAGATCCCTGTTGTGACAGGTATTCATGTTGCTACTTCTGACTGGCACATCTGAAAATCTCCCATCTGGTTGGAGATATTGAGAGCTACGTTAAATAAAACAATATGTTTTGCAGGGGGAGGGGGGTGTTTAAAGGGATGCTACCGCCTTAACGATTTGACGTTTTGTATTCACAGCACCTTTTTCTTGTTTAGCTGAGAGGGAAATTTGGATGTTTTAGCAGGCAAGACGCAATAAAGAAAATCGGGATATTCCATCTGAATATTACAGAATTTAAATGTTGAGGAAACTGATTAGTGTTCAGCACTAATTTCTTAACTGACCACAGTGCCTGTCAGAGTGTGTGAGCCAATGACGGGGCGGGGGGGGGGGGGGGGGGGGGGTTCAAAATGCTCAGCTGATTTACTGCTGTATTTCTACTGAAGTCTCCTTTATTCATGGATGTGGGCGTTGCCTGATTGCCAATCCTTAATTGCATTTGCTGAGGCAATTTCAGAGGGCAGTTAAGAGTCAACCACATTGCTTTGTGTGCCTGGCGTCTAATAAAACTGGTGGCAGTTTTGTGTCCCGAAAGGACATTAGTGTGCCAGATGGGTCACCAATGCTGATGATGATAAATTTAAAATGCAGTTTAGAAATCCTGATCTTCCTCCTTCCTATATTCCCTGTGAAAAATGGTTTTGAAAGATGGCTCCACCGTTTAATTTAATTCTGTTTAAATAGAGAACGATTTCCATTTACTCATAAGCTCATTACACTTGTTAGTTCTCCAAATGCTTTGCAGATTGAGTTGCAGCACCTGCCCTTAAAAAGCCAAGTGTTGGGCAGCACGGTGGTGCTGTGGTTAGCATTGCTGCCTCACGGCGCCGAGGTCCCAGGTTCGATCCCGGCTCTGGGTCACTGTCCGTGTGGAGTTTGTACATTCTCCCCATGTTTGCGTGGGTTTCGCCCCCACAATCCCCACAATCCAAAGATGTGCAGAGTAGGTGGATTGGCCACGCTAAATTGCCCCTTAATTGGAAAAATGAATTGGGTACTCGAAATATATTTTTTTAAAAAGGCCAAGTGGTAGCCATTTTGTACAGAGGAAGGTCTCAGTCAGTTATGAGCTGAATGACCAGTACATTGATTGGTGGCAGGCAGAATGTTTTTAAGAGGATATCAGGAGCGCTATTTACTGCATGGTGCTTTAATGTCTATTTGAGCCATTGCTAAGCAGGGCAGATGAGTCCTTGTATCATTGCACTTAAAAAAAATAAATTTAGTGTACCCAATTCATTTTGTCCAATTAAGGTGCAATTTAGCGTGGCCAATCCACCTACACTGCACATCTTTTGGTTGTAGGGGTGAAACCCACGCAAACACTGGGAGAATGTGCAAACTCCGCACAGACCGTGACCCAGAGCCGGGATCGAACCTGGGACCTCAGCGCCGTGAGGCAGCAATGCTAACTACTGTGCCACCGTGCTGCCCCCTATCGTTGCACTTTTGACCAATGTAGCACTCCCTCAATTCTACACTGACATATCGGTGTAGATCTTGTGTAGTTAAATCCTGGTGTGGGGTTGAAGCCCCCACTGCTGCTTTCTGGTATAGGGGGGGGGGGGGGGGGGCCGCAACTAACTGAAGCATTTTAATGTAGGAAATGTTTAAGGATAGGCTTGCAATATTTGTAGATGCAATGCAAAACATTCAGCTGGAATAGTTAAAGATTTAGTCCTTCCTTTCGTGTGGGGCAGAATATTTTCAGCTTTGTATTAGGATGCATATGGATATTCATTGACCTATCAATGACAAGTGGAAGCAGTTTGGAGTGATAAGCTATTGTGCATTGAGAGCCTTACTCGATTGATATGAGTGCCTCTTTCCTACTGCCTTATGTTATCTGAAATTTTGTGATTTATTTGTAAAGTTTCCATCCAGCTATCTCGTTTTATCGGAATGACTCAGTGCTTCATTATTTGCTTGAGCAGTTCCTCTATTTCGACAGTGCTGATTGAGGGATAAATGTTAGTCAGGGCATGGGGCGAATTCCTGTGAACAATGTTCGAAGAGTGCATGCGATCGTTTACACCTTGGTGAACAAACAGACAGGGTCTCCATTTAATGTCAAACTTGAAAGGTTGCTCCTTGAAGAATGATGTAGACTTGATTATAACAGTCAGATAAGGCAGGAGATGGTTTTATATAACTAATATTGAACCTCTTGCCTATGGTGAGCATTTCTTGCATGTATCACAGGTATTTCCTGTAACACATTTCCAGTCATGTTTTTCTCACCATGTTACGTTAATGTCTCTATTTAAAAATGGATTGCCCTCTGACGCAATGTGACCATTGCCACAGAGATCTTTGTATTTATCTGAATATACTTTAAAAAAAAAAAAAAAATTATATCATCTAACAAACTGATTTAAGGATGTAGTGCTTGTAGGAATTCAAAGAGACATAAAGCATCAGTTGAATAATAAAATTGAATGAATTTTCAGTACTTTGTTTTATTTCGAACACCATTTTCTGATTGTGACCATTTGTAATCTGGAGTCAAACCTTTATTCCTGCAAGTAGGTGCTGTCCATTATAAAACGTGCGATCAGACTCTCTGTTGGTAGCGCTCTTCTGAGTTTGAAGGTTGGCAGTTCACTCCAGGGACTGGAGTACAAAGTCCAGGCTGACACTTCAGTACTGTGCCGAGGGAGAGCTGCGTCTTCAAAACAGCTGTCTTTCAGGGGCGGCATTGTGGTGCAGTGGTTAGCACCGCTGCCTCACGGCGCGGAGCACCAGGGTTTGATCCTGACCCCGGGTCACTGTCCGTGTGGAGTTTGCACATTCTCCCCCGGTCTGCGTGGATCTCACCCCCATAACCCAAAGATGTGCAGGGTAGGTGGATTGGCTATGCTAAATTGCACCTTAATTAGGAAACATTAAAAGAAAATAAAGGAAGGCAGTTCCAGGATTTTTATCCAGCAACAGTTATAGTTTCAAGTCCGTGTGGCATAGAGAGGAATTTGCACATGGAATTGTTTCAATGCATCTGCTGCTCTTGTCCTTCGAGGTGGTAGAGATCATAGTTTGAAACGTGCTGTTGAAGTAGCCTTGGTGAGCTTCTGATGTGCATCTTGTATGTAGTACATGGTACTGCAATTGTGCATCAGTGGTGGGGGGGGGGTAAGTGTAGAAGTTGGTGGATGGGGTTCAGGTCAAGTGGGCTGCTTTGACCTGGGTGTTGTAAAATTTCTTGAGGGTTATTGAAGCTGTTATCATCCAGGCAGGCCGAGAATATTCCATCACACTGTTGCTCTTTTTAGCCTTAGTTTTATTACCTCTGATTATGTCACCTTTGCTCACAAGTCGCCAGGTATCTTTCTCATACCGCCACGTGGTTCAAGCTCGAGTTATGATTAATAAGTCAGCACACCGCTTAGTAAGATTAAAATCAACGGTCATTTATTACAGACAACAATTAATTCTTACACGATAATCCTACTATCTATATCGAAACCTACCACTACTGGCCAATACTTAACTTTAGGAAGGGCCCACCAGGTCAGGGAAACGAATGGCTTATCGAATCGGATCTGGCCCGCGGGATTCAAAAGGCTGATACGGGTCGATGGCTAGGAGTCTTTATCGGGTAGCGATCGCCGGAGTCAAACTTACAGTTTCTGGTCGATGTTCTTGCGAAGGTCGCGAGCAGGAGAAGAAGGGAGAGGGAGAGAGATCTGAACTTGGCCCCTCACTTTATAGGGCCCAGGGGCTTCCCGCCTCTCGGGGTGGCCCTTGACCCTGAGTCCCAATTGTAGCATTCTTGCGGTTTTGCTGGGGGTCTGCTCTTTCCCTCGTTTACCCAGGCGGGGTTGTGAAGAGTGGTTCTTACTGCCTGCACGTCTGCGGCGGCTTGCTTTTCCTCGGGGGTTCTAGCTGCGGGTTTACTGTGCTTCCGTGGCATGGGGGATGAGGGTGCGGATCCATTTGGCCATATTATCTGCGGACAAATGGACACGGTCTACATTTCCGAAAACTGCTTCAAGGTGAATCCACAAGCGTCCTGCGAACGCTGTGGGGTGTTCAGACTATTTCTGTCTGCACTTATTTAGGCCATCTACGGGGTCGCCTCGGTTATACCCGATCGCATCCAGGATCGCGGTATGCATTTCTGCAAGGGTGCCTCCTCCTACATTCTGTGGGTCGGGGAGGGCTGCTGCGACCGATGGGTCTAAGCTGAGGACCGTGAGCTTTACCTGCTCTTTCTCATCCAGGCCGTACATGGTCGCCTGGTGTTTGACGGTGGCAAACAAATGGTGTGGGTCTGAAGCGGGAAGGAACGGTGTGATTTTAGCACACGCGTCCCATAATTGGGTCACTGTGAGGGGGGTGGAATCTCAGACTTCCGCCTCGTCTGCTGTGGCGGTGCGGTGGGTTGTTACAGGCTTCATGGGAGCCTGTATTACCTGCTGTGTGGGGGGTGGGGGTGCTCTCCTCCTTTGGTGCTTTCTCTGCGCACATGTTCCCTGAACATATCTCTGCGATGTCTCTTGCAGTTCTTCCCAATCAGGGCCGTCTTCCTGTTCTAAACTTTCCCCAAAGGTGTCTTGGAATCCCTTTTGGACAGAAAGCATTGATTGCAGGTCTGCAATTTGCTTTCGGCACTTCGCATGGTCTAAGGTACTCTGCCTTTGTTCCATGGTTGCAGCGTGGAGCGCTCTCAAGGCTGCCTTGAGATCACTACATTGCTTCTGTAGCGTCTCCATCTGCTTCTCTATCTCTTTCTTAACCAGGACGGCACGCTGCGTGTCCTGATAAGCCTTCTCATACTGGGATTGAAAACTGCTTAAATGCGCCAGACAAGACTGGTGACCCCGTTTGGCGTCAACCACCTCTCCGTCCTTGGCTTCTAACTGCCTTTTCAATTCCAGGTTCTCTTTTTCCATCTCGCATACATCGATTTTACTCATACGATGTATGCCTTCTATTTCTTTTCGGCGCGTCCTGACGACCTCTGTGCCTCGTAATTGTGCCATGCAGGACACAATTGCCATCGGCTTGCGCGCTTTCGCTAAGCTTTTCTTATGAATTTCACTCATCTTCTCCCACCAAGTATGCCCTATGCTTCCGGGACCTGAATCGTCATTATTACAGAAACCGCTCCACACGGGCCATCCTTTGCCCTGCAGAAATTTGAGAATTTCCACTTCCCAAATGGGACACTGTCCCACTTTAATGCTGCTGATCGGTGCGACCGCAAATTCTTCGGGATTCATGAGGCATTGCATTGCCTGCATGGCCATCTCTCTTACCTGCTCGCTACGTTCAAATTTGGAACAGGGGGCTAAGGTGGTGTCGTAGATGCGGGTACGGCTTGCGCTAATTTCCGAAAATACCGACTTCCGACAGTTTTGACGCCACAAAAATCGTATCAGTTTTACCTTACAACCCTGTTAGTTATGCATGCATACACACACTTCCGAATTGTGAATTATTAACCAGAACCGCTTGAACACTTGTGGTTTTTTTGGTTTTTTTTGTTTCCGATTGGATTCTATTCAAATTGTTGGGGTTCTCCCGGAGTGGTTTTCCACTTCTATGTTGGATCCCGGCGGAGTCGCCAATTATGTTGCTCTTTTTAGCCTTAGTTTTATTACCTCTGATTATGTCACCTTTGCTCACGAGTCGCCAGGTATCTTTCTCATACCGCCACGTGGTTCAAGCTCGAGTTATGATTAATAAGTCAGCACACCGCTTAGTAAGATTGAAATCAACGGTCATTTATTATATACAACAATTAATTCTTACACGATAATCCTCCTATCTATATCGAAACCTACCACTACTGGCCAATACTTAACTTTAGGAAGGGCCCACCAGGTCAGGGAAACGAATGGCTTATCAAATCGGATCTGGCCCGCGGGATTCAAAAGGCTGATACGGGTCGATGGCTAGGAGTCTTTATCGGGTAGCGATCGCTGGAGTCAAACTTACAGTTTCTGGTCGATGTTCTTGCGAAGGTCGTGAGCAGGAGAAGAAGAGAGAGAGAGAGAGAGCGATCTGAACTTGGCCCCTCACTTTATAGGGCCCAGGGGCTTCCCGCCTCTCGGGCGGCCCTTGACCCTGAGTCCCAAGTGATTGGACTTGTTCCCAATCACTGGGTTCAATATGCTCCAATAATGGGGCGATTCCTCGATCGGGGGGTGGTCGTTCACCTGTCTTTGTTTCGGCCACTGCAGGCGCCGACAGGTCTGGACAGGTCTGGACCGGCATTCAATTGCTAATATGTTGCAATTGTTCCCGGGCATAGCTGATTAAACTGCAGATGTCTGGGTTGATGTGCTGCTAATAGTCTTGAGTATCGATCTGGGCCGACTTCCTCAGAGCCGAATACGCTATTCTGTCTGCAGCTGTCCGTTTGTGTCCTGTTGGCTGCTTTTCCCATCAGCCTTTTCGGTTAGCCATTTTAAATCTGGTTTTGGCCAAAATAATAGGGAATCGGCCATTTCAGGTGGCTACAACACTCCTGACCTGTGCCGTGTAGATGGTGGACAGGCTTTCAGGAGTCGAGGTGAGTTACTCATTTCAGAATTCCTGCTCTTGTAACCACAGTTATTACATGGTTGGCCCCCCCCCCCCCCCCCCCCTCCCCCAGGATGTTGGTAGTGGGAGATTCAACAATGGTAATGCCATTGATTGTCGAGGGCATATGGTTAAATTCTCTCTTGTTGAAGGTGATCGTTGGCTGGCACTTGTGGGGCACAACGTGCCACTTATCAGCCCAAGCCTGAATATTGTCCAGGTCTTGTTGCATATGGACAAGGACTGCTTCTGTATCTGCGGCCTTGTGAATAATACTGAACATGGACTGGTATGCTGCTACTCCAGTGACTCATTGTACATCAAAAGGCAATTACCACAATCGAATAAACAGTATAAAATGTCTTTGTGAAAGCAATTAAGATGGGCTAAATTTAACCAATAGACCTTCGTTATGGAATTCAGTTGATATCTTGCATTTCTTTTGGGAGAACAATGTTTGTTTAAACTAAGAAAAGATACTGCTGTGATGCCTCAATTTTCCTTTAATTTCAAATAGCACCGGTTACACTAATAGGCCATTTAAAAATGGCATACTCACAAAATGACATCAGTCTCAACTAAACCAAACTCAACTAAAGGGGCCGCACGGTAGCATTGTGGTTAGCACAATTGCTTCACAGCTCCAGGGACCCAGGTTCGATTTCGGCTTGGGTCACTGTCTGTGTGGAGTCTGCACATCCTCCCCGTGTGGTGCGTGGGTTTCCTCCGGGTGCTCCGGTTTCCTCCCACAGTCCAAAGAAGTGCAGGTTAGGTGGATTGGCCATGCTAAATTGCCCTTAGTGTTGGGTGGGGTTACTGGGTTATGGGTATAGAGGTGTTGACCTTGGGTAGGGTGCTCTTTCCGGTGCAGACACGATGGGCCGAATGGCCTCCTGCACTGTAAATTCTATGAAACCAAAATACATCTACAAACCACAGGCTTGATAGTATCGGCAGAGCATTTAAAGCCCTTTGGAAATTTAAGTCATGTCCATTTCTGAACGATTGACGAAATTCACTCTAGTGTCTTTATTGCCTTCTCACCTGAAGTTATCAAATGAAATTGGTCAGATTTTAATGTTCTGCGGCTTTGCGGGGAGTGATGGCTCAACTGTTGTCTTCCGAAGTTTAAGAGAGCTGGACCATGGACGCAGACAATTTGGCTCTTGTTTTAACTTCGTGAAATTTTTTATTAACTTTTTAAAATTCCTTGTTCACATTTCTAATGGAAATTGTCCATGTAAACTTGTCACACTGTGGTTGTACCCGCTCTTATCCTCCACCTCCCCCACACCCACGCAATGGGTGTCACAATTTTCAGGATGGCGCAAATGCAGTTTAACTAGTTACTTGGGCAGTTTCTCTTATAAAATGTGGGGTAAAAGATTTATAATGGGAAAAGTGACAGGTTGAAGTTTTTAATATAATTAGGATATACTTCACAGGATGTCTGGTTGAGGACTTGAGAGGTGAAATTTCCAAAGGGCTGGAAATAGTCTGCAGACATGATTTTACTGCGCTCCATTTTGCACTTGCTTTTGGTTTGCAGAAAGATTCATGTCCGTGTTATCATTGGAATTGGAAATCAGAGGAGCACCGAGTCTTATTCATAGTATTATTATAGAGTAGTATTTTTGCCCCTTTTTATGGATTGAATGTGTAGCATGAAATGTTTTTAATCCCTGAGCGTGTTCGATTACTGAGCAGTAGACCTATTGTGAATCAATATTTTGTAATGGTCATGAAGCGGCACGTTGGCAGAGTGGTTAGCAATCCCGACCCCGGGTCACTCGCTGTGTGGAGTTTGCACATTCTCCCCGTGTCTATATGGGTCTCACCCAAAGGTGTGCAGGGTAGGTGGATTGGTCACGCTAAATTGCCCCTTAATTGGAAAAAAAAATGATTGGGTACTCTAAATTTATGAAAAAACTTACCATTAAGTTCCAGTGATGCCTGTATTTAGATAAAAATTAATTCATGCTGTGCAAGATTAATTCTCGAGAAAAGGGGTTGAATATTATTTCCCCCCCTTAAAGTTATCGTGCCCATTTTGACTTTTAATTCTCTCATTTTCTTTTTCCATTTCCTACATTCCTTTTTTTTTTCCTGTCAATTTATCTTGACCCGCTCCCCACCCCCCATGATCACACTGTTAAATTTGACTCCTTTTCCTGGCAGCAGAAGTGAGGTCTACAGTACTGAGTTAAGATGGTCAGTTTTAGTGGTGCAAAAGCCAGGATTTACCTCGTGCTACTCTTGGAAAATAAAATAAACAAACGGCTCCCTGAGTTGCAACAGGACGCTTCTTCTTCCCAGCTTTGATTCAGCTGCGTTGTAGGTAGCTGGGTAGCGAGTCTGTTTGGGGCGAAATTGGGGGAATTACGCTGATTAGCTTTTAGCTGAGGTTTCTGCTCATATCCTGTCTCACCTGCAGGACAGACCTAGCACAGGTGGTGGTGGCACTGTGGTGTACAGTCAGGAGGGAGTTGCCTGGGAGTCCTCAACATTGACTCTGGACCCCATGAAGTCTCATGGCTTCAGTTTAAACATGGGCAAGGAAATTGTTGATTACCACGTACTGGCCAACATCAGCTGAATCAGTACTCCTTCATGTCGAACACCACTTGGAGGAAGCACTGAAGGTAGGTAGCAAGGGCATAGAATATGCTCTGGGTGGGGGACTTCAATGTCCATCACCAAGAGTGGCTCGGTAGCATCTCCACAGATTGAGCTGGCCGGTTGCTAAAGGTTATGGCTGCTAGACTGGAACTGTGGCAGGTGGTGAGGGAACCAACAAGAGGGGAAAACATACTTGATGAAAAATGAAAATCGCTTATTGTCACAAGTAGGCTTCCAATGAAGTTACTGTGAAAAGCCCCTAGTCGCCACATTCCGGCACCTGTTCGGGGAGGCTGGTACGGGAATTGAACCGTGCTGTTGGCATGCTGTGGCCTGCTTTCAAAGCCAGCTCTTTAGCCCAGTGTGCTAAACAGCCCCTTGATGCATCTCTCTATGACTGTATCGGTAGAAGTGCCCCCCGCACAGTCCTTGTGAAGACCCTCTATCATGTGTGGCACTACCACCGTGCTAAATGGAATAGACTTCAAACAGATCTAACAACTCAAGACTGGGCATCCATGAGGGCTGTGGGTCATCAGCAGCAGCAGAACTGTATTCAACCACAATCTGCAACCTCGTGGCCCAGCATGTCCCCCACTCTACCATCACCACCAAGCCAGGGGATCAAACCTGGTTCAATGTGCAGGGGAGCATGCCAGGAGCAACATCAGGCATACTGAAAAAGTGAGGTGTCAACCTGGTGAAGCTACAACACTTGTGTGCCAAACAGCATAAGCAGCAAGTAATAGAGCTAAACGATTCCACACCGATCGCATCAGATCCAAGCTCTGCAGTCCTGGCACATCCAGCCGTGAATGGTGGTGGACAATTAACTCACTGGAGGAGGAGGCTCGACAAATGTCCCCATCCTTAATGATGGAGGAGCTCGGCACATATGTGCAAAAGGCGAGGCTGAGGCATTCGCAACCATCTTCAACCAGAAGTGCCGAGTCGATGATCCAGGCTCCCGGCATCACAGATATCAGTCTTCAGCCAATACAATTCACTCCACATGATATCAAGAAATGGTAATGCAAAGGCTATGAGCCCTGATCATATTCTGGCAATAGTACTGAAGACTTGTGCTCCAGAACTTGCCACATCTCTAGCCAAGCTGTTCCAGTACAGCTGCAACACTAGCATCTACCTGGCAATGCGAAAAATTGCCCAGGTGTGTCCTGTTCAAAAAAGGGAGAAATCCAACCCAGCTATCAGTCTATTCTCCATCACCAGCAAAGCGATGGAAAGAGTCATCAACAGTGCTATCAAGCAGCACTTACTCAGCAATAACCTGCTCACGACCGTTCAGTTTGGGTTCCGCCAGGGTCACTCAGCTCCTGACCTCATTACAATTTTGTTTCAAACATGGACAAAAGAGCTGAATGCCAGAGGTGAAGTGAGAGTGGCTACCCTTGTCATCAAGACAACATTTATCAAGTATGGCTTCAAAGAGCCCTAGCTAAACTGGAGTCAATGGGAATCAGGGAGAATAAGCTCTCCCCTGGTTGGAGTCATACATTCAGTTTGGGTTCCGCCAGGGTCACTGACCTCATTACAGCCTTGGCTCAAACATGAACAAAAGAGGTGAATGCGTGGCACAAAGGATGATGATTGTGGTGGTTGGAGGTCAATCATCTCAGCTCCAGGACATCACTGCAGAAGTTCCTCAGGGTAGTGTCCCAGGCCCAACCATCTTCAGCTGCTTCATCAGTGACCTCCCTTCCATCATAAGGTCAGAAGTGGGGATGTTTGCAGATGACTGCATAACGTTCACCGTTTGCTACTCAGATAATGAAACAGTCCATGATCAAGTTCAGCAAGACCTGGACAATATCCAGGCTTGAGCTGACAAGTGGCAAGTTACATTTGCGGCACAAAAGTGCCAGGCAATGACCATCTCTGATAAGAGAGGATCTAACCATCACCCCATGAAATTCACTGGCATTACCATCGCTGAATCCCCCACAGTCAACATCCTGGGGGTTGCCATTGATCAGAAACTGAACTGGACTGGCCATATTAATACTGTGGCTGCCAGGGCAGGTCAAAGGCTACGGTGGGTAACTCACTTTCCCCCCCCCCGCCCTCCCCAAAGCCTGTCCACCATCTACAAGGCACAAGTCAGGAGTGTAATGGAATACTCTCCACTTGCCTGGATGAGTGCAGCTCCAACAACACTCAAGAAGCTAAACACCATCCAGGACAAAGCCCGTTTGATTGCTCCTCCTTCCACAAACATTCAACAAAGAACAAACAAAGAACAAAGAAATGTACAGCACAGGAACAGGCCCTTTGGCCCTCCAAGCCCGTGCCGACCATGCTGCCCGACTAAACTACAATCTTCTACACTTCCTGGGTCCGTATCCCTCTATTCCCATCCTATTCATGTATTTGTCAAGATGCCCCTTAAACGTCACTATCGTCCCTGCTCCCACCACCTCCTCCGGCAGCAAGTTCCAGGCACCCACTACCCTCTGTGTAAAAAACTTGCCTTGTACATCTCCTCTAAACCTTTCCCCTCGCACCTTAAACCTATGCCCCCTAATAATTGACCCCCTACCCTGGGAAAATTCTCTGACTATCCACCCTGTCTATGCCCCTCATAATTTTGTAGACCTCTATCAGGTCGCCCCTCAACCTCCGTCGTTCCAGTGAGAACAAACCAGGTTTATTCAACCTCTCATAGCTAATGCCCTCCATACCAGGCAACATCCTGGTAAATCTCTTCTGCACCCTCTATAAAGGCTCCACATCCTTCTGGTAGTGTGGCGACCAGAATTGAACACTATACTCAAGTGTGGCCTAACTAAGGTTCTATACAGCTGCAACATGACTTGCCAATTCTTATACTCAATGCCCCGGCCAATGAAGGCAAGCATGCCGTATGCCTTCTTGACTACCTAATCAACCCCATCATCATTGAAACGTGGCAGCCATGTGTACCATCTACTAGATGCACTACAGTAACTTGCCAAGGTTCCTTAGGCAACACCTTACACACCCACAACCACTACCATCTAGAAGGACAAGAGCAGCAAATACATGGGAACGTTTCAGTAAGAAGAGAGACTGGTTAGGCTGTTTTTTTAAATCGAAGGACAAGAGAAGCATATATCTGAGACACCTACCACCTGGAGGTTCCCTTCCAAGTCACTCACCACCCTGACTTGGAAATATATCGTCGTCCCTTCACTGCCACTGGGCAAAATCCTGGAACAGCCTCCCTAACGGCACTGTGGGTGTACATACACCCGGTCCGGGACTGCAGCAGTACAAGAAGACAGCTCCCCACCTGAAGGGTAACTAGGGATGGGCAATAAATGCTGGCTTAACCATCCCGACATCCACATCCCGTAAATTAATTTTTTAAAAAAAGAATGAATGACTGATGGCCCTGGTAAAAGTAGAGACAAGAAAAGTTGCGACCGGTTGGAGGCCAGCTTTGGACTAAGGTCTTTTAGGTTTGATTCCCACAACAAGAGCTTTTCTGAGAGACAAAATCTAAATAGAATTCAAATAGAAGATAGCTGAACAAAGAGTTCTTGGTTTCATAGGTAATTTTTAAGCTCCAGAGCTTGTCAATAATTTTTGTCGCATCAAGGGAATTTCTTTCTCATCAATTTGGCATTAAATAAAGAAACCAAAAATGCTGCTTTGCTAAGAAATTTTTATAACCACATTATACGAGAAAAGCAAGTGCAGAATAGGTGACGAGATGCATATGTTCAAGGGTTGATGGAGCATCAGACCCCCCCACCCCACATTCATGAAAATCAAATGATTAACCCCTGAATATTGCAGTTTTGGATGTATTGAGTTTTTTTTTAGTGTCAGTGGTATTATCATTGAAATTGAAACAAATATTTGTTTTGCTCATGTTTGGCTTTCCTACAGGGGAGTCTGAAATAGTTGGTGCAATCCCAGATCAGGTTAATCATTGTTGTTTTAAAAAAAAAAAAAACATTTTTTATTGAGGTTTTCACAAAATATCAACAACAAAATGAAGAAGGAACCCAATAGAATTAAATACAGAACAAAATAAAACAACCCCCGCGCCCCACTCCCCCATACATAAATAATAAATTAACACCCCAAATTAACACAAAGCAAACATAGCAAATATATACACCCCCTCAGATCCCCCAGTGTAAACAAACAAAAATAAAATAGAACCCCCTTAAGGCGAATTTCACCCTCTCCAATTTAATGAACCCTACCATATCGTTGATCCAGGATTCCACGCTTGGGGGCCTCGCATCCTTCCATTGAAGAAGAATCCTTCGCCGGGCTACCAGGGTCGCAAAGGCCAGAATACCGGCCTCTTTCGCCTCCTGCACTCCCGGCTACCCTGCAACCCCAAATATTGCGACCCCCAGCCCGGTTTGACCCTGGATCCTACCACCCCCGACACCGTCCTCGCTATGCCCTTTCAAAATTCCTCTAGCGCCGGGCATGCCCAGAACATATGGGTGTGATTTGCTGGGCTCCCTGAGCACCTAACACACCTGTCTTCACCCCCAAAGAACCGGCTCATCCTTGTCCCGGTCATGTGTGCCCTGTGCAGCACCTTAAACTGTATGAGGCTGAGCCTCGCGCATGAAGAGGAAGAGTTCACCCTCCCTAGGGCATCTGCCCAAGTCCCCTCCTCCCCCAACTCCTCCCACTTACCTTTCAACTCCACCACCGAAGCCGCCTCCTCCTCCTGCATCACCTGTTAAGTTGCTGAGACCTTCCCTCTCCAACCCACCCCCCCCCGAGAGCACCCTGTCCTGTGCGGTGCGTGGCAGCAGCCGCTGGAATTTCACCACTTGCCGCCTGGCAAACGCCCTTACCTGTAAATACCTAAAGGTGTTCCCCGGGAGGAGCCCATACTTCTTCTCCAGCTCACCCAGGCTCACGAACTTCCCATCCACAAACAGGTCCCCCAACCTTCTTATCCCTGCCCTGTACCACCCCGAAAACCCTCCATCTATTCTCCCTGGAACAAACCTGTGGTTCCCCCATATTGGGGTCTACACCGAGGCCCCCACTCCCCCCCCCCCCTGTCGCCTCCACTGCCCCCAGATTTTGAGGGTAGCCGCCACCACCACCGAGCTCGTGGTATACCTCATTGGAAGGAGCGGCAGCGGCGCCGTTGCCAGCGCCTCCAGACTTGTACCCTCACAAGACGCCATCTCCAGCCTCTTCCATGCAGCCCCCTCCACACCCACTTGCGCACCATCGCCACATTGGCGGCCCAGTAGTACCCACAGAGGTTGGGCAGTGCCAGCCCCCCCCCCCCCCCCCCCCCCCCATCCCTACTCCGCTCCAGGAACAACCTTCTCACCCTCGGAGTGCCTCGCGCCCACACAAACCCCGTTATGTTCCTGTTGACCCGTCTAAAGAAGGCCTTGGGGATAAGAATGGGGAGGCACTGGAACAGGAACAAAAACCTTGGGAGCACCGTCATCTTAACTGACTGCACCCTACCCGCCAGGGACAGCGGCAACGCGTCCCACCTCTTGAACTCCTCCATTTGTTCCACCAGCCTCGTGAAATTAAGTCTATGCAGGGCCCCCCAGCTCCTGGACCCCAAAATACCTGGAGCTCCTCTCCGCCCTTTTTAGTGAGAGCTCACCAATCCCCCTCTCCTGGTCCCCTGGGTGAACCACGAACAACTCGCTCTTCCCCATATTGAGCTTGTACCCTGAGAAATCCCCAAACTCCCCGAGGATCTTCATTACCTCCGGCATTCCCCCCACCGGGTCCGCCACATATAGCAGCAAGTCGTCCGCATAGAGCGACCCCCTATGCTCCTCCCCACCCCGCACCAACCCCCTCCAGTTCCTCGACTCCCTCAGTGCCATAGCCAGGGGTTCAATCGCCAGTGCGAAGAGCAGTGGGGGACAGGGGACACCCCTGCCTCGTCCCTCGATGCAACCAAAAGTACTCAGACCTCCTCTTGTTCGTGGCCACACTCGCCATCGCCTTGTACAACAGCCTAACCCACCTGACAAACCCCCCCCCCCCCAAACCCAAACCTCTTCAGCACCTCTCACAGCTACCCCCACTCTACCCTATCAACGGCCTTCTCAGCGTCCATCGCCACCACTATCTCCGCCTCCCCCTCCCTCGCCGGCATCATAATAACGTTCAGGAGCCTCTGCACATTCGCGTTCAACTGCCTCCCCTTCTGGAACCCAGTCTGGTCTTCGTGGATCACCTGCGGCACACAATCCTCAATTCTCGTGGCTAAGACCTTCGCCAGCACCTTGGCATCTACATTTAACAACAAAATCGGCCTGTAAGACCCACACTGCAGGGGATCCTTGTCCCGCTTCAGGATCAAGGAGATCAGTGCCCTGGACAATGTCGGGGGCAAAGCCCCCCCCCTCCCTTGCCTCAATGAAGGGTCTGACTAGCAACGGGCCCAACATGTCCACATATTTTTTGTAGAATTCGACCGGGAAACCGCCCGGCCCCGGTGTCCCTTTGGCCAGCTCCTCCAGCCCAATTGGGGCCCCCAATCCCGCCACCAGTTCCCCCTCCACTTTCGGAAACCTCAATTGGTCCAGAAAGTGGCCCATCCTTCCCTCCTCCAGTGGGGGCTCGGACCGATACAGTTCCTCATAAAAGTCCCTGAAGACCCCATTGATGCCAACCCCACTCCGCACCACACTCCCTTCCCTATCCTTAACTCCCCCGATCTCCCTAGCTACGTCCCGCTTCCGAAGCTGATGCGCCAGCATCCGACTTACCTTTTCCCCATACTCATAAATCGCCCCCTGGGCATCCCTCCACTGCACCTCCGCCTTCCTGGTGGTCAACAGGTTGAATTCGGACTGGAGGCTACGCCATTCCCTCAACAGTCCCTCCTAGGGTACCTCCGCATATCTCCTGTCTACCCTCACCATCTCCCCCACCAGCCTCTCCCTCTCCCTCTGCTCTCTCCTCTCCTTGTGGGCCCTAATGGGGATCAACTCTCCCCAAACCACCGCCTTCAGCGCCTCCCATACCATCCCCACTCTGATCTCCCCGTTATTGTTGGCCTCCAGGTATCTCTTTATGCTTCTTCGGACCCGCTCACTCACCTCGTCTGCCAACAGCCCCACCTCCAAGCACCACAACGGGCGCTGGTCCCTCTCCTCCTCTTCCCCCCCCCCAACCTCTAGGTCTACCCAATGCGGGGCATGATCCGAAATGGCTATCGCCGAGTACTCTGTATCCTCTCCTCTCGTACTCTCGCTATCAGCGCTCTCCTCATCATAAAAAAGTCGATCCGGGAATAAGCCTCATGAACATGCGAGAAGAATGAAAATTTCCTAGTCCGCGGCCTTGCAAATCTCCAAGGGTCCACCCCTCCCATCTGGTCCATGAACCCCCTCAGCACTTTAGCCGCCGCCGGCTTCCTCCCCGTCCTAGACCTGGAGCGATCCAGTGCCGGATCCAACACTGTGTTAAAGTTCGTTCCCCCCCCCCCCCCCCCCAATTATCAGCCCCCCCCACTTCCAAGCCCGTGATCTGACCCAACATGCGCCGCATAAAACCCGCATCGTCCCAGTTCGGGGCGTACACGTTGACCAGCACCACCCTCTCCCCTTGCAGCTTACCACTTACCATTACGTACCTGCCGCCATTGTCTGTCAAAATGCTCGACGCCTCGAACAACACCCTCTTTCCCACCAAGATCGCCACCCCGCGATTTTTGGCATCCAGCCCCGAATGAAACACCTGACCTACCCACCTTCCTCAATCTTACCTGGTCTGCCACCTTCAGGTGTGTCTCCTGGAAGATGACCACATCCGCCTTCAGCCTCTTCAGGTACGCGTACACCCAGGCCCGCTTGACTGGCCAGTTCAATCCCCTTGCAGCCGGATCAGGGGGCTACCCGCCTCCCTCCCCGCCGACTAGCCATAACCCCTCCTCGGCCAGCCACGCGCCCACACTCCACGCCCAGCCCGTTCTCCACGGCGGCAGACCCCCGTCCCAACCCCCTCTACTCGCTCCAGCTCCCCCTTGACCATACCAGCAGCAACCCCCCCCCCCCCCCAAAGCTAGGACCCCTCCTAGCTGCTTTGCTCCCCCCATTGCACTCCCGCAAGTCAGCTGACTCCTGCTGACCCCGGCCACTCACGCCTCTCCTTGGACTCCTCCCATTGTGGGACATGCCCTCCTCCTCCATTACCCATCAGCAGGCTCTCCGCCTCCCCCTTCCATCCCAAGCGCGGGAAACAACCCTTGCTTCCCCGCCCCGGCCCTGCCCCCTCCAGCCTTCAGCGCGGGAAAAAGCCCGCGCTTTCCACCTGCCCGGCACTGCCACCTCTGACGCAGCTCCTTTTACAGGCCCAGTCCCCTCACCCCGACTCGGACCTCCCCCTCCCCCGCGGGGCCCCAATCCCCCCCCCCACCGGCCATCCACCCCTACAGACCCAACCGAAACAGTGCCCGACCCACCCTAACCATCCTCACCAAACCAAACAAAAACAAGGGCAAAGAACCCCCCTCAAAATGTAACACCCCAACAGCAATCCACCCATCCCGACCCTCCCTTTGTGTCCAGCTTCTCTGCCTGAACAAAGGCCCACGCCTCCTCCGCGGACTCAAAATAATGGTGCCGGTCCTTGTAGGTGACCCACAGTCGCGCCGGCTGCAGCATGCCAAACTTCACCCCCTTCCTGTGCAGCAGCACCCTCCGCCCGGTTGCACCCGGCCCTCTTTTTCGCCACCTCCCACTCCAGTCAGTCCTGATATATTCAAACCTCCGCGTTCTCCCACCTGCTGCTCCTCTCTTTCTTGGCCCACCTGAGCACGCGCTCCCGATCAGCGAACCGATGAAACCGCACCAGCACCGCCCGCGGCGGCTCGTTAGCCTTGGGCCTCCTCGCCAGCACTCTATGGGGCCCCTTCAGCTCCAGAGGCCCCTGGAAGGACCCCGCTCCCATCAGCGAGTTTAACATGATGACCACATAGGCCCCCACGTCCAACCCCTCCAGCCCCTCCGGGAGGCCCAGGATCCGCAAATTCTTCCGCCTCGACCGATTCTCCATCTCCTCGAACCGTTCCTGCCATTTCTTGTGGTGCGCCTCCACCTTTACCGCCAGGCCTAAGATCTTGTCCTCGTTGTCGGAGATCTTTTGTCGGACCTCGCGGATTGCCACCCCCCTGGGCCGCCTGGGTCTCCAGCAGCTTGTCGATAGAAGCCTTCATCGGCTCCAGCAGGTCCGCTTTGATCTCCCTGAAGCAGCGCTGGATAGCCTCCTGCTGCTCCTGCACCCACTGCATCCACGCTGCCTGGTCCCCGCCTGCTGCCATCTTGCTCTTCTTCCCTTGCACTTTCTTTGGGTTCACCACCACTTTTTAGTCGCCCCGCTCCTGGTCCAAGCCATACACTGTCGGGGGAATATTGCAATCTTCTTCCCACACTGGGAAATGTCGAAAAAATGCCGTTGGGGGCCCTGAAAAGAGCCCAAAAGTCGGTTCCAAGCGGGAGCTGCCGAACGTGCGACCTAGCTCTGCATAGCCGCAACCAGAAGTCCTCCGGTTAATCATTGTTAAGTAGTACATTAAATTCCCCTTTGTTTTGCCCCCCAAAATGTGCCTCAGTCGGACTAATGGAAGAGTGCTCCCCTGCTTCAACCGTGTCGCAGTTTTTCCATTTATCAGTTCAGTCACCTGCTGGGCTGCTCTTATGCAGTTGTCAGTGTTGTCCCAAGATTAAAAACAGCACAGCATTGTGCTCTATGACCATGTGCATGCTCACTGAGTAGAAGCTACAAGTGTCCCAACTGGTTTTGTGCAGGTCTATTGTCAATACATTGACGATTTCATAACATTACCCTGTCCTGACATGCGACCCAGGGGTGAAGGACTAATCCACTCCAGTAACCAGCCCTCTAGTATAGTGTCCATTGAAAACTATGTCCAAATAAATGGTTAAATTCTAGCGTGCGTATTCTATCTGCTCACAGTAATTTAACCTGATAAAGCAGCTTCTGTTAACACTATTAATTATTTTATTTTAAAAGCACCACTTTAATCTCTACTCATTCCGTGCAGGACAGGGAATCACGATAGGATCACAAGTTCATCAGGCCCTGACAATATAATCTTATCAGACTTGCTCTATACCGCAGCAACTGATAGTGATGGCGATTACTTTTGACCCGTCTATTGAGAAACTGTTTAAGCACCTGCACTATAAGAATTGGGATGAGTAATGTTTGCACAGCAAAATAATTAATAGCACACCGCAAACAACATTCTGTATGTCGATAATATGAGGAAGAGGCAAAAAATAGGATAGAAGAGGGTGCTTGTCTTCTTTGGCAAGTGACAGCATGTAATTAATGCTTTGGTAATGCTAATGTTTTGTGCAATTGTGGCATGAACTCTTATAAAGTACCAATGGTGTAATACAATGCTGATGTAGAACTGAGAAATTGGTACTCAAACTTTACTGTGCGGGTAAAGCGTTTTAAGTTTTGTTTTGAAGTTTAGGGGATTAAAATCATCATCCTGTCCCGTTGGATATTATATATTTGGATTTTTGTTATTCTTATCTGGGATTTTACTTCACATTTAAAGAGGGTAAAATGAACACCCAGCTGTTCGAGCGCCTGTGTATGTTTTTAGACTTTTAGAGTAGCTAGCAATTGTTTAAAAAAATAATTAATTTAGAGTACCCAATTCTTTTCTTGCGCCGCCCCTGCTTGCAACTATATCGTGTCTTCGACACAGAGCATTGTCTCGAGGCTCTCGGGACATAATCAGATCGAAATAGACAGAGAGCCAAAAAAAGGAGATCTTGGAAAGTGGTTTGGCCAAAGAAGGCCTTAAATGACAAAGGGGAGGTGAAAAACATATGGAGGGAATCTTAACTGTGGAGCCTAGGAGTAGAGGGTGGGCGATGGTGACATGAAGCACAGAAGGTCAAAGCCATTGAGTGTTTTGGTGAGGGCAGCCGAAGTTACGGAGATGGACAAGAGCGAGGTCCTGGCAGCTTTACGCATGAGGATGAGCATTCCGAATTTAAAGTATTGAGGGACTCCGCGGAAGAGCAGGGTAGGTTGGCATGGGCAGAAGTGATTGGTGGGTAAGGCTTGGTGGAGATCAGGTTATCAGCAGCAGAGCTTTGAGCAGTTCAGAAAATAACATTGCAGGCGCTGGGAATTTGGAGGGAAAATGCACAAAATGCTGGATAAACTCGGTGGTTCAAACCACATGTCTCAGGAAAGAAAGACACATCCCTTGACAGCATCAGACTTTCCAGCATTTTCAGAGTTTTGATTGTGTTGAGATTGGCTGAGGGTGGAGATGGAGGGCTGGGCGGAAGAAAATTGTAACCGTTAAATCATGAAATGATAAGAGTGTGGATGAAGGTTTGAACAAGGTTGCAAACAAGTCTGGTTCAGCCTTGGAGATAGTAGCCAGGGAGACAGTGGAATCTGAGTCAGGGGCTGAAGACAATGATTTCAATCTTCCCAATGTTTACCAAGAAATTGCTGCTTATCTGCGAGTGGATAATAGGCAAGCAATCTGACAACACCGTTGCACAGGAGAGATAGAGCTGGTTTGCTGTCAAGGTACTTGCCTGTGAATTGCTGTGAAAGAACAGCAGATGGTTAGGAAAGAGGAAAGAAGCAAAGAAATATCCATGGACCTCAGAGGTAAAGGTTTGAGAGTGGGGTGAGATATCATTGCTGGAGATGCTAAAGAGCGAACACAAGGAAGAACAATGTCACTCAGCCCAATAATGGAGGAGAAGCATTGGTGGAGAATTGTGCAGCCGATGGCATTCAAGGCTGTAATGAGGTGTAGGGGTGCGAGTATAATGCACCATGAGCCCAGAGGATGTTATTTGTGACTTCTTCGAGCTGTTCTGTGTATCAGCAATGAAAACCTGATTGAAGAGATTCAAGGACTGATTGTGAGAAAGATGCTTTTTAGTAAACTTTTATTCTTTCATTCATGGGATGCTGGGCATCGCTGGCTAGGGTAGCATTTATTGCCTGTCGCTAATTGCACTTGAGAAGGTGCTGGCGAGCTGTTGCTTTGAACCCCTGCAATCCATGTGCTGCTAGGTAGGGAGTTCTGGGACTTCGACCTAGCGCCAGTGAAGGAACGGTGAGATGGTTCCAAGTCAGTGGCCGCATGGATTGCAGGTGTTCGCGAATTGGCTCGCCATCACCTTAACAGTTGGGACTGGGCAATAATGCTGGCCGAACCATGAAACAATGAATAGTTTGTTCACCAGAAGCGTTTCCATTGTATGTCTTCTAATTTGATAGTCAGTATTACACTCTTGTGTCGTGCGATCCATGATACTGATTCTCTGGTGGTTTTGTTTGCTGAGAAAGGCGGGTTCAGTTTGCAAGTTGTGAAAACCTGTAGTTGCAGGCAGCGTTTCATACAGGATCTATGGTTAAATGTGAATTACTGCTGCTGACCTCAAAGTCCCATAGCGTGCCAAATGAAGTCCAAAGTTCTACTTTATAATACTTGTGTGGCAAAAATCAATAAACAGCAAATAGTAAAACAAGTTATATAACAATGGGTTTCAAACAGTCCCTTCATTTAATTTATCACGCTACAGGCAGTGATGAAAAGGCATCCGACAGGCAGTGGTACTGATTGTTTTGGACGAGAGGAGTGCTTGTAGCTTTACTAGAATATAATTAAAAGTACAAATGCTTGAAGTATTTGTTTACTTTTAATAAATAAGGCATTATCTTTCATGTTCGATGAAGTGCCAGCTTCATTTTAAGCTGCTCACTGTTCTAAGAGCGGTGGGGTGTATACACTTAGTTTTTTTTTCCAAAGGTCGTGTGTTTTGTGTACTGCTCAGGTTGCGTGACCTGCTCACGTCGTGCGTGTTTAATGCTAGCATGAGAAAAGAGGTAGTTTTAACCATGAAGTGGCGTATCTGTGGGAAATCTGTGTTCACCTACATGATGGGGAAGGCAGTGTAGAGATAGATTTGACCACTTACTAATTTTTATGGCTTCTATTTAGGTCATCTAAACCGATCAAGTGAATTTGTTCCCATTATTTGAGTTTTGTTTGTCTTCGTGGTTTGATGCAACCTATAATTTAATCTCTTGCTCGTTTGGGTTTCTTGCCCAGCTCTCGAGTGGGTGCAAGCTGCATGGGTTTTATTTGGGATGTCCAATTTGCCAGCGGGTAGGCTCAAATGGCTATAGAAGATAGATATGCAACAAAAAGAGGCTGAAAGCCCATGCCAGGTAGATTGCATCCAAGATATGACATTTAGATTGGGGCTGTCGACCTGCGATGTTAGTCTTGTAAGTCCTCCATACATCTTGAAGCGCTTCACACAGTTGAATTACTTTTGAAATGTGGTCACTATTGTAAGATGGGAAATTGTTGACTGCAAGTTCCCACAAACAGCACTGAGATTAAGAGACTAGATAATTACATAGAATTTATAGCACAGAAACAGGCTTTAATTGGTCCATGCTGGTGTCTATGCTCCACAGCAACCCCCACCCACCATACTACTTCAAGCTCTGAGCATGACCTTCTGTTCCTTTCTCCCGCACGTAGTTATTCATCCTGTTTTCCCTTTATGGCCCACGCTATTCACTTCAAATGCTTCACTACCATCTAGGACAAAGGCAGCAGAAATATATCAGCGCTCCTTCATGTCGTTGGGTCAAAGTCCTGCAACTCCCTCCCTAACAGCACTGCGCTTGCCCCAAAACCACATGGATTCCAGCAGTTCAAGAATGCAGCTCACCACCACCTTCTCAAGAGTAATTAAGGATGGGCAATAAATGCTGGCCTAGCCAGAGACGGCCACATCCCATGAATGAGTTTTTAAAAGAAAATGTGGTATTCCACATCCGAGCTCCCCAATCGGTAAAGTAATTTCAACTGAATTCCTGGTTGGAAGAGTAATCTGGTAGTGCTTTTGTTGAGGGATGCATGTTGTTTAGGACACTAAGGAACTCCACTGTTTTTATTTGCACAGTTACCTTCCACTGAGAAGGCAAGCTGTGCCTATTTTTTTAACCATTTCAGCCAAAAGAGAGCACTTTTGGCAGTGCAGCACTTTAGAAATCTGAACACTTCATTGCACTGGAATGGGACTTGAACCACGGCATTCTGACTCTGTGCTCGTACTGAGAGGTTGACACCAGATGCTTGGAAATGTGTGTTTAGAATTAACCAATCCTGAGAAGAACCAATATTAGCAAAGATTCATAGAAGGAAAAGCATACGGCACAGAAAGTGGCCATTTGGCCCATTATGGTTGTGCCAGAATATCATGGCATATGTTGCCAACTAAAATGACGGAAATAGTGCTCTTGGCATGTTTGAAATTGACAAGTAATGTTTGTGTTGCTGTCTGGATTCTTTTGTGGGACAATAGGTTATAGAAAGTTAATGGACGTCGCTAAACAAAGAATGTACATTGTACTAGCAAAGTATGGTATCTATAAGGAAACCCAAGATGGTTCCACTGATTTTTTTTTTTTTGTTGCCTTTATTGTTCTGTGACTGCTAAAAATAGTGAATGTATGCTTTTATTTAAATATAAATGTATTGACTTTGTCGTTGGTTGCGTGTGATGCAATTTAATCAGATACTATTCCATTGAGACCCCTGGCTGACTTTTTTTTTTTTACAAAAGTTATTTTAGTTGACATAGGTGCATTATGAATTTGTTTTCAAATGTAGGTCAAGGTTTCGGTGCAAGTGCTTTGGGAAACTTGAAAAACCAGTTAAGTTGCAGTTCCTATCAGCCTTTGGTGACATTCCATATCGCACCGAGTGAAAAATAATTGGAAAGGCAGAATTGTGATTCCTCTCTCCGATTGTTCTTGTGCACTCTTTCCGTCCAGCTCCTGTTCAAAAGTAAAAAGAATGCTGCATTTTCTAAAACGTTGTTTTGGCAATTGACGCTAGTTTCTCTATGCAATCGTTCTTGTCCTGTTGTTGGAACTTGCATAGCGTTTAGGAGCATGCCATTCAGCCCTTCGAGCCAGCTCCGCCATTCACCAAGATCATAGTTGATCTGATTGTGGCCTTAACTCCCACCTTGTCGTCTGCCCCCCCCCCCCCGTAACCCTCGACTATCGAAAACCTGTCTAACTCTGCTTTGCATATATTCAGTTACCCAGCCTCCCACTGCTCTGCCGGGGGGGGGGGGGGGGGGGGGGGGGGGGAGCGGATTCCACAGAGTAACCATCCTTCTTTGTGCGTGTGGAGTGGTGAGCAGGTTGCAGTTTGCGTCCAAGATCACCCTGGAGTATAACTCGAGTGTTGCTTATATTTCACAGTGCCAATTTGTTCCATTTCCTAGCAAATCCAAAGCACCTGCCAAGTCGCTCAGTTCTCCGTTGGGCGCAAAGTGACTACAAGAGGATTTGCTGGAGGGTGCATCATTTAAATATATTGATTTTTAATGTTTTGAAATTAAAACCTAATTAAAGTTAACCCCTGAATGGTGTTGCTCAGCAAATGTAAAAGTTGCAGAAGAATTTCAAACACAAAGGATTAAGGTTTGTTTTCAAGGTTTCTCTTCAGTGTGGTGTCTTAACGTGACTAAATCTACCCGCTGAGATCTCGTGCATGGTTTATCAGATTGGCTCACTTATTTGCAAGTCAGTTTAACTTCTTCAAACGCTGATGGTGCATTTTTACGGTTGTATTAATTAAAACAGGTCTTGACAAGATCATAGTTGATCTGATTGTGGCCTTAACTCCCACCTTGTCGTCTGCACCCCCCCCCCCCCCCCCCCCCCCCCCCCGTAACCCTCGAATATCGAAAACCCGAAGGGCTGAATGATCCCCACTTGCCGAATTTAAAAAAAAAAAAAAAAAAAAAAAATTTTAATTAAAGGTTTTCATAAAATATCAATAACAAAATGAGAAAGAAAAAAGAACCCAACAGGGTTAAGTACAAAACACAATCTAAAAAAGCAACCCCCCAAACCCTTCTCCCCCCCCCCCCCCCCAATCCCCCCCTGTACCTAAATAATAAATTAACATTAACACCCCGACTTAAGACAACAGGTGTATACACCCCCTCAGACCCTTCCAGTGTAAATAACATAAACAAAAATAAAGTCACCCCCCCCCCCCCCCCCCCCCCCCCCCCCCCCCCCCCGAGCTGCTGCTGCCATTGACCAATGTCTATCGTTCTGCTAGAAAGTCTAAGAACGGTTGCCACCGCCTAAAGAACCCTTGTACCGACCCACTCAAGGCGAATTTCACCCTCTCCAATTTAATGAACCCTGCCATATCGCTGATCCAGGATTCCACGCTTGGGGGCCTCGCATCTTTCCACTGAAGGAGAATCCTTCACCGGGCTACCAGGGACGCAATGGCCAGAATACCGGCCTCTTTCGGCTCCTGCACGCCCGGCTCCTCTGCCACCCCAAATATTGCGAGCCCCCAGCCCGGTTTGACCCTGGATCCTACCACCCTCGACACCGTCCTCGCTACGCCCTTCCAAAATTCCTCCAGCGCTGGGCATGCCCAGAACATATGGGTGTGATTTGCTGGGCTCCCTGAGCACCTAACACACCTGTCCTCACCCCCACAGAACCTGCTCATCCTTGTCCCGGTCATGTGTGCCCTGTGCAGCACCTTAAACTGTATGAGGCTGAGCCTCGCGCATGAAGAGGAAGAGTTCACCCTCCCTAGGGCATCTGCCCACGTCCCCTCTTCGATCTCCTCTCCCAACTCCTCCTCCCACTTACCTTTCAACTCCACCACCGAGGCCTCCTCCTCCTGCATCACCTGGTAAGTTTCCGAGATCTTCCCCCCCCCCCGAGAGCACCCTGTCCTGTACTGTGTGTGGCAGTAGCCGTGGGAATTCCACCACCTGCCGTCTGGCAAACGCCCTTATCTGTAAGTACCTGAAGGTGTTCCCCGGGGGGAGCCCGTACTTCTCCAGCTCACCCAACCCACTTGCTGAATTAAAGAGAATAGAAGATCACATGTTTGGATCTGGGTTACCTGATCTCAAGCAAGGGGACAGAAGTGCTGCAAATAGCTTCCATGTATTTACAATCTCCAGATTGTTATTCCTTGTCTCTTGATGAAGTGTGCCCATGTGTCAGCCATGGCTCTGGTGGTAGCACTCTGGCCCCTCATTTGGAACTTTGTAGTTTCAAGTCCCAACCCAAAGATTTCAACATGTAAACAAAGCAGTATACTCTGAGGAGGGGCCAATACGTGAGGAAGAGGTGTGGAGTGAAGCGCCGAGGAGGGTGAATGTGACATCATCTTGCGCAAGACTCAGCCGTATTCAGTTGAAAGTGGCATTTTGGGCGCACCTCACTAAAGTGAGGATGAGTGGATTTTTCAGAGGGGTGGAGGTGCAAGTACTGCTTGAGGGTGCATGCACACCACACATCGATTCTGATCGGGTCCCAAGCTGGCAGGGTCCTGGAGGTCCTTTTTTGACACCACTTCGGCGATCCTGAATGTGGAGTTGAAACCCCGACAGGGGGGCTGGGGTGGGGGTGGGTGGGGGGGAGATAGGGGCGGATGTCCTGACCTTTGCTTCGTTGGTGGCACGGAGGCAGATCCTACTGGGCTGGAGGTTGGCGACATCCCCTCCCGAGTGCTTTGGCGTGGCTAAGGGACTTGATGGAGTTTTTGCACCTCGAGAAAGTCAAATACACTGTGAGGAGGTCGATTGAGGGGTCCTATCAAAGATGGTGGCTGTTTATATTGTACTTTAGGGAATTGGTTATTGTTAGCCGTTTGGGTGGGGTGGGGGGGGGGGCGGGGGGTGGCTGGTGTTATTCACCTTTTATGGGGTTAGTTTTGTTGGCTTGGGGAGGGGGTGGGGGGGGGGGAATGGGGTTGGGGTTGGTATTTTGGAAAAGGTGTTTATCTCTTGTATCTGACATATAAAATGTTAAACATTTTATAATTTCCTAAAAAAACATTTTGAGGAGGGAATGGTGCGTTGTCAGTGGTGTTGCCTTTTGGATCAGAAGATTTAAAAACATTTTTCGAGTACACAACTATTTTTTCCAATCGAGGGGCAATTTAGCATGGCCAATTTACCTAACCTGCACATCTTTGGGTTGTGGGTGTGAGACCCAAGCAGACTTTTGGATGAGAAGATAAGCAGAGGCCCCCGGCTGTCCTCGCGCATATGTCCCTCAGTAAAGATCCCCAAAAACTGAGTAGCTGGCCATTGACACATTGCTGTTGATAGGAGCTTGCTGTTCTCAAATTGGCTGCTGTTTAATATGTTATAACATTGACTTCACTTCAAAAGTAATTCATTAGCCATAAAGTGCTTTTGAATTTCTTTATGTTGGGAAAGCGCTAAATAAATTGAGGTTTGTTTCTTAGGGAACCAGAACCGAATACAGTTTGCCTATAATTTCTTGTGATGAGAATGACAACGTGGGAGTGAGGCATTGCCGATCACATGCCACCATAGAACTATACAATAGTATGATTCGTACCTTCAAGAATAAGGGAAAATATTCAATAAGATTAATAAATAATATCCAATTTCATAGAATCATAGAATTTGCAGTGCAGAAGGAGGCCATTCAGCCCATTGAGCCTGCATCGGCCCTTGGAAAGAGCACCCCACCCAAGCCCACGTCTCCACCCTATCCCAGTAACCCCACCTAACCGTTTTGGACACCAAGGGCAATTTAGCATGGCCAATCCACCTAACCTGCAACATCTTTGGACTGAGAGAGGAAACCGGAGCACCCGGAGGAAACCCACGCAGACACTGGGAGTACGTGCAGACAGACTCCGTGACCCAAGCCGGGAATCGAACCTGGGGCCCTGGCGCTGTGAAGCAACTATGCTAACCATTTTGGTACCGCGCTGCCCACTACATTGACTCTGACGCAGAAGTTGTAAACTGAACTTTGTGCAGAAAGTGTGGAAAGTGTATTTTCTTTGATTGCAGTTCAATCAAAGTTTCAAAGCTTTGAGGTAATCGGTTTGCCTTTATGACAATGGATTGCAGTCATAAAATGCTGGTGGATAATCACAGATGAATAGAAGCGGGGTGAAAATTGCATGCTTGTTTTTCCTCTGCACATCTCTTTAAAAAAACACAGCAGGTTAGAACAAAGTACCAACATTTTAATGTTTTTATTGAGCCTCTATTGGGATGCTTTTCTTCGACATAACACTGTGCGATAGAAACATCATAAACCCTAATGGCTCAGGATGGTTGGCCGTTGGCATGAACCCTCCTATACCATTCCATTTATAAATCATTTATTATCTCAATTTATTTGAATTGTAGGTGTATTCGGAGACACCAATAAGATCCTTGATATTGGGAATGAAGTAACAATTGCCGTTGTCAACCAAGGAAATCGTAAACATTATTGTACTATCTTAACCGGCTTGGAGCCAGCATTACGCATTCAGGAAACCCATTTCTGCCATAAACTGTGCTGGTTTAAGTGCAGGTGAACACACATTTGCTAACTGGTTTAAATGTTTTGAGTATTAAGGATGACATAGTTGCTATGTTGCAGTCTTCCAATGCAGGCATAGTTCCAAATATAAATAGTCTTATACCTGAACACGCAACTTCCATACTCATCGTCCATGATGCACTTGGTGGCGTCACCACCCTGCTTGTGCCCTGCTCTTGTGCCTTCATTAAGCATGTGCTAGATTCCTTCAATTGGCAGCATCTTTGGCTTTCCACTCTGATTTTATTGGCTCCAAATTCGAAGAATAGGGTAGATTGACAATCCAGAGTCACGAGGAGGGGGCGATGCACTGTTGAGTTGATGTCTTTTGGACGATATTTGTGAATTTTAAGGTTGAACGATGTTAAACTGAGGCCCCGCTCTGCCTGTCAGTTGCTGTATCCAAAGGGCATAGAGTTTGCCTTGTCTTTTGGGCAACATTCTTTCCTGTACAGCGCAATCGAATCTTGTTAACTGATCAACCAATTTTTGTTGATAACATCTTGTCATGCACAAATTGGCTGGAGCTTTGATACTTTTAAGGTGGATGGGTTGGGTGTGGAAGGTTTATTGTTTCTTTGTTGGTCGTTGAGGGGAGGGGGAATCTGGTGTGGGGGGGGGGGGGGTGGCTACCCTATTAGCAAACTCGTTCGTTAGTGAACGGGAGCAAGGCGGGAGGGGGGGGGCGCGGAGGGGTTGTGGCCTGCTGAACCTGTTTAGGCAGGTTTCAGCGTGTCTAGGACGTGTGAATGGTGGGGACAGTGGTAAAAGGTTTTGTATTAAGTGGAAATGGCTGGGAGATTTCTGGGAAAGGGGTTGATGGGGTTGGTCCTGAAGGCCGCCTTGGAAAACGCTTACCTGAAGATCAGAGGCTGAATGCCTCTGATCAAAACAAACCTGTTGGACTTTAACCTGGTGTTGTAAGACACTTTAGCAGTCAAAGGCTTTGAACAACGCAGAATCGCCCAGCAGAAACTTATAGCCAAGTTCCGCACACATGAGTACGGCCTCAACCGGGACCTTGGATTTATGTCGCATTACATTCACCCCCCACCATCTGGCCTGGGCTTGCGAAAACCTACCAACTGTCCGGGCTTGAGACAATTCACACCTCTTTAACCTGTGATTATACCTATCTCCAGTTGCTCCGTCAAACCTGTAAAGACTTAATTACGTGCAAAGACTCGCATTCAAAGTACCGTCTTGCATCATTGCCTTTGTCTATATATATATATATGTTTCTGGAACCCACCTCTCCATTCACCTGAGGAAGAAACTGTGCTCCGAAAGCTAGTGATTCGAAACAAACATGTTGGACTTTAACCTGGTGTTGTAAGACTTCTTACTGTGCCCAGTCCAACGCCGGCATCTCCACATCATCAAATATACTTTGACAGATATGCACAGATTCGTATGGATAGCCCAAGTTACAAAATCTATCTTCTACTCTAATGTTCACAGTCAGAACACAATCTATGTAAACCAATAGGCAACCTGTGGTCAGGCACACTGCATTTTGAGAGCACGTGACAGATGTTCAAAACAACTTAGATTTCTCATCAATTCCCCTTAGGTGCTTGTCACACTGAGCCAGTGTTGGGCAACCTAGGCTAGTGAGTGGGCCACTTCCGTGGCTCTCCTTCATCTCAGGGGGCCGCACGATTGAAATCGAACTTTGTTCATTAGCCACGATCCCATGAATAAGATGAAATATATTTAATGCACACTGACTATTTCATAACGAGCTATAGAGAATGCTTAATTTATATAATAGAACTATCATCAAGTTCAAATTGTAAAAACAAAAATAAAAGACTTTGGTTGCAGGTTGCGCACCACTGCTGAGAGCCAACAGATCCCACTGGATCTCTGTCATTCACATGAGGGTTTCAAATCTCGACTCTCAAAGAACATACCTTGAAATGTCCCAAATGACACTTTCCCTTGGTTGTCTTCACCAAGGATCCACATCCAGGATTTCAACCTCTCCTCTTGATGTAGAGCCACTTGCACTAATGTGCCTTCCTTGCAGTCTCTCAGATATCCAGCTGTGCCAACAGAACACCACTGCTTCACAGCTGCATAGTAATGAGTCACCAACCTTTGTGTCTCGTTGGATCTCTGGCTTCTGACAAGCCCACATTATCCCAGTCTGCACTTTGCAGCCTTGCCATTCAACATAACAGAAATCTGGAAAAACCTTTGACCTGAAGGTTTTCTTGGAAGTTCTTTTTTGTTCTTTAGTTTGGGGCCTGCTTTCTGCAGTCTACTTTCATGTCGTGTTCCAGAAGCTTCTGTGAATAGCTGCTTCTGGGTCACATTCATTAATTTGAACTTGGCAACCGCACAGCTTTCCTACTTTAAATGTCGTAAAACCTCATTAAAATGCAGGCATCTTTTATTTCTTGGAGGTTAGTTGTGAGCGCCACTGCTTTGATGCTGACTGCAAAATCCAGCCCACTGTTAATCTTTTGAACCATTTTCTTTCTGCTTCTGCACCTCAACATTCTCTCCAACACCTTAGAATTGGCAAGCTCAGAATATAGCTCCGTCAGGCGCACAATTTAGCAGATCCCACGAGGAGCTGAAGTGATTCCACATTGCTTTGAGCACCTTGTGTTGCTAACTATGCTGGATTCTTTTCTGGGGCACAAGACTTGTGTCGACTAATAGTATCGAAAGTGGAATAAACCCCACCAGCTCTGAGTGGGACCCTGGAATATAATCTTTATTGTCACAAGTAGGCTTACATTAACACTGCAATGAAGTTACTGTGAAAAGCCCAGAGTCGCCACGCTCCGGCGCCTGTTCGGGTACTCCTGAGGGAGAATTTAGAATGTCCAAATTACCAAACAGCAAGTCTTTCGGGACTTGTGGGAGGAAACCGGAGCACCCGGAGGAAACCCACGCAGAGAAAGTGCAGACTCCGCACAGCCAGTGACCCAAGCTGGGAATCGAACCTGGGACCCTGGCGCTGTGAAGCAACAGTGCTAACCACTGTGCTGCTTGTCAGGCCAATCACCTTTCTGCCTGGCTCTCGACAGGCGTACTGCTGGCGGCATAAGCAAAACTGGTTTGAGCAGCGTGAAACACAGTAGCTGGCTTGTGTGGTACCTGCCATACCTTGCACTCTAGTATTTTCTCCCTGTGTCGACACACTAGCACACTGTTTCTCTTGCTGAATGCTAATTAAAAAGATTTGCAGCAAAGCGGTGCTTCGCTTTATATGTTGGACACTTTTGGATGCTTGGGAAGGAGTTCCCGAGAGTCTGTCGGTATTTGTAGGAGGTCAGTGGGATTGTGTCCGTATATACAGTGACATCTATGTTGGAAAGCTTTGAGTACGCTTGCATGACTAAATACAAGAGTGGGAACAAAGGCAGCCGCGTAACTTGTTTATTGTTATGCCAGATTAAATGTCTAGGAATCTCTGTAAAAATCAATACCCCAATATCTCTCTGAAGTTTATTTTACTGCAATGGCATTTTCTGTGTTGCGTGATAGTCTGTAATTTTTCAAGATCCATTCAATTCAGTGAGGTCAACAGGGTATTTAGATGTGGCAATTAAAAAAAAAAACTTTAAGAGTACCCAATTCGTTTTTTCCAATTAAGGAGGCAATTTAGCATGGTCAATTCACCTACCCTGCACATCTTTGCGTTGTGGGGGTGAAACCCACGCAGACATGGGGAGAATGTGCAAACTCCACACAGATACTGACCCAGAGCCGGGAACGAACCTGGGACCTCGGCCCCATGAGGCAGCAGCACTAGCCACTGCGTCACCATGCTGCCCTAGACGTGATTTTAACAGAGCTCTTTTTCTGTAGAATTTCTAAACTGCATTTGAGTTTTTCTTTCCACTTTGGTCCTCTTGATAATGTTGCCTTGTTGGCTTGCAGTCGTGAAATGGAGACATTTAATTCAAACCGATCACTACAGCTGCTTCAAAGGGAAGTGGGAGTTGATGGTTTTGTCTTTTGGGCAAACCCTGGTAATTACTATTTGACTAAAAAACAGTCGGCTTTGTGAAAATTCACTGGACCTTGGTCTTTGCTTTGTACAATATCTGGTTGCAAGCAAGACTGGCAGTGGATTGATAGCTGTTAGCTAAATCCAGCAGGTGAAATATTTTGTGGAGCATTTTCAGCACCGTAACTTGCACTAGAAACTGGTAAAGGATTCTGTGAAATGCATCAACTGCCAAAAAATTAAGCAAGAGCTATTCTGCCGTAGAGGGAAAGCAATATTAAGTGACTATTATTAGAAAAATACTCCAAAAACCATTTGTAAAATACAGTTGCCAAATTTTCCTTGCAATAATTGTCATTTGGATTTCACCATAATGGACGTAAGCTTTCTTTCTTTTGCTCATTTGATTCGAATTTGCCAGCATAATTATGACTACCGTCCAAATGTTGTTCAGCGAGGGAGTCTTTGAACTATAGATCGCAGAATTAAAGCAATGCTAATAACAGGCCTGTCTCTAGTGGACGATGCTATTTGAGGTGATACCTAAAGAGAATTGCATGAACAATCAGTGTACATTGATTTACGTGCAACATCTGGAATATACTTGTCACGATTGTGACAAATAAACCAAGTAATACCTTTTGAATTCATTTTTAAATTAAAAAAAAAATTTAGTGTCCAATTCATTTTTTCCAATTAAGGGGCAATTTAGCGTAGCCAACCCACCTAGCCTGCACATCTTTGGGTTGTGGGGGTGAAACCCACGCATTGAATTCATTTTTAAATTAAAACTCTTTGCACCTTATCGTTAGAGTACATGCGGCAGTTGGTATTTGGTGGCAGAGTTTAAGTTGGTGCTGGAAAGGGCGGCATGATGGTTAGCACTGCTGTATCACGGCGCTGAGGACACGTGTTCGATCCTGGCTCTGGGTCACTGTCCATGTTGAGTTTGCACATTCTCCCCGTTCTGGCGTGTGCCTCACCATCACAACCCAAAAAGATGTGCAGGGTAGGTGGATTGGCCACACTAAATTGCCCCTTAATTGGGGGGGGGGAAAGAGAGAATTGGGTACTCTAAATTTATTTTTTAAAAGTTGGTGCTGGAAATTTGCTCAAGGATAGATGCTGCAGAAATTTTGTCGTGTTGTTGACATGCGACTTATCTCCCCGAGAGGTACTCTGGGATTGGGCTGATTGTGGGAGGCTGAGATGGATGTAAGGCCGCCCGCCCGATCGAAAGCGGTTACATATCCCCTGGCTTTCCTCTGATCTCCGCACAGCACCTTTTTAATGTTGCCGGTATCTAATCAGTGCATTTTGTGACTGAAGCTGTTGTCTTGTGAAATTCTGATAAGAGAATCAATGAATGATTTGCATTGCAACCAACAATGTATCTAGCTGATTTATCAGTGTGTGTGTGTGTGGTGGTGGGGGGGGGGGGGTGCGCCAAAACGAGGCAACAGCTTTTTATGCATAGCGTGTGTAACTCAGTCACATCTTAGATTTGCTTTGTATAAAAATTATCTCGAGGTAATTGTGACTTATAAGACTACCTGTTTCAGTGAACCCTGAGATGGTCAAAAGCTTGAAATGCAGATACGGGGTAAATCCCAATATTGACTTTTTGCCCTTTTTATCTGTTTCAAAATATTGAAATTAGGTTAGATAAAAATAAGTTTGTTCTCAAATTTGTTTTTCAGGTTTTTTTCTGTGTGGTTATGTGATCAATCTGTGTGGTTCAAAAAAAACTCTAGCAATCTGATCTCATTTAGAAGTGGCTTGCAAATGGATAGAATTGAATGTCTGCAATTTAAAGTGGTCTTAAACTGCTGTCTTCAAACTTGGCGAAAGAAAGGTTGCATTTATATGGTGCTTTCCACAATCCCCAAAAGTACTTGGAACGAATGAACTAGTTTTGAAGTGTAGGAAAACAGCAGCCAGTTGTGCACGCAGCACGGTCCCACAAGCAGCAATGTGGCGATGAGGGGCTGGTTTAGCTCAGTGGGCTAAACAGCTGGCTTGTAATGCAGAACAAGGCCAGCGGCATGGGTTCAATTCCCGTACCGGCCTCCCCGAACATGCGCCGGAATGTGGCGACTAGGGGCTTTTCACAGTAACTTCATTGAAGCCTACTTGTGACAATAAGCTATTATTGTTATTATTATTATTATTATTATTATTATTATTATTATTATTATGACCAGTTATAATATGGTCAGTGATGCTGACTGAGGGATATGCATAAGCCAACACAGCAGGAGAACTCTGCTGCTTGGAACCAGTGAGATGGGAACTTTTACTACCTGAGAAGGCAGAAGAGGTCATCAGTTTAATAGTTCGTTAGACAGGAGACACATCAGTGCAGTGCCTGCTCCGCAGTGCCAGCTTCATTTGTTATGTTTTTGGAGAGGGGCATGAACCGTCTGAATCAGAGGTGAGATTGCTTACCCAATAAAACATGGCTGGTGAAAGTTGCATTTTATGAAATGTATATCGAAGTGCTTTCACTTTTAGGATATTCATTTATTTGTTGGGAAGAAATTGCAAAATGTACCAATTAAATGTTTATGCTATATTTGTTTCTGTGAAGACACCGTGCTAGTTGAAAGTTTGTTCTAGGCATATGACCATGTTTTTATCTCCCGAGACCAGGAAACAGTGCCGAGATTTTGTTTGGAATGCTGTGACTATTTATAATGTGACATTCACTTGTGGTGTTGCCAAATAACTAGCTGGAGGCTTTATCTGAACAGCACATACATGGAATCATTCACCAATGGTCCATCTCTTACATGCAACCGCCCTCTCCCCATATCACTTTTTTTAGAGAGCTACTTAATTGAAGAATGTTCTGAGCTTTGCATTGAGCTTTCAACAAGAGTGCATGACCCAGTGTCCTTGGCTGATTCTGGAAAAGCTGCATTTATGCACTGATTTGCAGCAACATACTCCTTGCAACCACTCTCCTCCAGCTGTCACTCCTTCACCCCGCGCCCCCAATCACCTAGTATTGCTGCACAATCTTTATCTTTGAAAACTTACCACTTATTATGCCGCTACTAGGGACCAAGCTGGAGAATATTTTTCATTTGTGTGACAAGGTTTTTGGGTTTGTCTGTAGAGCTGCAAGCCAATTTTCTACCTTGCTGGTTAAGTGTTTACATTTCTTTCTAATTAGTTGCTTCCTAGTCTGTTCAATTATGGAACTGTGATGACTCGTGTGACAATAAGGCTTGCTTCTGTCATTTTTATTTTCTTAGTCACCTATCTGTTTCACTTACCAATTGTTCTAATAATCTTCACCCCGATATTCTACACAACGAACCCTAACACGCCTCTGGAACACGTTCATCGCTTGGTACAGTACAATCGCCCTTTTGAGGACTGAGTTCTGTGCCAAGCCAATAGAATGCAACTCCAGCAAGTCACTGAGCAGCTCAGTCTCCATCACCATGCACGATGCAACATATTAGAGCATTTTTAAACATGCTGACTTTGAGATAACTGGGGTGGGAATAGGCTTGTATTGTGTGTAAACAATGCTTGGACCAGTTGGACCGAATGGTACATTTCAGTGGTACATTCTGTGACACCAAACCTTCGTATAATTCCTCAAATCGTCAGATGAACCCAGGTCCTGAAATTCCCTTTACCCAACCTATGGCCTTGCTGCAACCCAAACTTCAATGCTTCCTCACAACCCTCTGCTCTGACCTGCCAGTCACTCCCATGCACACATCTCCCTACTTTCCAGCACCTGCCCAATCTGCTCGCAATCCCCATGTAAATTATGCCTCAGCCATGATCTTATTGAAGACAGCGAAGACTCTGGGAGCAGTGTAGCCGACGCCTCCTGGTTCTTGTGTTTTAAATATTCAAGTGGGCAATAGTGTTCTTGCACCGAGTTACAAGGACAACCGTAAAGACGTAACTGGCAAAACCTTTGTAAGGGGGAGGGAAACCTAGATCCTTTAAAAAATATATATATTTGTTGAACATGCCAACCTCAATCTCGTTCTTCATCTGTTCTTTCCCAGGGTCGTCGAGCAGCAAGGTTCCAAATCAAGCAACGCCAAAAAAAAATGGAGTAAAGAATGGACCAATGAAAAATAAAGACGATGAATGTTTTGGGGATGGAATTGAAGTGATTCTTGACACCGACTTTGACTTTGAAGGCAATCTAGCACTCTTTGACAAAGCAGCCGTGTTCGAAGAGATAGACACTTTTGAAAGGAGGAATGGAACACGGTCCCGAGGGACACCCAACGAGAAGCCAACAAGATATCGCCACGATGAGAACATTCTGGAGTCTGAGCCTATTGTCTACAGGCAAATCACAGTGCCCCAACATAGTGGCAAAGAATATTGCACTGGTGAGGCTTAACACCGTTTTAAAGCTGTTTACTTGAGAAAGGGAAGGAAAACCTTAAATGTAAACAAATGTGGTTGGGAAATTGGTGCGTAAGTACCCCATTTACCTTGTTCTGAGATACTTTGAAAAAGCCAAAGCAACATATTCCTACTCCATTCTTGTTACGAATATTTTAGATATGGTAACATGGGCAGGCCCTGTCATAAAATCTCCGAATCCTTCATTCGGCCAACATTTGCAGGTACGAGTTGCTGAGGCTGCATTATTCATATCGTACAGGTGGAATTCTTCACCCTCGCCTCGCCCATAATTGCCCAGCTTGCAGCAATCTTGTATTGGGGGCTGGATTGGGTTGGCGGGGCAGAGGTGGCTGGGGGAAGGGTCTTCATGAATTTTTGCATTCTGTTTATTCCAGGTTGTTTGTTGCAGTGAGGAATTCAAATTATGGAATTCTGTTCTACTGTTTGAACATCTGTGATACTATTGTGGGTTAACGTGGTGGTATTGTGTGAATGAATCTTGCTACAGGACCCCAGTAACAGAATACAAAGAGCTGAGAAACCATTTTGTTGGAGGGAAATTAAAATTAAACAGGAAGGATTTTGGGACAACGTTGATCTGTTAGAAGGTAGATTCTCAAGGTCTTTTGAACTTTATCTATATTGGGGAGCCAGTGATGAAGAAGACCACGAGAGTGGGGGAGAAGGTGAGCCACAATAGCAGCTCCTATGAGTTTGTGTTGAGCTCCCTGAATTTGTGTTGCAAGCTGCCGAACCAGCTGTGTTAGGATCACAACTGCTGGTACAGATCGAGTATCCCTTATTTGAAAAGCTCGGAAATCTTGTTTCTCGTGAAAAATAGCATGGGGTTCACCCGAGATCCGCTAGCATGGCAACGTTTCACAACTCCCGCGTCTTCGGTGTTGGCTGTTCCTGTGTCTTATTCCTATGGGCTGCCGGGAGAGGAACCGCTTGCCCCCCCCCCCCCCCCACCATATACACACACACACACACACACACACACACACACACACACACACCCAACTGGCGACTCCAAGCACTGGTATTCCACAATTTAAAACATTCCAGAATCCGAGACCCTCTCTGTCCCAACCATTCCGAATAAGGGATACTCAACCTGTACTTAGGGGCGTGGATAATTCTTGATCTGTCTATCACTCCCAAACCCCCGTCTCTTTTTCCAGGAAGCAGCAGAATTCAATTCAGCAGACATGACCGTGGCGTTCTTGCCATTGCCAGCCTTGTCTTTTTTATTGTGACGTGACCGGGGTTTGCTTGTTTACTCAATGAACTCAGTCACATGCTCGACAGTTCTTGCTGCCCTCCCCTTCTGAGAGAGAGTTGACTGGTGGTGGTTTAACTTGAGGGTCACCACAACTCGGGTCAGGCGGTCAGGTCGAGAGGTCATGAGCCTTCATGGATAACCTCATTTGGTACGGGAATTGAAACCCCGCTGTTGACATCGCTCTGCATCACGAACCAGCCGTCCAGCCAACTGGGCTAACCGGCCACATGTAATGCCCACCTGGCATGTGGAGGATGGCGTTTGATAACGTATTCCACCAGGGGATCCGAACCTTAACCAGCGGAGTAGAAATTGCTGCCAAGGCTGCTTTGTCCCTGCTGTCTTCGCCCAGCATCATTTTCCCACCTCTTAAATTATGGCCTCAAATGGACTAGATTTCCTTTTCAATGTGGTGGATTTGCAGCACTATTGGATATGACAATTGGTTCCGAAACAATGTACTGGAAAACGACACTGCTGCAAAACACCAGGTGCCTTGGGCCAGAAGAAAGATTGCAAACTATTTATAGAATTCTACTGAGAAATATTTCCCACAAACATTTTTTTTTTTTTGTGGTGTCTGGTTGCTGCCAGCACTACTTATAGCTCTGCGATTGACTATTTGGGTCTGCTTTTGACATGCTCATTATAGACAAAAAATGGAGATTATACAGCTGGTCATTGTTGGAATGTTTCTGTCCTGCGGTGAAATCCACAGAACAATAGTTACGGAATCGCAAGTTGTGAAATGTCCACGTCCACCCCCCTCGCCGATACCAGCTTTCTTTAACTCCCCTTTGAAGCCCTTAATTCAGGTTGGTGTGTCATCCAGTAACCGATGACCAAAATAGCTTCTTGCACGGTCCCCGTTGTTTGGTTGGCCATTCCTCCTTGGAAGGCTTCAGGGCCAAGTTCATTCTTTCTCATAGATGCATTTACCAGCTGCCACTAGATAGTGGATATGTCTCCCCCCCCCCCCCCCCCCCCCCCCCCCCCCCCACAAAGTCAGGTGATTGGGCCAGTTGTGGGGCTCCACCCACTTCCTCAACATCGCTGTGGAGACGCTATATCATGCTATATATAAATGCAAGTTATTGACTGAGATCTAAAACATTAAAGGCTATGGAATGGACCTAAAGCATTCCTGAGCAGTATGATTTGGTACCATGCTATGTGCTGTGTTTACCATTGAGCAGTTGAGAATCTCGTGAAGGACTTCCGTGTACAATGCAAAGGAGATGCTCACTGTGTCCCAGAAGCAGAACAATCCTGTGCGTTTAGAAATGCTTTGTACACCGTCTGTTGTTACCCTTGTTGGTGGGGTTTCATCCCTCGTTGATCTACTTCCGCTTGGTGTGTACAAGGTGTACTACTCAGAGGAGTTTTACTTCAGGTGTGCCTCACGGCTCCTACATACCTACCACTTCCCTTGTTTCAGGCAACAGCTGAACTTGTTTTGTCTGATCTTGTGAAGCAAATGTTTCATCCATGAGTTTATTATGGGAAGGGCTGTACTTTTTGCAGGGAGGAATAATAGATTTTCTTGCAACTACTGGAAGCTGCCTGTTGACTGCAATGAGAAGGGTTTGGCTGCTTTATTTAAATAGGGAGTTGACTGAGAACATTTTTAACCCCCTCTTCTAAAGGGTGCTTCAGTTATTTTTTAACCTCGCTTATCAGATGGAGTTCAGTATTTTGCTGTCCAGCTGAATGACGCACGCTATGCAATTGTTGCTGCCTCGTGCAATGCATTCAGACATTTGTTTTCAATGTGATTCCACATTCAAACCCTTTCACCTAGTCTCTCACTTCACCCTTTCCTCTTTGCCTTTTCTTGCCTAATTGCCATGATTTGCCCGTTTCCCAGTACTAAGCATATATGAGAGACCCAACAGATATTTTTAATCAGTAATCTTTATTGTCACAAGTAGGCTTACATTATCACTGCAATGAAGTTGCTGTGAAAAGCCCCTAGTCGCCACATTCTGGCGCCACAATTCTACACAGAGGGAGAATTCAGAATGTCCAAATCACCTACAAGCATGTCTTTCGGGACTTGTGGGAGGAAACCAGAGCACCCGGAGGGAACCCACGCAGACACCGGGAATCGAACTTGGGACCCTGGCGCTGTGAAGCAACAGTGCTAACCACTGTGCTATCGTGCCGCCAACTCCAGGAGGTTAATAGCAGCTGGATCATGGTGGTGGTGGGCAGCAAAGGCACCAGCGTAGAGAGGGTTAAGAATGAATTTTAAAAGTGTTTTTAAATTAAACTACCATGTCGCGAAGGCTTGCCCCCAAGCTCCATTTAGTATGGAGTTGGTCCTGGGAGATGGCCAAGATAAGTAGGCAACAGCACCACCTACTTTGGAGCCGAAGTAATGCAGGCCTCCAGGTAAGTAAAAGCAATTCAAAGAAGCACCAAATTTGGAGATGGTGTGACAGGTAGGAAAGAAACTGGGAGAAAAAAAGTAAATGCATGCAGACACCAAGGGCAATTAGGGATGGACAACAAATGCTCGACTTGCGAACAATATATCCCTTGAAAGAATTTATAAAAAGAACAAGGGCAGCACGGTGGCACAGTGGATTAGCACTGCTGCCTCACGGCGCTGAGGTCCCAGGTTCGATCCCAACTCTGGGTCACTGTCCGTGTGGAGTTGCACATTCACCCCGTGTTTGCGTGGGTTTCGCCCCCACAACCCAAAGGTGTGCCAGGTAGGTGGATTGAACATGCTAAATTGCCCCTTAATTGGAAGAAATGAATTGGATACTCTAAATTTATTTTAAAAAAAAGAACAAGTATTTAATTATAATACAGTATATAAAAAACACATTCTGAAGATTTCTAGCAATAACCATGTTCCTCGGAACAGTCTTGTTCCTTTTGGGGCTCAGGTGGGTGTATGGAGTTAAATCGCAGGTCAGCAATGATCTCATTAAATGATCTAAATAACCTATCTGCTGTTCCCATGTAACAGTTTGATGCAGCATAGAAATTGTAGCGATAAGCAATAGTTCATACTGTTGTGGGAAAAATCAACCACTTCAAGAGTCAGACTTGCTGTGTTCAAATAAGTGCAGTTTTATTGTTACACAAAGCTTCAGGCGAAAGCGTCCGTACCCCGCGGTACAGTGGCCAGCCTTTCTCCCGGTTTGAATAGCAGTCATTCATTTTATACTTTGGGTTCACAATGAGCCCAGATACAAAACAATTATCACCTTGTTATCTTTAAACAGCCACTTCGGGTTCACAATGAGCCCAGATACAAAACAATTATCACCTTGTTATCTGTAAATATTTCATAGATTGTGCATCGCTATTTGTAAGCGTTTTGCCATTTACACATGGCCACAGTCAAAGAGGTTTTACAGGTTACAGGCAGCAGCAGGAAACTAGTATCGATTGTCCCTTTGTTTTAGGAAATGGCCCAAGACATTCGTATTAGCATATCATTGTGTACACCTTGGCTGAAGTCCGCTTTATTCAAGTGGTGTCCTGCATTTATGTATTTCTTAATCTTCCTGTCTGGCTCCCTTTGTCCTGGATCTGTTCCTATCTGTCCTACTGGCACCCCACTGGACTCCAGGCATCAGTTATGTCTGCTTTATTCTCTCTGTCTCCATCTTGTGCGTCAGGCAGCCATCTTCTGTGCCAAGTGCCCTTCTGAACCATTTCCCACTTCAATCCCAAAAGGCCAACAAGGGTTGAGATCGGTAAAGGTTCACTCTCTGGGAGCAAAATGGGTAAGTGGGTTTCATGTATTGATATGCAGGAATCCTTTGTGGCTTGATTTGGAGCCAATTTAGGAAGTTTGTCTTTCCTAGATTTATTGCCTTTCTGGAGTTTGACTTCTGTTAATCAATTTCCACAGGGCAGCACGGTGGCGCAGTGGTTAGCACTGCTGTCTCACGGCGCCGAGGACCAGGCTTCAATCCCAGCCCCGGGTCACTGTCCATCTGGAGATTGCACATTCTTCCCCGCGTCTGCGTGGGTCTGACGCCACAATCCAAAGGGATGTGCAGGGTGGGTGAATTGGCCACACTAAGTTGCCTCTTAATTGGAAAAAAAGAATTGGGTAATGTAAGTTTATATAAAAAAAAAAAAAAAAAATCAATTTCCCCACGCTGTTTTGAACATGCCTTTTTCTCTCCTCCTCCTCCTCTGTCAGAATTAAGATTGGTCGTAAAACCCGTTTGCTGGCTTTGAGTTTTTCCAATTCTGGCGAGCTGGAACTGATCATTGCCCATGGAATCATTTTGAAGTTTTCTGTCTCTAAATGCAAATATTTAAGACTTTTCAGGCCAATCCGTATAAAGTCCAACTTGAATTGAAGTTCAGTAGTGCCATTGAACTCTGAAATGTCCTCTTTACATGTGTTATGTGGCACCCCCCCCCCCCCCCCCCCCCCCCCCCAAAAAAAAAAGCTACTTTTTGTGCGCTGGTTACTTAGTGAGCTTGTAATTTAATATGCAGAAAGCACTTGCTGCCAAAAGCCGATGGGAACAAATACGTTTTTCACAGCTAACTTTTGGCAGCCAGTAATCTCTAGATTTGTAAAGTAAACCTCTGTGCTAAGAAGTAATTAATTAAACATCTGAGGTTTGACATATCTGCATTCAGGGGCAAAAAGGAATTAACTTTCTGCTGAAACTTTATCCTTGGAAAAAATCTGGTAGCGATGTCTGGATTTGTTTTCCCTCCACCTAGTTTACCATAGAAATCAGAGTGATTAAATACGGATCTTATATCTACAACAATTGGTGGAATAATCAATTGCATGTGGGTAGTTCTGTCTTGTTAGCAACAGTATAATGAGCACCAGATGCTGCCTATCTGACGTTGTGTGAACTTAACCATGCTTGTGGTTGACTAAGATTCACAGTTGTGTTTTCCAGTCCTGTCACTTATAATTTATTGCAGTCCACCATAACTTCACAATAGTGTTGGCAGGTCTAATGTCACGAATCCCCTGATAATTTTGTTGCTAAATCAGATTGCAGTAGCATCAGATTTTTGTCCGAGAGTAATATCGTTGTTGCTTCATAATTTGGCGTGTTGTTTTAGTTTCTACTCAGGACATCCCCCGGTTACGAGGAAATTGAGTTTTCTTTTCCACTTAAACCTCTGTAACAATATTCATTAGCAGGGCAGAGTTTCCGACATTAATTTGGTCATCTGCTGAACTTTGGATTCAGTTTTGGCTTCCTCTGCTGAGAGTCCCTGAACTGTGTCCTAAGGCTTTGCAGATTTCTTTTTGGCTTTGTAATTAAGCTCTCTACATCCGAATATATGAGCATTCAATCTACCTGTATAAAATTTCTTTACCCTTTATCTTAAGGCGGGTGCTAACCTATTTATAAACTAAATCCGTTAACGCCCTCTTGTTTAAAAAAAAAACTGGACAAAATGGTGGTGGGGGAGGGGGGTTGCAGTGAGTTGGGGGGGGGGGGGGGAGCGAGCTGGTTTATAGGAAATGTACAATTTGGATAGGTGAGCTCTATGGACCAGCGGGCGTCTCCTCCTCCTGTGCCACTGTTGCTGTGCTACTGTTGCTAAGTGTACGCTAACAGTTGCGCCGCCAAATTTCAAGGCATTTGTAACCCGAGAGTGGGTAATTCTAGATATCCTTGAAGGCATCAAGCCCTCTTTTCAGATTTCCCATACCATATTCAAGTAGCTAAAGCAGGTGTAATCTGTTTCTCTGTGCCGAAAGCCCTGCACTCATTAAATTTACGATTAGTGGCAGAGAATGCCTGTATATAGCGGTTTGTATTTATTGTGAAAAATGGCATTTCCCGTAAACTGATTACCGTGCATATTATTTCAGCATTAATTAGGTCCTATGAGCGTGGCTCTTTGCTGTCTGTGTAGGTTGCTACATCTCAAACTCTTAATGGGGATGTGCATCGCCACCAGCATGTAATTTATATAGTGCAGTTAAAGTTAAGTTAACATCCCAAGAGGTTTCACAGGAGTGCTATAAAAACTAAATAAGCCACTGAGCCACATAGGATTTATGGTATCAAGGCCTTGACTCCCGCCAGCGTTGCTTGAGTCTTGTCGTAGCAAGTGAATCTCTTGACACTTCTTAACCCTTCTTCCTGTAAAATATCATAAGCTATTGCTGTCGAACCTGCAGCGTGATAGGACCTTGCAGTATTTAATTTCAAAGCATAATTCAATTAGTGGTCCCTGCCGTTCATTCGGACCCCCTGTGAATATCTGCCACCAGCAAAACAGAATAGTCAGTAAGGCTAACCTGCAAACACAGCTGTATGTGTGTGTGTTGTGCAGAATGGCACAAATTTCAGTAGATTACGTTTTAGAATATAGCTGAAGTTAATGGACTGTTCTGAGCTTTGATATCCACTGATTCACAAAAGGCCCAGTTTGAGCAATTTTAAATATTCCTTGCAGTATGTGCAGTCTATTGAGCTTCGATGCAATACTGTCTTCCCCGGGTTTAGCTCACTGGACTAAATCGCTGGCTTTTAAAGCAGATCAAGGCAGGCCAGCAGCACGGTTCAATTCCCGTACCCGCCTCCCCGAACAGGCGCCGGAATGTGGCGACTAGGGGCTTTTCACAGTAACTTCATTGAAGCCTACTTGTGACAATAAGCGATTTTCATTTCATTTCATTTTCAAAAGTGCAATTAAACCCTCGGAGGTTTTCAGGCAAAACTGCTTCCAGAGTGAGGTCCACCTTGATGAAAGTGTGAAGGCTGTTTCAGCTCAACCTCTGGCCCCTGTCCTTTGAGCTGCTGCTTTGCGAGTGCAGCCTCACTGAATTCAGTCGTGTATTGTATTGAATATTTTAACCAAATCCATCTCATCAACATCATCTTTCACAACCCCAAATTATTATTAGTTTTTAAAAAATAAGTGAAATGTGGATTTGCCATCAACAAACCTTCCCATATCTTGCATTGTCCTCTTTCACCTAATACCCCTGTGCTTGCTGACTTCCCTGGCTTCCAACCCAGCAAAATCCACAAAATTGTTACGGTGCAAAAGGAGGCCATTTGGTTCATTGTCTCTGCACTGGCTCTCCAAATGAATGTTATGATTTATTGCCATTCCTCAGCCTTTTCCCCTTGTACCCCTGCACATTGTTCCTATCCCAAGAATCATCTAACATCCTCTTCAATGCCTCAATTGTACCTGCCTCTCTCTCACTTCAGGCCGTTTGTTCCAGACCCAACCCACTCGCTGTGTGAAAAGGGTTTTTTCTCTCAACGCGTTTGCCTTTTTTGCAAATCACTTTAATTCTGTACCCTCTTGATCGCGATCCTTTTACGAGCGGGAATAGTTTTCCCCATGTACTCTGTTCGACTCCCTCATGATTTTGAACACCTCTCTCAAATCCCCTCTCAGCCGCCGTCTTTCCAAGGAGAACAGTCCCAGCCCCTCTAATCTATCCTCTGAACTGAAGTTTCTCATCCTTGGAATTTTCTCATCCTTGGAATCATCCTTGTAAACCTCTTCGACACACTCCCCAATGCATTGACATCCATCCTATAGTGTGGCACCCAGAACTGTGCACAATATTCTGGAGGCAGGTTAGTTCAGATGGCTGGCGGCTGGTTCATGATGTGGAGAAAGCCAACAGCGTGGGTTTAATTTCTGTACCGGCTGAGGTTATTCGTGAAGGCCCCACCTTTTCAACCTTGCCCCCTCAACTGTGGTGTAGGGGTGTGCAGGTTAAATCCCCACCAGCCAGCTCTCAAAAGGGAGAGCAACCTACGGCTCTCTGGGACTGTGGCAACATTTCAATTTTACACTATCCCAGCTGAGGTGTAGCTTGAATAAGTTCAGCATAACCTCCTTGCTCTTGTGCTCTCTGCCCCTATTAATGAGAAGGACTGCTATGGGAGAAGTAGCCCCAGTTTGTGGGGCACTGGCATCTGTGGGGGGGGGGGTGCAGTTGGGCCGATCTACATCTTAACCATGCTGGAACCAGTCTTCTAGTGAGCCCCATAACTAGGGAAGTAGAGAAAGCT